>NW_024038774.1:0-600000 GCF_016077235.1 Cyprinodon tularosa | reverse complement strand
TACAAACAGAGGGATATATATATATATATATATATATTTTTTTTTTTTTTAGTTTTTCCACACCTCCAGCTAAAGGAAAACCCCCAAATCAGTTAGAAATAAGTTTTTAAAACTGCATTTAGTTTGCAGATACATATCCATGTGCAGCACACAAACCCCTTATCCAAGCCTCCTATTGGATGAATCAATGGGGTGTGGTATGTAGGCTACTGAGGTGTTTTGGAAGCCCAGGTTGCATTGGTCACAGCATTTCATCTTCCTCTTTACAATAATCCTTAGATTTTTTTTAGGCATTTTGAGTGAGGCGCCTGTCCTGAAAGTAGATGTTTAATATTTATTTTCTGTCAAGCCTGGGTAAAACATCTGTGATGTCTCTTGTTCCAGATTTGCTTAGCACAAGAAATATAATTTGTGACTCATTTCTATCATTATGATTCTTACCCAAACTCTTATATAAGCTTTGCTTCACAATGAAAGCAGTGATTTTTTCCTTCCACTCAACTTTCCATTAATATGTGTGGATACAGCAGTTGGTGAACATCCAGCTCCTTTAGACATGACCTCATCCTCTCTGTAGGGGGAGATGGTGTCATACTCTAGTCTTCTGATAACTTTAAACTATATTAATCAAAATCAATATAAATCAACAAAATATATACTACAGTTAATACATTGATTTCCCTTTTAGAATCAATGGGTTTCGAGGTCATACAGTGAATTAGTGAGTTGTTGCAGTATGCTCTATTATTTATTCAGGTTTGTTTCTACCTAGGTGAATAGATTCCCACTAACTCTCCATGCTCCAACCTGCTAGAGACTTTATCAACCAAGAGGCTGAAGCTTTCAGGGAGTAGTGTGGACATTGTAATGATGTCAAATAAAACATAGCCGAATGAATAGTGATTTTCATAAAAAATCTACACGTGTATGTCTATCCTGTTATCTAGTACACAAGTGTCCTCCGCAGCCGAAGATGACCGTTCCTGTGTGCTGTGTGTAGGACATAATAAAAGCTGAAAACAGGGAGCAAATAAATCTGAGCTGCTTTTCTTGGTAATTAACATGGAAATGGCAGAAAGAGAGAGAGAAGGCATGTAATTTTGAGATATGAGTGCAGAGAGCGCTCCCAGCTTTGTTTTTTTTTTCTTCCCGATTTCTCTCCTCTGCTCCTCGCCTCACAGCGGGGCCTGCTCATAGGCAGCGGCTTAATGCGTGTTAATGACAGGCGGATACGGGGCGTCGCCGTGGACAAAGCAAATTATTACCGCGCGGTCAGAAGAAGTTCAAAGACGATCTGGGAATTTTTCTGAGTTCCATGTTGGGAGAGCTAAGACGTGCAGCTGGAAAATGAAGCCGAGCTCCACGCACGCGCAGCGCACGTCCGCATGCTGTCGAGGCGCCCCCAACTTCAAAGTTATAGCTCCCTAATTAATGAACTGCGGGCTTCAGTTTGGACAAGTTGCGGCGTGATGCTCCCATAAATCAACGTGACAGCGGCGCTCCTCGGCCTCAGATAAGGCCTGTCACCAACTCACATCTGATGTAAACACTAGCAGACCAAAAGGGGGGGTTGCAATTGATCAGTTGAATGGAGCATGAGCATAAAAGAGGGAAAAAAAATCTACTTTTTAAGCATATTATGTATGATCACAGGAAATGGATGCAGCCTCAAGAGGCTCTTCTCCTCTGCTGCTGTTTTCTTTCTCTTCCCATCGCTCGCTCTTTTTCACCAGCGTTTCTAGCAGCCATCAAAAGACAGAATAAGAATTATGCAGCGACTCCCCTGTGGCTGCCAGACAATAACCCCCTGTTGTTGCTTTGTGCCTCTTTTATTTTAAAGACATCAAAATTTAGTTTTTCAAAGATCTTTAACTTTATATTTGAAGCTTGACAATAAAGGGCCTGCCACTGCCACTCTTTATCATTTGTCAGGGGCTGTATTTTTCTCTCCCTCGTGCCACTTCTTGTTAACCTCTTATTTGGTCGATTGGGTTTGGGGGGGGGGGGTCTTAATGTGTCTGCATGCTGGGAGCGCACAGGAGCTGCTGTCAGCTGATGGGACTAAGAGAGGAAAAAATAGTGAAGGAGAGAGGGTTAAATTCATCTTGCAGTGCTTGATTTTTTTCTTTTCTTCCTCTTTTCTGCAGAGCCACCCTCTATTTATTTAACGTTTTGATGAAAGACATTGTTCTGTGTGAAGTCCCGCCCCCGTAGCTCTATTATCTCCATCTGAGGCTGTCAGGGAGGGAGGAGGTGATGAAACAAGAACAACTACAGACATAAGAAACTTCTCTTCCCCCTGATGGGAGGAGAAGAACCAACCATCTTTCAGAAACAGCAGAGATCAGAGAAGAGCCTTGGTTGCTCTCATCCTACAGGATGCACCTAACTTAAAAAAAAAGCACCTAACATGTCATTTCTGACCCTCCACCCTGGCACCCAGGAGCATCCTTCTCCTGAGTGATCCATTGAAATGAGCCCGTCGCTGTAATGGGCCGCCGCTTCCCAGGAGCTGTTTCTTTAGTCAGACAGAGGTGGATTTGAGGGTAGGAGGGATGGCAGAGGAACTGTTTGACCCTTTTGGCTCACAGAACAGGGGCGGGCAGAGAGGAACCCATTTCATCTGGTTGTTTCAGAGCCGCCAGTCAGCGACCTGTCTACCAGGCTGCACCGAGATCTTTTCTCTCTGCACTCAATTGTGAGAAGTAAACAAGGTGGTGTATCCTGTGTTTGGTAAAAGGGTGCGGTGCACAGCTTGGCAGCCACAGCAGGGCTTTTAGTGACCCCCCCAGGCTTGACAACTGGCCTTGTGTACTCATAAACAGACCTGGTATCCTGTTGAGTCTCAGGCAGGCTTATTTTGACGTTATCTGTAACACCGAAGGTTTTTCAGCTCATCTGATATTTAACACCAGGATTTCTGCAAGGTTAAAACAGAAAAAAAGTCATCACAATTTTACATCGTAGAAAGTCTAATTATATCACAGCTCTTTGTTAGTAATCTAGTTTTATTATCCACTATCAGGAAAGTGTGCAACCATGTGAAGCAATACCCATCCCCTTCAAAGACTTCTCTTTCATTTTGCTTTCTTAGTTATCAAAATATTTCAGATTATCTTTATAAATATAATATCAAACTAACCAGAGTTAATCTTCAAATTATTTCTATTAAAGACTCAATGCTTTCCAGACCAACCTGGCCCTCTGCTTGGCCCCTATTTATATTATGAACAAGAACATGTCATGGTTCTGTATTTTCCTTTTGAAACCCTTAGAAACTGTCTTTAGATTAATTCACCTAAACAGCACCTGTTTGACGACATGAAGCAGGCTAAACTATCAAATAAGAAACATTTATAATTCTGAACTAAAGTCATTCAAGAACGAAACACCAGTCTATGAAGGGTGACGATGATACTTCTAAGGGCTTTAACCTTTGAAAACTGCAGTGAGTCATGATCTAGAATGGCCTCTGTGTCAACTATAAGTTGTACAAATATAAAGATGAGGTTTAGGTTGCCACAACTTTTCCACCCAAAACAACAGTTTGGATTTTTTCCCCTTGCCATTAGATAATAAAATCAGAATTTAAAAAAATGCATCACGCATTAAGTTTATCCCTGCCGGTTAATTAACTTTATTTGATGATCTGAAAGATTTGAAGTTTGCCAGAAAAAAAAAAAAAAAGGTTAAATGCACATTAACATCTTGGAACTTCATATAACCTGTAAGAAAGACTGAAGGAAGAAAAATTTCTGTGTTGAATTTAAAAAACTTTGAAACTTTTGGTTCATATAATTTATTTAATGATCCTAAAAACTTCTAACGAACTGAAAAAACCCTTTTTTTGATTGAAGGAAAGGTTAAAAGTCATTTCTCCCCCCCAGTGCCTCTGTTAGCTAAATAGAATCTCTCATTTGTTTGGACTCGTATACGTTTCAGGGAATATTAGATAATTTCCTTCTATTTATTGTTCTATCTTGCCCTTTTTTTCCCTCCCTGCTTTCATATCACATTTTCATACCATCAATGTTTGCACGTTTCACTTTTTCGAGCCAAAACCTAACCTCTCCTTTAACCCCAAAGTGGGAGATGACACACCAGAACTTTATTAAATGGGTTTTTTTTGTCGGTGAAGCAGCTGCAGCCCAGCCAGATGAAGAAAACAGCTATCTCTCCGTCAGCGTGTGATTGAACACAGCTTGCCGCGCTGAGCTGGGGGAAGAGTGCATCCCCCAGCTCAGCGCCATGCCTGGGAGACTTGAGAGTTTCTAGGGTGGTTATTAAGCACTTTGATTTAGTCACACGTTGTTTGCTGAATTATGAATGGCTGTAATTAAATTCCTGTGGCTCTTATTATGAATGATTAACTATGTTGTTTCATTGTTTGTCATTTGCCTCCCGACTGCCGTTAATTAAGAGAGAGACAGGAGCAGGGTCTACCTGTCTGAAGAGGGCCCAGAAAAACTCCCTGTAAAGAGAAAGTCTATAAAAAGTTGTTTTGCTCTGTTTTGTGGAAGCGTGGAAAATTAACCTGTTTTATTATGAATCAACACCGAGACTCCAAAGTGTCACATCTACAGTGAACTTGGAGCAGCTTCAAAGTAGCGGTGTTCAGTATGTTTGTCTGCTTATAGTGCATGTCTGTGTGTTCTCTGTGTCTCCAGCAGCAGGTGTCAGCGCAGCAGTTGGCCTTCCAGCAGCAACTCCTGCAGGTCCAGCAAGTCCAGCAGCAACACCTGCTCAATCTTCAGAGACAAGGACTGCTCACCATCCAGCCAGGACAGACCGGCCTGCCGCTGCACTCGCTCACTCAGGGTCAGTACCTCACAGGCCTGGTGCCACTTCCAATTCCCCCTCCTTCAGCACACCGTAGCTCAACGTACCTCAACTAAATATAGGAATACAGCCGAGCCTTTTCTTTGGAGTTACAGAGCCAAACTGAAAATATAGTTATGAGACAACTGCCTTATGAAGAACTGATCCTGCAGTATACATATAGATTTATGGTCTATATGTATACTGCAGGGAGTCACAGCTAAAGCGGGAAAAGCTGACAAGATCATTGTTGTCAAAAAGAAACCATTTGTTGGAGAAAGAAAGGTGTAAGAAAACTTGTTTAAAGTTTTCCATTAGCAGTTTAGAAGACACAACAAGAAGATGCTGTAGTTAGATGGAGGCAAAAATGAACATTTTATCACCTGGAACAACCACCCCATCTCTCTGACATACGGTGGTGGCCGAATCATACTGTGGTGATAGCTTTCTTCAGAGGGGAGAGGAAAGGTTTCATGCAGAGGTAAAGAGCAGGATGTGGAAGCTATTCTAAGAGCCAGAGCTCCAATGGATGATTTAGATCTGTGGGATCAGATGGCTAAGTCAAAGCCCAGGCCGAGTTCATGGCAAACCCTTAATGCTGCTGGTGAGACGGAGCTTCAGCTGGATCCACAGATGTGCACAACTTACAGATATATCCCCCAACATCACGAATCCCAAAGAACATACAGATGCTAATGTGATTTTATAAACTTGGATGACCTGCCACTGTTATTTCCTTTTTACTGTTCTTGTTTAAATTTGCTTAAGGACAGAACAATGGATGACTTATCAAAGAAACCACATACTGACTCAGAACACACCTTCAGCAAATCTCCTGTTAATTATTGACCATTTTACTATACCGGGGAATATAAATAAGTTATAAATAAGTGAATAAATCTTATAACAGTTTCCCCCAGACATGCCTGCTGCTCGCATAGCTTCAGCTCTTTAAACCAGCTGTTTCATATCACCTGAGATTTTCATCTCAGCAGTGAGGATCTGTGTCCAGTGTCTGTAATCGGCATCCTCACTGAAAGTCCCCTCTATCAAATCAGACTGTGTCTATTGTTGGGAAACTGCCTGTGAACTTGTCGTTGTGAAACTGTTTGTTATTTGATCGGCAGTCATTGCTGTTTGACATTAGAAGTTTATTTCTTTATTTATCCTGAGCTGTTTTGTAAAGGAGTGGCTTCCTTGTGACAAAGACGCCGTCATCAGGGTTTAAGAGCATGACATTGACTATTCATTCCCAGCTAAGACAAACAGTTTTGAAATAACAAGATAAAACAGGGGGGTATGGGGGGGGCTTAGGTAATGGGCAAACACAAACAGGGTTTGTACAGTGGTGTTATTGTTTGGACGGGCTGTGGAATCAGTCATCAGCCGGGAGACGACCGCCATAGGCGCAGGCGTGGGGCACCGCTGTTGTTCCAGTGGTGCTTTGTTGAAGAGCTGTGTGCTAGATGCCTGGCAAACACTCACACACCCCATGAGTAAAGCACATATGAGCGATAAGGCCAGGTACTTTTGATGGATTTCACAACAGGCCTAGAACATCCTGTTTATTCAGTATTATCTCCAAATACCTCTGAGACATCGGATTCTTGTCCTATCCTGTTTCTTGATCCTTTTCACACCACATAATTTTTTTTTTTTTTTTTTTTTTGATACAACAGTTTGCTTTGTCAGGACAATGATGGTAATTTCTCCCCAAAGTTAGGCAAATAAGTAAACGTAATGGAGTACAAAAAAGCTCAAACTGAAGAAAATGCTGAAAGTTTCCCTCCTGTTCTATTCAGCAGTTATGTCTGCGAGTACTTTGCAACATATTTATTTTTAGTATTTGAAAACCCACACTTCTATGTATTTTATTAGGACTAAGATGTAGACATGGATAATTGTAAATTGGTTAAACTGCTTGACAACCGTCTATGAACATCCATTTTCAGGTCTTATGGCTCACATTCCACTGGTTGTAGGTACAGACTTTGACTAGACCTTTGAAAAACTGGTTTTCAATTTAGCTTTCTAATTGCCCAGTCTGTTATTTTATGTAGACAGCCATGTCTACATAAAATATCATCTTATATGATTTCCAATACTCATGTTATGATTTGGAATATGCTGACTCTCTGCTGTGCTAAGGAGCTGGCCTGATAGTGTTCTCTTATTAACTTTGGAGGCCTTCATAGAACAGCTGGATTTGTACTGAGATTAAATCACAGACAGGTTGAGTCTGTTTACTAATTAGGTGAAAGCATCTGGTTTCACTATGATTAATTCAAGGGTATCATGGAAAAGGGGGCAGACTGAAAATGTATGTCAGACTTTGCAGATTGCTGTTTGTAAACAACCTTTTAAAGGGATGTTATGTCTTCCTTCACTTCACAAGAGTTATCTGTTCTTCCTCTGTCTAAAATGCTAATAATGTGCATTAAGGTTTGTAGCTGTGATATTTTCTACAAATGAAGTGTTGAATACCGTTTGCAGAGCAATGTGAGAATAATTTTCTCTTTAGAAGAAAACCTAAAAGGTCATCTTCTTCTGTCCAGGATGAGGCTCTGACTCAATCATACTCGTTTCAGGTCGTTATAGCGTTCCCAGCCTGCTTGTTTCGCTCGTGTTGCCCACCGATGTTTAACTGTGTCTCCGACAGCTGAAACAAACCTCAGCTTAGTGCCCCCGGTTTGCCCTCTTATTCTACACATTTTCTGCTTGACTGTTTGAAGTTATTGATGACCTTTCTGTTTTCCACATCACTAAACCCTTTCATGCATCAGCGGGCCAGGCCCACGGTGCTCAGATCTAATCTGCACTATGCAGCTAGCTGTTAGCGCTGTGTCGGAAGTGATGAGTTGATCTGCTCCGTTTGCGTCCCAGTGACCATAGATCCCTACTTGGGGGGCCCAGTAAATTGCCATGGCTTTCATTAGTTGATGATTTTTATGTCTTTCGTTGGAAAATGTGAATATCAGTGATTATTATCAGTAATTATTTGAAAAGGCCACTGTTAATGCATGCTATCAACGTCATTCCTTGTTTTTTTTTTTCACGTGCTTAGTAAATTAAGGCATCAAACGGTTTTCAAATAACAAACTTTCCAATTAGGTGTGCTTTTTAGTTCCTGTGATTCTGTTTACAGCAGAGTTTTATTCCTTTTATTTGGCCTATTTTTCTTTCTTGGCCAAGACAAATTACAGTAATTGTTCCGCTGAAGCGACGGTCTAAAGGAATGCATCTGAATTAGCTTTTCAAAAACACTGATAGCGCTAATTAAGTATAAACTTGTAGATAGCAGTTGAGAGTGAAAAACAATTGCTCACATTATCTGGCATATAATTTGTCTCTCTTGTTGTAAATTCCTTTGACATTAATGTTCAAAGTGTTGGAGGCAGCCAGACGGTATCTGTTATGAATTACAGCAGAGCGTTTGGGGAGGATGCTCATAAATATGAATTTGATCTAAGCAGTATCCACCATCCACCCCCACCCTTCCCCCCCGCCTCATAGAGAGCCAACCTTATTGACCTGATAAGATGCGACACCCCCTCACCGATTTATGTGGCTCAGGTGGGATGATCAGAGCTGTTGCCCCTTATAGATTCTTTTTATGTTTTTGTTACATTTCAGCCTTTTTTTTTATTCGAAACAGGGATAAAATAGGTTTTCATTCCACGGACTTTGACTAGGCTTGACTTTGACTCATTGAAGTTACTTTCATTGTGAATGTACACATTCATGTGCTCTGGTTCATGTTCCATGCTCTGGTTTAGTTGGCCTCATAAAGGAGAAACTCTTCTCTTATCAGTGCATGGAGATTTTCCCAAACATCTTTGGGATTATCAAGAATTGTTTTTTTTTTTTAGAAAAAGTGCGACAGGCCACTCCTGTTGTGAACAATGGCTCTCAGTGTGATTTATTGCCGTTGGATGACACAAAGTAAAGTAAACAACTGTTTCTGATCTCAACTGGATCTCTTTAGATCAGAGCATGATGTGTTCTTTTATTTTCTGATTCGTTTAATGGTGTAAAAACCCTAATAGAATAAATCTTCAGTGGGGGTGAAAATGTTGTTACATTGTCTGTTAACACATGTGTGAATGTATTTAAAATGCACTATCAACCTCCCATAGATGATACTTTACAAAACAGCAAGTTGCTGAACCTGTACGACATCATTTAAGTTGTCCTGGAGGGGGCCAGTGGGATAGTGACAAGACAAATTTGAAAGCAGAGAATGTGGCGAGCCATGAAATGCTCAGCGAGCAGCAGCACGTCGGGGACAGTGGCGGGTAATGCCGCCGACCTGTCAGTGATTGATACATCCAGCAGTGGGCTGCTGGTAATACTTCCTGCCGCAGTTAGACAGGACATATTTCAGACCAAAGGGGTGCGTATCAGCAGGCCGGTGATTACGGCAACATAAACAGGGGTGCAGTAAAGGTCCCGGTCGGATGGAACAATAAACTAATAGCGATGTCACCGTCCCCCTCCCCCCATGGTACTGGGCATCACGCGCCAGAAGTAACAGCGCAGTTTAAAGAGCCCCATGCACTGGGGGCCATTTTTTATTTGGGGGATGATGGGCTGCAACTGATGTCATTATGAACCCTAAATCAACTTTCTGCTTGCTTGAACATGGTCACCTGGGTACACAAGGACAAGGACAGGAAAAGGTTGAAGAGCTCGGCCTGTCTCTGTGCCAGAGCTACCTGCAGATGTAAAATTGAGTTGCTGGGGCGGTGATCAATCAAGTGTCCCAACAACATACATTTTTTAAAGTGCTTGTCCGGACTTACCAGTCGTAATGGGCCGGGAGAGTTGTGTTGAAAAATGGAAAGAAGGAAGATAAACCAATCTGGCATTTAAAGGATGGACAAACTGGCCACCTAAGAGAAAGATTCTACACTTCAATGTCATTACGGGCCCTGCAATAGTCGGATGGAAGATGCAGACCCAGAGACTAAATCTAACACCCGCAGGGACATTTGTGTAATGATGTTTTATTGTCATTTATAAGGAATCATGAGGCATGGCTGTTGTTGGATTTTAGGAGGTTAGGGGTTACGCCGCTATGAATAGAGAGCAATAAAGCCAGAGACGTGTTGGTCTCAGTCCGTTACTTCTCTCATCAGACCAGTCAATCCACCTTGGTTTCATCCGAGTAAACAGTTGCGCCGGGGTCACCTGGGCTGCTGGGTAATTGAGACGGCGTTGGGCTGCCCTGTCAAGCAAACCGGCTAAAAATACATCATCCACTGTCACCGAGAACCAAGTGGGGGGAAAATGATTGGCCCCGCTGTCGGAGCACCGGACACTCGAATCAGCGTTGACCTTCCCCTTCTAAACCCTTTGAAAGAAAAGAGAAAAACCTCTGCTTACTTCATCTTACTTCAATGAAACAATAAGGGATCTATTAATACTGCAGCTGGAAATCAACAAGCTGCGGATTAGCGTGCTGAAACACAGGCAGCAGCATTAAGCATGTTTAGCCTGTCATGGACGTGCGCTTCGATTAAGGCACATCAAGGCGTTGAGGAGAGTTGGGGTGAATACAGCCAGACAGAATAGAGCAAGAGCGTTGAGATTCTGGAATGAGGAAAGACGCTCCTTGGAACGTGGAAAGGTTATTGATTTGTCCTGCAATCATTTCCTGCTCTTTGATATGCAAACGATCTAGTGTGAGTTTACAGCAATCCTATCAGACTCATTTCACAGTTCTTAGCCCCTGCGTCTCTCTGGAGTCCTCCGCCTCATTAGGCCAATGTTCTCTATTACCAGCATAATTAAAATCTTTAGTAGCTTATCAAATTAAAAATATTTTTCGCTGATCATATTGAGATCTTCACCTCACAGTTATTTTCCACAACAGGAATAAATTAAGACTAAGCATTTTGCGCTCAATGTATTACAATCTGCTGCTGAAAGGAAGCACTTCTGCTATCTATAGGACTGGTAATGAGAAGAGGGGGTCATGTGCGAATGATCTTTCATTTGGCAGTGCTCATTTTGAGAATGGATGTAATTAATTGTAATTCTAAACGAATGGTCTTTCCCATTTACTCTGCGGTTCAACCAACCACATGTCCACAGGCTTCCTTTAACCACACTGAGAACATGAGGCTTTCTTTGCAGATTAAGAAAATAAATATGTATTTCAACTAACTGTCTCCAAAGCATTCTTACATTTTAACCTAAAAAACGTCAGTGATTTATTTGATAGACTAACAGAAAGGGGGGTAACAATGTGAAGGGTGCATTTTTTAAATATTCAAACAATAATGAAAAATATGCATCCATTGTGATTCAAAACCTAAAGGTATAGTGAAATATCTTCTTTTTCCTGAATTGATCAATATAAGTGGTCTTCCTAATTGTCAATCTGGTGATATGTTTATGTAATGCTCGTTTCCATTTTCACTTACCGCCGGTGAGTGTGACATAGTGGATAAATTGCAAATTTTCATGTGGAAAGTAAGCTTGTATGAGCGATGCAAACAACAACTTTTAAACGGAGCGTGCACGAGGAGAAATAGGCTCTTTTTTTTTTTGCGAAAAATCTTTAATACAAACGCACTTCATCAAATCTATAGCTGCAAGTATTTTGTATAATATATGTATGAGAATTAACAAGGATTTTGAATCATTGAATATACAGTAGGTCTGAACTTTCACTTGGCCAGTCTAACGCAAAAGTATTTGTTCCTACAGTGCATTCAGTTGTAGCCGTGTTTTAATGCAAAGAAACCCTGCACCACCGTCCCCAGTATGTTCAGTCTATGCAGGTTTGCTTCCACTTTTGTCCTGTACCCATTACTCTGACCACCCCTCCTGTTCTCACTGAGAAAAAGCATCTGCCCCTCCACCATGATTCATTAGTGATGGCAGGTTATCCTAAGCAGAGGTGTTAAATCTAGTAACTGTTTTATCATCTAGCTGTGCTTTAAACATCTCCTCATATCTATTGCTGAACTGTCTGTTATAAACCTTGGTCTTCATGATGCATTTTTTCTACTAGGTTAGGAGTATGAATATTTTTGCACTGTGTTATCTCAGTAAACATGTCTGTGCTAAATTTGACTCATCCAGATTCACTTTGTTTGTACAAAGATTCTCAGCCCTCATTTCATTCATCAGCTTGAGGCTCAGAACGTTTCAAAATGCAACACGTAAATGGACTCCTCGTCTTTGTGGCGTCCAGCTACACTGCAAAAAATATAAATCTCAATAAGTTATTTTTTCTTAAAATAAGTGTGTTTTTTCTTGATTTGAGGAGGTAAGTAAGACACTTTGCCAATGGAACAAGACAATTTCCTTTTAAAATAAGAAAAAACTATTTTATCGTCTTATTTCAAGTAAATATTATCTAACTATCTTATTTTAAGAGTGAAAATACTCATTCCATTGGCAAATCATCTTATTTACCTGCTCAAATTAAGGCTAAATATACTTAATTTAAGCCATTTTTTACTTATTTCTGGATTGTTTTTGCAGTGTAGGTCTCTTGTCTCCATGACATGAAAATGATGGTGAACAAACGAAGCGTTATCCCTCTCAATCCTCAGTCTGAGCCGGAGTGTCAGTCATCACTTACAGGAGTTGAAGGCAACATAAATTCTGTCCATGTGTTTCCAGCAAACAGAAAGAAAAAATGCCTCATGTCTTCAAGGGATTTTTGCTTTCAAAGCCGTGCGAGCGCTGCAGTGCGCTTGACTCGTTAAATGAGGTTTAAGTCGTCTGTGTCAATTGGAGGCGGTGCAGAGCCTTAAGTATTTTGCACATTAATGCGCTTTTGAGAATATTACCCGAGGGTCCTGTTTCTCAAGGAGACAGGGGTGGGATGTTTTCTTGTGTTGCTATTGTAAAGTTTTTTTTGTTGTGAGCTCCCGACACATCTCTGTTGTTGGGAGAAAGTGATGGTGATTATTCAGATTTCATGCCTTGTCTGGATGTTAATTATTTACTCTGGGCATGAAATGTGCGTGAATGCCAGGGATTTGTGTATACAAACACGCTTCAGATCACAGAGAAAATGCAGGCGAGAGATGAAGGCGTCGATGAGGGACGGCTGTGTGGGAGCCTTGTTGAGATCCTCGTGCATTACCCTGTAGTGAAGTATTTTCTAATTAATACTCAGCTTTGTTTACAGACGCTTTGATTTAATTAGGCAATGAAGAAGAGAGTTGGATTAGCCGTTAATTGATTTAATTATCCAATTTGTTTGTCTCAGGCATGATTCCAGCAGAGCTGCAACAACTATGGAAAGAGGTGACGAACGCCCACATGAAGGAGGAGCACAACAGCAGCAACAACGGCCACAGAGGCCTCGACCTGTCCTCCCCGGCGCCGCCAAAGAACCCGCTCCTCAACCAGCACGCCTCCACCAACGGGCAGTACATGAGTCACAAAAGAGACGGGTGAGCTCCTTTCCTTTGCTTCCTCATGTCGGACAGCGCTGAAGTCATGTAGTCCTGAAACACATCCTGTCATGAATCCTTTTTTCAATCCGCTCCTCGGATGCTCTAAGTTTTTATGTAAGTTCTATTTTTCAGATTCAATAAAATCACTTTTGTTTTTTTGGATCTGGTGATTTCATATGAACACCTGGTGAGAATAAAGTCATTTAGAGGAACATGTACAGCTGAGAGGGCCTTATCTCTCTAATAAGGAAGGCTTTGACTGCAGTTCAGCTTTGACTTAGTGTATTTCCTTTTTCTCTTTATATTGACTTAGAGAAAAGAAAACATTTCATCATACCTCAGGAATCGGCTGACTTGCAGAATCATAGCGTCAGTTTTTGCTTAAGCTAAAATGCAAAAAGAAAAGAAAGAGGAAGCAAACAGCTTTTAAAGCACCATCGAAATGTAGATAAATCATCTCTGAAAGGCATTTGTTTTGGGGGTATAGTCAGAGAGAGAGAGGGGTGAAGAGAAAGCATGTCTTTAAGGAAGGAATTAATCTGGCATTTTACACGTTTGCTTGTTTTCTGGCACAAAAGGCTGATCTTTGAACTGCTGGTGAGGAGCCTCCAGGCACCATGAGCTCACTGCGTAACATCTGACTTGTGTTTCAGTGATCAAAACCTGAGAGTCAGTATGAAAGCGATGCCGAATGAAAACATGTTTAGCAAAGTAAATCAGTCAGCCTCTGGAGGTGAAGGGGGGCTGCTGGGGAGAGGGACGTGGTGGGGTTGGAGAGATGATCAACAGGAAGACGTTCTCTGAATATCTGAGGGAGAAAAGATGAAGTAAAAAACTGTTTATTTGGTTTTAAGATATATTAATACCATATTTTTAAACTCCTGTTAAAGGAAAAACAGGGATAATAGAAAGAAAATGAACATTTCAACCTTTAATTTGCAGAGATTTAATCAGCAGGAGAAAAAAAAATCCCATTTTAAGAATCACTGCTGCCTCTGATAATGAACCTCAATGAAGATTTTTTTTCTTTACATATCTAAGTTGATCTGAGTTTCTAGCAGCTTCTTATTAACAATCCATGGATTTCGGTTTCCTACGAATGTAAATGTGATGTGACACTAAGGCTCATTTATTGTGGCTACAAGCTGCCAGGCTTCAGAAGTACCCATGTTTATTTTTTCACCAAACTCTTTAAGCACTTTGGTTCCTTAAAGAGGACAAGGATTTAGATAATTCCTTTCCCTATTTAAATCATTTAGGTGAGGTATATATAAACTACAATGTTTGAATCTGAATTCCTCATGCTTGTTGCTCTTGGGTGTCTATATCATTCCCATTCTTTGGTTTGTAGAGAGCAGCTTGTTTTACTTTGGTTTCTTTAAATGCAAATGAGGCATTTTATACCACGCCCCATTCCAGGTCACAGAACGTTCCACTCATTCTCTTTAGTTACTTTTGTAGCTTGAATCTAAAGATATGATTATCTAAAGGTGCACACAGTGGAAGGCACTGAACTGTGTGAGTTAATACGCCCAACAACCAAACACTTTGACATTACCTCTCAGAGCTTCAGCAACCTTAAGCTTGGACTATAAAATACCTCTGAGGGGAGAGAAAAATGGTGGATTTTTGTTAAAAAAAAGGCAAAAGAGAAAAATTAAAGACTGAAAAATATGAGCTAAACAGAGTATAAAGAGTGTTTTACTTCTCTGACCACCTATAGACTCCAAGTGCCCAAAAGTACAAATGTAGGGCCTATGAAAGCAGACCTGGCATGAAATGTTCCCTTTAAAAAGCATAAGATGGACCTAATGGATTACTTTGGAATGATAGCAGGAAAAAGCCCCTCTGTCCTACCTTACCAGACATAAAACGGTTGTGTCCTAATCTCTACCTGGGCTTATAGGCTGGAAGTTCTTCCATGTGTTACTATGGGCCTGTTTAGTTTTTTTATGAGGCCATCTGAGAGAATCTGGCATCATGAATTTCTAGAAAGAAATCTTGGTAGATTTTAAATGAAAACTGTAGAGAACTCCAGATGAACTTTGGATATTGATACATAATGCAGAGTCAAAATGAAAAATTTACCTTCTTCCATGGAAATATAAATGAAAAACCTTGAAGTTAAGCAGAGAAGGAGAGATTGGATGAAGATCTGGAGTTAGACTGCAGAGAAGATTGGTCCAAGATGCTTCTCAGGAAATGCCCCTGTCTGGTAAATGTTATTAAAGAAGACTAGGGATATGTGCCACTGGCAGAAGCAGGTGATTTAAAGTATTAATCGCTGTGGTAGGTTTGTGACCTTTGCTGCATTTTGAGTTCTTACTCAGTCTCTGGAGCAAAGTAAAATCAGAGCGTTAGTTGTTTCCTTCATCATTGAGCTGAGTGTCTGCTTTTCTGACAAATCGCAGAGGATGATATTGACTCACTGCCTCCATCACACATTGTCGCCAAGCAAGCAAACAAGGTGAGCATTGATGGCAGCCAAAGGCAGGAAGCACCCAGAGCTGAAGGCTCCACGAAACATCAGAGAAGACATAACGCAAGAGCTGGCAGCACCTCTGCCTCGCGCCGACTGTCAGAGATTAAAGAAGATGTCAGCAGCAGTTTAACACAAGCTTAAGTGAAGAAGGCAGTCTCGGTCGGAGTATTCTGGTAGTATCTTAGATCTGTCAGAAAACCAAGCAGGTGATTCTCCTGCACCCCATCTGTTGGAGGAAGTGGATTACCCACGCAGACTTTCAAATGTGCAATAACTAAGAAAGATGGCTGGAACAAAGTGAGCGCAAAACACTCCCTGTTAGATGCTGCATGATGCTAATTTAGATCCACGCAACCTCTAATCCTTTCCTGTGTTAATTTTTGGAACACATAAATCACACAAGTATCAAAAGCATTGTTCTTCTCTTTTGATGATGCACACTCAGTTCTAATCAGACTCCATGGGAAGAAGAATAAAATATTATTAAGGATGATTATTCTAAGCAAGGCTCTGAGAGAACGTCTGTGTTATAATCCAGGGATTTGAATAATCAGGTTGAAGATAATGGGCTGGGCGTAAATAGAGAGCATCCACTCATCCTCCCAGTGCTGAACTTAATGAACTTTTAATTGATGCGGTTGTGCAAGTCCCTTTGTCATGCAACAGAAACAAGCCTCTCTGCAGATGGGCCCGTTTTCCCGGCTGGCTTCAGATTGGTTTACAGCAGGCCCTAAGTACCATGTAGTTAGTTTCATGTGTCATATAAAATCTGCCCAGGCACAACGACGCCTGCAACTAAAACCTTAAGTGCATCCACAGGAATCACTCACGGGCTTTGCACTTCCGTCTTAAGGAAGACGGAGAAATTCAATCACTGCCGGCTTGACACACTGAAGACGATTCACGTGTTCCTGCTTTTAGTTGTTGCTAGGAACACACCGGCAGAGCTGGGAGTTGTGTTTGTCTAAATAACATCCCTGATATGACCGGAGCCCGAGTCACATTATCTGCCAGGCGGTGTTGTTTCACGGCCGACAGAAAGCGATGCATAGATGGAGATATACCCCCAGTGACTCAGGTCATCTTTATTCAGTCATTTGCTTATTTAAATCAAAATGTGCCTGATCTGTATCTGACACGAATTCCCAATCCTGCATTAGCTTTGTGAAGAGGAGATGGGAGGGGGGTCGTCACAAAGCACTTGGCCCACTTTACTTCCAAACAACCATCAGTAACAACAGCTCAGGGACTGTAACACAGCAGTCTGTTAAGGGGATAAATAATCAGATTTGGCACCGCTCTCCCTTCTCGCTCCTGCCTTTCATTTGTCTTACACAAGAAAAAAAAAGCTAATTAAATCATTTAGGGTAAGGCATGCAGTGGTACCAGAAGGAGGGAAGGATCCAGGAAAGATCTGGGGTGTTAAAGAAGGAGGGAACTGAGTATAGATGGAGGAATGAACCCGCAGTGTCTAGAGGCTCCTTACCCTGACCACCATCTTCCCTTCTTTCTGACATATTGCGTCTGCCTTGACTTGTTTATGGCCAAAATCGTCCCATCAAAGTAAGTGAGCTTGAAAACAACTGGCTAGCAGCTGTCAGGATCGTCTTCATGTTCATTCTCTTCTTTAACCAGAAAGCTTTGCACCTTGACTCTATACCTGCCTCCTGGTGCACTAAAGGAAGCTGATTTCAGGTTTCTCCTTATTGTCATTTTATTATAAAATTTCTCAACCAAGATGCCTTTAAACAATTTGAAATAAAATAAAAATGCTGCAACTTAAAAACACAAGAAGTTTAAATATTTGTCTAAAAGTAGAAAAGAACAGTTTGGATAAAAGTTTGACTTTTTCAATAGAGGTCTATCAGATCAGATTGATCTGTGTGATATACCCCATCCAAGCAAAGCCTGTCTCCCAAAGGAACTGGTCCACCTGAGACTTTGTCCCATGAAGTAACTCTACCCCTGTCAACACAATCTCTCTATAAATCTGTTATAATGCAGTTTTTAAAAGAAAATATTTCAGTTTAAAGAGTGTGTTAAAATCTGAGGATGAGCCTTACTTTAAAGTAAAAAGGAAATAGTCTTGAGTGTTTCAGTTGCATCGACAGTCGGCTGATGCAGACTGTGCCACGTTCAGTCACAAAACCCTCCACTGCTACACACTAGTTATTGCAGCAAAGCTTTTGGTCCCTAGAAGGATGAAATACCTGCAGCATATCCACTAAATTAAAGCACTATTTCTCATTTCATTCAGTCTGGGCTATGTTCAATCATTCTTTAGTTTACACCAAACCAACTTAGACTGATCAAACTTGGGATTTAAATCCGTTAACGTTTAGGAAAACAAATAAATACATATTTACTCCAAAATACTGTTAAAAAGTTTCTCTTGTCTTTTCCTCATACACACAATATAATTTCCTGCATATATCAATAGTAGTTTCGTGACAATATTTCATGCTTTAAATGACAATGCTTGCAGTTAGTCTTTAATGTTATATAAGCATCAATACAGACTTTTTCAACATCCAACAAGCCCATTTCAGAACTCTGGTTAAATCTGGTCTCATACCTTAAGAACCAGTTCCTGAACTAAGCATTGAGTAAGGTGGCTCAGATGCCAAACAAAACATTGTCTGTTTGTAAGTTTCCACATTAATAATAAGAATTATTACGAACTGAAGTGCATTATAATGAGATACTTTGAAATATAGACAATTTAAAAACTCTACAAACTCTACCAAATCAAAAGCTACCTGAGCATTATTTTTTAATAATAAAACTGTACTATTGTGAATGTTTTATCAAGGTGAATGTTTTTCATTTATACTCCAGGAAAAACAAAACCACAAAGTTGTGTGTGACGGAGTATGAAAATTAAATCAAATAGGTTGTTTGGTGTTGGTAATGCCAACCCCATTGCAGGTCAGCTTAAAAAAAAATTACAAAATGACAATAATACAGTATATATATATATAAACTTTTTTTGTGGAATTGCAATGAAAATACATGTACCAATTCTCTCTGATTACTATAAAGTACTGTAGCTCCTGTGATGTAAATTCTGTCATTTAACTCCCATTCAAAAAGTCCCATCATTGTGACTCCTTCCTTGTGCTCACCACATTTTAATATCTTATTAATACAGAATCAACCAACAAGCCTCCTCCCAAAGACTTAAAGCAAAAAGATCTCTCTAAATTAAAAATCAGCGTCACCTTCAGTCCACACGTTTCCTTGTTAAAAACTCATTATAATTGGTCGTCTGCCATCTATTTATTAGCTGTATCAAAACAGAGGTCTTAATGTGAATGCATAATTCATAATTGAATTAAAAAAATTGTATTTTTTAAAAGAGGGAGAAAAAAAAATCCACTAACTGCATTCTTGAATGCTCGACTGCTTCCTAATTGCAATGCAATTATTGGCTGTTATGAACAATGTGAACTGTTAAGTAAGTAATTATAACACAGGAAAACCTATGCTGACCTCCAGAATTTCCTCCTTGATGTGCAGCTTTACAAAAATCAGTCCAAATGAGGTTTTAATCTGAAAATCTGCTTGTTTAATCCTGTGAAATCAGCACTTTGATCGATTAAATTTTTACTAATATCTTTTTAGATCTTTTTTCTTTAATTGTACAGCATGAATCATGTCCTAAAAGTTAATCCAGCCATGTGGTACGGCACAAATTGGACATTATTTTCTTATTGAATACATGCATATCAATGAGGTGTTAGTCATTGAGGTTATTCTCAAGTGGGAACACAACAGTTTGTTGTGCCATGAATCTCCTTATATGTCCCGCTGTCTTATAGCACCCGGCTATCGCAGCCGCGCCGTGCTCACCAGCCGCCAGAAGCACAGGTGGTAGCAATATAGGCCAGTCCCCCAGGCTCTTGTATCTGAAGTTGTGTGTCTTGTATAGCGCCTGTGCCCATATGGCTGCCTGTCTCGCTTTCTTAGCAGACTATGCCGCCTTCCCTCAGCTCTGATTGTGGTTAGCTGTGGTTCCACGCCTCGCACCATATGGAAGATGTTGTAAAGTTTGTTTTTCAGCGATGTTCCTGCTATTTAGACTGATTGTACCAAGCCATACGCTCCCCAAACGATGCATTCTCGTCAGCCCCTGGTGACATGAATTGGTCCAGAGATAAATTGATGCCAGGCGGGGATGTTTACAGTTTGTACATGGTGTGAAAGTGGAGGTTTCAGATTGTGTTTCAGGTTTCTCCAGGTGGGCTCCTGGACGTGATGCAGTTGCTACCTCCCCAAGGCCATTCCGATCAAAGAGAATTACAGCATGGCTCAGTGATGCTAAATAATTACGTATTGATTTGGTTGGGCTTTCACAACAAGTGTTCCCTCGTTTAAAAGCAGAGAAACCACTGATCACACAGGTAAACTGATTCTGCAAAGGCCAAGGTTCACAGATCAAGTAGAAGTCGATATTGTTCTGTGGAAACAAGACAGAGTACACACAGAGAGGATTTTGATTAACAGCAGACACTGTCATCTTGGAACATTCAGAGGCTTTTTTTCCCCCTGACTGAGTTCAAAGAAGTGGAGATGTTTTTTCCTTTTTATTAATTGTAGGTTTCTGTTTTGCAGATCGACGTTGGAAGAGCATTCGCCCCACAGTCACCCTCTCTACGGCCACGGCGTTTGCAAATGGCCCGGCTGTGAGGCTGTTTTTGATGATTTCCAGTCATTCCTCAAGTAAGTAAAACGCCATGGTTGGAGGTGTGTTTTCTGTCACAGTTTGTTTGTCCTTTCTTTTGGGTGGGGCGGGGGTCGATTATATGTTTTGTGACCCGTGGCAACACAGATGCACTGCAGGTGCAGCTGGTTGTTTTTCCTCCGTCAGGGTTTGCCCACTCTTGAAAAAGGGCACTCTGGTGGGGTCTCCTTCTGGGAACTGCATGGGCCTCTAATTCCTGTGATAAGTGCAGTTCCCATGGTGACAGGGCCATTTTTCCCAAACAAACAACGGTGGGATGTTTATCTGTGGCAGCTCACACTCGGAGCCCTGCGTGTTTGCCCTTGTCACCGGTCAGAAGGAGTGCTTTCCTCTTGTGCAGCTTTCCAAATCTTTGGAAAGTTGGCCCATTGTTTGGCTTCTAAATGCCCAACTCTCCTTTTTTGTTTTTTAATTAGCAACAAGTAAAGTTCCTTGCAAAAGTGTTAATTCCCCTGGTACTTTTCACATTTGACGCGACTAAAACAACAAACTTTTATTTTTATTTTTTACTGGATGGGAAAAACCAACACAAAGTACTTTTACATTTGAAACTCATAAAAAGGTCTTTCTAGGAGTACCTCTCTCTGTAAATAAAGCAGCAAGTGTTGTCCAGCGGGCTTTCCTCCAGGGTCCCCCTGTATTTAGTTTTATTTCCCTCACAGCATGATGCTGCCTCCACCATAAATCTCCTCAGGGTATGTGTGTTCAGCTTATGGGCACATTTCTTTGGTCTAAAATTTTAGATTTCGGTCCTAATGAACAAGAACAAACATTGATGTTTTCCCTACAAGGCTATCAAACTGTAAGGAGGACTTCAAAATGTTGTTTTCAGTAATAAAGGCCAGATCTCTGGTTTGAACGACTGCTGACAGATCTTCTACCCTAGCCTTATCTTGGTAGGTTGATTCTGCTTTATAGTTCAGACCCACTTTGCAGCTATGTTCTACTTTGTTGCATAAAATCCCCCCAAAAAAGATCAAACCTTAAGGTAAAGGTGAACAAACAATGCTGTCGTCTAGTCAGCTGCTGTTGGCATTTTGATGTTTTCTGTATCTGCGGTTTGAGTCTGTCCAGCCTGACGCGCCCTGTTTGAGCCTGATCCCTGGTTTACTGATCAACACACACGACAGCGCCATGGTTACAGGAGAGGAGGAAAATATGCACACCGTGACACTAGATCAATGGCTCCCCATCACCTCGAATTAGTCACTCTTTAAACAAGATATGACACCATTCTATTATCCAAAAACAGCCTCTAAGCAAACACATAAGTGAAGGTGTTCTGGTGGAGCGACTAGAAGCCAGGCTGAAAGTTAGGACTCACTTTCTCAACATCTTGAATCTTCTTTGTGTTGTTTACATAAATCCCCTTTGAACCTCCTTATCACGTCAGACTGTATGGTAGCCCAGTTCCCGTCTCAGAGAAAACAGCCTGGTATGTATTCTTACTTTATTTTAATAAACATCCTGTGATACAGTTATTAAAGCATGTGTTGCAGACTCACATTTTCCCACAAAGACAGGCATACTTCAGATTAGGGAGTGCCTGCTTAAATCTATCAGTATTTATTGTATTCTGACGTTGCCTCACCCTTTGTTTATAGAACTGAGGAGAATTAAAGTCAGTGTGCCCAGCAGAGCTCTGCCTGAAAAAGTCTCTAAGTGCACTCAGCTCTGTTTTTACAAGTGTTTTTATCATGGCAACATCTTGTTTACTTTAGTTGCCTGCTCAAACTGCTTGGAACATGTTAAGAAAACATTCAGGGAGAGTCTCCACAAAGCCGCCTTTGTTTCAGAGCGGGCCAGAGTACGAGCAGCTCACCAAGGTGTTAACGCTCAAAACCTTAAGCACTTCCACATGAAACCCAGCAACCGATACTGCAGGACTCCGAAAAGGATTCCAAAACAAAAACAAAGAGCACATCAGACTTTCTAATGCTGCTTCAAATGCCTCCTGAGGCTGGAAGCAAAGCCCAAAGAGAGAGCGCCGCGCGCGTCTCTGAGTGTGGAGTCAGCGGAACACGACGTACTGAGGAGACAGAAAGGTGAGGAGGACTCTAACGTTGAACAGATTTCAGCCCAGGCACGCCAACAGCAACAGCCAACACTGGAACCAAATGTTGTTTTAAACTGCGTGTATATTTATTTTATCTTTAAAGGAAAACATGACATACCTACGCCAACTATCTTGATAAATACAAAGTTCCAAATCCCTGTTCTTGTTTTTGGGTTCAGCCCACAGAGGGGGGGTGGGATGGAGTTCACAGCAGAGCCTGGTGCTTTTTGATGAGGGTCAGGACCCTTCTCTGTAATGTCCAGTCAGAGGTCATAGAAACACCGCAGTGCCCTCTAGTGCTGTAAACCACAAATACCTCATGGTCCCAACAGCTTCCAGCTTCTCGGCCTCGTAACAGTCGGTAGAAAAAAGCACGGAAATAAAAAAATTTACACTCTGATACAAAACTCCTATGCGTTTAAAATATAAACACCTCTTCATAGTGGTGTGCATTTAATTTAAGTTCCAGCCAGCAGTGAGGAAAATAAAACCTTCCTCAGAGAGAGCTTCAAACTGACGCTTCAGCTCATATAATTAGAAACGGTGAGAGGGCGGAGGAGGAAGGAAAAAGTCGGGCAAAACCGAGTGAATTGTGGAAAGGCGGCTGGCTGAATATCTGTTTAACTTGTTTTATTGTGGCAATCTGCATTAGGCCCTCATCCTGCCAGAGAGCTTTTAAAAGTGGCTCCATTTGAAGTCCAGAAAGTGACACATGCCAACGTTCATAGCCTCCCTCGACGTCAACCCCGATCCCCCCACCCGCTCCTGTGTCCAGGCGCTC
Organism: Cyprinodon tularosa; assembly: GCF_016077235.1. Classification (NCBI taxonomy): domain Eukaryota; kingdom Metazoa; phylum Chordata; class Actinopteri; order Cyprinodontiformes; family Cyprinodontidae; genus Cyprinodon; species Cyprinodon tularosa. The sequence goes on along the minus strand of NW_024038774.1, from coordinate 576,696 downwards.
CTCTCAAGGCTGCATTAGGGCCATTTGAATATTTCATTTCCTATTAATTATGCACTGTGACTCTCCATGTCATTAGAAGAAATAAAGTGGAATGTAACAAAGGATGAAAAGAAGCGGAGGCACATGTCTCGTACGAGCCCAGAGATTCCTACGCTGCTCACGTCGGCCGCCCCCTTCATTGAAGATTCAGTCTGGGGGCCAGTTAAATTGAAGTTGAAACGTCTTTACCTATTATTTTCCCCTTTGAAATTTAGTTAGATGTCCTGAAATGTTTACCGGTTTCATTTTTCGACCCACTTAATTAAATGGGCTCTTATATGATTCGAACAAATGGAAAGCCCAGAGAAAAGCTGGAATTGATTTTGACAAAGAGGGTTCTCAGCCGTGCTTTTTAAGAGTAAGAAATATGCCTCTTTATTTTCACCCCGATAATTAACTTCAAGTGACAACTGTGTACCTTAGTCAATTTTACGCAGGGTATCATCGGAAACACAATGAGAAGACCTGACCACATTCCCAGGAACATTTTAAACCCGTTACCTCGAGTTTTGACGCAACACAAGATGGACAGAAACCTTCATATTTCAAACTGTTTACAGATTCCATTTTCAAAATGTGCCGTTTAATGGACAAATGTGTGTGAACATAAGGAAATGGTGAATTTATAGAAGTGTCATAATGTCACCTCTGTGCATTCCCAGGTTGTCTTTGGCTAGTTTTGATTTACAGCAAATGGCAGGAAAAGTGTAGATATATTTTTAAAACTGCGACCTCCTTTCTCTCGCCTGTATGCACACACACAGACGTGCCTGGTGACAGTGACCTACATGGTCACCGCAGATGTGATATAATTTATGATATATATAATATATTGGATCCATTAGTGAGCATAATGAAGTAGTGAAATGAAAGGGTATTTGTGAAATCAGTTCAAACATCCTGCTCGGATTATGATTAAATGATTAATGAAATGCCCCTGCATAAGCATTTTCAAACAGTAATTCATGCGGCAGCTGATAAAATTCCTCCAATCATATTTCCTTCACTCATAAACCTTATCTCCACCATTTTATATAAATCACCCCCCCCCCAAAAAAAAAGAGCGTCTGCTACCCAGCGAACTACTTTAGATTAGTAATAAACGTGCACGAAAAGAGAACATCTTTCCTGAATAAAATAATCGCACGTAATTATATCCATAATTCAAGCCTGTGACAGATCCCCATCTCCTCGTCCTGTTGTCCTCTACCATTGGTCCGGCTGTATTTGAATTCCCTTAATTCTGATGATAAAATTAACAATGCAAACAGCAAAGAGAGGGCAAAGTCAACATGGCGAGACAGAGCTGCAGCAGGAAGAAATGGTGTCAGGGCATTGGTGCATAATTTAGCAAAGGAATCCTACCTGAAATTCTTCAATCATTCCTCTTATCAGTAAGCTGGGAGAACAAGCATGACCGGCATGAAATATTGACTGTCATTCTTTAACATTAAAAAAAGTATTCCTTCTTTGTTCTGCAGACATTGTGCAATCACTATAATATGCTCTGCTATTTACATAAATGTTATTAAAGTGGCTCCACACTCACTTACCTCAGTGATCCACTGACCAGACGCTAACGGAACCTGTTCTTTTCCACATTTAAAAAGGTTGCTGTTTGAAAAGAAAACCAGCAAATAGTTTTAACAGACACCAAAATAATAGCATTAGTCATATGCAGTTATTAATTAGCTTTTATTGTGCAGAAGTTTAATTCTGATAGAATTGCATCTAAAAGTGACTAAAATATTATAAAAGGGACAACAGTTTTAAAAAAAAGTTAAAATGACATCGCTTTCAAAGAGATATTTTTGCCATCATTATAAAAATGGTAAATCAGAAACTATTCAAACCAACATTGCCTTTCAGCAATGAACCCCTAATTATCATTCCTTCTAATTTTGTATAGTTTTATTTATTTATTTTCTTTTATTTATTTATTTTTTTTTTTTTGGTGATGAGCTCCACATTTTTTGGGTGAGAAGGCCACTGTGTCATCGCCCTAATCATTGCTCCCTTCATTTCTAGGCATAAGAAATATTATGGCCATATTCAAAGGTAACTGGGCTTTACTGCTCTAATCCAGATGAGAAAAGTAAATATTTTTTATAAAATGTTTTGTATTTTTAAACAATTTTTATATTATTGAAATACTGTTCTGATTCAGAATTTTGATTTTATATTTATAATGTTACTGTGATTGAATACCTGTATCTAGAAATATTTTTCTATTCTTCTCAGCTGAACCTCCTCTCATTCCTCCCCAAATACCAGTAGAAAAAATTTATTTCATAGTTTAAAAATAAAAAAAATGAAAAGATTAAAAGAATGTTCATGTCTTCTCTCTTTGTGTTTTTCAGGCATCTCAACAATGAGCACGCCCTGGACGACAGGAGCACGGCCCAGTGTCGGGTGCAAATGCAGGTCGTCCAGCAGCTGGAGCTGCAGGTATTGTCCCGCTGCTTGTTTTGGTCCAAATATTTACGTGCTGTCTCCTGCTGAAACTTCCTCCAACACCCTCCATCAGTCTGTCTGACACCAGCCGTGGGGTCACTCGATGGGGGCGGGGCTCGTCAGCAGAATTAAATAATTTTGCGCATTTGCTAGTAACCAGTCATTAAAAATGTGTTATGTATGCATGACAGCCAGGAAAAGATATATGAATAGCCTGAGGCTGAGTGGAGAAGATAATTGCATTTTGAATTTTACTGGGTTTTAAAGTTATTTATGACTTTAACTGTTTGGCACCAACAATAAAACACTTATGAAATGACTAGACAGCAAAGAGTGGACAGGCAGTCAGTGGTTAGTGACTTAGAGGAACAGGAAGGTTATTCTGGCCCTCAGAGTTACTTTATTATCGTCTAAGATACGGTTCCCCCAGAAAAATAATAAAGATGGGGATAAAAAAAAAAAAAAGCTCTGCTTTTCTAATAAAAAAAAAAACAGATAAAATATACTGCCTGAAAGAAACAAGACACATGATGTGAAAGTCTGCAAACATTTATTCAGTTAGATTTTCATCAGTATTTATGAACAGAAATGATATTAGTTTAACAGATCAGTGAAACTAAACCTAATGAGCTAAATTCTTTCTCACTTTAGGTTGTTTTTTCTTATTTGAATCATTCTACTTAACTTATATTAAAATAAAACACAAAATGATTATTTTAATGCGTAAGATATTGCTGAAATAATATTTGTAAATAATAAAAAAAAAAAATCTAAATGTGCAGATTATTTACACCGACTTCCTAAAGGCTAGCAAGCTCGTTTGTATCAAACTGGCTAAACTGGCTAGCATACTGTCCGCTATCCAATTTGCACTGGTAGCATGATCTGTGCCATCAGCTCATGTGCAATCAAATATTCTCCATACCGCCCTTAAATAATGTCATTGCAATAACAAAGTACTTATTTTGATCCTTAGATTATTAAAGCATGCTAAGCTAAATTGTATAACAACTATTAATAAAAATTTTAATGAGAGAATTAATGTGTTTACATTCTTTCATTATTAGACAGATCTAGAGCAGTCCGGCGAAATGTGGTTCCACCGTGTTGTTTACTATATTTTGGTTGTCATTTTTCTACTGTACTATATACAGGTAAAATTAAATGCAAACATAAAACCAAAACAACAAAAATTTTTTACTAATCTAATGCATAAAAATGTGCTTTTGGAAGTGGGGCAGAGATTACCTTTCAACGACTGGATTCTTTCAGCAAAGTCATTATCATCCCTTTACACAATGCAGTTTAGTAAAATTTTTTATTATCAGTCTTAAATAAGTAATTTTAGGCCTTTTTTTAAAATTTACAACCAATAACAACCCAAATGTAGTTTGCTGTGCATGCATAAATGGACCTATGATACAGATGACGGCAACAGTAAATATGACATGCTGACTAATGACTAGCACTAATGCTAAACTACCTAAAGTTAGCTACAAACTGAGAATTATTCAGTCGTGTGACAGTTCCCCTTTTTCCTACGTTCTTACAATTTGAGATGTAATAAAATCCATATTAAGAAACCAGATTTAGCATTTTATTCTTGAGCCCCAAACAATAACATATGGTTCAAATGGGATTTGCAACCACAGTTTCAGTCATAATTTAGACATTAAATTTCTGAGCTCAAATTTAGGTAAAATATACAATTTACAAAGTTTTTATTGTATAAAATTTGAAACAATTAACATAATTTTCTTTAAAGTAAAATGATGAGTCCCTCTCTAAAATAAACTGATCAATTAAAAACATCAGTCCAACTTTTAGCTTCTGCAGCAGTTCAAGAGCGATGATTTGTTCCAGACGTTGAGGCTTTGTTCATTTGTGGTTCAGTCACTGGCCACATAATTGCCCCAAATTGAATGATATTAGCATCAGTTAATAGCTGAGAACAGTTCTGGTTTAGGAGGAAGTTAACCTTAAAACAATGAGATTTCAGTTGCTCGTACGTTAAATCGTGGCAGCGTCTTGTTATTTCTGCTCTGCTGGTTCGTCATCCAAAAAGGATCGGTGAGGCTTCAGCAGATGCAGGCATCCTCTGCATAAGTTGAACTGGCAGCTTAAACAGCGCTGATTTTCAGACAGGTAGAAAGGAATTGGTTTTATAGTTGCGAATGAGACATTTGATTTTAGTAATGGAGACTTAGGCTACAGGAATAAGCATTTATAATACAAGTAATTACAGTTCTCTCACCCATAAAACCCCGTCTTTCATTTGCTCATCATCAAAAACCTTTCCGTTTTAAAATTGTATCTGAAGGTTTATGCCTGCGTCTGTTCATTGTGCTTTCTCTTTTCTTATAATAGCTAGCGAAAGACAAAGAGCGACTGCAAGCCATGATGACGCATCTTCATGTCAAGTCCACAGAGCCCAAAGCCACCCCGCAGCCGGTGAGCAGCAACCCTGTCATGCATCTCCCTCTCCCCTCCCCCATTCCTTTTGTTTGTCTTAATTGGCACACATGTATTCATTAATCCCTTCCTCCATCTTCTTATATATCTGCTAAATAAAAACAGCTGTTCTCTTGAGGGAAGCAGTAAATATAGTTTGGAGCACATCTGCTGACATCTGAGATTCAATTTGGTGCCGGTGATGAACTGGATGCGCGCTATGAAACGGCCCCCCGTCTCTGCAGCAGAGAGTCATTTCCTCTCCAAGCAAAAAAATCTATGAAACGCCAAAAATGTATATAGAAGAATTAAGATGCGTTATGTTTTGAGAAATAAATATACCTATAGTTTAAAAAAATGGTAATGCTAATAAATTATTCACCATGAAAAAGTTGAAAATGTTTAAAATGCAAATTAAAAATCACTTTCAAATACATGAAGGAGTAATTCTATAGAAATTCTGGTATTATTTATTGATATATTTATTAAGGGCAGGGCTCATGTGATAATTTAGGTCTCTCTGTAGTTAAAAAGTTTCTAGAACTTACTTTATGACTTTACTAGACCCTAATGTTTAGTAATCTATGCTTAGAAAAAAAAAAGATTTTGTTTTGGTTTCATCTTTAATATTAGAAGTTTCATTCCAGTTCTGCAGAGTAAACATGAAAATGAGAAAAGAAACCAGATTTTTTTGTAAAGGGGAGAAACTGATTTTAATTTATTTTTCTCAACATTTTCCAAACATACCTATTCCTCTCTGAGTACAGTATAACATTAAGCTCACTGCTAAATCCTTATGCTATAGGGCTTAAGGCTTTGCATCTGGCGTTTAAGTGTCGGCTTTATTTTGTCATATTAAAGATTGGGCCTCACCCTCATATTTCAGTCCATATGACAGTTCATTCAGACAGCCAAATGAGCAGATATAATTTTACTGCAGGGCATGAATGTAAAATCATACTCACACATGCACATAAATGGACGATAAACATGCAGGAGTCCTGTCCCTGCGCTGTTTGGATCATTTATTTACAGTGAGGAGGCTATTGACATCCGGAGGCTGCGTGTGCGCATTCTACACACACAACATCAGCGCAGGTAGTCAGTCCACAGTAAGCGCCTGGAGATGTTGAATGACAATAAGCTGTCTCTTAAAGCCGTGCCTGTGTGATTGTGTAGATTAGGGTTCAGAACGAGGGCTCTGACACAGGGACATTTGTATATGAAAAGTGGTTGGGGCGACAGATAGCATCTCGAGTTCGCTGCCTCTCCTCCCTCCCCTGGGCCCCGGTAGAATGGCTGTGTCAGAGCTCAGTGTTAACACTCTCAAGGGGGTGAGCTGGGATTTTTTTTTTTATTATTATTATTCAAATAAATAGACTCACATTCTCTGAGGCAGTTCTGCCTGCTGCGAGCTGCTGTGATGAAAATGTCTGAGTTTGGCTGGGTGAGTGGAGGACTTACACAGGTCAGAGACCATGGTCCCAGTGAGGCTTGAAGGAGATTGCATCACAGCTACCTGCAGATAGGAGGTAGAGTAAAATTATCTCCTGAGATGACCTGAAATAGATCCGCTTTGAACAGTACAGATGAGTCCTTCCTGTAAATGCAGCTGCAGTTTTCCTTTGGCGATACACACCAATGGAGGAATGCTGTTTGAGGAGCATCACAGCAAAGCAGCTCCCTTGAACCTGATGATTTACATTTTTTAGTAGAATTAGGTTTGTAACCAGATATTTTCAGATATTAGAACAGCACAAAATGTCATGTAAAACTGAGATGTGTCTCATAAAGTGCTTTTCAGTCATAAAGTGCTTTTCAGTTATCTGTTTAGGTAACACCAAGATATTCCGTTAAGGTGTTTGCTTAAACTTTATGCTCTTAATTTGAAATAGAAAGGGAAGTTGTTTTTCAGCTAACTAGTTTTTTTTTTGCTCTTTTTTGAGGTCTTACTTGATTTAATAATCTAAAATATAATAAAAAATAACCTAAAGTAAAACTACAGATATTTAGAAACGTTTCTATACATCAGCTCTGTCTGCATTTTAAATTTAATGTCAGCAGAGATTTCTCCACTGTGGTATAATAAATATTAACATAAAGCAGGTAATGACACTGCATGTGTCTACTGGCTTTCTGTGCTTGAAGGTAAGACCACAGTGAGGCAGACTCTTTTCAATGATTGTCTCACTTGAGAAAGTTATTAATGTGTTTTTTATCTAATTTAATCCAATGTAAAATAAATTGTACTATCCATATACATACATTTTTGCTCAGGATCTTTAAATAGAAACAGGCATTGTTTAAAAATCTATTTAATTTGAAGCTTTATTCTGTTAAAGTAAAAGTGCATCACAATATTGGAAGTACAATAAACCCACAATATATGTACAGGTCAAACCTGGATTCTTAAACATGGGTAAAATCTCGTCTTGTTGCTGTAGCCTAATATCTAACATCGACTCTTTTCAAGAACTGAAAATATGCTTTCTCTCCTAGTCAGAATCTGTGCTCACAAACGAACAGGAGTCATCACATTTTCTTTTCCTGACTCTGGGCATGGTGGGGGCAGGAAGAAGATGAACACAAAATGTGCCACATTAGCGATGCATGTTTCTGTGTGTGTATTTGTATTTTTCTCTGTGTATGGGGGGATGGCTCCGCACAGTGTCACTAAGCATTCTTGTCAGAAATCTGACCTTTTACGCCATACATAATTAAGGAGGGACTTTTTGTTTATTTTCTTTAGCAGCTTGCCGAGTCAAAGCCAGTATAATTAGATCACCAATTACCATTTAATTAATTTCAGTGTGAAGTCTCATTTTGTCCGGGAACTGGAGTGAGACCAAATGGTGAAGCAAACAAAGGCAAGGCTATTACCAGCCTGTCTGGCCTATTGTTGGAGCCTCTCTGTGTTTATGGCCAGGGAATATGGATGAAACATGAAACAAAGCCCGCTAATCCACAGGAAGAGAAGTCAACACGACAGACTCCTTCTATTGATAGTATTGTGTCAGAAACACGCAAACCCAAGAGTAATTTATTTTCTTCATGTTTTCAGAATAACACATCTCTCACTACCGTTTGTGTGCCTGTGTGCAGCTCTGCCGAAACCCAAATCATTTTGGCAGACTCTGCCAAAAAAATACAGAAAGGGAAAAAAGATAGCATTTAGTCTGCAAAACATAAATAGACATTGTGAGGCTTTGGACAAGTCTGTTTTAACAGCAGATTTAAAAACCACTAATTTCAGAGAGAGTTGGTTGCTATTTTTATATCTGATAAAAACTGAAATAAAATCAAAACAAATACTTTAATTACAGAGATTACACTGTTATTTTTAATTCTGGGATGTTTGTATCTATGCCATTTGCTGCACTCACATTTCCAAATATTAAGTTGTTTTGCATCACAGTTGTACTCCTTAATAAAGATATTGTAGCCAGATGTTATTATGTATAAATCTTATTTGGTGGAACCGTATTTATATTTTTTGGCTCTGATTTTTTTGTACTTTTTGTCATCACTAAAATCATTATTGCAAAATACAAAAAAAAATATAGCCATTGTTACTTTGCATGTGTTAATAACACATTATATTCAGCTGTACTGATTCAGAGTAACAAAAACCTGGCAGGGTTAAGAAGAATATTTTTCTTTAAAATGGAGTGTAGTTGCTGTCAGCATATGACAGGTAAAGTCAGTATTAGTGGTCATTATTGGTCCTTGACAAAGAAAGAGGAAGATTTACAGCTTTAAAGAAGCGCTCACCTGTTTGAAACAGCGTTTTGGGAGAATACGGAAACACTCAACTAGCTCACTAGCTAACCAGTCACCATAAAGTTGACCTCTGCTTTGCAGCAGATTGGTGCTACTTATTTTTTAAATGTTATTTACAAAGTCTTCTGTTAACTCTTTGTTTATTTTACACTGAACAGTTTTATTTTATTGTGAAATTGCCAACGTGAGTATTTTCAATGGCTTTCTACCTTCTATTTAATGAGGCACAGCCACTTTAATAAGGATTCATTGCTCATAGATTACGAAAAAATCTGATTTTAAAATAATATTTTTTGTGTAAACAAAAATAATTCCAAAATTTCCCCCAAAATATTGCTAAAATAAAATATATTAACACTGCTATCAAGTATCGACTCGTCTTGTGATGTATCTTTAAGCCTTTCTGTAAGGAATTAGAAACTGTCATCACTGCAGACCTATAATGAGTGAAACTCTAACATCTTTTCCTTTATAGTTATGTCAGGTCCCTTTATTCAATCTCTTTATTTCACTTTCTGTATTTTCTTCTTTTCCTTCTTACAATCTTAAGTCATGTTTCATTTGGAAGCTGGCCTCCTTCTGCAAATTAGCAATTAGAACAATTTTGTGGGAATATGTATATGTGTCATTAGTTTTCCTGCCAATTATTAGCTGGAGCATGGGGTCAGGCAAGAATTTTCCACTTGACTGCTGCTCCAGTACAGAGGCTTGGCTCTCGGCTCAGAGCTGCTGCGGCTCTTGGAGAAAAGCAGAAGAAAAAAGAAAGAGAACCATGCTATACCTTTGGAGCACTTGCAATAATTAGTTTACCTTGTAGCCATTACTTCTTAAATCCCACTTTCGCCTCAGCTGACCCAACCCATCCCAGCTCGCAGACCTCAGCGCTGAAACCAAAGACTCTCTTCAAAGTGCTGCCTGCAAAGACACTGTGGGTTCTTCATAACAATGGCCATCATGAACCTAATGATGGAGGTCACTCAGGCCCGGTAGTTAATCATCAGATCACCTCTGTAAGCACTTCCTAATTAGAGTCCTCACGATACAATTCCAGCTTGTAATTAGCCCAGATTGGCTTCTTCCTGTGGCTTCCTTATTAGCAGGGCTGCTCAGCGGTAGGTGAGAATCAACACTGTCATTTTTCAGCGCTGCACCGGACACCCATCTCTCCTTCACATCTCAGTGCCCAGGAGTGGGCCCTAAGCCGTGTGTGGCTGAGGTGGCAGGAGGGGAGCAAAAGATGAACCGGAGAAACTGAAGGGGGGTGCAGGAGGTTGTAATCTAAAAACTAACTGGCTCTGTATGGTTTCCCTTACTTAGCTCAACCTCGTCTCCAACGTCACCTTGTCCAAGTCGGCCCCCGAGGCTTCTCCTCCTCTGAGCCTCCCACAGACCCCCACCACCCCCACGGCGCCCCTCACACCTCTCTCCCAGACCCACTCCGTCATCACAGCCAACAGCCTCCACAGCGTAGGGCCGATGCGACGGCGCTACTCTGAAAAGTACAACATGCCCATCTCTCCAGGTAGGCTGGACCTTACAACCACAATTATTCACTTCTTGTATATTCGTCATGTTACGACCCTCCAACTTTAATGTTTAACTTTTTTTTTTATGTGACAAAGAAAAATAAAACTGGCATTTAAATCTGAGCGAATACAAATCAGAGGCATCTAATTTGATATTTTGACATAAAAAAAGGTAAAAACTGACCCTGGACAAGCAAAATGTTACATGCTGGAAAACAAGGACCACCCCTATTGTGACACATGGTGGTGGCAGCATAATGCCTTAATAGTAACTTCACAAGTTATTGCAGTGCCGCATTGTAAAGCACTTGGACATGCCATGACACTTGTCAGAGTTGGCTGGTAAATAAAGATGAATAACAAACAGTGATATAGTTTAGATCATAGCAGGCTCAGCTGTTAGAACGGCCTAATCAAAGGCCTATACTTAACACATGAACTGCCCCTGGTGGTTGTATATGATTGAAGATTTAAAAAAATATTATTACCCTTCCACTTCATAGTTAATTGCTTCACCATGCAGCTTTAAAACATGAACTCCTGATAAAATGCGTTACGTTCTATATTGCTGTACAATGTGAATGTTTCGATTTTACCTGGTTTGATTTTGTTTCCTGTCTGCAGATATCAGTCAGAACAAAGAGTTTTACATGAATGCAGATGTTAGGCCACCATTCACCTATGCCTCGTTAATAAGACAGGTAAGGAAACCACCTCATATATTTTTTTATTAAGTTATTGAAATATTATTTCAGTCTAATCCCATCATTGCTTCTCATATTTTGGTGTGGTTTAGACAGACGATCTTCTGATCAATGTTCAAATAAATGCAAGAACAGACCCTGGCCTAAACACTCTCATTGACAGCTTAGTTTGATCAGGCATTTAGCCCCTGTGATTGCTAGCAAGCTCATTTTACACAACAGTAGGGATGAACCTGTTTTAAAATGGCTGCTCAATTATCGCTCCACAGCAGAAATCAAGGATCTCAGGAATTAATCTGAGTCGTCCATAATTGCTGCCCTGTAATCTGCCTGAGAAATGTTTTCCACTCGCCCTTCATTTATACCCACAAAAGGAAAATGTATTCAAATCTGCCATTTTAATTTAAAAGCTCTTCACACTTCCAGAAATAGGGAAATGCCTTGTGTTGTCTGTTTTTTTTCTCAGGAGGGAAACTCCCACAGACATACTTGGCTCTTCCTAAATTATTAATGGTTTTGCGAAGTGGGCAAAAGTGTAAATGTTTCCCTGTCACTTCTCCTCTTCCAGGCAATCCTCGAATCCCCAGAAAAGCAGCTAACACTAAATGAAATCTACAACTGGTTCACACGAATGTTTGCATATTTTAGGCGCAACGCAGCAACATGGAAGGTAAGCATTTGTTAGTTTTTTTTGTGGGTTTTCTTGAACATCTACCAATAAAGGCAGAGACTATAGAATGAAAGAATAAACCCACATTGACCCAGATTGTTGAAACGCACCACCTTATCCGTCCAGGAGAACCGTTTTCTTTAAACATGCAAACAAAACCTGCATTTAGGAAATGGGGGAAAATAAATCAGTGGTCTTGTATAGTGTGTTGTTGGTGGGTGGCATTGGTCAAATGCTTCCCAACTTTGAGCAGCTAGTCCTCCTCCTTGGCCCCAAAAACTCACAAGCCAAGCAGAACGGCAGTGATGAAACACTCACCTCCACCGAGCCAACAACCCGGACCACGCCTCAAACATAAATACGCTCTCATACACACATACACAGCATCACCACCCTGCTCCACCCGTGTCCTCCATCAGCTCACACACTTGCTGACAGCTCTTCCATAGGGGCAACCTGGTGTTATAAACACTGGATTCCTGCTCCTGCAACAACAAAAGGATGATTTATGAACATCTGCTTTCATTATTTTTTTTTTACATCCTTTTCTTTTTGGGATTTAAACCTTGAAATTGTAATCGCTTTTCCTGGCACCCTGGTGAGGAAGTCAAAATGACCCGAAATGTTCTGGTCAGTGAAAACATTTATTTTGACATGTCTGGGTTACGGTTTAAAATTGCAACCAGAAACAGAAGATTAAGAGAACAGAAATAAGTTGTTCCTCTTTTTTGCTGTTAAATGGGTACAAATTTAGGTTTCTTGGATTTTTTTATTTCTCTTTTGAAACTATATTAGGATTGGCTATTAGAGCAGCATCCAAAACACGTTTCCCAGCCTTTTATGGACATTATATTTCATTAGTGTTAGTAAAGTAACAGTATCCTTATGTAAAGTAGACCAGAGGTTGGCATCTTCACTCCTTCATTTCTCCCTGCTACAGCGCCTGATTTAAATCACTGAATTTTCCCCACAATCGTTCACCAAGTTCTGCTGTATTCTTCTCATGACCCACTAATTAAAGTCTGGTGTACTCAAAAAAGGAAACTTCTAAGCCATGCTGAACACTGACCCTCAAGGGCAGGAACACATTTCTTAAGTTAGCGTAAAAGACTGCTAGCAGTTCTAAATGCAGCATGTAAATTGACGGATTGACATTGAACTCTCATAAAGCTAAAAATGTTTAGCCTTTATGTTATCTGCTACAAATCTTACTCTCTCTTACTTAAAGTAGCTCACAGTTTTTTTCTCTGGCAGAGATTTTGTGTGGTGTATTTACTAATCCAGAAAATATTGGTCAGACTGAGCCTCCAGAATTCATCACTGCCAATAAGAGCATCCTCTGTCAATGATCATTTTTCTGAATTATTTTTGCTCAGTCTTCTCTTTGTCTATAACTAAGTTTTATTGTACTCAATGTTTTTTTTTTTCTCCCTGTTTTTTGTTTACATCAACTGCAGAATGCAGTCCGGCATAATCTTAGTCTTCACAAGTGTTTTGTGCGAGTAGAAAACGTAAAAGGGGCTGTGTGGACAGTGGATGAAATAGAGTTCCAAAAGAGACGGCCTCAAAAGATCAGCGGGTATGTTTGGCCTCTTTAAGCCCTGACTGATGGAAAGAAGCTGCTGCCAACCACTGCCGCTCCATTTCATTGTCTGTGTGCCACAGTGTCCAAAGTTCCTGCTTGCTTTGGCGTGTCGCCCCTCCTTTCCACCCTCACCCTGCTTCTCATGCTCTCAGAAGCCTTTTGGTGATGCCTCATAACTCAAAATGGCTCATTGTGACCCTTTCCCCTCCTCCTTGTGTCTGTCTATCTGTGTTTGTCCCTCATCTGTGCTACTGATCACTGCATCTGGCTGCTGCCCCCCCACTCCATGCTGGCTTGCTTTCCCAGGGTGCCGTTCGCACCAACCTTTCCCTGCATAAGTGCTTTGTGCGAGTAGAGGATGGGTTTGGGTCATATTGGACTGTTGATGAGGAGGAGTTTAAGCACGGCCGCCACGTTCAGAGAGGCCGCCCTCGGAAATGCGCCGCAGATGAGAACTTTGAGGAGCTGATCGTACAGTAAGCACCTCAACCTGCACTGCAAACCTCCAATGCCCCCACCCTCTTCTCCTCTCAGCTCTACCTGCATGCCCCCCTCCCTTATGTTGCCATTATGCTTTTTGTGTTGAGCTCGCCATCAATCATGCTTTCACAAGATCTGCCTCCATCAACCTGTTCTTCCTTCCCATGAAAAGCTAAGCGTTGCAAACAGTTGTGTGGTATCACAGAGTGATTGAACATCTCAGAACTATAGCCTTAATATCCACATTACCACACCAGTAAATGTGTTTAGTTTGAAGTGCATTGATTTCTTTTTATGAAATCAGATCCTATATGTGAGCTGAGACATGAGTCTGTGGTTGTAACTTAATTTTTCTGTTTGCAGAAGTCCAGCACTCGTAAAGAACATTCAGACCAGCCTGGGCTATGGTCCAACTCTCTCTGCTGCCTTCCAGGTAAAAATAATAAGTGACTTCATCTCTAGCTGCCTAACTCCCAACTTCAAAAGACAGAGAGGAAGAAGTCTTTGTCCATCTTTTCTGCTCAGTCTTTGTTTTTAAGGCCATGTTCTGCTATGAGAAGAGTGATGGGCAGCTGGGGAATTGCTGACAGCTCTCTTCCCTTTCACATTTTATGCTTTTGGTTTTTTCTTTTCAGGCTTCAATGGCAGAAAACAACATACCTCTATACACTACTGCTTCCATTGGAAGTCCCACACTCAACTCCCTGGCCAACGCCATCCGTGAGGAGATGAATGGAGCGATGGACCATGGAAACAGCAACGGGAGTGACAGCAGCCCAGGACGCTCGCCCCTGCCAGCTATGTGAGTGGCGCTCACACTTTCCACCTGCAGAACAAACCGAAAAAAAAAGAAAAGCCTGGCTGCATATTTGAAGACTTAAAAAAGAGCCTCTCATCCTTTGATGTTGTCCACATTTACTCATGTCACAACCAAATCTTTCAACGTATTTCAAAAGGATGTCATGTGGAAGGTATCTATTTATTCAGGCGCCTTTAGGCTTAATAGATTTACAACCAAAAGTTCCTTTAAAACCCATCATTAAAAGATGTAAAAAGATAGATTTACTGAAGTACAGTCAGGCTGCTTATACCAGGGCTCTGCAACCTTTACAATTCAAAAAAACGTTTTTGACATCGGACACGTTAAAGCCAAAAATGCTTGCAGCTTTTTTTTTTTTTAGAGCCACAAAAATTACATTTTCTTTTTTTTTTAACAAAAAGATTACTTATTTTTCATAAATATCAAACACAGAAGATTTGTCCAAATTTGCCATTTTAAATTTCTAGGTTTTAAGATGAAGGAAAGAAAATTGCAAAAAGTAAATACATGGAGTTACAATGGTTTGCTGAAATTTGTGGAAAATTATGTTAAAATTTTTTACTACTTTAATATATATTTTTGTTAAATTTAGAGTTAATTTATTTTGGGAAATAATATAATTGGTTATTAGAGAAAATATAGTATATAGCCAAAGTGATTGAGAGCCATTGTTGAGTGTCTAAAGAGCCACATGTTGCAGACCCTGACCTAGAATGGCAGAGGGAGCATTGATCAGGTAACTCTGGAGGAGCTGCAGTGATTAATAGCTCAGCTGGAAGAGTGACAACTCTTAGTCATTAACCTCACATGCTCTGATAAAAGGAACCCAAATAGTGACACAGCATGCATGTGGAACAATGTGCTCTGGTCAGATGGGATCAAAGATGAACTTTCAGGCCTTCATCCAAACTGCAGTGAAAGGCTGCTCCTCACTGTGAACGGACTGTGGCAGCATGGTGCTGGGGGAATGTTCTTCATCCAAAGTACCATCCAGCATTCCTAGGCTTGAACAATATGATCAATTAAATTTAAAAAAAACTCAGCTGTGACTACAATGGAGGCTTGTTATACAGAGTGTTGTCTCTAAATGTTGAAAGTCATACATCATTATTCAGTTTCAGACCAATTTATTTTGTTCAAACACTAAAACTCCTAATGCTACAAATGAAGAAACATAATGAAATGGGAAAAAGTGCAAGGCGTATGGATATTTTTGGAGGTCCCAGTAGGTGTTGTCAGAACACTTATTTTGTCCACCCATAATACTCTATGTATATCTAATATATGGCAATAGATCAGACAGAAAACATTGTCAGGGGGGCAATAAATTAAATATGGAGGAATCATATTGGGGTAGGTTGTGGGGTCATGGCTAGCGCTGTGGCAGGCCTCCCAGCAGAAAAGGAAACTCCACCTTTTCAAAGCTTCCATGAGCAGAGCAGCCAGGAAGAGAAGGCAGGAGCCCCCGTGTTATTTTAACAGCAAGTTTATGAACTCTGCTTTATGCTTCCCGCTGACTGTCAGAGCCTCGGCCATAATCAGCAGCCCGGTTTGTTCAAATATTTACAAAATCTCAGACTGCAGAGTGACAGAGCGGCCAGCTCCGATGGGGCGCAACACATTCAGAAACACCTCTGAAAGAAAAACAACACAAAATCATAATTAGCCTGGAGGACAGTATCCAGGATTGTCTTGTAGGAAAGTTGTGGTCAACCTGGAAACCGCAGCTCCCCGTTCACTTGTTGTATAGGAGTGTGTGCTAAGTTGTTTGAAGCCTAAAATAATACCGCACACGCTGCATCGTTTCCAGATGTGGGGGCAGACCACCGATGAGCAGCGCGGGTAAACCTAGGGATGGCCTCCTGAAATGTGAGAGCTCAGGGGGGAAATTCTGCCTGAAAACAAAAAAAGCGAGAGGGAGAGAAAGGTGTAGTAATAAGCTCCTGGCCAAATAGGGGAAAGTGCCATCCTTAATCACTGTGAACATAGCTCTGAGCGTGGCTGTGGAACAGGAAAGGCAGAGACAGGATGGGTGTGCTGGCCTAGAGGCAGCCTGCTTCTCCCTCTGCTGCTCTGCTGCTATGTTTAGGCTGATCCAGCCAGCTTCTCTTGCTCTATTATAACCTCTAGAAGCTCAAGATACTTTTTGGTTTTGCTTTTTTCTTTAGATGCAACTTTTTGCCCTATATGATTGGAAATCAATGTGCTTGGAAAATCTTCCATTTGAATCCTTTTATGTTTTGTCTCAAACACCAAACGCAGTAGAGTAGAAAAAGAATATCTTTTTTTTTTTTCTAATACAAAGACAATTGGAAAAACAAACCATTCAAGTCAACCTGATTATAGAATCACCTTCTGCCACAATTAAATGTGCAGATTTTTATCACCATACAAAAAAGGTTTCATCTCTCCTAACATTTGTGTACTAGGTTGTAATGTTTTATGACATAAAGCCAGATAAAATATAAAATTTGGTAATTATTTGATAGGTTGCAGGGATGCTTTCATAAGGCATGTTGAAAGAAAATACATTTTTGTGATAAACAAGATGCAATATGCTGAGGAAATCAACTTATGCTTGAGTTTCTCTCCGTTTCTCTCTGACTCTTTGACTCACTTTGCTGTGAGCAGCCCTTGTGTTTTTCTCATGTACCTGTGGGCGGCTGTCTGACAGGACGCTGCTTTTCTTTCTTTTTTTTGTTTCACGGTGCAGACACCCAAGCGCTTCTCCTAAACAACGAGACAAAAATCAAGTATCTAGAGAAAACTAATAATGAGCAAAGTGTAGACTCAGCACACAGTTCAATAGCATAATAATAACAATTTCATGTCTGCCCTGCAGCCATGCAGTCAGACCTGAGGCTACGGCACTTGTGGAGTTACTTTGATGTGAAAATGATAGAAAAGCTGACTTTACTTTCCCTCCTTTTCATAATTTACACCAAAACATGGCAGCTAATTTGCATTAGAGTGCCTCCATCACAATAGTTGCAAATCACACAAGGCATCCTGGTGTGAAAAAGGAATCAAATGTGGTCTTTTGTGAAGAGCAATGTGCCAGTTGTCCCTTGTTGTTGTAGTAAATGAGCCCGGTGCCTCATCCTGACACCGCTCAGCCTCTTCTGCAGCAGCCTGGCACCGCAGGTTAGAGCAGCCAGTCCCCTGCAGCTGCTCATAATGTTTTTTTTTTTTTCTCTCTCCTCCCTGCCACCGCCAGGCCTCCTCTTCCCCTGCGCTTCATTCCTGCTCTGTTTCTGTAATGAGAAATTTGGCAGATCTCATCTCTTTAGTGTCTCTTTTGCCCAGGCTGTGAGCGGCTACAAAGAGGAGGGGGGGGCGGTTCGTGTTTTTGCCTTGTTTACAAGTGACAGCGTTATTATTCTCATAAGGGCTCTGTTTCTTATCGCCGTGTTGTGCCGAGTGCGCCGCTGCCTCTCTGCGTGCACGCCTTTCCTGCCAGCGCTTTTCTCCCCTTATTGACACTTGGTTGAAAATATGCATTAATTCTGGAGTTTAAAGCATGTATGCTGGTGTCTGGTTGCTGTGTTTGATTGAAGTTGATTAATGATAGAAGCCGGCTCGGGGTCATCCTCTGGAGACCCGCCTCGCAGGTTGTGCATGTTAACGAGCAGGAAGGGGAACACACAGTGCGTCGCTGATCCTCCGCCACCAGGAGGCTGACAACAGCAGAGACCATTCGCTCCTCGGCTCGTCTCATGTTGTTAATCTTCCTCATTTATCAATTCTAAGTGAATACCCTGTTGTCGCTTGCCATAGAAGTACAAAGCCTGCAGCTTTGCCGGGATTGGACTACCTCAAAAGAAAGCTGAAATTATCATCAGTTCCAGCAATCCCCCCCCTCTTCCTCAGAAGCCAGTCATTTGTTTTTGTTCCCCTGCCTCCTCCACTATAAACAGAATCAGCACAGGTATCACTTTGTGCTTGGTGTCAACACTCCCACGTGTTTCCGCTTTCAAAAGGGCATTCTTTCTCAGACTCCATTTTTTCCTCCTTTCTCTGAAGTGTTATAACATTCTAGACATTTAAGCTCAAATTATTAACCGTTAACTGCTTGAATAGTAACTTTAAGCATCATTATCATTTGTTTATCATTTAATACATTACAGTAAACTTTGTCCTCCTCATTTAAAGCATTATTTACATACAGTGTATTCATACCACACATATTTTGATTATCAGGGCTTCTAGTTTACATGTAGAGTCCATGTTGGACAGCGTCATGGGTTTTTCAGAGGTCCTGCAAAACGATTAAAGCATTAGGGGCGGCACGCTTTCAATATTAAATCTGAGTGTACAAAACAGAGTTGGAAAATGTGAACTTATACAGCTCAACGCAGAGCATCAGCCAATCAGAGGAACTAATTTAGGAGCTCTTTAGTGGACTGACATTACATCCAAGCTGTGGTCTCTCCTCCTGCAACTCTGTCAGCATAAAAATATTTAAAAAAAGAATAGATATATGTAATGTAAATCCGTTTATTGTCCCACAATGGGGAAATTCACTCTATGCATTTAACCCATCCCCTTGGGGAGCAGTGGGTGGCCATTGTGCGGCGCCCGGGGAGTAGTGTGAGGTTAGGCGTCCTGCTCAGGAACCCAGAGTGCAGGCTGTGGGGATTGAAGCGGGTACTTGCAGCCCTCTCAGAGCACAAGCACACTGCTATTATTATTTTTTTATGTACAAGGAAAATGTGATTGCTCTAAACATTATTACACTACCAAGTAATTTTATTATTGAACCGTGCGAAACAGTTCATAACACATACATTAAATACATTTTTAAAAAATTGCCAGAGAAAAATATTTGATCATTATATTCTACCTTTGCATTTTTTTTAATACTAACCCTAAAAAAGGCTTTATATTCACTTTCAACAGCTGCAAATAGTTGTATAATATCCCCAACAGCCAGGCAAGCTTCAGAGAGCTTTCACTGCGGACTCCCAGCTCTGTCGCTCCCAACAAGTACAAAATATTTCAAAACTAGGATCATAATCCTGATGAACTGATGGCACAAATGACGTTTTTCAGATGTAGCTTTACACTTAAAACAAAATATTTCCCCCATTCGTTAAAGCAAACAAAACCACCTGCCATCGCACTAGATACAGGAAAAGGACCAAACCTTCCCCTTTTTTCTCTCCCTGATAGTTTGAAGTCTGTCGTCCATATAAGTTTGAGGCTTCCTGCTTTGTGATTTAAAAAACTGACAGTTTCATTCCACCTTTACCCCCCATAGGCATCACATCAGCGTTAAGGAGGAACCACTGGACCCCGAAGACCATGACGGACCCCTCTCCCTGGTCACGACGGCAAATCACAGTCCGGATTTCGATCACCACAGAGATTACGATGACGACGTCGGCCATGACGACATGTTGTAAGGCTTAGGCGGTGTGGGAGACGGAATCACCAGACTGCAGTCTCAGCCACCCTGATGTCTCCCAGCTGACGTTTTAGTGCCATTACAAAACATAGCAAGAACAGTGGAGGGAAAAAACACAGAAACACCCCCCATGAGGGGGTTCTTTTGATTTCAGATGCTTTCTACCGATGATTTCAGTAAGCGCTTAAAAAGTGAAAACAAACGTCATTTGTACTCATGTGTTGGAGGGATCTGTTTGGTACCGGGGTGGAGGCAACGATGGACCCTGGCTGCACAGCCATGACGGACTGCACTCAGCAGACAGTGAGAGTGGCTCTGTATGCCCCACCCTGCCACCCTCCCTCTGAGACACACACATGTGACCATAAACTGAAGAGAGAGATAAAGACGAGACATTTAATTTACACAATGTGTGTGTGTATTTGTGAGAGAGAGCGAATGAGTTCATTGTCACTGCCTTCAACACTTCTTATTGGTTTGGTTCCATCAAAGGTGGGAGGGACTTTGTGTTTTGGTTTTTCAAGGGTTGGGGGGTCTATTTTGTTGTTTCTAAGAGGAGAGGTCCAAAAATATCAAGTTGACGTGTTCTATCCCTCATTCAGTGCTGTTTCTACATGTTGCATCTTTATTTGTGATTATTTCTTGAAACTGATCAGACCTCATGCTCGTGCTGTGGAGATTCTGTGCGGTCACCACTTGATGATGAATGTTTATGATTTCCTCTCATGCTGTCCTTTTAAAAATCCACACACGCGATGCAGAATGTCAGATACCAAGTAGTATTTTTCTGTCATTTATTCACTTTCTTTCCAAACAAAAAGAAAGAAGAAAACTCGCCCTGCTCTGCACCTCTCTCCCTCCTGCTCGTGAAGTCCATTGGCAATGCACTACTCATAATGAAGGCTCTCTCCACGCATCAATGAAGTTTAATTTAAGATGCGAATGAATGACAGAGAAATCATGCAGGTTATGATTTATCCTTATGAAATTATTCTTTAAAACAGCCCCTCACGGCAGAGCGTGCTGAACCGCAACACAATTTCTGATCACTTACAAGCTCTTGGTTCTATTTTTTATTTTCCAAAGCCAAATGAAAATGTCAGGTGTGCATCGGCGAGATAATGATTTAGACCAACTAATTGTGATTCCTGAACACAGCCGTCGTTGTTAATCAAACGCGTCTGCTTCCCCGTGCTGTTATTTCATGCAGCGCTTGAAGACAAAGCCCCGTTCCCTGTAGTTTTATTCATATCACGTGCATGACTAGCTTCGAGTTTTGAGCGTTAATAACACGCACCCCTGGTGGAACGCGAAGGGAACGACTCTGACAACGTTTCACATTCCAGAATTTGACAGCAAATATCAAACTGTACGCTGATGACTGTTCAGTGTCTCCCCCAAAATTAAGAGTGGACTTGTGATGCAGCAAAGAGAAATTCCAGCTTTCCTATTTTGAAATAGGAGACTATTCATTTCAAAACTGCAATCAACCACTTTAAAAGATCTTATTTATTCTCAGTTTTATGTTTATTTTCTGTTCTTTTTGTCAATATGTTTTACTATCTTGTCTTGACAACCAAAGATAAACTACAAAGTCAATGTTGTTTGTTCTAAGCAGGCATGGGCAGGTAACTGGGAACAATGTGTGCCGAGGTTCATAAAACCAGCTTATATTTACATAATAATTTTAATAATAAAAAAAAAAAGTCCAATCAAAAGTCACAAGTAGCATTTTTTGCTGACTGCTTTGACGCTGGCTGAACTACAGCCATGATGCATTTCTCATTATCGCTAAGACTAATTGGCTTTACTGTCAACATTTTTTTGCAGTTCAGTTTTAATCAGTTATAAAATATATTTTTGCCTAAATTCCAGGAAAAGCGTAGAATTACCAGATTGAGACTCACACCGGCCCATGCCTTGTTCAATGCAATAGCAAAAACGGCCAAATATGTCTTCTCCATTCGCTCTGCTATCCGACCATCTCGGCAGCACTGACAGATGGAGTCAGAAAAAAAAAGAAACACTTCTCAAAGTGATGTTTTTATTCTTTTTTTCTTATTATTTTAAACCAAAGGGGTTGATTTAAATAGGAGAGCTGCGGTGATGCTTTGCAGTGACCAAAACTGAACCGGAGGAGCTGACAGGGTGACCACATGACGACCAAAATCAGAGAAATCTTTAGTCTTTGGGGCCAGTGAGTGGGAACAAGACAAAGGCAGGAGGTTTTTGGTCTGGAGCAGGTTTCTGTGCTGAAAAATAAAAGCTAATGACATAAAGCATACTGGTCAATGGAAAACAATGTGAACGAATTCATGTCTCAACTGGACCACACAGTGATTCTTTTCTTTTATTCCTTCCTCTTTTTGTATCCTTTAAAATGATTGTACACCACTTTAAAATTAATTTTTTGGTCAAGACCTTATGATTGTGTTTAGTTTCTGTCAACTTATTGCTTTTTATATTAAAAAAACACTCCTGTCAACTAATAAGCTGGGTACCAGGTACTTCATGGTAGTTTTTACTTGTGTCCTGTTTAAGGTCACTGCTCATTGACTAAAAGGAGAAAGCCCATCTGCGGTTTTCCAGAAGATGTATTTAATATCAAGGCAGCTGTGGGACGGGTCAGTTCCAGCCGTGCTGGGATCGTGAGAACGGGTCCCGGCTCATCCACAAAGCCTCGGCCGTCGGGCCGATTTGTTTGGTATTCGTAACAAGTAGGGGAAAAAAGCACTGTTAGATTAGATCACTCTCGGCATGTGTTGCTTGACATTACTAAAGATAACAGCATGAGAAAACGGTTAGGACGCAAACCTATAGGGAACGATTGGGTTCAGTGAGAAAAATAAACATTTCACTCGGTCGCATTTAGCCGTGCGGCTTGCATGTGTAGACTGATAATGTAGGGAAAAAATGACCAAAAAGGAAAGAAATCTGATCTTCTTCACACTGACGGTTCTCTGGTTTTTAAAAAAAATATATATCATTTAATGTGAAGCATCACCAAGCTGTGTGGCATTGTTTGTCCCGTCGAAGGCTTTTCCTCTGATGTGCCGAAGGGTTGGTTTAAGGGAGCTTCAGCTTCCTTTTTTTTTCTTTTCTCTCTCTGAAGATCACACCATTTGCTTCATGGCGTCTGCTTTGTATTAAGTATGGGGAAAAAAAATGAACTACTGTATGTATCTGAAAAGAAAATTGCTGCAAATGTATTTTACTTAATAATCCTTGCTTTACAAAATGAAAGGGGGAAAAAAAATAGCATTTGGGTAAGGGCAGAGGAGTTGTCCCAGATTTTTGGGATTTTAACCTGTATTATAGGAAACAGACTTTACTCTGTTATCACTGACCTGAGCATTTTGTACAGATTTCTGTCCCTGTTTGTGTTAAGATGTTTTTTGATACTTCCTTTAGATGGTCCAACCACTGCCTTCTGTGGCTGGATGTTAGAGACCACCTGCTCACAGATGGAGGTACATTGCATGACTAATCCCAGAGTCAGAGATTGTGGGGGGGTGGGGCGTGGTCAGTAATAATATAAGGGTGTATCAATCTAATGATATTTTATATGAAATTATTTGAAAAAAGGAAGTAAAGTATGCAGTGCCAAGGTGTAAAGACTATTGATAAAAGCTCTTTTTTTCCGCCCCCTTTTACGAATCTTTTTCTCCCTTACATCAAAGATGTTTCCACTTTTTCGTATTTCCTTTTTTCCCCTAAAGTGGTCATTGTCAGAGTCAAACCAAGCACAGCAGGTGGATCGCAGGCTTTATGCTGTTGGAGTATAATGCTCTTTAAACTGCACATCCCCCTAATTTCGTAGACACAAACACTGAAAATGCCATGGCTTCATCCATCACCGCCATCCGGCCTGCCATCATTCCGTCCCCCTCTGTTCTTCTGCTCTCAGATCACACTTTTGTTTAAAGACGGAGAGAAAGAGGAGCGTGGGGGGGCTATCACGGTGCTCTCATCCTCCAGGAGCTTTTCACTTTTCTTGTTTCCTTTTCAAATGTTCTCTGGAGTTTAGCTTTTTTTTCCACCCTTATGTTGTTTTAAAATAGAGAAATATGATTACTCATCACCTCCATGAGTCTGTAACCTCATCATTCCTCGTCTTTTGGATGCCAACCACTCTGTTGTAGTCAGTGGGAATGACTGACGTGAGCATTCTAAACATGCAATAAAATGCTGGTTGTTCAAACTGTTCTCCCTTGTTTGGTCAATTATTGTTCCTTATCCTAGTTTGAGTCTGATTAAGTTCCTGTTTTTAAATAAATGTAATACTCTTCTTTTTATGCTTCTTGAACTTTGTTGCATTTTGTCAGATTATTATTAGAGCTGCACAATATTAGGAAAACCTGAGATATTATAGCTGGATGTATTTCTCTTTTGGGTTACATCAAATATTGATCCCAGATAGTGATATAATCCAGCTACTGGAAGAATGAAAAAAAAAATCTTATTTCTATCTAAAAAGCAAGGTTTGATTAAAAGTGCTGCTTCTTGGCAGCATGTACTGTTTTGCTAATGACACGATATTGTTTTCTCTTAATGACCACCTTAAAGCTTCCTTACTTTATGAAACATTTTAGGTTTCTCCAACTTTTTCCCCAAAATAAAGCGTTAGTTTGCGTACCTATATAATCAGTAAACAGTTGGGTACTTTCAGACTTTTTATGATAAGAGTACAGTGCGCAGTGATTTCACCAAAAGGATAAATGGGCTAGATATTGTGCTGCAAACTTAATTTATTTTTAGACCACCACAAAGATGGTCTTTGTGGAAAGAATTGATCATCTAAAAATTTTTATTTTTTGAATAAAAATCAAAAATTTTAACAAGCATATTTTATTTCAGTCTCTTTGATACTAATACCTCTAAATAAAATCTAATATTTTAAAATGTCTTCAAGGTCTTGAGCTAAATAGTAAACACATTTGTTGATTTGGGGGTGTTTTCAAAGACTGTTTTAGATTTGAACTTTGGCTAGGCCATTCTAACAATATATGCAATAATAAATATAGGTAAATGCAGAGGCACTTTTAATGACACTTCATAATTAATTATAATATGCATTTTAAATATGTGCTTCATTTTAACCTAGAACTTAAAAACTCAGTCATAGTGATGAACAGAGATGTCCTATTAGTCAGACAAGGAGACTGTGAGGTCTGTCACTCTGACCAGCATGGCTGCCTTCCATATAATATTAAAGATAGAGATGCTTTATGTTTGCCAATCCGTACTGCATTAAATGGGACAGATAGAACTACTGAACCTTCTTATAGTGAACATATAACTTAGAAATTTCAAAATTCAAAACATCTTTAGCTAACAGTTCATCCAGAAAGCCTTCACCTTTACTCCTTTACGACATTTGATTATCCAGCCTTATCCCAAATGGCTCTAAATTAATCTCTGTCCTCAAAATTGTCCAAACAATACCACATTATTCCAGGATACCACGGATCCAGCCTGAAGTCTTTTGAAATATGGAGTTTAGCACGCTTCTCTTAAGGCAGTTTGGCTTATTCTCCTAGCAGTCCGTCTCAAGCTCCACCTGTTGAATGGTAGGCATATAGCATAATGCTGCCACCACTATGCTTTACTTTTGGGCTGGTATTAAACAGGGCCTGGTTCTCTCCAAACACAACATCTGGGATTCACAACAAAGATCCTTAATTATTTTCCCATCAGACCAGAGAAATTAGTTCATTTTCTGAGATTCCTTCAGATGCCTTTTAAAAAACTCCAGAGAGGCTTTTATGAAAAGCAAACCTGCTTTACAGGTCTGATGGGTAGATTGCTGCAGAGATGGTTGTCCTTCTGGAAGCTTAACTGGTTTGCAAAGTTAAAATCTGAATTTGATACATTGTGTAAATTTATCTCAAGAGTGAATTTTAAGTTTTTTGTTATGATTCTGGCCCATCTGCCTGTTCTCCTCTCCCTGTGTGCAATAAATTCCAGCTGCTGCACTGCCGTGCAATCAGCAGCATGTCTCTCAGCTGTGCTCCAGCAGTTATAAGTCAGCCTGTGGCAGGCAGACGGGGCCAGATAATTGCAAGCCAACAAGCAAGCAGTATCCCGCACTTTACGTTAACCTGACCAAGTTCTTGACCACGTCTTCACTTCACGGATTTTCCCTCTTACTTAGCCCTCAACTACAACGCTATTACTGCCCTTTGACTTCTGCCTCCTGCCAAGCCCCCAGATCCAGGACCTTGATCCAGCCTCTGCTCCAAGTGGTATACAATCATTTTAAAGGATACAAAATGTTTTCCCTGGTCATTGGTGGATGCACTCCTGAAGTCCTGAGTTCAGAATAAACGGTCCAAATTCTATTCCTGTGTTTCTGGCTAAAATGTTGGGTCTTCTGTCTATCCTTACATTTTTACTCCATCTTGATGGTGTTAAATTCAAGATTTCTCAGTTCCAACAAGATTTGGTTGTTTCCCCCTTTCAGCCTAAAGCCCATAAATTAAATCATAATTAAAAAGACAGTTTAACTATCATTTCTGATCAGCAATTTAGGTAACTGCCTCTGATACGCTGTAAATTTAAAATGCATTAGAATTGCAGAAATAATAGCAACATGAATCTGGAAGGTGAAGCCGACAACGTGGACTCTGAGTCTTTTTTTATTATTATTTTAATGACAGAGGGGCAGGGTCACGTTAGCTACTAAACAAGAGACAGAGATCAACTCTAAGCACTTTTAATCTTGTGAAACAACCAATTACAAATAGTTGAATTGATTTGTTAAAAAGCTTCTGGTAGCATAAATCGTTGCTTGCTTAGCTTCTTGCTGGAAAACATAAATGTCAAGTGTGTTATTAATAAAGAGCAGTGAGAGATAAGATTTAATGGAAGAGATATAAAATCCCAAGCATTTTTTTTTCTGGACAGCAATATATTAAACAGGACGCTGCAGTTCTTATGCATCATTGTTGTTTTCATCCCAAACTGATAAAGTGTATTGCAGCACTGACCTTATTTGTAAACGCTTGAAGACATTATGTGGCTCCCGTTGTACGCTGTGCTTTGTGTTGAGGTCTAGATCAAGCCAGAGGTATATTTGCTCTTCTTAAGTCCTAAGGCCTCCTCCTCTTCGGTCAGTTAAAGCCCAAAAGACTTCCTGATTGACCTTCTGTGTTTGAGACCTGCTCTCCATAAAGATGGATGAAATATTGGATGAGTAATTCTGAAGCAGTAAGTAAAAGCTGCTCCCACACAGATAAATCTGTATTTCTTGGCAGACTGTCCCATTAGAGCATCCAGGCCTGAATTTAGAAACTGGCAAAAAAACAAAAAAGATTTGCTATATTAAATTATTTTGTTCAAGCATCTGTTTCTGATGCTTGTGATGATGCATTTTTGCTGTTATAATCTAACCTTTCTGTAGCTAATATTAAGACAAACCTTTCCGTGAAGTGGCCGCTCACAACTTCAGAGTTTGGAACCAGGATGTGGCTCCATAGAGGCTGGTGGATGTTGCCATGGAGAGAGATACTTTTTTTTTGTTTCAATGTAAATAAATGTGAGTTTTGTTGTGCTCAAAACGCTTCTCCGGATGCAGCGTCCTGTTTATGTTCACACAGAGCAAAAAAAAAAAACCTTTCTGTTTATGTTTCCTCTGCTAAGATGAAAGCCTGTGTTGAGGTGGAGCCCTGGAATAACTGAAGATGTGTGGATCATGTTAGATGTTCATTTACTTAGTTCTTTCCTTTCACATTGCTAGCAGCTTATTTAGAAACAGAAAGTCAGAACATCCCTGTTTCTCTGGAAGCAGCTTGACTGAACCATGAACCTAATTGGCAGCACAGCATGCTGCCAAACAGACTACAGGTATTTGGGTTAAAACGGATATAGACTGTTTAAGCATTGCTCCAATACTTTATGTTTAGTTTTTTCCTCTTGGAGTTTGGTGAAGGTGTTGATCTTCTCAACTGAAAATTTAAGTTTTTAAAACATTAATAGGTGCATTTTCATGTGTAAAGCACGAGAGGGGAGTTCAGAGGGTTAGCCTGTCCAGATCATGACAGCTCTTAGAACTGATTCCTGAGTGGTTCGATGGGAAATCAGCTAAAAAAACTGTTTGCCA
The DNA here is from genome assembly GCF_016077235.1 of Cyprinodon tularosa. Lineage (NCBI taxonomy): Eukaryota > Metazoa > Chordata > Actinopteri > Cyprinodontiformes > Cyprinodontidae > Cyprinodon > Cyprinodon tularosa. The sequence goes on along the minus strand of NW_024038774.1, from coordinate 548,679 downwards.
CAACTAAACACAACTAAAGTGTTTAGTTGTGTTTGTGGCTGCATAGGGTATATTTTAGTGATTTCACATAAAGAACAGCAGATATTGAAGATTTGATAAACACCATGTGCAATAATCCTGTATAATAATCCTGCTAGGAAAAAAAAGCTGTCATATGTGGACACACTGTATATACTGTTTATATCCCATGCACCTTTTTTCTTCCTTTGGCAGATGATGTAATAAGTAAATTTCAATACACTGTCACAAGTACAGAGCAACGAAATTAACTCTCTGCATTTAACCCATCCTCTTCGCGAGCAGTGGGCTGCCTTTGTGCGGCGCCCGGGGAGCAGTGTGGGTAAAGAGTCTTTGCTCAGGGACCCAGAGTGGCAGTCTGTGGGAGTGGGGCTCAAACTCGGAACCTCAGGATTCAAAGCTCTATGCCAGCTGGATTGATCAGGTAGCCCCCTCCTCCAAACATGCATGGCCCGAGAATGTCTCCATTTTCCCACTGACCTGTTTTTGCTTCTGCAGCCACCAAAGCCACCTTTCTTCCGGCCATCCTGTACCTGTCTGCTGTTTCTGAACTTTCCAAAGCCAACCAAGGCCTAAAGGCCTAATCTATCTGTATTAGTCAGCAGGGACAGAGCAGCCTACTGTATGATGTAAGGGTGCTAGATTTAGCCATGCAAGCTAATTATCATCTGTTGTTCCTGGCAGGTTGATGCTATTATACATGATTAAATCGGTAAATCTAGACTTAAGCCAAATGACAAAACTTTGCTGTTGGAATTTAAATTGCGTAGTTATTTTCTGTTTGTTTTCCAATGTGAAAAAACATCTTAAAAACAAGCAAAGCTTCTTATTAATTGTGTTGTTTTTGCAAACTTCATTGCCATCCTTATTAGTGGCTATCAGGGTATATTTTAGCCATTAATCAGAAATGACGGTGTTAACCTGAAGCCGCGCTCCACTGCCCCACCTCGCCCTGCAGACACCCGGTAGATCAGTCATATTGCAAAGCTCCCGTGTGATTGCAAAAACAAACGTGGCTGACTGCTGCTCACTTCATTCTAATTAAAGCACGGCACAGCCTCATCCATTCACACAAGAGCTTCAGTCAAATAGTCAAAGCTGGCAAACTCCCAACATTGCACTGGGCCAATTAGGAGTCCTGCAGTGTTTGTTATTCATGGTTTGATGTAAAAATTTGTTTATTAAGATGGGCTGCAGGCGCTGGTGTGCAGCAGACCCGCTTGTAATTAGATTCCAATTATTTGTCTGTTTCTGATATTGTAAACTGGCACTTACCACATCAGTTAAATTGACACACTGCACTGCTTGGTTTACTCTGTAATTAAAATGTGTTCTGTTAATTAGATGATGACCACTTTATTCCAGGGCTCTTGTGTTTGGGCTCCTCGGCGGCGCACTGTTTGGATCATGAGCTGCCAGACGCTTCCCTAATCAGCCCTTGTTTTGTTTCAATTACCACCTGCTGTTCAAAAGGCATGCCTCGCTGGCCCCCGCCCCTACATGCACACACACACACACACGGATCTACACAACAATACGGCAAGGCCTGCTTCTCTTCCAGCTCCGGCACAACAATCAGCAACTCTCAGCTGGGCTTGCTTTCTTCTTTATTAGACGGCAGCGCTAGGTTTCAAAGAGGAGAAGCAATTAAAAAGGGAACTAAAGGAAGATGAAAGTGTAGCATTGCTCATCACATCAGTTTGCAGGCCTTGTGAGAGTAGTCAATGGTAGAGGCTAACACTCATCGAGTGAAGAGCTCAGATGTCTCCTTCGCATGTAAAAAGAAATGGTGATCAATGAATCAATGAATGGTTAGCTAAGTTAAGCTGACTTCTAACATGATGAAGGTGCTGTGACCAACCTAAAGGTGGAACCAGCAGTCCTGGATGTTCATTGGTCGGATCTTATTTGTAATAAGAAAATAATTACAAAAAATAACAAACAGTTTGAGTGTCTTTAAAGTACAAAGATTTTGAAACGTTTATTTAGTTAGATTTTATCACCTACTAAAAATAACTCCATTAGATGGAAATAAAGAGATTTTAATCAGGTATTTTCAAAGAATATAATCCCCCTCTTGTGATAATAATAATCAAAGTGTTTTTATGGATTATTTTTATATTCAAACAACATACATCCCATTAAAAAAACATACAGAACAAAATAGTAGGTTGAAAATTTACATTACAAAGACAGATTAAAAAAAAGACAAACTAGTAAAAAGACAGATCCTACTACTACCAGAAACACCATCCCAGATCCAGACACTATTAGAGTGAAACTAAATACATACATTTGAATGACAATAATAACCACAATGATAATTGTTTGTTTTTTTTTAATCATCAGCTGTTTGTTATTTAAGTTTTTTCTAAGGAGGAGAGCACAAAGAATCAGGATGTTCCTCAAATAAGATCGTCTGACAACAAGAAATATAAATAACATCTGAAGAAATGTAGGAACAGGTCGCTGACAGCTTTTAGTCTGTAAAGTATAAAAAAACATTCCTAAGGATTGAGAATTCTGATCAACTCTAGTTTATTCACAAATGAACCAGCTAATCCAAAAATGTATCAACGACTCATCCAGGAGACAACCAAGAACAACATAAAGCTGTAGAGTCCTCAATGCTTTTAGCTCAAAGCTCCTTATGAAATAAAACAGACTTGAAAACAATGGCATCTTATAAATCTTCTTATATTTTAATTAGCTGTAAACCATAACACTCTAAATTATCAAAAATAGGTATGAACCTTAATGAGAGTTTTTCTTTTTATTCTGACTTGCTCCATTAAATTAACTTTTTGATTTATTCTAATTTATAAACATTCTCGCACATCACTAGCTTCTATTTCATATCAAGGAGGGGAAATAAACATGTAACCATCATTTATGAGATTATAGTACTATAGTAAGCACTTTCTCAACTCTTCATCTGCTGAACAGCCCATATTATTTACTGGAGTGGAAGCATTTGTTATCTCCTCATAGTCACCTTTATTTGTCTCACTGGAAACTACATTTCCAGCCAATAATCTCTTTGAGCCAATTGGTGATTCATCAGAGAATATCACTTTCATCCAATCATGGACAGACCAAGGCAGCCTCTCTTCAGCCGACTTTAACCTTGTTTTCTTCTGCTTATTTGTTAATAATGGTTTCTCTTTCTGTTTTCCTCATGAAAATCTAATCTTCCTCCAGCTGATACCTTACAGTTCCAGTCCTGTTTCTGCCCATTAACTCTATTGTTTTGTTACACACACCTTATTTTCCAAGCATTTTATTCTTCAAATACCAGCCTCCATTTATTTTGGGTATTTCACTTTTACAATCTTCCTGTTTAGCCCGATTTCTCTCACGGACTAAGCTAACACACAATCTGTTATTTATTCTCTGCATATAGTAACAGCTGTTTTCTTCCCAACTTACCTGTAAATCATTTTATAATTTCCTTTGATTAGGCTTAGAACTATAAATCTAATAAAAAAACTGTCCCTTTAGTTCATCAAAGAATATTTCTTTCAGATTTATTCTAATGCATGAATATTGAATATAGGACCTTGCTGTGCTGCAGGGACATTGGCAATCACATGAACCTTATTACCCAGTGGAGTGGAAATTGAGTCGAGGTCTGTGTGTTCTTCCTGGACCTCTCTGCACAAACCCAACATCTGAACAGGATACTGTGGAGCAGCTGTTGAGCGTAGAGCCTCAGGTTGACTAAGCTGAGCTGTAAACAAACTAACTGAAGTTATGAACCCCACTTAAGCTCTATGCTGAGTTGCAGCCGTTGCAACCTCACCTTTACTCATTATTGTCCCATATTATTGGATAAGGACTGGTAGGGATGCACAAGTCCCTGTCAAAGTAAAATAGCACAGACAGGTTTGCAGAGAAATATTACCTTAACAGCAGGTTTTGAGGGAAATCTTCCAGCTCATCAGCCTATTGTTATTTTTAGACATAAACTTAGATTTATTTGTCATTTGGTTACAATCAAAAAGAAATTTCATTTGGAACAGCTCTTTGGACAATTTAATCTTTTTTTTAAAGTGCAGCCTTGAAAAATAGTAAAAAAATATATATATATATTTATATATATATAAAAACATTAATATAAACATATGACAGTAAATTTACAGTTCTAACATTTTCATTTTTTCATTTTAATTTTTTTTAAATAATAATAAAATATAATGAATATAATATAAATAAAATACAATACAATAACCCATTCTACAATACATTCAGCAGTATAATGGCATTGGGGAAGAAACTGTTGTGGAATCAGTTGGACCTGCATCCAATGCTTCGAAATCTGATGAATCCAATGCTTTTAGTATTAATATGAACAGAAGATGCTGTATATCAAACCGTTCCGTAAAGATTGGTTAAAACTAGAGTCATTGCTTCCCTCGCAAAATTAACTAAATAATATCTGCCACTCACAACATGGCAGCCGTACCACGGCGTCTACATTAATGATGTCTCTCCTGCTTCATGACAGATTTGAGTTCCTTCCAATTCCTGTTTCCTATATTTTCTTTTCTTTTTAATAAATTTTTTTCTTGATCCTTCATAACATTATAATCTGTTTTTAAACTGCTGTAACAGTTTGTGTCATAGTTTTACACCTCGAATATTTGCCCTCCATCAGTTAGTTATTGAAGGTTTTCATTATTCATCTGCTTCCTAAAATATTGACAAAGCATCTGTGTGAAATATTTTGCAAAATTTGACTAAAACTAAGGCGCTGGATAAATCTTTCCTTTGATGCTGCATTTTAGGTTAAGGCTACCAAAGAACATTTGTGAAGCAATGATGTATTATCTTTCTAACTAAACAGGTAACAAGAGGATAAAGGTTGCTTTTTTAAATGTTTTTCATGATTCTGCAATTAGAAATATCAGCTAATAAAAAATCTATTTCCATGAAGCTTAAACTGACAAATGAGTTAATAATCAGCTTCATAGCATATATATATAATCTCTAGCGCTTGGTCTGCATTAGCTTTATGACTGATTATGTGGTGGGAGCTGGTCTCTAGTTTACTGACTTAAAGCTTAGGGGCGAATGCTAGTTTACATGTATAAACTGATTATTTGGTGTGAAGTCATAAGTGTTATCACCATTATTATGATGCAGTTTACCAGATTAACCTGTTCTATTGTATTTAATCTGTTCTTATTAATTTGGTGAACTCTTGATGAGTTTTTTCTAGTTAAAAAAAACAACAAAAAAACTAAGCTTATATTAACCCTATTGAACAGGTTCTCAATTTCTGATTAAAACTTCCAACGTCTTGTCCCAGAAGCTTAGATCCAGCATTTGATTTAAAGTAATAAGCTGAATATCCTGTTACATCCTAAAGGGGAAACATAGATAAATCTTTTTGAATTATATGAAGGTTTACCACATAAAAATAGGATCAAAGTTACCTCTTATTATTTCTAGTCAGTAGCTTTATTACATAAAACAATCTATATATTTTTGGTATTGATCAGGATATTTTTGTGTTCTCATTTTTTATGTACTATTGAAGTACTTAATATTAATATTTATTTTTTTTAAATCAAAGAACAAATAAATTTTAAAAAGTACACTTACTTACTAAGGTATTAAAACTATCTGAACTAAGGATTACCTTTACCTTTTCACTCATAATCTTAAACAGGATGCTTTATTCCAGTAAGTATTTGTTGCCCAACCTTGGTCCTTTTACCCTTAAAATCAAATGAATTTAAACATTTAAACATGTCATGGGTTGTGTTTACCTGCAGCAAAGCCTGATTAAGGAAGCCTGTGACTTTACACTGATGCTCCTATAATCTGGATGAGTGACATGCTAATTTCCCCGATGCTGCCGTTCAAAACACAAACATGAAATGTTGGTTTTAGAACCAGAAGACCTGCCAGAGTGAATTTCAAGAGCTTATTCAAATATTTCATTAAAATGTAAATTTTTACTAGCTCGTACATCGAGCTGTGCACAAGGCATTACTTAAGAAGTTATGAAGTTATTGAGAAATTTCTCCCTCTGATGCCATTTAACTGGCAGGTGTGTGTGTGTGTGTGTGTGTGTGTGTGGGGGGGGGGGGGGGTGTTCATGTCCTCACTTTGTTTCACTGTGATACAACAAACTAAAGCAACTGCAATGAATGCAACAGGCTGTCATGTATTGACAGCTGAGATTGGTGGAGGCAGCAGCGGCTGATCAATTCTCTTATCTCTTAAAGTGCAAATGAAGTGATTAAAATTAAGGCAGCAGAAAAAAAGAAGCAGAAGGTGGATCAGGTTGCTGCACAGCTCCCTGCTGCTGGCTTATCTCTGACATTTGTCAGGCCTAGAAAAAGAATAACACGTTAAAGGGTTCACTGCACTCAGACTCATACAGGAGCAACAAAAGACGGCAACAATCTGAGTGTTTATACACGACTGTCGGGGTGAAGCTATGTAATTGTTTCATGCTGATTTGATATTATTCTGTGTTTTACTGTGACAGCCGAACGGTAGAGTGGTAACTCTGTGGGAGGGGTCACTTCAGTTTTTAGGTAAGTTTGTTTTTACATTTTCCTTCAGCGAAACTATAGTGGGATGAGATTTAAATAGAGAATAAAGAAAAATGTCATGTCCAGTTTAAACAACTAGAGTTATTTCACCACATTTGTATTTACAGACACAAAAACTAATAAGGGAAAGTCCTGAAAAATTGACTTTCTGAAACTTTTATATACAGTAGGTCATATGTAGGTCAGGGTTACAAGTCATGGCTAATTTGTGCGTTTTCATCTCACTAAATGGTTTGTGTGATAAATTCAGAGCTTTTGCATGTGGATCAAATAAATTATTTGAGCAACAATGCATTAAGAACTTATTCTTTATAGATAATTTTATTATTTATTTTGCTTAAACTCAATCATTTTAGGCATATTTAGATATTAGGAGCATTCCTGAGTGACACATTCCTTCTCAGTCAACGCCTCCTGGTCGCACTCTTTTTAAAGATATTTCCAAGGAACAAACAGTTGAAAACTATCGAGCTTATTGGCACAGTTTTTCCCTCCTTCATCAGAAGCTGAAACTTCAGCAGCGAGCGCCTCGGGTGTCGTGTTGCTCGGGGTTCTTCGCTCTCTCCTTTTATTTCTTTATTTAGGCTCTCATTTTTAACTTGCAGGGGGCGAAGAAGACAAAATGGTTGCAGGTGGTGATGAAAATAAGAGCCATCCATCATTATTTATTAGGCATGAAAAAGATACACAATAATGTAATTTAATCTCTCAGCAGACAATTATTTCCACATATTGATAACGCGATGCGAAAAGTGCCATGAATCCTAATATGATGTTTGCTTTTATTGGTGTATGATACAAGCAGAACAAATAATGTAATTGTATAAGCTCCTAAATGTGATTATTTGCACAAGCTAACATTATAATACCAATCTGCCTCTGACAATGGTATCATATTATTTTGCTTTGCTTAACTAGTTACAATTTGCATTAAGTTATTATGTCTGTGTGGCAATAAAGGCGCCTCTCTGCCTCTGGTAGGTGCTTTTCTTAGTTTCTCATTACAGCTCGTCATCCACTTTCCAGGCTTCCGAGTCCAAAAGCCTGCATGATTTCTGATTAGAAGAGGAAAACTTTCACATATTCTTCTTTTTTTTCCCTGCCTGAGTCTTTACCGTATTTACTTTTTGTGTGCAGCTCCAGGAGAGGATGACTTATCAAGCGCTCATCCAGGCCAGACTGAGATTAAAGAAATGTGACACTACAGACGGGATTATTATGCAAATTATAGTGCTGGAAACAAAAAAACACATTTTCCATTAAAAAGTAAAATGTTTTAGCGTATTTGCATATAGGTGCCCTGATTTGGGTATTCACAGTATCAAGGTGATTAACATTAATGAAGGAGCGAGCGGCTTGATGCACCAACTGTCAGGCCACATCAGGCCACCTCTGTAACCTCCTCTGTGTTTGTGCACGGCGGCGGCGCCGCGTACACGCCATGGTGAACTAATGACCAAGTCTGCCTGTGTAAAATTAGACGCCGCGTCTGCACAAGTGTCTCTGACATTATGAGAATGTTTTATTGATGACTCATTATTAGCAGTCCAGCAGTGAGGTGAGTTTGATCCACACAGAGGATGCAAAGTGTAATAATAATAATGCCTGGTTAATTATTAATACTCCACACCTAATCCATCTCTGCTGAGAATATGTGCATATTTTAGTGTCTCATTTGAATTTGGGCAACAAACACACATAAAAACCATTAGATGGCCGCAGTAATGACAGGTATAAATGGGATGACTTTTAAGAATTAATGTCTCCCTGGCTCTGTAAGGCCAGAGCTGAAGGAAGAAGGGATCTCCTCCTGGTTGGATTCGGGAAGTGTGCAGCATCCTGCCGCACGTCCCCTCAGAGAGGCGAGCAGAGCACACACTGTGCAGAGGCGTCACTCTGCACCGGAGGCTAGACGAGTGTTTGCAAGTCATTAGAGGTTTGTAAATGATATTTGTTCCCATGTGACATATCATTTGAAATGGTTTTCTAATAACACCCAGTGATGATAAAATAAGAGGGCCCTCATGCTGTGATTACGCTTCTCATAAATTTGCTGTGGAAAAAAAATAGGAGGAAGACATTTCAATATGAGTTAATATTGATAGGAGTGTTTGTCTTGTGGAGAGGGGTGTTTGGAAGGACAATTTGACCGGTGAGTCAGCGTCCCAAGCTGAGCTGAAAAAAAAATGGAAGCCATCTCAAAATCAAAGCTGTATTCTAACCTGACTGGGCTGTGATGTAAATAAGCATGCTTAGTGTGGGGGATTGTATTTGAGTCAATGAGTCAATGCAATCAACTGGTTTTCCTTAGATAGAAAACTTTGTATCAATTTGACTGTATGATCTGGTTGAACTGTAAAGTGCCTTGAGATGACATGTGTTGTGAATTTGGCGCTATATAAATAAACTGAATTGAAAATTGAATTAAATAAGATTCCTGCTTTTCTTGAAGCTCATTGCCTCCTATTCTAACGAGGAAAACTGTTGCGTCCTTTAATGACTCCTAACAAACACCCTGCTTCCCCTACGGTGTGCTTGCTGTTACCTCCCCACAAGACAACTGTGACCAGAACGCAGCATGTCTCTGAGTAGAGCAGAGAGCCACGCTGCTGCTCTGACACTGTGTTCCTTGTATTTTATGAAATGAACCAGCAGCTCGGAGATCAATGAGCCCCCATGATGAATGTGAACAACACTGCTGCGGCCTTATCGGGTCTCCACTGCCAATCTGTGGCAAGCGAAGCCTGCATCTTCGCTGGATACACCATTGGTCTTTGAAATTAAACTTGACGCCTGTAATCCAGGGAAATAGTCCCTCTACTCTCGCTTAGCACCGGTTTAGTTTCACCCCAGCTGATGATAAAGCATGACAGAAATACAGAACACTATCTTCTCGCCGGGGCTTTGCCAGCTTATCGGGACGCAGCCAGCTAACCTTCTTGTGCTTGGCCTGTGGACAAAACGGAGGAGTCAATTTTCAAAAGAAGCCATGCTGGGTGGCTTGTAAATAAAACCGTTCTGTCACTGTGGAAGACAAAAAAAAAAAGGAAAATAACCTTTTTTTTTTTTTTCTTTGTTACCCCACCCAAAACTGAGTAAATGTATAACACAGAAGGCTAAGCACTACTGATAGAGTGTATTCATGTAAATCCGCCCGACCACTGCTGCAGGAAATTGACAGGGATCTACTGAAGCGCCCTGCCTGTAGAGGGTGGGATTTACATGCCTAACGAGGGCTTAACCACCCTCCCTGGAGTTTACCTGTTACTCTCCGGCCTGTGCTAAGGTTGCATCACTTATTCCTAAAGCCGTTTCATCCCCCTTTTATCTGTCAGTCTCAGAGATGAACTCCTAAATGCTTCTTCTTGGACTCAACAGCAAAATTGGTTTGGCGTTGCAACATACAGGGAGTTAGGAGGAGCCTGATGGTTCCTTCCACAGGAGTTCAGATCAGCTGCAGTGTACCACTCCCCCCTTCTCTTTTAGATTTTTTGTTGTTTTGCTTTTTTGAATATTTAAGGTTATAAAAGTAATTTTAATAAAAAAAAAATCTTTGAAAATGTAATTCAATTAAACAGAAAAATGTAACCTAGACCTATGTAGAAAACAAACAACCTTCTCCATAAACTCCCATCAGTTTCTAGGCCTGATTTTTTCCCCAAATCTTTAATTTTTTTTTTTTAAATAGTACTTAAAGTAACTAAACCCCAAACAGAGTTTGTCTGTCACAGGTAAGCTATAAAATGGTTTTCAATGTGCAAATTCTGATGCTTTTATGTAAACGTATTTTTATGCATCTCAATAATCCATCCATCCATTATCTGACACGCTGGTCACGAGGGGTGCTTTCAATGGGCAAGAGGCAGGGTCCACCCTGGACAGGTCGCAAGGACAATTTAGAGAAGCCAATTAACCTAACAGTCATGTTTTTGGACTGTGGGACGAAGCCGGAGTACCCGGAGAGAACCCATGCATGCTCAAGGAGAACATGGAAGCTCCATGCAGAAAGACCCCAGGCCAGGAATTGAACCTAGAACCTTCTTGCTGCAAGGCAGCAGTGCTACCCACTGTAACACTGAGCCATCTCAATAATATCCAGGTAAAAAAAAAAAAAAAAGAAAGAAAGTTGAGCAGGTTTTGTGAACTGATTCTTCTTTCTTGAAATGCATCTCCTTAACTAGAAACTTATTCAGGCTGATTATACCTGTAGCTCCTCAGACTGGCCATGTTTCTTGGGGAAAAAGATGCTAAATCTGCCTTACTGCTGCCCTCAGTGTTTGAATTGTTTTGGCCGGGGTCAATGCACTGTATGTATCAGGTTGCGTTAACATTCTAAGCCATTTCTAAAGGATTTTGTTTGCAGCGAACATAGAAGAAAATCATATGGACGATGAAATATAGTGGTCCTCTGATGATGGTTTGCTTGCTTGATTTGACACCTCTAATATTTGATTATACTAGAAAAAAACCCCATTGGTGCTAAAGAAATAGACAAGATGAGCAGGCCTGCTGTCTTCTATTGTGATGAATTAAACTTACTTTTACACTTTACTTGCTATAGGCAGGATTATTATTTTGCATAGATCCAACAACCAGATATTTTCCTGAAAAAAAAATTAAATTAAATACAAACTTTTTTTTTGCTTAGGTTAAATATTGTGTGAAATTATAGTTTGTATGGTAACCTGAATTATCTGAAGGACTTTTTAAGGCAGTAATCACTCTCTAATGGCGCCTTAGGACTGAAGAACGCCACCAGGACAAGATGTGATCCAAAATACAAAGAGGTGAGGTGTTAAACCTGCTACAGCATGGCTTTATGGGTAATAGAGATCACATTAATGCCTGTGTTCTTCCTGAGGAGAAAGTATTTTCCTTTCTGACAGGATGTGGCTTTGGGGCAGTTAGGGATGGAGGGCGTTGCTCCTGGGCTCCACAGCCCTCAGCTGAATCTCAGTCCCTGCAGGCAGATTGTGCAGACTGCTCAGGGCACTTTAGAGTAAGCACAAAAAAATCTCTTTGGCTCTTTTCGTTTCTTCTCTCCTCTTTTTAAAGTAAGTCACATCTGAACACGTGGGGGGGGGGGGGGTCAGCAGCAGCAGACTTAACAAAAACATGAAAATGTTCCTCTTTTTTGTTTTTAAACAAAGATCCTTGGAAATGATTAAAACAACTCAAATAGCAGGCTCCAACTGTATTAATGCTGTCATCCTATCACACAGGAACTGAGCCCAGTGCCAAGCGTTGCTTTTTTCTGCCTTCTGTGTTTTGTGTTCTCCCTGAAAAACAATGATTTTCAGAACTGGAGCCGCCGCCAATAAAATTAATGGGAGACTTTTAGAGTCTATGCAGGAAGCGGGCTTTTAAATAAACACATTGTTTCCAAACTAATCCACACCCCTATTGTTTACAAATGGGGGAACTGGACTGGGTGTGGACTGGTTGCCCCCCGCCCCTTGTTAAGGCCACTCCATTCCTAAACTGAGCAGGAAACGGATCAAACTGTCAAACAGGAGTCTGCTTTGAAGTTATTGCAGGGGCAGCATCTGAATCTGTTTTTACATTTACTCTAAGTCCTTTTGAAAGTTTCTCAGAGTTAATCAAAGTAATTAAACTGAACAACTATATAGAGAAGCCTGGGGCCTCAGGGTGGCCCTTAGCAGCAGGTGGTGAATGTTAAAGCTGTTCACTCTTAGCTGGACTAACCAGGTGACTATTCTATTGCTCTAATGACAACAGAGATATAATCATGCTGGGCTTCAATAATGTGCTCTAACCTGTTTTCATTAGGATCTATCTAATCTAATCTACTAATCTTTACACTTTAAAGAGTTCCACACTGGAGTTTTCTCAAGCCTCTAATAAAGATCAGCTAGATTACCGTAGGTTGGAGACTAAGAAAGACCAAATACAGCCTTGTTTACTTGGTGATCGGTCAATTAAAACATCTTGGTAGAAATATATAAAAGTTCATCACAGGCATCAAATACGTTTTTCCATTATTGTTAAAAATATAAAGTTAAAATGTTTTCTTTCTCTCATCCAGAGAATTAGGTTAGGTTAGTTAGGGTTCGGTTAAAGGCATAATGAACTCACATTTTAAAATCCTGACTTTGAAATAGCTAAAAAAAAAAACACAGAATAAAAATATACATTAAAATTCTCATTTAGAACATAGAAATTCTTTCTTTAATCCTGACTTGCCTTTTTCACAAAGTTTAACCTGAAATCTTGTTGGTCATGGAGAACATTATTAAAAATGATCTGTTTCTATTCAATGTATGTTGGAAGCACAAAAATTGGTCACAACAGAGTGGAACAGCTTGTTTTTCACTGTTTTACTCATTTAAAGAATGATTAAAATAATATTTTATTTCAGGTTACACTCTTCTCTAAAAAAGTTTAAAATTCTGACATCTGATAAAAATGGAGGAAACAAAATCTAACCACTGAATTCTGTTCTTTTTTTAAGGATACCGCAGAAATTTAGAACCCATAATGAACACAATGAAAAAAATATATTATCTTTTTTTTAAAAAGTTTTAAAAATCCAACCAATTAATTATTTAAGTTACAGAAATCTTCCTGGTATATTGACCAAGCAGAAAGCAATCAGAGATTCTCTTTAATTTGTCATGAGAGCAAGCAAAAAGCATAAAATGAAACATGTAGCGCTATTATTCACCTGTAGTAAATATTAACTTTATAAAACAAAGTCTGTCTTCTATCAGCAAACATGGTCACTTATGTAATGAATATAGTTTGCGTGATCAAATTATCAGCCCTTAATTCAGTGTATGAACCACTCTTTCAGCCACTCTCACTCATCGCCTCCTGCATCGATTTCTCTTTCCAATCCTACCAGTCACTTACACATCCATTTACACAATGTCAGATGAGAAAAATTTGTCAGACAGATTGCAATTTATATCTCCACTCGGCGCGCTGGCCGGCTCTGATACTTCAGTTTGCTCCCTCACATTTACATTTCAATCTGTGATTATAGCCTCTCCTCCCCTCAGCCGGCTGAAAGTAAATACAGGACTCCCCCTATCTGCTCTAAACTGCTTTGGATGGGACCACAGGGATAGACATGAATATTCGCTGTAGTGCGTATTTAAGTGCCACAAACTATTAAGTGGAACCTTTTTATAGACTGCTGGGCTGTGTGCAACACTGCATCGCACTAAAACTGCCAACAGACTGGGCTGTTTAAAATATCAGATTCTAGCTTTGGAGAGTTTACTGAGCGCCGCATGTCGCTCTTCTTCCAGGCAGATGTTTTGTGTTCAGTGCTGATCCCCTTTCTTCAACCATAGTCAGATCTAATAGCCATCAAAGTATTCATACCCAGTGAATGTTGTCCCATTTATCCTTAAGTTACAAACCAAAACTTTAAAATGTTTTATTGGGGTTTTATATGATAGCCCTACTTGTAAAATGTCTGTGAAAAAGCACCCTTGGGAATTTCTTTTTTCCCCCCTTTTTTTACACTTTGCACAAAGGAATCTACCTATTCTTATTTATGTATTCTTATTCTCCTGACCTCACACAGTCTGACGGGATAATTTAAAGGGTTGGAGGGCACTTCCCCCTCCTTTAACTATTGGGACACACTAACCGTACACGTGAATGCGCAAATCCGAGTGCAAGTGAGAGAAATGGGACTGGGCTTAAGATCTAAAACAATGCAGGTCTCACTTGCCTCAGTTCAGCTCAGTGTTTTAGTCAATTCAACACCATATCCAGTAGAAGTAGTAGAAGATCCATAGCAGAAGCTGAACAAAAAGAGCAAAAAAGCAAACTAAATTTGACAAAAAAACCTCTTCGACGGTTCTAAAGAGTTCTGGTAAGATATCCTTTGGACTGATGAAATAAAATAGAAGTTCTGAAAGGTGTTCTGTTCCATGTGGCCTGATCTTGCAATTTTATCAACAGTAAAACCTGGTGGTAATGTGACGGTTTGGCCTGGGGCTGCCTGATGACCTGTCGAAAGGAGGAACCCATGCTGTCAGTTTGTGACCTTAAGTCCAGAGAACTCTGTTAACACAGCAGGAAAATGAACAGAAGCACAGAAGTAGTGTCACCTCTAAAAAACTAATGATGAAACAAAATAAACGTTTTTCACAGTCTTGTCAGCATCTGAACTTACATCAAACTGAGATGCTGTTGCATACTTTAACAAATATCTCAGCAGTTGTACTGGACCTGCAGTAAATTCAGGAAAATTTAGGCTTATAGATGCATTGGTGATGAACTACTGAGGTGTCAATCTGTTCATCAAAACATGCTTTTGTCAAAAAGGGTTAAATAAAACGGCTATTTTAAACATATTCAGTAAAAACTTACAAAATGTGTCTTTAACCTATAAGCTAGGAATTGAGTATGACAAAATTAATGAGAGAAGCAGCCAAGAGGGCCACAGTCACAGGATGTCACAGGAATCTTTCCTTCTCTACATTAAAGGTGACATATACGCCTCTGCTCTACCTTTTGCTGGTCTACCACATAAACCCCCCCCCCACAAACAGTGATATTTGTTGTTGAGTAATAGCATATCAAAAAGGTCATGACAAGGCCTCATATCTAAAAACCCTAGTTCTACCTTAACATGTTTACAGAAAATAGCTGAGCAGAAAATGAAACTCCAACACCCCACCCCTCACTTCCTGCCCATTTTTTTTTAACCAGCTGCAAATATTTAGCACTTTGTCTTAGAAAAAGGTCAAGCAAGTGGAAAATTAATGCATTATTACTCAAAGTTTGAAGTGAACTTTTGACATGCAAATCTTTTTATGTTTCTTTTTTTGGCCGTTGTATTTTTTCACCAAAAAAAAGTTCAGAAAACTAATAAAAGACTAAAAAAAAAAGTTTAGAGGAGCAAACGCCCACACAGGCAGCTGCTGGTCAGTGATTGTCGGTGCTCCCTGTAGCTGCAGCAAAGAAAGCAGGTTAGATCTCCAGCCTTCTGGAAGCCGCTCCAGGAAAAGTCTGCTGCTTTTGGACGAGTTCACTTCCACATGTCCCCCACCACTGGCCGCCTGCTGTCTGTTGACTTCCCCGTCGGTGGTAACCAAACACCCAACTTAATGGGAGGAAAGTCTGTCAGCTGATGAGTCATCACGAGGCTGACAATCATTACTTTTTAATGCCTTTCTGAGTGGAACATGGTTTGAGTCGGGCCCCGGCATCTGTAAGGTGAGCTCACGGCGCTCGGAGGGAAAGTGTTTGGATGTTTTCTTGTTTGCTTGCTTTGGAGCGGCTCTCTGGCCCATCTATCATGCCGTAAGGAGAAAAAAACCCAACAGACAGATCATAATAATCACTCTTTGCCACAAACTGCTCTCCCTGGCCTTCTGTTTTTCCAAGTCTGGTTGAACACATGTTGGCTCTGCACAATATTCAACAGACATTTATAGGAAATAAATTAGGAGATGAATGCAAACCATATGGCATTCAGGGGTTTATTTGTAAAGCCTCTGCATCAAAGCTTTTTCCAGATCACACCATATTAGCTATGTTTTTCCAGTCCAGCAAAATCAGGAAGGTAACCACAGACTTCCCCTGATGGGAAACACATGAGCGGCGGTCGGTAGAGACTGGGGGAGCCTCGTGGATGAACAGGGCTTCGCTGGAGAGCATCAGTAAAAACAATCAATCCCTTTATGTCTGGATGTCATATGTCACCTGGATTGATTTCAATAGGTCAGGCAAGCAATCAAACTGCCTTACTTCTTGGAGAACCTTTTTCTGGCCCTCCTCTGAAGACTTTCACACATCTTGCCTTTGGAGGCGACATTAATGCCTGAGTGGAGTGTGTGCTTAGATGCAGACCTGGATTCAGGCCAAGAGGAAAAGACCGTACCCAGAGTAGGCGATTCCACCTTAACATCACAATAAGCCTTTCTCGCTTTTCCTTCTAAGACCTCCAAAGCGTTTTCTATGAGCCAGTTAAGTTTACGGTTTTGCTGCATTTCTGGGTGACCGCGTCCTGCCTGTGTGAGACGGGCCCTACAGCCTTGGTCTGCCGACACGCAGGGTGGTTTTCGCCTCTCTGCCGTTGATCTTGGACTTGTGGAGAGCCTGCCAGCATCAGACGTGGAGAGTCTTCACATACTCTATACCAAGAGGTTGGTTTTCTTTATCCGTTGTTTTCTTTTTCTTTAGACCGACCCACAATTTCTGCATTATGTCAGGAGCAAGCTGAAGTTGTGGTCCCCTTTTCGACAATCTACACACAATGATGGCAGCAGTGGTGCACTGCTACTTGTGCCATGTCACAGTGAAGTCGGTCTGTGTGCGGTCAGCTCTTCTCCACACTATGCACACACACACTCAGACACAATAGCTACAGTATGTGCTGTGGGTGATCAGAGTCCTGCTGTGCGCCATCAGGCAGTTTACCTCGGGACTGACAGAAAACTACTTCCAGCGAAGGAAAAAGCACAGTGTTCCTGCTGAGGGAAAATGCATCAAAGCATCTGACTTAAGGCTATAATTAACTACTGTGGTGTTTGAAATGTTAGGATTGAATTCTGTGGAAAGTCCAATAGTGTATCTATTTGTTGCTGTAATATTAGCTGCAAATGAACCTCATCTTTTTGTTACCGTGGTCCTGTGTAGCCTGATAGACTTCACTTGCAAATATTGCTGGTACTCTTTACAGTGGGACCATATGGTTATAATACGTCAGTTTAATATGTTTACAAAAAAGAAACAGCATTCTGTAACCCTCATCCTTTTTCCCTTATTGCTTTCTTTTGGGTTATGAAGCATTCCTTTGGTGAGCCGATGTGAAAGCTGCAGATAAATCTAGTCAGGCCATTCTTGAATGATGTGAGAAATTCTAAACCACTTCAAATGTTCTGTCTTTTTTCTTTAGAAGATGTGGACAAATTTTATAGGATTCCTATTAAACGATGTGTGAAAAGACTTAAAACAATCAAGCTTTTATTATAAGAGCAAAATCTCAGACAGATAAATACCGGTAAATAACAAAAATCTTTCAATCTTTATCACTTGTACCATAAATGCTCATATGATGTTTAACCATTCCTCTCTTTAGGTCTCGAGAGTCCTGGTCCACTCTGTCCTCCTCTCTCCACTCCTCCCACAGATCTTGTACTAGAGTTAGTTTTTGAAATTAAAAAAGCCAGGGAAGAAAAATCATTTTAGTTCAATTTCTGTGGATCATCTGCAGATCTAGAGCCACATGGCTTTCCAGGCATATCACAGAAGTTCTTAAAATCCATCCATCCATCCATCCATCCATCCATCCATCCATCCATCCATCCATCCATCCATCCATCCATCCATCCATCCATCCATCCATTTATTTTCTGTCACGCTTATCCCTGCTGGGGTCACAAGGGATGCTGGTGCCTATCTCCAGGTGAGAGGTGGGGTACACCCTGGACAGGTCGCCAGTCCACTGCAGAGCAACTCAGAGACGAAAACAACAAACAATCATTCATACACACAATCACACCCAAGGAGAATTTAGAGAAGTCAATTAACCTAACAGTCATGTTTTTGGTATGTGGGAGGAACCTGGAGTACTCGGAGAGAACCCATGCATGCACAGGGAGAACATGCAAACTCCATGCAGAAAGACCCTGGACACACACATTGGCATGAATAATATAAAAAAACAAATTGTGAAAAGGAGTTTGGGAAGCAGTTTAGAAAAAACTTATCTGGTCCAGAACCCTTTAGTCAGACACAACTTAAATTTAACATTCACTATTCTTCTGTAAAGGAGGATTTATTAAGCATTCTGGTTGTCTCTATGTTTGATTCTAGTTCTGGGTGTACAGAATAGAGCACACCAACAGAGTTGGTTGATGTTTTTTAAGTGTGTCTTATACCGTAACACAATAAAGTCATTTAAGGTAGTATGAAGGAATAGTATAAGGTCATGATTATAAGCAAGGTACCGTATTTTCACGACTATAAGGCGCACACACCTTTTTTTTCCCTCAAAATGTGCGGTGCGCCCTATGGTGCGGTGCGCCCTATGTGTGTTGCAACTGCGACTTTTGAGACCACCTCATTGAGGAGATGATGAAAGAGTGGCTGGGGGAGGTGAATGTAAGGAGACCAGGTGGTTTTTTTTCCACTCATCACCACACCATCGCTGTTAATCTGACTCCATGCGTGCCCATCTCACAGCTGATGTGAAAAACATGGTGAAACAAATTAATGCTGTGCTCGCTGTGAACCGGACGCAGCAGGTGCAGCAGAAGCAGCGAATTTACATGCAAAGTCAACGGTTGACGAGCGTATAGACGCAGCAAAAGGTCCCGCAGCGTGTTTTGAGCAGCAGGCGCAGCGCGTCGGCAGCGCGTCAGGAGCGCGCCGCCAACGCGCTGCTGCTGCTCGAGATGGAAAAATTTTAGTTTTGCTGCTGGAAGCGCCGCATCAACGAATCAGAGAAGCTGATCTGGGAGCTGGCTGTGAGACGACACATCGCTCTGATGACATATGATATTAAAGCAAATGAAAGGGCTGGATGGATGAGGAGATGATGAAAGCGTGGCTGAGGGAGGTGTAGGCTATGTGAGGAGACCAGGTGGTTTTTTCCACGCATCACCATCGCTTTTAATATGTGACTCCATGCATGCCCATCTCACAGCTGATGTGAAAAACATGGTGAAAAAAAATAAACGCTGTGCTCACCTTTATCCTGGGAGGTCTGACAAAGGAACTTCCACCGCTCGACATCGGTGTGAACCGGCCGTTCAAAGTAAGGCTGCGAGCGGCGTGGGAGCGATGGATGACCGACGGAGACCACAGTTTCACGATAAGTGGAAGGCAGCGCCGGGCAAATTACGCCACCGTTTGCGGATGGATTGTAGATGCTTGGACTAACGTGTCTGCTGGCTCTGTTGTTCAAGCTTTCGCAAAAGCCGGCATTATTTCTGAGGAGCCGCCCGGCACGGAAAGTGACTCTGACAGCGAAGAAGGGGAAACTGGCATGTCTGATTTAGCGCAGCTGTTTAATTCAGAAACAGAGGATGATGACTTTGATGGGTTTGATTAATACTTTGTAATAAATACTTGAATAAAGCACAAACATACTCAGTTTTGCTCCCGCTCTATTTTTCTACCTGAAAACTTAATTCAACAGCAGCCTCTGGGCCGGGTCTCCTCCGGGTTCACCTCGGCGACTGGCAGGTGTTTTTCATCTAAACAATCTAAATCTTGCAGCTATATTTGCTGTGATCAGTGGGAATAAAGTAGTTTTAATATGTTTTTAAGTGAGAAAGTCCACCTGAAAACTTAATAATTGCAGTCAGTTCATCCAGATTAT
The DNA here is from genome assembly GCF_016077235.1 of Cyprinodon tularosa. NCBI lineage: Eukaryota > Metazoa > Chordata > Actinopteri > Cyprinodontiformes > Cyprinodontidae > Cyprinodon > Cyprinodon tularosa. Next base: position 528,780 of record NW_024038774.1, on the reverse strand, counting down.
CTATTTCTGTCGGAGGCGCTCAGACCCCCACATACCAGCGGTGCGCCGACAGTAGAAATCCCTTCATCAGCAGCCTCTAGGCCGGGCAGCCTCCGGGTTCGCCGCGGTGGCTGGCAGGTGTTTTTCATCTAAATAATTTAAACTGCAGGCACCAGGATACCGGTAATAAAAGCGAACATATTCCGTCGGCAGGTTTCAGGATTTTAAGTTACCGGTAATTTAGGAGTGACCACAGCGCTCTGTCATCTGCGATGTGTCTGTCTCACGGCCAGCTCCCAGGTTTGATTAATACTTTGTAATAAATACATGAATAAAGCACAGTCATACTCAGTTTTGGGCCCGCTGTATTTTTAAATACGCAGTAGAGGTATTTAAAGGGAGTAGAGGACTTGTACCTGTATATAAAAAACGCGCCCTATAGTCCGGTGCGCCTTATGTGTGTGTTAAATACAGAAATGGCACACATAACTGAGACTGCGCCTTATAGTACAGTGCGCCTTATGGTCGTGAAAATACAGTATATAAAATTTAGGTTCTTCAAATTTAGGGTTTCACAGCAGAATACACTACTGGTACAAGCAGTATTTCACAAGTATTTCTCTGTTATTAGGTTGCTGGTAATGTGCTTTTTCCTTTCTTTCCCATAAACATAGAACATTCCTTTAAAGAAAAAAATGCCTTATCTCTTCTAAACCCTTGACGTTCTTCTTTGTCCTAATACCTATTTCTGGCAAAATAATTGTGATTAATTTAACTATAAAAGAAAACAAATATTTTGTAGTAGGTAAATATGATTGCAAGTCTTACAAATTGTTTTTTGTCATATATATATATATATATATATATATATATATATATATATATATATATATATATATATATATATATATATATATATATATATATATATACATATTCACTTTTCTGACCCTCTGCCTGACCATGGATCATCTCTGGCTGGAGTTATTATCTGGGACTTCTTAACCAGTGAAAGCAACATCAGCGCTACTGTCAACTGGCTCCAACACAATTTCATGGTTCTTCCCAAACTGAGGACTAAGAAGGTTAGTGCCCATCACAGTTGTGATTGATGCCATTCGTAAAACTAACCTTTTCACCAATCTTCTGTCTCCATTTCCAGAGGTTCCTGTTCTAGTCCCTGACACAGCCTGCAGCAGTTTCGTTTCAAAAAACTGTTAAGCTTTCACACTAGTTGTCTGTGTGATGGGGTGTTGGAAGTCTGAGTCAGAGTCTCATTTGACCAATTCTTACAATTCAAATCCTGGAGTTTATCAAAATTTATATTTTTATGCTTGAGATGATATGACAGAAAACATTCTTTTTCTGTGTTATGCATCCATGCTTTGATGAGCCCATGTCTAGTCCAACACTAATGAGCGGCCATTTCCAATTAGATTTACACAGCTTATTAAAGTTTGCTGCAAAAAAGAGCATTTATTGGGGACATTCTACATATCTGTGCTCACCTTTGGTCATGAGATAGAACAAGATCCAAAATATGAGTGACTAAAATTAAGTTGACTGAGTTGCTGGAATCTCCCTTGAAATCAGGCAGTAGCCGAATCGTCCTTGGGGCCATGAAGTAGAGCTGCTGTTTCTCTGCTTTAAAGATATTCAGTGCAGCAGCTGAGGTGATACTGGCATCTTATTAGATTGTTTTGAATGTTTTGGATAATTTTACTTGGAGGCAGAGAACAGGCTACAGCTTAATGATGTGTAATGTCGCGCTAAGTAGTGACTTTATAAGAGATTTATTATATTCTATACAGTCTGTGATCTAAATCCAAAAAATGCATCCAAACAAATGGCTGTATTAGCGGTTCAAAGCTTGCCTCTCATTACTCATTGCTAAAAATCAGATTTATTTTACCTTCTGTTCTGTTAGTGTCTTCCTGCTCCACCAGCTTTTCTTGCATGAAATGATTTATAGATCTTTAAAATGTGTTTATGTTATCTTGCTCTGTGCACTAGGATATTTTACACTGTCCTTTCCACAGTGCTGGTTGTAAAGTAACCTTTAGCGCTGTAGATAATATTTAAGGGAAAATATCCCTCCACAGCAGGAAGAGTTTAATGAATCAATGCTACTTAGTCAGCCTGTTTTCCAGGTCCAGTTTATTGGGAAGCTGCACTTTAACCAAACACTGTTATTAGAGACGGCAGGGATCGGTGATCAGCTCAGTTTGAAGTGTTGGAGCTTAATGAAAACTCATTTTGCTTAACTGTTGCTTCTGCAATTCATCATACCTTTTTAGCTGTAGAACTAACCTCCTCTTCTCTTTTCTTTTTTTAACTTTTCAAAAGAAAAAATTCTCTGTTCTAGTACGGTGACATCAGTGGATACTAAAAACAAGTATACATTTATGCTATCATTTTGTCCAACTGTTATAGGCAAAACTTACAATAATAATACAATAATTTGGTCAGAAATAATCTTCTGATCATAGTAGGAGAGATCCAGATTTGTCCCACAGCTTCAGCTCCTACAGCTAGGAACCACTGATTATGGCCGAAATTTGATGGTCATGATGGACCCAGACCTGAACCTTCAGAGACACACAAAGGAAGTTACTAAGTCAGCCTTTTCTCAGTTGAAGAACATCTCCAGGCTTAAAGAGCTAATTTTCAAGCAGGATTAGAAAAACTCATTCGTACATTTATCCTTAGTACAATTGATTACTGCAACAGTCTCTTCATAGGTTTGCATAAAAAGTACATCAGACAGCTGCAGCTGCTGCCTGTGTTCTCACTAGAACTAAGAAAGTAGAGCACATCAGCCAAGTTCAGACGTACTTCCACTGGCTCCCTGTAGCTCACATAATAGACCTTAAAATCCCTCTGCTAGTCTATAAATCACTGAATGGATCAGCACCTCAATATAAACTGTTAACTGATGTATTATCAGTTAAAATCTTTGGTTGAACTATTTGATTTATTCTGCTACATACCTTTATCATGTTTTTATCTTTACTTGTTTTTAATCTGCTTTTATTTTGCTTCCATTTTGCTGTTTATTCCTGTAAATCAATTTTAATTGTCTTCGTACTGAATTGTGCTATACAACTAGCCTAACATATTAACAGAATGTTTCTTATAAGAGGCAGAATATGATCTATAAAACTAAATTCTAAAGAATGTGATGGATAAAAACTCAACATTGAAAAGAAAAGCTGGAAAAATAAAATATGAGCATGTAAAATCTGTCAAATATATTTTTAAAAAGCATTAAAAAAAACTTAAGTATGAAGAAAATGAAAAAAATGTAACAAAAAATGCATAAATTACCAAATTGTTTTTGAAGAAGCTTTTCAAATTTTCATTTACCCAACTCTTTTTTTTTCTTTCAAATTTTCCTTTATCAGTGTACTTTTCTTGCAATTATAACAAGACAAAATTCACTCTAGATGCAGCAAATCTGAAAGTGAGATCTGATCAAACCAAAGTACAGGTCCTTCTCAAAATATTAGCATATTGTGATAAAGTTAATTATTTTTCGTAATGTAATGATAAAAGTTGTTCATATATTTCAGATTCATTGCACACTAACTGAAATATTTCAGGTCTTTTATTGTCATAATACAGATGAAAACCCCAAATTCCTATCTCACCAAATTAGCATATTTCATCCGACCAATAAAATAAAAGTGCTCTTAATAAAAATAAAATCAACCTTCAAATAATTATGTACAGCTATGCACTCAATACTTGGTCGGGAATCTTTTTGCAGAAATGACTGCTTCAATGCGGCATGGCATGGAGGCAATCAGCCTGTGGCACTGCTGAGGTGTTATGGAGGCCCAGGATGCTTCGATAGCAGCCTTTAGCTCATTTACAGTGTTGGGTCTTGCGTCTCTCAACTTTCTCTTCCAATATCCCACAGATTCTCTATGGAGTTCAGGTCAGGAGAGTTGGCAGGCCAATTGAGCACAGTGATACCATAGTCAGTAAACCAGTGGTTTTGGCACTGTGAGCAGGTGCCAGGTCGTGCTGAAAGATGAAATCTTCATCTCCATAAAGCTTTTCAGCAGATGCTCCAAAATCTACGGTGGCTGAGAAGTGCAAAACAATTTACAATTCAAAAACACATTAACAAATCAAAAACAAAATAACATTTGAAGAAACAAAATTATATTTTATGAAACAAATGTATTTTTGAAAAAAAAAGTAAAAAATTTTAAAAACAAATTTACATTCTAGCAAACAAATTTACATTTTAGGAAACAAATTCACACTTTAAATAAGTTAGATTTTAGGTGAGAGAAAGTTTCATTTTAGAGAAAAAAAAATACATTATAGGGAAACAAATTTACATCTAAAAAAAAATTGACCGTTCGAAAACACTTGTACAAGTGCAAAGACAAAACTGCAAGCGGCAAAACACAGTTAAATAGCCAAAAACAAATTAACAAAAGACGGCTACACGGAAAGGGAATGTCCCAGTGGCCGGATGTGACGTCACGATTACCCTGACTTGTAGTACAAACAGCTCAATCTGTAGTCCTCCGGCTTTACGTGAAAAGACAGCGGCGATATTAGTGTGCAATGAATCTAAAATATAGGAATCTTCAAGTTTTATCATTACATTGTGGAAAATAATTAACTTTATCACAATATGCTAATATTTTGAGAAGGACCTGTATATCCACGGGGTTCAACCAAAGGTTTACCAACCACTGGAAACACATTAATGGTTAAGAACCTATAATAGCCTTTTAGAGAGCATCAATATTCTAAAATGTTTTAAAAAAAATTTTCATATACATTACATACATTTATCTCCCCAAATCCCTGAAAACCACTGATCACAAGAGATATTGAGAGCAATCAAGCTTTTAACACTAGTTGTATAAACCATATAATTTAAATTCATACAAAATCTTAAGGGCCTGTAGAAAGCTAATTTTATCAAGAGGTGTGATCAACTAGCAGCCATTTCTGAAGCATTTCTTGCACCTAAACAATAGCTTCACGTCAGCTACATGACAAATTCATGAATACTGATTCAGTCTTCATGTCAGCTTTCATTAGGTGTTCAAGTGAGCATGTTGTAACTCCTGGTAAAGCAGTGACACTTAATATCTACTCGTTAAATCAAATTTAAAAGAAGCAGAAGTGTCGCATCAAATCGCCACATCTAGGTGGAACGACCCTGCTGATCCCTTAAAATGATCTCTTGAGAACGAGCTGACTTAGAATGAAGTGGCTTCCCAGAATACTTTGCGAACTCATTCAGCGAAAGCAGAAATAAAATCCCGCTGTGGAAAAGAATTGCACAAATGTAGGTATTTTTTACAAGTAACCATGCATAAAAAACAAAACAAAAACAAAAACATGCCGGAATATCTTAGTTAGATGTAAATACAGCTGAATTCCATACTGGTGTTTTCAAACATGAATATTGCAAAATCGCTATTTTTGGAAATACACAAACAGTGTTGTTTTGGACAGCCATGTTGTCCAATGTCTTCTCTGTTAGCACAATCATTTATCACTGTCAAATAACCAAGAACAACATTTGTGAATTTGTTTTTTTGAAATTTCCTTCAAAATGTTAGTCTCCAATAGTATTTTGGTCCCTGCCCTCCACCTGAAAATTAATTGTAGAATGTGAACACAACGTGTTGTCTTGTGTCTAATCTGGTTATGTGCCCTAATAAAGTTTAGGGCAGAAAATGAGGACCAGTTCAGCAAGAAGAAGTACACCACAAAGCAACTCTAGGAGTGAGTAGCCTTACCTGCTGTTTTAACAATCATATTTTGAGCATGCATTTACCCATTCTAATGTTAAACACTGCTGGACAGCAGTCAAAGTGTTCAGCCTTAAGGGGAAAATCACTGGCCAACAGGCAGCAAAAAAGCTGAGAGCTGGGTCCATCTTCCACCTCTGCGCCACGACCAACACCGATGCCATCCACAGCAGCAGGCCGAGAAAGAGGACATGAAGAAACAATAAAGCACTAATGATTTCTTTAAACAAGAGTAGGACAAGGAGCAAAAAAGGTATGAGGAAACTGAAGCCAAAACTGAGAGGTTTCTTGACCTGTTTAAAAAGGTTGTGGACAAAATGCAGTTAGAGAAGTGGTGTGTTTACCTTCTAGTGTGTCAGTTTAAGCTTGTTTGAATGGATATTTGTTATATAGTTATATAATTTATACTTTTGTAAAATGTGAGTTCAGCTTCCTGAATACAAATATTTTTATTAATCAAATTGCTTGGTTGTTGTTTTTTGACTAAGCATCACCAATTCATATAACATGTCATATCATTATAAAACAAACAATAAAGTTATTGTACATAATATAGAACTTTAATCAAATGTATTAAAAATATGACACAGAGCAACAATATACACCATTAACAGTAATTAAATAAAATTTCCCATAACACATATGTGCCTGAACTTAATTATTTACAGGTTTTGCCTGCATGGTTATTGAGTATTTACCTTTATAATTTAAACAGTCCAATCTATGGAGTGATGGGGGCTTAATCTTAATGTGGCAATCATCAATTGCACCAGCAGCTTTACTGAAGATGGATTTCCCAGAAAGCTGACCAAATCCATGACCCACAGTGTCTAGATTTGCTGGGCTTCGAAAGGATATTGCTCTGCTCAAATTGTCCCAAATAAACTGTGCTACCTTGTGGACAATTCTAAGGGTGGTGTGCCCAGAACTTCCAGCTGATGGTTCCAGTCATGGTACAATTCTCTCCTCAGCAGGGACTGCAGGGCATGCATGGCCTTCCTACTCAGTCTGAAGTCCTGGATGAGTTCCAACTCCCCATCAAACCAAAAGCTCAGAGTGGGTACATTCCTAGCCAACCTACAGTAGGTTAGTGTACGGTCACTCTGGAACAGAATAGGCAACAACAACAAGCTTTAAGACATTTTCATAAGCATAGGAAACGGAAAAAAAAGCTTTTGCTTTTGTTTTCTATGTATGCATAATACATAATTTTTCTTTTAAATGTAGTCATAACTCATAATAATTTCGTTTAAAGATAACAGCCTGATCCTAAACATGGAGAAGACGAAGGAGATCATTGTGGACTTCAGGAAGAACTGGCCTAACCACCCTCCACTGGTCATCACCAGCTCAGCTGTAGAGTTGGTCAACTGCACCAAATTCCTGGGGGTGCACGTCACAGACACCCTCACCTGGAATGTAAACACCACCTCACTGGTCAAAAGAGCACAAAAGCGCTCTTTTGACCATGTACTTCTTGCAGAGGATGAGGAGAGCCCACCTGCCCCCACCCATCCTCACCACCTTCTACAGAAGCACCATAGAGAGCGTTCTGACCAGCTGTCTCACTGTGTGGCATGGAGGCTGCAGCGCCTCAGACTGGAAATAGGTGAGAAGAGTGGTGAGAACAGCAGAAAGGATCGTCGGGGCTCCTCTTCCCTCCATTAAAGACATTTCATCCAAGTGCTGTGTGTCCTGAGCCCGTAACTTTATAAAAGACCCCTCACACCCCCACCATGGACTGTTCTCCCTGCTGCCCTCTGGGAAGATACTTCGAAGCATCCGATGCAGGTCCAGCAGATTCCATAACAGATTCTTCACCACTGCCATTAGACTGATGAATTTTTTGTAAAATGGGTTATTGTACTGTATTTTATTATATATTATATTATATAAAAATAAATATACAGTCATATGTTTATATTACTTTTTTATGATTTTTTTTTACTGTTTTCAAGGCTTTACTTAAAAAAAAATTTGTCTGGAGAGCTGTTCTTAACGAAATTTATTTTTGTTTACATTCGTGTATACAAAATGACAAAATATATCTAAGTCTAAGTCATTAGATGCCAGTGGAGTAAAAATTCTAGAAAGGATTTAAGACTCTAAGGGGAAGTCTTTTCAACAAGTCTGCCAGAAATGAATATTTATCACACCACATTCTTGATGTCAGACAGCAAACTTCTTATGGAAAAATTGTATTCAGTGGAAAAAACACAGTTTTATATGTTAAACCAATCAACACAAAAGTAGTCAATATGTTCCCTTGAAACACTTGTTTAGGAAATCTCTAACATACATGGATAGTGCTACAGAGTTTGCAATGCTCACGGTATAAACACAGTATGGCTAACTCTGTAGGACCCTTAAGAGTTTAGTGTTTGAGAAAAATCTACTCCTCTCTCTGCTCCTTTTCATTGAAGATGCTTTGACGTGGTATTTTTTGAATGTCCTCTGAGTTTGATTCAATGTTGCTCTGGTTATTTGTTCTTTCATCTGACTCCACTTGAGCATCATTTAAGAAAGCAAGCACATACACAGTTGATGCTCAGCCTTACTTAAAACCCTCTCGCATTAATCATGAGTTCATAAGATCACTTGTCTTTGTGTTTGCCTTTTTCAGTATCTCTTAACCACAGATGAGTCGCCTCCAACATAACATCTTCATCATCAGTGTCGAGCACAGAAATTCTGCTCATTTCTTTATTCAATGTCAACAGCTGGCAGTTTCTTCAAGTGAGATGAAGTGTCACTTTCAATAATTAAAGCTGTTTGTATTTCAAATAGAATATTACATTTACCAAAAAACAGCTTTACGTCAATGATGGAAAAGAATAACTGCAGCAGCCCTCCATCCCTCACCTCTGAAACGGATTACCTTTTATGATTAAAAGAAAATAATAAGTGAATACCCCTGAATAGCCTCAGTTTATATTGACATTTCTCACCACCAAGGATTTTAGCTGCAAACAACACAGACGCTGTTATTGTTGCGTTCTTCAGATCAAAGGAGGCTTTAATAAGGCCATTATAAATACATCTGAAAATTCACTCTGATATTCAGCAAACAAATCAATACAGGATGTGCACCGTTCACTGGTCTTTTATGGTGGGCACTATAGGCCGTCGCTGAGGTACCACGGCATAATGAACAAAAACTGTGCAGGGTTTCTGCACCCCCACTGTGTTCAAAGTCAGTCATATCCATATTTGAAAACTAAAATAAAGGTAATTTCGCTTTCTATTTGTGCTGCAGCTTATAATCATCTGCTGTGTTCAAGCCACAAGCCATAATTAGGTTAGTTGGTATAAACAGCGCATATGGTCATCTCTCCAGACAGGCAAGAGGCTACAATAGTTTTTGGCTTGAAGAGTCACTAAGAGACTTTCGCACTGACTGACAGATATCATCAAACCTGAAGACCACTTCACAATGAATTGTCCATCGATGTTCCAAATTCTTATTATTTATTGAACATTGGTATAGTCTAACCCTGTGGTGACCTTGTTGGCAGCATGGTTGAGCCTCGGCACATCCCAGTACATCACTCTACTTTATTTTTTTTTGAAATATTGATGAGATAGAGGGCCCCTTGGTAAAGAACAGGAATCGGCAGCCTCCAATCCAAGAGCTTCTAGTGGCTCATTGGACCTTCCTAAGTGGCTTTTAATAACTTTTGCAAAAAAAAAAGAAGCCACAAAAAACAGCATGTCAGTTTAACATAACTGCAGGTTTTACCTTTTCTGAAATTGAATGATTAAACCAATAACCAATTTTAAGATCTAGTTTTTTGTCATGAGGTTGTTATGAGTTTTTGTTTTTCAGAATTTCCAACCAAAATCCCACTAAGAAAAAACTTCTTATTGTGACATTTATTTATATTTTTTTTTTTGTGTGTAAAATTTATTTTTTGCTGGACTAAGGATAAAAATGTATTGTTGGACTGAGGAGTTTGCAGTCCTGGTAAAGTTAAATGCTCTTGTTGATCCAAGGCCAGAGTAAGATGTCTCAGGAACGACCATAGATGGGGGCAGAAAATTAACTAAGCAAGGTTAGAAGAAAAGGACAGAAAAGGATTTAATGTAATAAAGGATTTAACAGCAATGAAGAATACTAAAACACATGCTCCGTGCCATGTCTATTAATTATACACAATTTTTTAAAATAATTCAGGGTTCTAAAAAAAAATAAATAAAAAAATACCTTTTACCTTTTCCCAGTGGGTAATATTTACCATGATCCAAGGCTTCTGCTTTCTGCTTAAAACGATTGTTATGTCATGATAAATTTATAGCAACAGGCAGCTGTGTATGAAAAAATATTAATTTGATCATGTCTTGAAAAACATAAAAAAGTTAATTATTTCATGAACCTAAAAGCTGAGTTTTGGCTGTTGAGACAGAAGTTGGTTGTTAGGTTTATTCAATGATGATTATAAAATAAATGTGTGCTTATAAAACATTTTTGCAAGGGGATGCTCCACTCCTGTCTCATGATTCAGACAGGAGACCATCCTGCCTTGTCATTCTGATGGAACATTCTGTCTTCATGAACTGATCAATTGTTCTGTCAGAACAATACTCTGTTTGTAACCATGTGTCATGTTCTGTTAATAAAATGCTCTGTGGAGGAGGTCCAGTGGGAGACAGTGTGTTTGAGTCTGGGGTTCAACTGTCTCTCCTTTCTGCTGAAATTGTATCCATAATTGTATATTTCAGTTCTTCTTTTGCAAAAACCTACATTTTATGAACCCGACATTGGTATTAGGCTACATTACAATATTTTGAAGGTTATAAAGAAATCATCTATTAGCAATCAGTCAGTCTCAAAAATGTGAAATAAGTTTGAAGATCTGAGCAATGAGCAATCTGTACCACAAGAAAAACAACAGAGGTTTATGTAATCCTTATGGATTATTTAAAATATCTCAAATATTCAGATTTTAAATTATAAGATTAAATGAACAATAACAACATTCATCATTCAAACTAAGCTGATAATAGTTAAAAGAGATTCGTATAAAATCCTATGCTAATTCTTTTCTGCTTCAATAGGTTAAACCTTATGGAGTCTGACCTTCAGCGATGATAGAATATGGGAGAAGACTAAGATTCTTCCACTGCAGAACCAAAGATAACTGAAAAACCTGCGTCACATTGTCTAAAATCTTGGTGGTGTTTCCCTCACAAAACCAACATGTATCAATACTCCTGTAGTTCCTTTGTCGTGTTTTCTATTTTAAAAGTTAGGAGACAAACTTGTTGTTGATATATGAAAAAACAATAATACCAATATATATACATTTGGGCCAATACCAATAGCTCTTATAGCAGATAACTAATGCTAACTGGTATTACAAACATTCTCCTACCTGTCCTGGCAGCTTCTCTGCTACAGTAAAACCCCCAATAAGGATGTCCATCATAACTATCACTGTCACAAACAAACACTACATGGCCAATCCCCTCCCCTCCCCTGCAGAAACGCAAACAACAAGATGGATAAAAACATTGGTTGTTAATATCGGCCCATCTCATAATGCCAACTCTGTGTCATATTAACACTAATACTGACATCAAATGATACAGCTGTTATTGCAGATATATTGTTCATATTTAGAAATATTTATATAAAAGTCAAATATTAACAACAGAAATCAACTTGAGTGTTTGGCTGAGAAACACAAACAGCATCCTAACATGTTGAGAAGAGATGTTGGAAGAACTGATGCAGGTTTGAGTTTTATTCCACAGAGTAAATTTAACTGGATACAATGTTAATCATTTTAAATATTTAACAGTGCTGGAAACCACACTCACTTCACTACACAACTACAAACAACACTGAAGGAAGCAATCTGCTTCACCCTCACCTACAGTGCATGACTACACTCCTCACTTCACTGCGAGGGCACGTCAGTGTATAATAAACCTTGTTTGAAGTACATTAACCTGGCGCACAACAATGGTAATGTGCACCCTGAGGGGGATAGAGGTGTTATTGACTTCCTGGTCCTGGAATGTATTTTTTTTCTCTTCTCTGTTAACTGAATTTGTTTTAAGTTTACAGGGATGAGCATTAAGTGGGTTTATAAAGACGTATCATCTTCTTTTAATGTGTGAGACACTGCAATTGCAATTAGAGGTAGACTGAAATCCTATAATGACCATTTTCTCTTTCCATCAAGACAAACGAGGAAGGGCAAAGTATGTGTTATGTTATTTCAGGAAAAATGATCAGGAGTGATGGGAGTGATGGGAGTGTTGGGCTGGGTTTGGAACATTAGATCATTGAAAAGTAAGTTAAAGTTAATCATTAGACAGAGTCATCGTTGGTCGGAGTAATGTGCTGCATTCTAAGAACTTAGGCTGTATTCTCACAGTATGTCTGAATGCTTAATTCCATTTTTTTTCTTCTACTAATTTAGTACGACCACTATAAGAATTAAGCCTGAAATGTTTAGGACGTCACAGTGACATTCAGGTGCAGTAGAACGTAGACATCACACAGCAGCTCACATTGTTCAGAAGTAAAGATAATTGTAAACCCAACAACCAGTGGGCTGGTCTATATGTACATTTCGGGGCGTGACAAAAGTACAGGCCAGAACGAAATATGGCAACATCACTGAATGGACCTCAATTTGGGGCTTCGTTTGGATTCGCCCGTTTTATAGTGGAAGTTTAGAATTGAGAGATTTACAGAGAAAGGAGGAGTTAATGGGGTTTGAACTTCTCTGTACGTCCATTTCACCCACTGAACTATCGTTATTCATCTATGACAATGTAAACTTGGTTTAGCATTCTATGACCCCTTTAAGCCAAAGTTAACATAATTCAAAACTTGGGTGATGATTAGCTGGGAAAAGATCTTTAAAATACCATAACGCTAATACAGCATTACATGCCATAAAAAAAATATGAGCAGGAAAGGGAAATAACACAGAACTGCCCCTTTAGCATTTTTTGTGAGTGTCTTTACCAATCCATGTGAATACTTTTACCACAAATGTCTCCCACACTGAGGTAAAAAAATAAATCCCCTACATCACTGACAATATAAGTAAAAGGCACTGGTTCCATATAATGAAAGAAATTCTACTAAATCATTGTGGTTTGGATGAGCAGAAAGTGTTTCTATTAGCGCTCATATGAGCAGAAAGGTTTCTATTAGTTCTCATATGGAAGCAGTTTCAACTGCTCAGAGACCAAAATTGTCACTTTCTATTTAGCTTTCTATTTTGACATGTACACCTACAGTAATTTACAAAAACAGAGTTAATTTATGTTCATGTTTCTTTGTTAAAACAAAAATGAGAGAAAATTAAATAAAGACCATCCAGAAAGATTAAACAGTTCCTTGGAAATTATTTCAAATTAAATAAAAATGGTTTATTTAAAGGCCTCAAAAACTAAGATTACCTTCTTTTCTACCTTCTTTCTACCTAGCTTTTAATGTTCTTAGAAACAGGCTGCAGAGAAACCAAAATGTGACTTAAAACTATATTTTGAACTATATTTTAATCCCTCTAACTACACTTAATTGTATAAAGAGCAAGGAGTGTAATCAACAGCATAGTCAATCTTTCCAAATGAAAAATTATACAGCTAAATTTTCCAAAAATTGAAAATCATTAACATAGTGTTTTTCATGAATCATATTATTTCTTCTCCAGAAATTTCCATAAAGTGACTTTTCCAAACCCAGGTTGCACTGGAAGCAATTTTTCTCTTTTGACAAGTTCTCCTTCAGGAAATTCTGAAAGGCATTCATTTCTGCGTTTCATGTTGACAAACTATGCTGAAAATCAAATGTTATTTAAATGAAAAAACAATGAGATTAGAGAGTATGGGTGTAAAACTTTGAAGCTGAACCCAGCTGTGCTCCTCTAGAACTGAACTTCCATTCATTATTTCAGAGCAAACACATGGCCGACCGGCTTCTGTGCAGGTTACATCCACAGACCTGTTTATCAAAATAAGCATCCAGTCGGTGTATTGATTTTCCTGCCAAATATAATCTGTTTCACCATCATAAATCTGCGTCTGACATCTGAACAAAGCCTTGTTTTAGCCAAACACGGCCAAGTAGGGCTGTTTCTGCATCAATGGCTCGATAGTCTCCATGACGACGCTTGCTACAATTAGACAATCGTAATCCAAACAGGCAGAGTTAATTATTTGAGCATAAAAAGCAGAGCGGGGAGACAGAGAGGTAACTGTGGAGTCCGCGGTGGTGAGTGTGGGTGTGGACCGCCACACTTTAATAAGCCGTCAATCCAAACTTAAAGAAAATAAAAGTGAAAAACCTTTGCTTTGATTATGTCTTTAAAAACCCAATTACCAAATAAAATGTGAGCTCATATAAATCACCAAAACACACACTCCTGCCAGTCAGATAAATGTGTACACAATACTTTGGTGTTTTATAGTAAAGATAAAAATGGAAAACGCTGTTACAGAACCTGTTGGTCCTGCATGGAATGCTGCCATATAGGGCAAAGAATAGGCCAAGAAACAGAAATATATATACGTAATTTCATCATCTCCTAAAAATTAGGGAGGATCTGCTTTGCTTGATGTTTGTATACAAAGTGAAAATAAGTTTTATTTTCAAACGAAGGGAGGATCATGGATATATGTTGCTCTAGAGGGATTATATTTTCTGTTGTGCTAGAGTCTACCTCAACAGTCTAGCTGCTAGACATTTCAGACCTTTCAGGAAAGTAAGGTACCTCTTCTATTTAATAGTCACTTTTAGTTAGTCTTTCATGCTATGGTTCATTCAACCATACAGACCTAGATTACTGTATTTTCCACACTATAATGTGCATTTAAAAGTCTTTAACTTTTCTCAAAAAAAAAACAAAAACAACTGTGTGCCTTATAATCTGTTGTGCTTCCTGACCTCGAAGGGATTTTGAGTGCAATACGGCACTCTGTCAAAATGTTTTAATCCGACTTTCGTAAACTACAGCACCTGCAACATTTGGAGGGAGTGTTGGCCTAGTGGTTAGAGCAGTGCGCTTGTGCTCTGAGAAGGTTGCAAGTACCCGGTTTGATCCCCACAGCCTGCAGTCTGGGTTCCTGAGCAAAACCCTTAACCTCACACAATGGAACCCCACTGCTCCCCAAGGGGATGGGAGAGGGCAGAGAGTGAGTTTCCCATTGTGGGGCAATAAGGGATTTACATTATGGCTACTGTAGTCAGTAGCGTGACAGAGTAATACATGCTGTGCTATACCATAATATTACAGTGTGTATAACGAGCCCAAAATGGCAGCTGTGAAGAGACATGCTTATGATGCGGACTTCAAACTCAAGGCTATCAATCACACAGTATAACATTGGAATAGAGGAGCTGTGATGAAATTCAACATTAATGAATCAATGGTATGGAAATGGAGGAAGCAACGAGATAACCTGCACCTTATAGTCCTGTGCGCCTTAAACACTTTGAAAACAGGCCATTCATTGACAGTGCACCTTATAATCCAGTGTGCCAACCTATATAGAAATTATGGTAAGTCTTTGGTAATTAGGGTAAGACAATGCATTTGACTTTCTATCAACAGCCAAACTCCTCACTGAGTTTATTGTACCAAAACGAGGATCCATGTCTGATGTTTGAGAGGAACCCAGGGCTGGGTCTGTGCTCATATAACCCTGTTTTTTGTTCAGGCTTTAAACCTTGGTTTGAATGGCGACAAAGCCATTCTCAAGCACATATCAAGGTATCATTTGTGAGCCTGAATGAAATTAATTTCTGATTATGTTCATTGTGGAGAAACCTGCTCCACAGCAGTAGGTTGAGCCAAACATACTTAAAATGTGCAGGGTCATCTTTGGGCATGCCATTTCACTTTTCTGTCACCAGTTCACCACAGTTCTTCCAGCAGTCCACGCTTTCTTTCACGTTTTCTCATCATCGTTGCCCATCGCCGGGCTTGCCACTGGTTTAGACACTGCTGTCGGACAACATGAGGTAATTTATAAATGTTTTAAATCAGGCTGGGTCCGTATTAGCCAGCAGATGGGTCCGGGTCTGGACTACAGTCCGCTAATCCATGACCTTTTCTTTAAGGCAACAGAGCTAAAAGCTGCTCCAAATAAGACATTACAAAAAATTATTAAAATATATGTATCTTATTCTGAAATATAATCTTAAATGTTAGCACATCTGGAGAAGCTTGTTTAAGGGGTTTGTTTTCTTTTTTTAATGCAGGATTTTTAATAGTAAAGCATATTGTCATTACTGTTTGACTTTTAGGTGTGCTGACTCTGTGTGTTAACTGTACAAAAGCTCCTGTTGTTCCACAGGACACAGCGCCACATGCTGCGTTTCCTCCCCAACTTACTTGAAATGTTGACTCAGACAGCCGCCCGTATTCCCTGGAAGCCCCAAGCTGCCAGCATTTGCTCCTGCTCATAGCCATGTTAACAGTAAAAACTAATATGCCATGTATTGTTAAAATTTTTATTAATAACAGTTTATGTCACTTAGACTGGCCCTCTGTTGAAAACGAAAACATTTGGGCCTTGTATGAATCTATCACTCAAGTTGTCAAAAAAATTTGTTCTCATGCAATATAAATTAGGCCTGGAGTCCTCAGGCAGCGGAGTGGGATCATTTTCTGTAAGGGCGACGAAGCTGGCTGTTTAGAGACTCCCAGTAAAACAGGTCATGCTGTTCACATCAAGAAGCCTCAATCACAAACAAATGTTTTATTTAAGGAGCCAAAGCGTTGTTTACTTCACTCTGCTTAGTCTTGTTCCCATCTCTTCCTCTCCCGCCCCAATGCACTCTGTGTGTTCAGCACATTTGAATGCTGGAAGCACACTGAGAGGAAATAAAACCACTCCTGACAGGAAGCTCTAGCCTGTCATGTAAAGGAACAAATAGGTAGGCATGTAGCTAAGTGAACAAATTGCACTGGCACAGTTTAATAAATGAAGTATTCAGGGAGTACAAATGTGTTAACTGTGGCAGAACTTGCAGCTGGTGTAAACAACCTCAGCCCATGTTTGCTGTTTGAACGAGGAGAGCACCATTGGTTTTTACTGCTTTTTCTTTAACAGAAGGACCCTATTTCCTGCTTAATGTCAGCTATATTTTTAGAAATTATATTGGTTCATGTCTGGTAAAGAATCTGGAATGCCTCAGTCCAGCTCATCTCCTATTAATTTGAGAACAAAGGTCAGTTCTATTGACAAATTTTCTTAGGAATTGGAGAATATCAACATTAATCTAACTTAAGGTCCTGTACTTCATCAGGAAAAATATCTTCTACCATTGCTTCATTTAGTTGCTGTGAGTTGCTCCTCACATACCTACTTGCACGCTGGTTTTTATTGTGGAGTCCATATTTTGAAGTTTGTGAAACTGCGCAGATACACCACAGATAATCAGTCCTGTTTATTAACTGATGCTCTTGATTCATTTACACCAGGCATGTCCAAAGTTGGGCCTCAATGGCCACAGTCCTACAGGTTTTTCTGCTGCAGTACAGCTGATTTCCACTGGTAGCTGATTAACAGGTTTTTGTTAAACTGCAGCAATCAGAATCAGCTGTGCTGTGGCCAAGAAACATTGAAAACCTGTAAGACACCGACCCTCGAGGACTGGACATAACTGGTTTACACGGACCAAACACTGGGGCTGCTGGTTGTAATACTCATCCATATCCCTATCTGTTTCTGCTTCGTGTGTAATAGACTATAGTGGTTAGAAACAATGTTTTTTAATTATTTTATCCATCAAGGTGTAATGAACTTTAGTAGCAGCTGTGATGCTCGAAAGGGAACAGATCCTGCAAAGTATTGCAAGCTGCAGTCAGCATTACACCACTTGTAACAGCTTTTGTTTACATTACTGATTTGAATGCTGTGCTATGAGAGACAGAAAAGCAAAGTGCTTGAAAAATGGACCATATACCAGAGAAAGGTGGACATACCGAGCCAAGCTAGGCCTTGTTCTGAAGGTTCATAATCTCAAAAAAAAAAAAATAAATAAATAAATAATAATAATTCAGTAGGGCTGGATGATTAATCAGTTTTATTAATTAATAGCTTTTTTTTATATATATATATTTTATATATATATTTTATATATATATATTTTTTTTTATATTTTCAGATAAGACATCGCACACCATCTCTCTGTCATGATCTGTGGTCTCTTCTTTACATAGTATACAAACATGTTTGCATACACGTAGACTTGTGTTGCTATGCTGATTCGATTTGGTGTAATTGTGGTGTTGATCCATTACGTGGCTCTCTGTCAGTTCAGATATCCGAGTTCCTATGCTTAGCTTCACATTTTTTTTAACTAAAGCAACTTTCCAGTGAGAAAGAAACTCAAACGAGCAGTAAGGGAAAGCAAAGATACAATTTTTAACTCAGATTTAAAAGCAAAGCAAAGTCACCACTGTCTACATGTGCCTGAGAATCCCCTGCTCCATCTCAATTCATCAAACTGGAGCCCCTAGTTCCTTTTATTCACCTTCGTGGGGTAAATGTAAAAACACTATCACTGGTAAGAAAGGAAAAAAGGCCGATCAGTCTTATGGATGTCAATACACGATAAAACAGGCGTGGATGATGCTTTACAAACTTTGACCACAGCCTTTTGGAAAATAACTACAAAAGTCACACAAATGTGCTGAATGGCTGAAACTCTCCATTATAAACCCAAAACGTATGAAGTTGCATGAGTCACAGAATTCCTTTTGTCTATATGTCCTGTGGCACAAAGGATGGTGGGATCAGAACGTCCAGTGATCCCAATGTGAACCACTAATAGTAAGCATGGTGCTTCCTTTTCCTACCTGTTTACCTAGACAATCAACAGAGACATATATGTTGATGCCTACTATAACTATAACATCAAAAACACAATTCACTCCAAGATAAATCCTGTTTGCACTTTCCTAATTTAGAGTGCATTCTCCCTGTCCTGTAATGGTCCTCATTACAGTATTACCACATCTGACTAATGACTAATAAATAAAACCTTTAACTACAGACAACTCACTTATGGGCTTAAATGGGACTCTGCATACCATAAAAAAATGTGCTATAAGGGGATAATATTGATAAACATTGTCACATTTATCACAACATACTTATACTTAATAAAGTAAAACTTCTTCATATGCACCTGGAATGTTAGTTTTCGTAATTGGAATGCCAAATTGACCTGGCACAAAGACTTAATGGCATAATCAGTGATGCTGTATCTTGGCTACTTTAAAATATGTAAGGTATGGCAAAGAGTTTTTAAACAATATTTGTTAAAAATAAGTTTAAAATGTTTTATATTTTAAGTAAATACTGTTGTATGAGCAAATGAACTTATTGTTTACAAGGAAGGCTCTAGATGGTCTTGGTCTTTATCAGCTCCTACCCATCAAACCACTTCATATAAATCAAAAGTTGTGTTCACCTTAAAGCACAAAGCTGATAAAACTCTGACATTTAGTGTAAAAATTACAAATGTTGAGAAGACAGTTTACTTTTAAATACATTTATCTGTAATCTCTACATAATATGCTCCTTGATATTCCTTTGTCACGTACCACATCTTCCATCTCCACCAAATGGTACTCTCCTCAGAATCACATTAAAAGCGAGGGTTTCATTAGTGTGGATGTTTTTGTTTTTCCCCCCTGGAAGGTTGCTGTTTTGCATATGATGAGATGATTGTGTGTGAGGGAATGAGTGGTGCCTAATGTGCTGGACACTGATCAGTGCCTCCTCCTTCCCTCAGGCCATCTCATTTACCCCCCATCCACCCCCTCACCCCATTTTGAGGAAATATCAGTGGAGATCCTCTCATGTTTCCAGCAGCCACCCTTATATGCATGGCCAAGTAAGCCAAAAAGCATTTTAGCAGGTTAAAGCCTGTAAACAAAAGCAGTTGCCTTTGTGACTATTTCATGACACATTGAATTACAGCAGCCAAACTAGAGAAACTTGAGTGATTACAGGTAAAAGAAGGAATTAAAGACCATAAACCAAATGCAGCATACCATTACAAAGAGAGAAAGCTTCCAGTCCCTTCAAACTGTTTTAAAAACTGAATGACCTGGTCAAACACAGCTACACATTCCTCATTTGGGCCTTAGAGGTGTTTGTATCCCCTCAGCTCTCAAATACACCACCTTCACTTCAACCCCCATTCCCACTCTTACTGGGAAAATATGCACTTATAGCTGGAGGCCAGCAAGATGAAGGGAAGCAGGGAGAAGAGGTTAAAGCCCAGGCAGGGGTGCCATTCTGCTGGCCAGAGTCCGACTCTTCACTTGTCCTCCTCCGGCACTCTTAACAGCACCACACGGAGAGACAAAAGGTGAAGGGTAGGCAGGTCACCACAGCACTCTGGTACCTACATTTCCTCCTCCATATCCCTCCTCATCTGCCACTCTTTCACTTTGACCCCCTCCCACCCCCCCATCCAATACTACCAAGCCCACCTGCATTCATTCTTCGACAGGCGATATGAAGGTTAAAGCAATCCTCTTATCCCACCTCGTACAACAACAAAAGGAATGTAGAGTGATAGTGCAGCTTTTGAATAGTTGAAACAGTGTTGTGCATAAGCCCCCATGTCTGCCTTGATCATAAAGGAGGACGACATGAAGGAAAGTAACACTTCAAATGATGCAACAAGACAGTGGCAACAATTTGCAGGGAGTTTTTGCAAACTGTGATCACATGTGTGAAACAAAGACCCCCTTGACATTTGAAATAGATGGTTTGTTTGAGCTTAGATCAGTGCTGAGGGCCTGCAGAAAGAAAAACAAAGATGAAAAAAGGATATGGCACAGAAAACATTCCTCTTCTTTTTATTCAGCCGTTCTGCCTTATACTTACCTGCTGAGCAAACGTGACAGCATAGTTTTTTCAGATCACTCTGCTGATTCTGACAGTAATTGCTCTGGAGGCTGGAAAGAGAGCTTCTCCCGGGACAGAGAATGTCATTAACATGATTATTATATGAGTTCTTCTCGCTTTTTTTTTTAACTCTGTATTTTCCGTTATTTCAAAGGAGTTGTATTTACATGATGGATCTTCAGTATTGACTGAATAATTTCTATACAGTGCAAATATGCAAATATAGGCTCTAAACGTTAGAAAACACACATCCCACGTGCAATTATGTAAATGGTCTTTGGTTATTCATTCAGTTATACACCCTTGTATTCGCTCATGCATTCATTTGCCATATTAGGGGCTCTCTCTGCAGGCCCTGTGGGCTGAGGATATGGGTTGAGAGACCCCCCCCAAACCCTCATCACACACACCCTCACTTTAGACTTGTTCTGCAAATTGACCCTCTCGCAGTACACAACAGCATATAGGAAGAGACTGCTTTGAAGAGACCTCTGTGCTTCTGTACAACAGTGCACAATAAGCCATACTGCCCATGTGCCTTAACATGCGCTCACCTTTGACCTCTTGCTCAAGCATTTTGCAAATGTACACTCCTTGTTTTCTTTCTACAGATGGAACAATCTGTCAGCAGGAACTGTCAGCTTTGCTCTCTGCAGAGCTGGCCTTAATGGAACAGTGACAAGAGGAGAACAATTGTTAAAACAACACCAAGGGAAGTCCTAAGGTATGAAAATAAGTTGATTAGCAATTGTAAACATTTTGTTCAACATACAAATGCTTTTAAGCTAAGAAAACAGACCACCATGCCACAGAGAGCATGGTGAAGGCGGTATTATGCCATTGGAAGCACAGACGGCCATTTCTTTACAAAATGGTTTTAGGGCACCAGGTCCCGTTGTAGGGACCAAATCTGATAGGGTGCTCAGATCTGCTCTGGCCCTGTGCTTGCCAGTGAAGCTACGTTATATGATTGCTGAACGTTGCCACATGATGTAATACATTGTGCTTGCCCAGACAACGACAAAAACATCATGCAGTGTCCGTGTGCCAAGTAGGGAGCATCTGTAATGTTAGCGTGTCTGGTGATCAATGAAGTTTTACCTGATAAATATGGGGATAAAGTAACTGCAAGAGAATGATATAACGGGAGAGAGCTGGGTAGCGCGAGACTTTTTTTTGTCACCTTGTTAAAATGTAGAGTTCAGTCTTTTTTAGAAGCCAAGACTGACAATGACTGTTTTTACTTCTGGCTACTTTAGATCACCAATGAAATGTAAAATAATAGAAAATATAGATAATAATATATACTGAGACTCCAAAAGAGATCCAATTCTTAAGAAATGGGTGCAACACAGTTTGTCCGAGTGGCGCTGCCATATGATGATGTCATAAGAAGGGGCAGGGCCCCGAGCAGATCTGATACCTACACCAGATATGCTCAAAAAATAAAAAAATCAGGCTATAATATTCTCCCCTGCTCTCTGTTTACTGGCTAATCTGGATGATGTCACCTTAGACAGAGATTCACTCTATGTCATCTTCACTGCCTTATGTATCGCAGAGAAAACTATCCTCATGAACTATATAAATTAAACTAGTCCTAGTCTTATGTATTCTGAAACCTGGCTGAATGCAGGGGTGGGTTAGGTATGGCTCCTGTCCCCTGCTGCCACTTCTATTTGTAATTTGATGTATATCACACAAGTTATCGAAATATTTTTCTGAAGGTTGAAAAGTTACCTAGTGTTGGTTTAAGAGTTGCTTGTTTGAATACAAAATAACAAAAAAAAAACAAAAACAATGAGATGTACTTTATTTATTGTGCTTTTTATTTATATTTTTCCGATCTGCTCAGTATCGGAGAAAAACTGCTGTCTGTTGCAACCGCTTAAAATCGGGCCTGATGCAAAAAAGCATTCGTACAAACTAATTCTTTTTTAAATCGTTTGTTTGAGTGCTTTTGGAGAAAATGCTGCATTCACCATTTTTTTCCCGATCTCTAATCTTCTCTCAGGTATGAACAAGACTTGCCGTAGGAATCTTGCTCAATCACTCAGCTGTTAGCCAAACCTAGTTTTACCATTAAATAACTATATTAGATTTCCATCTTATTTTGCTACTTCATCAGACATTATGCAACTTCACAATTAGAAATTACATTTTTAATTGCTGATGACAAAACTATTGGTCACTACACCTGCAGCTGACAGTAGTGAGGCCCACTATGTGGCATATGCTAAATATCTCTGTGAAAAAGCAACCAGGCCAATGTTCTCACCTTTACTGATCCATGGATGGGACCAGCAGATTGACTGCACTTCCAGGCTTCATCTAAACAATACTTTCTTTTGCTCTGCCACATTAAAAAAAGCAACAAACATGCTTAAGTTTGTGTATTCAGTGGGATACAATTTGGAAAAGTCTAATGGGATGTAAATGCTTTTATAAAAGACTCTATCAGATCTGGCTAAAATTATGGTTGTTGCTTCAGTCCAAGTTAATGTGCTGTTTTTAATGCCTGTTTTCGTGTGCAAGTGAAAAACAAGCCCATAGTGGTGCTTCCTGAGTGCACACGGGTGGGTCACTGCAAGGATTGATCTCCACAAGGACTGACATGAAAAATGTACACATAATGTTAAAAACACCTGGTTCTGATCTGAATTCTGACCCACAACTAACCTGCAATAACTAATATGGAGCTTGTTTCCATATGTGGGTGGATGAGGGGGTATTAAAGCAGGCATACAACAAAAGAATGGGAGAAGTAGATAAAGTTTTGAACTATCGTGTGTCATAACCAGCAAGTTGCTCAGATATTTTCCCACCTGAAAAGCTTTTCTCTATAGTATCCTGCATACCCTGCTGGTAGCATTACAGGTGTCTGGTGTGTATGTGAGTTGTATTACACAAACACTTGCATTTATTGTACCTCCCAACTTCAAAAACAAAAAAACAAAACAACAAAAACCACAAACCAACACTTCAGATCTTATACTACGCACTCTGAAGTAGTAGTATATGAAACATTGCTGGGGGTGGGGTTTTAGATGCGTCCCGTTGCGATACGTAGGGTGACTTAAAGATATGTTTAGTGGAAGAACAAAGAACAGGAAGGAAATGCAGACGGCACACAGAGCAGAGACAAACACTTTGAGACAAGACAGCAAAAACACAAGCTCACCAACATTTGGGATTAACTGAGAAGGTTGATGAGTTCAGCTGCATCTGCTTGTTGGTCACAAGATTCATTATAGCTGCGAAATGAACATTTTCCTTCCACTTTAAAAGGCTTTTACATGGTTTGTCTAAATGTAAATCAGGTTTTATGTATATCTTTAATCCATAGCATGGGAGTTTGGGGATTTAGTGTCTTTAAAAGATTAACCAAAGAGTTCATATTTGCTGAGAAGCTGCCAGATTTATTTGAATGCTTTTTTTCTTTTGTTTTCTCAGATTGAAGAAACTGAATGTTGCTTTTGGATGGAATGACAAAACTCTGTATGAAATAACCCATGTGTATTTAGTCAGTAATAAAGCATGACTGCTTTAGTGGAGTTAAAAACATATCACATTTTTATTGTAATATGAGAATGTTTAGATTCACCGTAACAATGGACTGCTTTGATGCTGTACTTTGTGGGTTTGTAGTGAGTCAAAATAACCCACATTTCAATATTAAGAAATATAAAATTCTCTAAAAGCGGAACTATATCTTTCCTAGTTGGCACACATCTTTGCATAGCAGTGCTACCTCCTCCCCTTGCAGATGGCATGAGAATGAGAATAAAGAAGTTTCATACTCTTGTAACATGGCATGTTTCCTACAGAAGAGCACTTGTGGATCTCTTTATTCAAAAATGCAATAGCCAAACTTTTGAGTGACGGTATCACCAAGACAGCAGAGCAAGCTGAATACTGTCACTGATATGTCATGCGAAAACTTATGGTAAATACATAGAGTAATTACAACAAATTCAAAAAAAGTATTTGTTCACACTAATGCATAGCCTCCTGATAGGGCTTTTTAACCCAAAGAATGTGGGGTCAAGAAACAGTGTTTTTTATTGCTACTGGTAAATCTTGTGCACAGCTGTTCCTTACAGGAAACACCTATGAACAGCTAGAATAATACCCCCCTTTGAGGTGTTTAATTCAAAGCACAGTCTCACTTGTCTTATCAGCATGTTGATACCCAGTTTTATCTGATACTGTGTCAGCTAGGTGACTGGAAAACCCAATACTATATATTCACTAGTTTCACAATACATTAAAGTGAATGAAGAGACACTAAGTTCAAATACCTACAAATATTTTTTTAGGATCTATTTCTTAATGTGTCTGTCACATTGGGTCAGAATAATTCACCCTTGTGAGCCATGTGTTAAACACTTAAACATTGTTTTGTTTAACTATGTAATCTATTAGTAAACCAAGAAAAACAATGTAATGGTTACAATGGTGCAATGGTCATAGCAATAACATATAAAATAAAAAATTAAAATGCAATGAAAATAACTAAATGTAAGTCAGAAATTGCATTTCAACCATGCTTCATCACAATGATTTTGAAAAATAAACTTGTGTAACAGGCCCGGACAAAATTGATGATACCCCTTTTAAAAAACTGAAAATAATGTGACCAAAGTGACATGTTCAATCAAGGTGCGTCCACTAATTAACAACACAGGGGTCTACAATCTTGTAATCAGTCAGTGGGCCTTTATACAGGGATACATGTAGTCGCTGCGGTGTTTGGTGACATGGTGTTCTCTCAGCAGTTCAGAAAGAAAATTATTGAGAATTAGCTTGAAGTTCCTGTGAATACAGTTGAATAGATTAATCAGGAATATAAGATGCATGCTACTATAGCCAACCTCCCTGAATGTGGCAGCAGGAGGAAGATAACAAGAGATGGAATTTATGAATGGCAGCATAGAGCCCATAAAATCTTCTAGATAATTTAATGATGAACCTAAAGCTTAAGTAACATCAGTGTCAGATCGCACCATCTGTCTTTGTTTGAGCCAAATTACACTTAATGGGAGAAACCAAAGTAGAACCTCATTGTTGAAAAATAAATTATAAAAAAGGCAGACTGGAATTTACCAAAAAACATGTTGGGAAAACACAAAGCTTCTGGAAGAATGTCCAATGGACAGGTGAGACAAAGGCACATCAGTTATATGTTCACAGAGGGAAAAGTTAAGCATATTGAGATACTGAGAAACCTAAATCCTAGATATTTGAAAAAAATGTGCTGCATATTGTATGAAGTTTGGTCTCAGGTCATGGATCTGCAACAGTATAATGATCCTCACAAAGCTAAACACACCCAAAAATGGCTATGAGGAAAACTTTGGATGATTGTGGAAAGGCCTTCTATGAGCTCTGACCTAAAGCTTATTGAGCATCTTTGGAAGGAGCTGAAAGAAGTCTGGAAAAGGAACCTTTCAAACTCAAGACAACTGGAGCAGTTCTTGGCTGCTGAGAGGAGCAGAAGTCTCACTGACAGTGACAGGAATAAATTGATTGCATTGATGCATAACAATAACATTCCTGGATGTTAGGTGTTGAAACGTCCTCAGAAAAAGCAACAAAAGCCTAGTTATACACACACACACACACACACACACACACACACACATATATCCTTGGGAGACCGAAGAAAAGTGATTTCTCATGTATTTGGACCTAAAAAAAACCACATTACAATTTTAATTTTTTTAAATCTATTTTTTATTTTAATTTCATTGCATGTCCACTTTGGAGGACAACAGGACGATTTGCATGGGAAAATAGAACAGGCTTAAGAAAATAAAGAAATCAAAAAATATTATGTCTTGAAAGTGATATTTACCTAAGAACTTTGACATTTGATAAAAACAGATACAATTCTGTAACATTTTGCTTTTGTTTGTTGCTTACAACAGCAAAAATACATGTATTTAGTTTAACAATAAACTATAAGACGTAGAACTAAGCAGTTCTGCATTTCATCTTCCTCTGGATATTTTAGCTGTGATAATATATATACATATATTTTATTTATTTATTTGCAACAGTAAGTATAATACTTACTTTTTCATTTTTTCATTAGATCATTCTGAATATGTTTTCCTTTTTGAATTGTTTATTCTTTTACCGTATTTAGATTTTTGTATTTTGCTCAGATATTAATACAGTCATCATGACTACTGAAGAATTTTGAAGATCCAAAACTTATCATTTTACTATCCTCAATATTGCATCCTGTTTGATGTTTTTTTAAAGCCAGTTTGTCTTGGCTGACTGTTTGGTTGCCTCAGTTGTAGAAAATTTGACATCTTATGTTGTATTTCATCATGTTGGTTGACTTGCTGCTGAAATATTTATCGTCGTAAATTGTACAACTACATACAATTTACAACAGCCTTCTCTATCATCAATCTCCCCTGCACGTTCAAATGCCTATCCATTGTTTCTTAAAAAGAAATAGGATCATGGGACATCTTAAGACAAGAGTCTTCAATTTGTTTTTCCCCGCTTCCTAACAAATGGCAACGTTTTAATTCGTGCTTCCATCCCTCAAGACTGAAAATACAATTTCATGATCACCTCACTGCCGGAGCCTTGTTTAATAATTTCCAATTATGCAGTCAGGCACCTAGTCCACAGCGTGAACTCCATCGTGCTGCCTGAACAGCAGCTGGCCCGCTGCTCTGTGTGTGCTCAGTCACCTTGATATCATCAATGAGCATGTTCCCCCATCTTTTGCAGGTTACAACGCCAGGACCAGTGCTGCTCAGCATTAATAATACAGGAAGGTATTGTCCAAGAGGGAGTTTACTCTCTGTCTCCGGCTCAAGCCTTTTTTCTTTAATTTGTTACGCAGTTTACCCAAACACAGAACATGGAGCGTTTAAGGCCCTGCATGTGGTGCTCAGGGAGGACCTGCACTTATTGTGTGAGAAACATGACCCCTTTGAAAATACACATTTATTAAAGACTATGAAATGTAAAGTCACTAATTATTTATTTAAAACGAAATTCACTTGAATTCAACATCACAATAGAAACTTATTGATTTATTTTAGTGTGTTGCAGTTGTTAAACTTACAAAAGTTCTGTTGAAAAAAATGAAATAAAATCTATCCAAAATGTTATGGATTTTATATAACAAAATTCAGTCCAACATTTCTAACAGTTTATCAGTGTGAAGTTTTGTTTGTTTTGTTAATTGCTTTTTTCATGCTGTACAACTGTAAAAATGATATTGAATAAATTAGAATATTCTTGAAAAGTAGCTCAGTTCTCGAAGTAAAACACATAGTATAGATTAAATACATCGAGTCTGACAATTTTAAAGATTTATTTTTGGAAAAAATTTATGGTTTTCCACATACCCATGAAACCCCAACATATAAGATTAGATTATTAGACCAGAGCAAGTCAAATATTTTAATAGAAAAATGTGAGATTAATGAAAATGTTGTTTATTCCTTCAATTCCTACAAACAAGCCTATTAATATATTAAAATGTATTAATGCTGTAAGTGTTATTTATAATTTTAAAATTACTGGTTTAGATCATGCAAATTCCCAAAAATTTAGATGGCTTATTTTGTCAAATAACTATTTTTTAGCTGATTAATATCAGGTTTGCTCTAGTTTCTCCCTCATTAGTGAATAAAACCTATATACAGAGTTACCTAAATAGTCATAAACTTTTAGGCTTTATTCTTACATGGGGACATCCGGCATTAAGATGCTAAAAACTCAGCTGGCTATTAAATTTAGCGAGTTCATCTGTGATTCAAAGCTGGTTAGCTGTCCTACTATAAAATCCTTCCCAACCTACAATATTTTATAACCCACAAGTCTTGTTAAATGTTATACTCTCTCTAAATCAATATACTAAATTATAATACAACTCCTTTAAACATACTACTGTAACTGTTTTAATCTTTATAGCGCAACAGCACCACAGGGGCTGATGTATCTAAACCAATATCTTTAGCTTGATTTTAATCAAAATGTTTATTTCAGTTGTTAACGCTGTTGAAATTTAAACACCACTAAACATGCCATTCACAAAATAAGCTTAACAGATAATATTTCAATCAATCAAGTATTTTTTTAGTGTAGCAGTTAAGATAAAGCCTCTAAAGAGTGTTAAAACATAAAATGATCAAATATTCATTTAGGAAATATTCATCCAACTCATTTGTTAGATGTAGGTACAGCTGTTAGTCATGACTCCTAAAAAGCATGAAAACAAAACCACCCAAAACAAATCTTCTATGCTCAAATAAATATTAACCTAAAGTTTACAAAGGAATGGATCCGAAAAGTGTGACAGGCGACGAGCATGTTTAAAATGAGCTCATCTCTCTGGAATCATTAGTTTGGGGCTGTGAGCAGAACATTTTCCACCACAGCAGCAGTTTCAAATCACAATGCAATAATATTTTCCGGTCTAATTTAAAATGATGTCGCGGGGTGGAGGTGGGAGGGTTGCGAGGGTTTTTATGTGGCAAAGGAGCACTGAATGTTAGTGGATTGTCCCACATTGCTCATGCTTTCATGGATTACTTAATTATCTGCCCGTGCCGACGTGATGCTCTGTTAATGGTGGGCAATATGGCCCTTACCTCGCACAAGGAATAAAATGTATTGCTCCATCTCCCTCCATCTTTAAACGAATACTTCCTCCCACACATGAACAGGGCTTCCTTTCTTCCCCTCCTCAGTTCTTATAGATCATGTAATATGTAATAGAATAATCTAAAAAGGAGATGGCATTATTTTACACCAAAATAGTTTTAATTTAGCAGGTTTTTCTTTCCACGCAACCTGCTTTATTCATCTTTGCATGAAAAACAAGAGTAGGATCATCATTGATTCCTGCTGGGTTTATAATTTTGAATCATGAAGACTGAAACTTCTCAGAGAAATTGTTATTGCCTCTGTGGGAAGCAATGTGGTGAACTGTGGATCTGAAGATAAAAAAAAGGAAAAAACTATCAAGTTAATCATGAGCTCAGTCAGACAGAGAGTTGTGAAATTTGCACCTTGAAGAGGAGGAGGATGACGGGGGCAGAAAGGCTCAGAGTGTTTGTGTTGTTGGGAGGTCAGGGTCGTTATCAGCTACGAGACAGCAGCAGAGGAAGTGAACCGATTAACAATAAGATGCTCTGCATCTGGAACAAAACCAAAATAACCCTTTGGTACTAAGGCTTTTATTCACAGACATCGCTCAGGCATTGACCACAAACCTTTGTCACCTTGCCTGTTAGTATAAAACCGAAGAGAAATACTGGTAATACACTCCCTAAAATGACCTAATAACGAGGAACACAGCAGTAAATCTAGGGCTGCAACTAACGATTATTTAGCAAATAGATTAATCTGCTGATTAGTTTTTCGATTAATCGATTAATAATTGGATAGCCAGTCTTGAAAGAAGAACTTTTATGAAATTAAATTAGGTGAAATTCAAACTTTTCCACTTACGAAGTTCTTGAAAGAGCATATTGACAATTTTTTTTAAATCTTAAATTCAAATTTATATATTTATTTTATATTATATATTGAATATATTTTTTTACAATCTTGGTATAAGTACTGCTCTAAGTGGGTCACTCTGTCAGCTATATGTATGTTTTAGAGTCTATATATTCCAGTTAACAATTAATCCGTTACTAAATTAGTTGTTGATTATTTAAATAAGCAATCAATTCCGATTAAACTAAGCTTGTTTTAGCCCTTATTTAATCTCACCATTCAATTCAATACGGTTTATTTATATAGCGCCAATTAATATCACAAGTCATCTCAAGGCACTTTACAATTTAACCAGATCATGCAGTCAGACTGGTTCAAAGTTTTCTATCTAAGGAAAACCAGTTGAGTGCATCGACTCATTGACTCAAAGGCAGTACCTCACACTAAGCATGCTTGTAGTGACAGTGGAGAAGAAAAACTCCCTTTTAACAAGAAGAAACCTCCAGAAGAACCAGGCTCAGTGTGAGCTGCCATCTGCTGAGGCTGACTGGGGTTCAAGGAGACAAAAGCAGACATATAAAAAGAAGCAGAGATATAAAAGGGCAGGCAGACCCATACAGGAAACAAACAGCCAGGCAGAAAAAGCTCAGAGCCAGCTCCCATGTCAGAGGACAAAGAGAGCACAACCAGCCAATCACACTCAGAGAAACAGGACTACACTGAAAAACAGGGCGAGCTGGAACATCTATAAACAAAGGTGGTGATGGCAGCAGCACAGCTGATATTTCTCTAAAAGATGGTGTGACAGCCAAACAAAAACATACCAGATGAAGCTACTATGAATGCAGGTGTTGTCTAAAGGGCTTTATTGTTTGTTAGAGAACATTAACAAACAAACAGCAAAGTTAAGACAAAGGAACAAACAGAAAGGTCAGAGAAAAAGTAGTGGAGAGGCTCAAAGTAGAGTTAGGTAATAACACAATATATACATAGCTGTAAACATCCCAAAGAGCAATGCTTCAACCATCATCCGGTAGTGAAGAGAGTATTATACAACTGCAAACATACCAGGACATGACTGCCCACCTAAACCCACAGACTGGGCATTAATCAGAGGCCCATGGCAACTCTTTAAAACCTGCCAAAATCCTGCAGAGAACTTGCTGACAGGGCATAAATTAGCTGTGTTTTGCCCATATTTGGTGATTAGAAAGCCACTTTTGAAAGAGGGCCATAAGAAGCAATGAAATGGACAGAGGACACATGTCAAAGGAGTTTTAAAACTGGGGATCATTTTTTCAAATCGCTTAGCTGGTGGCCATAGAAAATTGGACATAAATCTGAACATGAAATCCCCTCAAAAAAACATAGCAATGGTATAATTTGCTGGGTTTTACTGGAGAAAAATAAATATGAATGGTTGAATGGCCAAGTCAAAGTCCTGACATAAACCCCAACAAATGACCAGTAACATGTTTATGAACACTTTCTGTGCGTGAGCTATTTCACAAAAAAAAAAAAAAAAAAATCAATACAAAGGGATCAGTCTCTAGATGTGCAAAGAGTTACCTGAACAAAGTTTCCTGTTTTTTTCCCACTTAGTTAAGCTCTACTGTAGTTTGACCTTCAAAAAAAATCTTAAACATTTAACTGAGGTCTGTTTTGGGAAAAAAAAAAAGTGATATATACTGTATTTTGCAAGATTCTATAAATGGTTTTGCCTAAAAAGGTATGAATTACTTTGAAAAATATGTGTGGAAATAATAATAAAAAAATAAGATTAAAAGTAGATTGAAAGGAAAAGTAAAAACAAATATAAAGTAAAAAATGTCATTGCCTTGAATATTAAAGTCTGATAGGAAACAAAATACCAATATTGTCTGTTAAAGAGATAAAACAACTTCTGAATGCAGATAATGCTGTTATGATGAAGTGTAATTAAGCAGCATGTGTGTGATGGCAGCAGGGACTCCTGCAGCGAGCATCTACTGCGGCGGCCACACACGTGCTGCTAGGGCGCTACAGTCCTAACACCTCTTTAAAGAGTCCCACTGACCTCGTCACGAGTTGCAGCCACGGCAGGAAGCTGCTTCTGCTTTACACTCTTACTCTAATTTATCATGGCCTACAGCTAGTCAGCGTAAACAATCTGCAAGAGACTCCAAAAATCTTGTTTTCCACCATGTGGTGCTCCCCCCTTCTCTCCATGTTTGCTGTAAATATCTTCCCCTAATATCACCACCCAGATCCTTTGCCAGAGGATTAATGGACATTAATTACATTAGCATTTTCTCTCTGACAACAAGGTGGCTTCTTATCTGTGATCTTCAAACTGCGACTGGGAACTATTGATCCGGGCCGTGTTGTCATTCAGATGATAATTAGGAGCAGGTGAAGGGTCGGCTTCCAATCCTTTTGAACATCTGGATGAGAGTTCCTCAAGGACAATGAGATCCACAGCGTGCTGCCGCTCTGCCAAACCCAGCTTGTCTTTATGTGCCGGAGTCCATTACACAAATTGTCTAATTAATTTCCGCATTCCAGCACAGTGGCTCCACAATCAATGAGAGAAGCAAAGAGAGAGGAGACCATTACTGCAGATTCAGTGCAATAAACAGTGTCATACAAAGTATTCACACCCACTAATGCTCTGCTATTTTATAGTTATATTTTATAGAATAGAATGATAAAAGATAGAAAATAACTACATAGTATAATCTTTTACTGTTCAATTTTTAACAAATAAAGATCCTAAAAGTGTGATGTGTATATGGGATTACAGCTATTTACTTTCTCTGATGTCCTGAAATTAATTCCAGAAGTCAGTTTTTAAGTATTGTTTACCTGCATATAATCTAATCTCATTATAAATGAAGCTGTTCTGTGAAGGCTTGTGAAGTTCAGCAAATACATTATTGCTCTTTTCACATTATTTAGTCCTGTTTGCTTGTTTTTTTTCCCACTGTCACACCCTAATTTACCCAGTGACGATAAATGTGTAATTGAAGGAACACTGCAAACATCTGGATGGAGTTTATCTGCTCAAATTAGTCCTAAATGAACATTTTGTGTATAACTATGTGCAGCTGGGCACTAACACTGCACATCAACCTGAACACCCTATACCAGTGGTGATCAAAGTCCTGGTTGCAGCTTTATGTTCGGATGCTTAGTTTTTAAATAGAAAAACAAAAACAGGTTCCAGTAAATAGGATACATGGAGTTAATTACAGGGAAATCCTTGAAGAAAACCTGTTGAATTGTTTTGTTTTCCCAACATAATAAATAAACGTACAGTCAAAGATACAATGGTTTGGTTCAGATGAAAGCAAACTAAGTTCCAACTGAGAAATTGTGGCAAGACTTGAAAATTTATGTTCGAAGTTGCTCACCATTTATTCTCATTGAGCTTTACTTATTTTGCAAAGACAAACACGCAACAATGTGAGCTTTATAATATGCAAAGCTAGAAGAAACATGTTAAAATAATACTACTGTGACTGAAATAAAATCTATGATTTTTTAATAATAAAAAAAGTATTTGTGATGTTTATAACAAATATTCTGCATAGTATACTGTAGCAAATTTTGCAGTTGTCATGTATTAGAAATGGGGATGGATAATATGAATACTACAACTCACTATAGTTTGCTATAAAAAAATAATGAATTTCCTGTCTGCACAAATTTGCTGCTATACGAGGTCATTCTTATCTCTAATTAAAACAGCATTTTAAGGACATGCAAATGGCCACATTAGCAGATATTACACACACAACTCCCAATGTGGTAGGGACAAAAATGAAGAGAAGTGCTCTACAGAGACACCACTTTTCTGAAAAGAAGTTCAATGTATTCTTTTCCATGTGTAAATAAAGGTAATCTCCATGGATGCATTAATTTCTGTCGCCGCTGCATTTATGCTATCATTAATGCAATGAATAATTCCATTTGCACACTGCAGAAGTGCTTACAGCAGAACTTTGGAAGAATCAACTAAACAAACCAGAAGAAAGTGGAGGAGATCTCCTGCCTCCCAGTGTCGTGCACCAGGCTGCACCGCTGCATGCTCCAGCAGTTAAAACAATACCTCAAAGAGAAAGGGGAGAAAAAAAAGCAGTGGAGGTAAGCACTTAAAAGCTTTTTTTAAGGGAGTTTTTTTTTCTGCAAAATTTTTTTTTTAACTGTAAACAGTCCGATAAGGTGCCTGTGGTTTGACTCTGTGAGCTGTTGTTGCTACAATAAACAGCTTAGAATGGTGTCTGTTAACATGTTGTAATGTAAATGAACAGCTAAACTGTACTCCATCCAAATGTGCTATTGCAAATCATAAATGTAAATGGTAAGTGTGTGTCTGGGGAGGATGCACACAAACAGTGAAAGTAGTGCCCCCTTGTGGTGCATGTAAACCCCTCAGTTATCTAGCCCTGAGGGACATCAAAGAATGCATTTCATTTAAGGCTGAGGCTAGAAAAATGAACAGAATTAATTTCAAATAGACAAATATGCTGGAAGTGAGACGACAAAGAGATGAAAATCAGCTTCTTAGGTTTTATGTTTCCACATGTCCCCCAGAGTGTCTCTTTTCTCATTAGAGCAAAGCAAATTTCAATGTCACTTAAAGTCACAGCTGTAATTTATTGGCTCCTCAGTACTGATGGACAAAGGTCATAAGCAGCACTGTGAGGTGTTCTATCAGCTTTACCGGCGCAGGTCATTAACCTTGACCTACTGTTAACACACTCCAGTCCAAGAAGGTCCCCCTGTCTTACATGCCCACAGTCTGCCTGCCCCTGAGAACTTCCAGCCAGCGACAGAAGCCCTCTCTTCTCCCCGTTAGCAGAGCTGCTTTAAAACTCGCCTTAATTGTCATGTGGCAGCCAACGCAGCTTTCTTAATTGATCTGACCTTTCACTGTGCTTTCTAATTTCCAATCCCGCTTTCATTGTTCCATCTGGCACTTTCAAAAGCGACATCTGCTTGACTGTACTTCAGCCGGTGATCTTTGCACAGATATTTTTTAACTTAATGTATGCCTCAACAGATGTTGGTTTTAATAGGTGAGGAAGGAGCTGGACTGCTCCCTCTGACACAGACCCCTGCTCATATTACCTCCCTCCAACAATTTACCTGAAATACAAAAAAAAGAAGAGTCTTGATGTATAATAAATACTATTATATTTCTCAAATTAAAATCAGATATTTATTTTAGACTTTAGACAGATTTTATTTGTCATTTTGTTTACACAAGTGTAAAACAAAAAGAAATGTCATTTGGAAACAGCTCACTGGACAATTTTATCAAGTGCAGACTTGAAAAATAGTAAAAATGACTGTAAATTTACAGTTCTAACAATTCTTATCATTTTATATATATATAAAAAAATGTTAAAACTGTAAATTTACAGTCATTTTTACTATTTTATCAAGGCTGCACTTTTAAAAAGATTAAATTGTCCAGAGAGCTGTTTCAAATTAAATTTCTTTTTGTTTTACACCTGTGTAAACAAAATGACAAATAAAATCTGTCTTAGTCTCTAAGATATAGCAGTTTATAAATGTGACGATGAATGCTGACTAAATTCCATCCTGAATATTGTTTGAACGTGATTGAAGATTATTTTTTTAGTCATCACTTATTATCATTTGTTGTGTGCAGTATCCAGCAGAGAACAACAAGGCTGATAATTTTGCAAAGTTTGTATAATTAATAAATATATAGTATAAACTAAGCTGGAACAGTCATGAGGGTTGTCATTTAGAAAGTGTTTGTCCAAACAATAATTTAATCCTTAGCCATTATAGAACAGGCAAGGCATGAGTTTTCATTTCAATTTCCAACACCATCAAATTAATTTTGATGCATTTTTATGAAAAATCAAAAATAATTAAAATCTTAAAAGGCAAACATCAATGTAATGTTCAATGAGGGTTAAATTCTAACCACATAAGGCAGAAAACATTTGACTTGAATCAGAATTTTAAATTAATAGGAAATGAGACATCTCTAAAAACAACGAAACATAAGAACAGGTATAAGGGGCAACCTTTTTTCCCCATCAAAATATTGTTTAAATGTTTATCCTTTTTCTGTTCTGCATGTGTCATTACTTTAAACTATGTGCAAAAAATATTCAGATTCCCAAAGAACTGTGTCTACAGGTGCCCTAAAGTCTTTGACTGATGATCTTGGTTCAGTAGTAGTTTAATTTGCAGTGTGCCATATCCACATCAATTAGCTTGAATATAGATGATTAAAGTTCAAAATGAAGTGATAAGTTAAAGTATAAAACAGTGACTGGACTTGTTCATAAAAATGTTCCAATAGCACATCTCTTTACTAACAGGGAAAAAGATTACATGCGACCACATTGTAAGTTTATTGTAAATTTAAAGGGGCCTTGTCTTGTACTATTATTATTTTTATTTATCCCAGTAGCTCACACTGATTGCATAAAATGATTTCTTGCTAAATTATGGCATCTACTGGCTTATTAGATTTTAATATTTTATTTTAAAAAATTTTTGTTTCTATAGTTAGCTTAAGCATTTTGAGTATTGACCATATTAAAGACCACAAGAACAGAGGTACTATATTGCACATGTGAGCAATAAGTAAATAGGAAACTAATAAAGTACAGCTTTTCTGCCTTCAAATATACTAAGTAAACACTATTAGAATGAATAGTTGCTTTATAAGGTTTTATTTTAATATAAACATTTAGTTTTGCCGCAGAACCCTTTAAAAAAAGAATCTGTTTTATTGGCCTATTTCTTATTAGTTGCTATTTTAAGTTCTCTATACATAACGTGACAAACCAAACAGGCAAATTATTTTAAATTATAAAGTTTTATCAATACAGCTGAATATGTACATTTAACAAAAACTCAAAGTCTTTATGCACAGTTTTGCTTTAGATTTGGTGGTTAAACCTTAACATGTTTTTTTTTTTAAATCCAATAATAAGCCAGGCTTTAAGCAAGGTCTGTACCATGTCAGTGTTCTTGTTTTCATTTCCTATATCCTAAACACCAATACAAACAGAGCTGTATATTGAGCGGCAATAAAAACATCACAAGTTTTTCTGTTTCGAAAAAACATAAACCTCTTTGTTTTCTTTAGTAAATAACATAGAGAATGTGAGCATAGTTTTACATTAATGCATGAAAAGGAAGAATCTTATTCAGCAATATGTCTCAGATCTTTTCACTGAATCGCTAAAGTAGAAACATTCCCATCACCACTAAAACTATAATCATTTCTTTTTTTTTTCTTTTAAAACTGCCTGATTAAAAAGCCAGTGCATAAAACCCATATTTATATATCACTGCCACCACAGGGCACATTTCCCCTTTTCCACTTATTCTGCCATATATTCTCTTTTGCACTATATTGATAACTCTGAGTTTAAATCTTTTCTTCTTACAATGAATCTTATTTTTTTAACCCTTTTTTCTGAAACCGGAGCTCTGCTGTCAGTCTCGCTATCTATCTCTGAGTGCAGATGAGATATTGTGGGCTTCCACATCCATCCTTTTGAAATTTTCCTTTTTGGCACTGACATTCATAAGATAAATTTCTGATGGCCTGGTTTTTCTTGTGAAAGTGGTTGGGTATAGCTCTACCTGCAGGCTGTTAAATTATATGCTACATAATTGGCTTATTAAACGGCTATTGATTGCTGAGATTTAGATGATGGAGGCAGGATATGGATCCTCTGACCCTTGCATTTTCAGAAGGGTACAGGAAGCTAACGAGAGATAAGTCCATGATCTGACCAGCTCTTACACTCTAAACAATGCTGTGTTAATAGCAATATAGTGTGAGTTATTTTGCTAACATAAT
Source organism: Cyprinodon tularosa (assembly GCF_016077235.1). Taxonomy (NCBI): domain Eukaryota; kingdom Metazoa; phylum Chordata; class Actinopteri; order Cyprinodontiformes; family Cyprinodontidae; genus Cyprinodon; species Cyprinodon tularosa. The sequence goes on along the minus strand of NW_024038774.1, from coordinate 490,785 downwards.
GGGTGAAATTTTGAACCGATCTAAACCTGTGTCAGTTTTATATGACTAAGGGAGGTTATGAGTTTGATTCAGCTTTCAGCTGGGATTTCAACCCAAAGATATATCCTAAAATGACGGATTTGCAACTTATGGCAATCACAAAATAGGTTAAAAAACAATAACCCATAACCTTTATTACTAAAGAGATATTTGGGTAAGATTCAAGAAATAGACAGTAAGAGTAAAATTTAGGATTTGAGCTTGAAATATATTTATTTTAAACAATCAAACCATGAAAACAGACACATGATCACTAGTAATACTGTATAAGACATAGTCTGTCTATGTTGCCTCACAATCAGTTCTTGAATGTTAAACCTTTCTTGCACTTGTACATTATCTATTAGCATGTAAAACGCTAATTTTATGTGAGGTAAGCAATCTTTATGCCGAGTGAACAAAGTTCTGCTTTTGTTGTTTTAAGCACCCGCTCTACCACTACATTACATTGCCACCCTGCTTTTCCCTATTTTTGTAATCTTCACCCACAGGGTGGAAATACAGTAGCAAGTTCTACAGTCTGATAGAACATTTGACCACACAAAATTTGCATGGTAAAGTAAATGGTATTGGTAAACACTGGAGGGGGCGTTAGATATTAGGAATTTATTTACTTCATGTTTTCAGCTACCAGTTGTTACATCCAAGCAGATTAGGCATAACTGATTCTATGTTCTCTGAAATCCCTATTATAATGACGATCACTGGTTAATGTATGATTTTCAAAGCGAATGTCATGATTTTAAAGTTTCCCTTGAGAAAACGTTATTTATTCAAACTTTTTACTTGTTTAGTTTGTTGTATGCTGACATGCACTTATTACCTATGTCAACCTATGACCTCTGCAACACCCCAAGTCCCCCTTTGTACAGTTATTAGGGATTAAATCCCTTTAATGAGATGCTTGCAGTGATTGTCCCCCACCTGGTGCTGCTAACTGTTGGTCAGCTGGCTGAAAGAGCTCTATGCTTTCCCAAACTTATGAAGGAAAAAAGAATGGTGTTTAGAAATATTTAGTTATAATAAACTACTGCAGACAGGGTACCTGAACAGATAACCTATCTAATTATCCAGCAGATAATAACTCATTTTATTTTAGAAGTTGTGTTACACAAAGAGAATTCAATAGTTTGAGTCATATGCTTAAGAAAGCACTGCTATTAAGTTTTCTAAATATGGTAATAGAGCAAAAGCAGGATGTGTTCTATAGTAAATCATGCCAAGAAAAAAAATTATACTTGGACATGCTGATACCCTCATATCTATGATTAGATCCTTTATATTTTTCACAATTTCAGTCCATCTGATTTGCAAATAGGGCAGGGTTTGGTGGTCCCCCTGGACTTTAGGATACAAGGACTGACATGCAGCATGCTCAAGGTCAGAGTCAGCTACTCCCCTGAAAGCCCCCTGCCACTAATAGACATGTCTTCCTCTTGAGGTCTGTTGGAGCAAACGCACCACCGAACATCTGCTCACAAATAGTCGTAATGGAGCCGTACTGACACCGAGCACTCGCCGCCACCCGCACCTCACCACCTAAATCCCTGGCCGAGGCCAGATGGCAGCCAACGCCACCCCATTCCCTCACCCCCATCCCTTCAGCCTCTGCAAATCAGGAGGAAGAATGGCCTGCAGGTACTGCCCCGGGCACGGCTGTGCCTCTCACCGCTGACCACCCTCTGGTGGCTTCCAATGTTCCCTCCTGTCAAAAGACAAATTGTCCAACAGACTGCTCTTTTATGAATTCACCCTGCGGTCCATTTCTCAAAAGAGGTTAAGGAAAATCCTTGGCCTGAGCTGCTCAACTTTGAGCGAGGAACTGTGTTCTCTGAAAAGTTGTGGAGCAGCAAAGCAAGAGGCCTGTTCTCAGGTTCCTTTAGAATCCAGGTCCAGCTGCCAAGGATGTCTCTTTGCCATCTCTGTATGAGCTGCTTGAGCCCTGACGCATGTTCTGAGCTTTCATCATAAACATGAGCAGAGGTGATGAAGAAGAGAAAGCATTAAAGATAATTTTCTTCTAAAATTACCAGCTTAAAAAACCAAACCAATTTACTGGGAAACATAATACAGCCCATTCCTTTTCACTAACCATTGTTTACACAGTGTGTGTGGTTGGAAGTTAAAGTAACTGGTGAGGATTTGAAAGAGAAATACAGAGTTCTTTTTTTTTTCAGTCAGCAACACACTCACAGCTACAGAGACATCAGTCACCAATAAATGTTCAAGCTTACCAATTTCAAAAACAAGAGATTAGTTCTCTGATTCAACAGCTGCTCACTTGTTTTTTTCCCTCAGTGCCTATTCCATTTTGAGACAGAGATTGTCACTCCTTTCTCCAATTTGGTTTCCTCTCAGCGAAGATATGTAAAAAAAAAAATGTTTTGTTTAATGTAAAAAATTTGATTTACATTTTTCTACAAAAGTAGAATAAATGTTTTTAAAATTGAACTATGCAGGGTATTGATCTTGGTGCTCTGACAACAAAAATTAAAAATGTCTAGTTTGCCTTAAGTATTTGTAGAGATTTGTCTCATTTACTGCTAAAGACATGCTTTTAAAATTATTTTACAAATAAAAATCTGAAAAGTGTGGCATGCATTTTCATTCAACCCCCTTTATCTATTTGCTTGTAAATAATTTATATGTCACCAGCATCCTTTAGAAATCCCCTAACTGGTTAATAAAGTGTTGCATCCACCACACATTATGCTCTATGGCAAGCAAAAGAAATCTTTGATTTGATCTGACCTGAGGACCATAATGCTAATCTGCAACCAAATTGAATATTAAATATGAGTAGGACCATTCCTATCCAATTTGTTGTTAAAGGAGATGTTCAGCAGAACCTTCTGAGCTGATTAGGTGAAGTGACCCACCTTCAGGAACAAATGAAATAGCAGCAGACACCTGACGCTGTGAGCTGTCATCACTGCAAGTAATGACACAACAAAGCAAGCTAAACTAAGCTAATTTTAGCAAATCGCTCAGCCCTTAAGGCTGTATTTGTTATTAGTTTCACTAAATTTTTTTCAATACTGTCAGTGTACGGGCGCTGGATGAAAATGTACGACACACACCTTCCTTTTTTATCCTTTACATTTACTCACCATGCATATTTTCATTTCACTTCACATTCTCACTATTTGGCATAATTGTAAAAATAAAAAAAGTACCACTAAAATCATTTAAGGTTCAGTTTTAACCTAATAAAATAGGTAAAAACTCGTTCTGATGATTTTTACTTTAGGTACTATAGCAGTACATTCTAAAAATGGGATTTACTTTGGAATAATTAAAATTCTGACTCAAATATATTTATTTATTCCATGCAAGGCATATATTAAATCTAACATTTAGTGAAACAAAACCCTTAAAACATAACCCTGTCTCCTGAAACATTTAGAAAAAATTTTTACCAAAGGGGTTGTTATAACAAGAGAGCCTGAGTGGCAGGGTTAGGTTTGGGGATGAGTGATTGGGTTCAGAACAGGAAAAAAAAGTTAACTAGCCTAGCCAAGCTAAGTATTCAGGCAAAGCAAGGCAAGTTCATTTGTACAGCACAATTCAGTACAAGGACAATTCAAAGTGTTTTACATGAATTTAACAAAAAATTAGAAGAAAAGAAAAAGCAGAAAAAAGCAAATGAAGATAATAAGATTGGGGTGCAACCTTTAACTAATAAAACCTAAGTTAACAGTTTAATTCCAACAGTCAAAGAGAATTCTAAACAAATAGGTTTTTAAATAATCAGGCTTTCAGCACTTTTATAGTATTTATTAGTTCCATCACAGACAGATCTGTGATGAAGAAAGTGAGTGACATAGGCGTGTATCATCATGAACAATAGGAAAATTCAACTGTAAAAAGCATAAGATGGTTTGGAGACAAATAAGCAGAACAAAAAAATCTCACATGAAAATGTAAAAAATGCACAGTAGCGTTAAAGTGGAAATGACAAAAAAGTTTATACTTTAATCTTTTTAGAAGAATTAGATTTGCTACATGTTTCTAGTTTAGAAGACAGGCTTGGTTTAATTTGGGCATAGTACAAAAAGTTAAATAACATTTCTATACAGGATCTGGGTTTAACTTTGCACTATATGCTCTCTTGCTTTACTAAGACTTATAATAATACGATCCAACTTTACCCTCTCAGCTCCATCCTAACCAAATAACTACCATTAGAGAGGTACTTAGACTTACTATTACTGTTTATAAAAAGTAAGAACTTGAATGACTATTGAATCTGAAGTGATGTATCCTCAAATGAGTTTCATGAGGTCAGCTGTTTCATCATCACTCATCATTTTAGATGATAGAGAACCAAACTGGATATAGTCATGTTTATGGTAAAACAATGGCCCTCTGGGATAACCACGAAAAGCCTGGTTTGACCAATGAGGTAGAAAACAAAATAAAGTAGACAGGCTGCAGGATCCAAACGTCCCTCAGAAATTACACTGCAGTCATTCTCTGTGATTGATTTCACTAATTAAAGCTATGCTTCACAGAGGAGGCAAAGTTGTTTAGAAGATTGTATTACTAGAAACACTCAGTTTTAAATGCTCTAAAGTATTTCTATTTGACAAATGCATCTCCACCACAGGTAAGTTTCTCCTCTATCAGCACCCAGGCTCTTTGTCTGTTATATATTTGCTATTTCGATATGCACTTTAATGTTCTAAAGGGGAGAAAACTTGGCAAATGGATGACACACCTTGTTTGGTTTCAGACAGAGCCCTCTGAAGCCAGAGTTGTGAGCTTGCTACAACGCTGCGACTGAAGCCCCCTCACACTGGAGCCAGCTGGCGCTCTGGGGCTGCTCCTCTGCCTTCAACCCACATGATCTCACTGCTCCAGGAGAGTGTATCAGGCAAAAGCAGCGTCATCATTAAATGCCCATGCTGCAAATCTTTTTAATTATTCTCCTTCTTGCCTAGCCCTTTGATGAGAGGAGTATCCACAGATAATGTGGGTAATTGGACAATAGGATTCACTCATTCAATTACTGACCACTGAATCTGCTCAGGAGTTGATGGGTAATTCTGTTTCTCAGCTCTGGCTTCAGGGCTTGGTTTTCTACATCCCAGTGAAAAAAAAAGGGGGGGGGGGGGGATTCTTGTGCTTCATTTAAATTAATTTCTGGGCTTTGTCCCAAAAACATATTACAATAGAATTTGTTTGACCCATGAAATGGTTAGATCTCAGTTTTGCATGGTGTGCCTGAGTATAAAACCTAGCAACCCCTGGTTATCAGTGTTAGCCTTTTTTAACTTTATATTACCATTTTCGTTGGAAGATGTGTTAGATTGGATTTAGTTTTAAAATTTTGTTTTAAAACTTTGACCCACAAAAATGAAGCTGAGACACAGTCATACAAAACACATGCCAAAGACAATAATGCATTGGAGAAATTCTGCAGTCACAGAATAAAGAGACGAAGCTTGCAAATGAACTGCAAATAGAGAAAAAACCTATTGCAGACACATAAATGATCCTAACAAAGTAAAACACATGTCAGCAACAAGAACAAAGGCAAAGTAGGTATGTATAATTGAAGTGCTCCAGACCACTAGGAGCAGACAATCAACAGCTGATATGGGACCAGAGCTTTAGTAAAGGCATAAATTGGATGCTCAAAGAGACTTATTAAAAAGATTCAAAAGAAAACATATTTTCTTTCTTCCCTGCAAATGTCCTCTAGATAGGATCATTCATAATTTATCTATGGATCTGGTCCGTAGATACGTATTTGTTTGTAGTGACGCTGGTGGTCTGCTACCAAAAATTGTTTTTATCAACTTTATTCCTGGAAGTGTTATGGAGAATTGACTATTATCCCTATTGGTTAGATATTGGCAGCCAAAGTATAGAATGCCATCTTTTCCTCTTGATCAACAATCCCTTAGACTCAAACTCAGAAACTCTTGATCAATAAAACAGCATCATTACCAAACAAGCTCCAGTCCATGACTTTTGTGGTCTACCAGCCTCTATTGTTGCAATAGAATTAAGTCTTTTCGTTATCTTTTAGGGATGCACGGTGGTACAGTTTGCAGTGTTGTTGCATGTTCTCCGGTGCATGCAAATCTTTCCTACAGCTTAAGGGTTAATAATATTCAGATTAAAATTAGTTTTGTTCTATTCACAAGTACTGTAGATATAAAGGAATTAGTCATATTTAGGACTTTTCAAACTTTCTTCTCCCTAAAAAAACAACAAAATACTGCTTATTTTCTTTAAACCTTGAGGTTCAGGGGAAGTGATGACATACAGGTTAGAGCAGCATACTTGCGTCCTTGGAAGGCTGCAAGTTCCCTTGTTTGAAGCCAAGCAACTACCATTCTGGATCCCCAACATCCTTAACCCATAAACACATTGAACATGTTTTGTAAAAAATGTAACAAAAAAAAAAAAAATACAACAAAAAAACAGGTTATATAATCACCTTAGTTTTTAGATAATCCATTCATCTCCACCCGCTCATCATTCCATCATTCCCCATGACTGTGCTTTGGAACAGTCCAAGGATCAGAGGGCTACTCCGGACTCCAAAGCAGTCTGAGTCAGACAAGAAATGAGACATGCTAGCAAAGTAAAACACATTGACTTGGAAATATACAATCTGAAAAGGTCCAATTGCAATGGAAGTATAACAATTTCAAATTCAAGAAATCAAATTACAAAAGCCAATAAATACTCCTAAATGGAAACTTGATGTCATGAGAGTGGTGGTCCGTCGATGGACTGGCTAGTCTAAGCCTCTATGCTTTGAAGCAATCAAATTGGAAAATTTAGAGAACATTTTCAGGCAAGGTGTGTTTTGGAGTTGTTGACAAAAAAAAAAAAAAATAGAAGTTTAAGAAGTTTAGTGAAATTAGTAGCAAGTGTTGTTAAGTTGCTCACCAGATGTGGTTTTCTATTTCTATACATTTTGTTAGCCATGGCATTAGATGGGTGTATGTTTATTCTAGGGTTCAAATCAAGTATGAAAAGGTTTGTTTATCTGTACAAAATAGAGATAGCAAGGGTAAAAATACAACTTGTTGGTAGAACAAGGGCAATTAGACCTAAATTGCTACAATAATTGTTTTGTTCCAAGCTCAAACAAGCTCACTGTTCAGTACAAAGTACAAAGTACAAAATCCTCATTTTAGGTGTGAATGGAATATACTCTCTCTTTTTGGCTCTAAAAATGAATGCTCAACTAAGAAGAAACATCTTAAAAAATAACTTATGCAGGGTGAGTGAATTCCCAACTGCAAGGCAAAATCTACAAACCCCAGTAAAACCCCAGAGAGCAGGAGAATCCCCCCACTGATCATCCAATTTGGCTGATAGCAGAAGTGAGTGTGAAGAAAAAGAAGAAAACAGTGTGAGAAAGGAGAAAAACAAATCTCCCAGGAATCTTCCATCACCCTGCTCCTTTAGAGCGACCCACATTGATCCAGAGCATTAATCATGAGCAGACAAACAGCATGTTGTGTGTGTTGGTAATTGTGACTCAACCACACTTAGCCTATAGCTGCTCTCAACATGAGCTGATAAACCACTCTATTACAGCGACACAATGTAGGACACTTTTAGTCAGCGGCTAGAGGGAGCAGAGCTTCCTGCAGCAGTATCACAAAAGGCCGTTTATCAGCATTCAGTAATGGAGTAACACATATTCTGCTGAGCTGGGGCTTGGAAGATTTTCTGCTAACACTTAACCTCATCACAAGAAACTGGTAGAAACAAAAATTTACAGTGGGAAGAAAGAGCTGCTTCTGGTAGCTTCCCAGCACAGCACTCACCCTAACATCCCTCTCTCGCTTTGTGGATCTCACACCTCCAGCTACAGTCATTATCATAATTGTTCCCAAATACTGTAACTCAAATTTTAATTGCAACACTATTAATTTCCACTCTGAATGATTCCCTTGCACAGACAATTTCACTACTAAATTGACATCCCCACTCAAAGTGATTTCCCATAAACATGCAGATAAAAAAATAATAATATCTCTAGGGCCAAGTATGCAAAAAAATAGAGGAAGGGGGGGGGGGGGGGGGTTGAGGGAAATGACTTCAATATGGTGCAGAGGCAGGCAAATCGGATCTGTTACTCCTCCAAGGCTTTAAAACAAATATGCCCTTCAACTGACGCGTTATCATCTCTGCACGGCAAATAAACTATGCCTAGCCTAGTTTCCTCTCCAAGATAAAGGACCAGTCGTTTGGGAATAATGGTCAGGGTCTGCCGAATGAAATAATAAACCATTCATTAAATCAAGCATACAACTGGAGACTTTTCTAATAAAAGATTCTCAAAGTTTAATTAATAGTAGTCGTTAGCGCTCGTTTAAAACTTATCGATTTAGACATAACAATATGTTAAAATAATGTATCCTGCAACAGTCATCCCTCCTCCTTTCTCGCTGGGGCCCCTGCTCACAACCAAGCTGTAATCAACAGATTGTTAGACATGCATTTTCTGGACCACTGACAAAGCCTGATGTATGGGGTCGAGGGGAGCATTCGTAATCCATCCATTGCCACAATTTATTATCTTATTTTAATTGTATACACAAACATTGAGGTGATTTAGGTGACACAGTGGAAAGATGAAATCCGTTTATATTAAAAGGGTTGCGCACCCCTCGAGCCCCACGCCAGCAACTCCTTTCAGCGGCTGCTTTTAACAACATGGTTATTGTTTTATTGATCAGGCTTTTATAGCAGATTTGACACCCATGTTATGTGTTAATCGAACCGCATATAATTTTTTGACACATATTTTACGAGATTATGACCGTTATTAATTTAATAACTATTATATTTTTTTCTCTTTCAGTGAATCCAGCCTTAATGAGGTTTGTGGGAGAGTGCTCCATTTGTCTGGGGCCCTGTTGTCGCCTGTGCACTCTCCAGCATGGCGGAGCAGTGCGTGACCTTAATGGAAGCAGAAGAAACGTCCATTCGAGCCAGCATCTGCACTCTGCAGCTCACCGCTGTGCCACCTTCTTTTGTTCTAGGAAGTGATATCACTATTAAGGAAGCCATTCATAGCCATATAATTCCTCTTTTCCACACTTAAATGCTCCTGGCTTATGGGAAAATTATACAACTCAGCCTTTCGCCTCAAAAGTACTTTGAGGATGTGTCATTTTTCAGCCAGTGTACATTTAACCTGGGAGGACAAAAATATCAATTTTCAGCAAAGTGCAGTAGGATTAATATCTTTTCTTAACACACAAATTATGCAACATTGGCTTTTCACTGCGTAAATCAGCAAACCGCAGCCGGGCGCTGAAAGCTAGACGATGGGACACAGAACATAACATGTCAAGCTTAGATGAAGCTGACACATCAATATGATCACACATTGGCCAGTTTTGGTCAATAGCCTCCATCAGTTTCATCTCTAAGAAGTGCACATCTGTTGAACACTGCACAATTTATCTATCATAAGATTTATCAATTAATAGTTCATCTCGTCCAAAGTGATTGAGGACAGATCTGGAACACTATTAGCTCTGATAATAAAGGGAGCGATACCTCCCGCCCACCTGAGCACACGGGAAACCCTTCGCTCCTATGCAGCCTTGTCAGCAAATGTATTCTCCTTTTTTTTTTTCTGACGGAGCGGTAGTTAACAACTTATAGGTTTGTCAAACCAATTTCATTCTTTTTAAATCTTCATAGCAATTATCTTTTTGCATAATCTGTTTCAGGACCTTGGGGGGTCTTCTGGGTCTCATAATGTCTTTTAAAATAATTGTTCAGATAGTAATTTGAAGTTTTGTAGAAATTGCTTAATAATCAGATTCCAAAGTCAATATTTGGATGGAGAACAAAGTTGTAGGCGGTGAAGACTTTATGGGGCTCTGACAAAGATGAGGTCCAGCTAAAAATAAAATGTGGGCTGTCAGTTCATCCTTACATAAAAGCCTTTTCATGTGGATCTTCCGATCTTCCTTAATCTACAGTGCCTTGCAAAATGACTCATATTTCAAATTAAAATGCATTTAATGTGGATTTTTATATGATAAACCAATACAGAGTAGTGTGCAAATTGTGAGAAGGGAAAGAAACTGATCAAGGGTTTCACATCAATCAGTCTAAATCAATCTAAAAAAAAAAAAACATTGCACAAAATACATTTATTTGCATAAACCATATGCCGACATTATGCAAGTAACTTTTCTGCACAGATATTTGATCGGAATATCAGGAACTATATGTACATAAAGTAGTTTCATTTAAACTGTTATTAATTCTCGTCTAAGCACACATTCAGAAAAGAAACACAAAGTCAGCGTAACGTCGGTGGGAATATAGACCTATTATCTTGAAATATTAACAGCTATTTTGGATCCAACATGGTGGTTATCTATTTCAAGCATTTGAAATATTTCCAATTTAAAGGCAAGGGGCATGGATTTTATGTTTGTCACAATTACCCTTGTAATGAGATGTATCCCAGTCTGTGGTAATGACAGTAATGAGAAAGATAAGATGACAATGTGTAAAAACAGAGTCGGAATATCAATGACTTGCCAGAGAGAGCTCTGTGCCTGATGCAGGCAGTGACAAAGGGACCACAAGATCCATGCTTCTCAAAAGCAAGGACGAATTAAAAATATACAAGTCTAACACAGTGCTCCTCTTGACTCCTTAAGTATATATGAATCACAACACCTATTATTACTTTGACACAAAATGGAGCTTTGCTTTATGAATGCTACTTAAGGAGGATCTCATAATGTGTGCTGACTAAACCGAATCATAATCTGTCTTGGCCAAGAACAACAAGACAATGCTTTACAGAAAAAAGGCCTGATGTCATATCATCATTACACTAATAGCAAGCAACTGGGCTTCTCTTTGCACCAACCAATTAGTCATTTTTGAAATGCTTATTGGTGAGAAAGCATCACTGATCAATTCAAGCATTCAGCCTGTGGGACTGCGTTTGACTCACTGCCAACATTGATTATCTGATGGAGCAAATTGGTCCATAATAATAGCCATTCTTCTCCTGATGCCAGAGAGAACCTGCAGAAACCTGTTTTATTTCAACACAGACTCAATAAAAACCTCTACTTTATTAATGCCAATATCAAGTATTGTTCTTATTTTTGATATACACATAACACAGAAGGCAGAAATGTATGATAATAATAATAATAAGTGTAGTGTATTTAAATAGCGTACAGACAACCAAAGCTTCAAAGCTTTGTAGATACGATTGGGTGTAATGAGCCATGTTTGGGTGTTTCCTCCAGTTAACTGTGAAAGCTTAGCTGTGAAACCAGTCTATAAAGCTAAAATATCCCATAGAAAAGCAAACTGTAGACTATTTTTCTGAATAGTGGCGAGACCGGTGAACCTAAATAAATAGAAATGTGGTTTTTGTTTATAACTGTGTCTATCAGTTACTTTAAACAAATTATTACCATGATTATAAATGCACATAATCATGTTTGGTATTTAATTTATCAGTGTAATTCTTACCTGAACTATAAGTAGCAACAGAAAGGTGCCTGCTTTAAAAGACCATGCACTCATTTTAATACAAGATTAAGTTTTGTTAACATCAATGCATTTTTTTTTTTTTATTTGCGGTTAACACGTTCATGGTTATATTAGAATCCTTCATATTCAGCATTATGAGACCTAAAACATTTAGCTAAGCAAATTAAATACATAATATATACTGATTAAAATGAAACAGATTAGTGGAGGGTGCTATAGACGACTTGAAATCAGAGCAATATCGTCTGAATGTTAATAGAAAAAAAATCTATTTAGGCTTTTAGTGGGTTGAATAACTTCAAGGCTTTTTCCCGAACACCCCATGGATCATCAAAAGATCCCAGGTGGGACTACTGCCTTAGGAAATGTTCTCTTCCTCCACTGTGAGGAGAATCCCCAGTTGGTTTAAGTCATATACTGTTAGACGCTAAAGAATCCAATTTACCCCCGATCCCATACTTCTTTGATTTCCTTTACTTTGTAAGGTCATTTATCTGAAATCTTAATTTGGAAACTGTGATTTCTTCCCTCTGCGATGAGCAGCAGGAGTCCCCTACCCCCATCCTGCTGAAGTGTCATAAAGGCAGTCAGGTGTCTTAAAGATGTTGAAGGAAAAAAAACAGAAGATAAAAGACATTTGCAATTAGAGCAAAATGATCTTGAAACTAAATTATAGTGCTGTTAATAGGATGAGCAGAAAACACTCCCCAGAGCACATAAGGTGAGCTCTGTTTTAAGTTACAAGACCTTAAATAGAACAGAAAAAAACTGCAGTTTTACGGTGATATGCAAAAGTCTTTACTGACACTAATTCCTTTAGAATGATAAAGTAATTTAAGAACTCTTATTTTTCTTGTGATCAGTCATTCAATTAAAAAACCACGACAAAGGAGTGGTTAGGACTTTTGTTACAATTTCATTTATCTTTTTTTGTGAATTGTAAAAATATATTGGATTTTTCGTATCTTTAGTCTCTCTCACAACATTGTTTCCACTACAACGTCCGTGCATTTGCATCATTAACTGACTTCTAGAGACTTTCAGGAGGGCCAATAGATATATGCTGATAAGGTGGCAATTTTGAAAGTAGTGGATCTGCTGTGAGGTATACCGAGAGTGTGCTGCTGCCTGATTTAAAATGTAATTCCTTCATCAAAGACGAGGTAATTTGTAAGTGGTGTGCTTGGTTATAGGATGCTGACTGGTTGACAGTCAGACATCTTTCGAAACATCTCCTTGTGCTTGTAAGGGAGTTAGAAGCAAGGTTAGGTTTAAAATCAACCCTAATATGTATAACATCTTCCCCTACCAAGTGCTGTTTGATGTTCCATATCTATAGGGCAGCTTGACATCCTTCAGAGTAGAAAAGGACACATTTTTTCTATTGTATATTTTCTAATATCTATCATTTGAGTTACAGAACTCTTTATTGAGCTTTTTCAGAATTATTCCTATTGAAATATTTTTTTTAAAGTTGACTGAGGCTGTTTATGATATAACGATAATTAGAAACAGGTTATGGAACTCTATGACGATCTTTCTTCGATTCAGTTACGATGCCTTTGAGCTGAAAGTTGAGACCGTTTTCTTACTCTTGAAAAGCATCAGCTTCTGCTTTTGAAATAAAAAATGCATTCCTTGGTTGAGTGGCAGAGTTCAAGTTCTTGGATGTACAGAGATTAGTTTCAGCCATTTGCATTCTAAACTCCACATCATAGACAAGGGCTAATTCCAAAATGGGCACATGTTGCTTCTATACGCTACGCTCCAAGCTTCTCTTCATTCACCTTCCATGGGGTCAGCAGTAGGAAAGCAACTCTGGACTGCTGTGTTTAATCTGGGCAGCCTTTAGCCTTGTAGACATTATGAATCAACCGCAGATGGATTATGCTAAAACTGATTTGGAATAATCCTGTTGCAGATAAAAACAAAAAAACAAAAAGATGGCAGTATGAGATTAAGAAACAGTGATGTTATGTTTAATTTACTTTCACATTTTTAGCAATAAAAAAATCAATTCTAACAGTAGGAATGGCTCACCAATGCTTGGATTTCCTAAGAATATAATGAGGAAATTCATATTAGTAGTAATAAAGTACTAAAGGGGGGAGAGGTCATTAAATGTTGATAATTTTCCTGCTTCTTTTTTTCAACATCCTTGTGCTCTGTCCTGTCTTTTGTTTGAATTAACTTTCAGTCTAAACATTTTCTTCCTATAGCAATCTATGTTTCTTCTCTCTCTTTAACTCTTCTTCTTTTCTCTCTTTAACTCTTCTTGTGTTTCTCACCTCTTGTATTTTTTTTCTCTCTTCTAAAACAGGCAAACTTTTCTTACAATCCTCTTCAAAACATTTGAGTGTCGGCCTGTACCGTACAAAAAAATCCTGTTAAAAATGTTTGCTTGCACCAATCAGCAGTTTTAACAGAAACTTCCAGACTTCCCTTTACCAAGACCCCTCCTCTTGCTCTGCAGGTGGAAGCCGGAGGCATTCCAGGGCCAGCTGAGAAATATAGTACCTCCAGCAGTCCTGGGCTGTCTATTAGTCCTGCTCCCTGTGCGACATAACTGGAAAACCTCTCAAGGGAGGCGTCCAGGGGGCATCCAAAAATATGTCTGAGCAACCTCATCTGACAGCTCTTTATGTGGATGAGAAGCAACTTAACTCCAAGCTTCTCCCGAATGGCTGAGCTCCTCGCCATATATGCCCAGCCACCCTGCAGACAAAGCTAATTTCAGCTGCTTGTATCTTGGATTTTGCTCTTTGGTCATGACTCAGATTTCATGACCACTGGTGAGGTCAGGGAGGTCAGAGAATGATATAAGGTCAGTGAGGTCAGAGAATGATACAAGTCATGGTAGGAGGGAGCCTGCAGAACCACATCCTTTAAAAAAAAGCAGGGATGAAATTCACTGGTCCCCAAACAAGATGATCTCAGGCCCTTGGCTGCATCTTTTCCATAAAGGTTAGGACCAGGACCGGTGTTAGTTGGCAGCCCTGCCAGAGTCAATGCAATCCAAACTCCTGCTCTGGTTGGATGGCCCCTGTTAAAGATCCCTAGGAGCGCCTCACACAGGGTGCCATATCTCTCCAAACTTCTCCCAGGCCCAGGTTTTTCCTTCTGCAACTTCCAGGGCAGCAACATGTTTGTCCTTATTGTATCCACTTGCTGCATCACTAGTCCAACAATCTGAAAACTCTACTTGACCAGCAGGACTAAAAATGTGAGCTATTATTATTACAGTGAAATCTTCTAAATCTTCTTTAAGTTTACAGTATAAAAAGTCTCCTTAAATTTTTCCTTCTATATTTTTTACCATTGACTCTATATATCTGGATGTACTGTACTTTATACTGTATCCTTCATGCAACTTTTCCTCCTTTGTACACCTTCTGTTGTTTATAAGAGCTGATGTCACAAGTGAATGTTTTCATTGTGATATCAATAAAGTTATATAAAGTTCTATATAATCTAAGTTAACAGATTACAATTGAAGTGACTTTGTCAAGTCCCCTATTTTTTCTCAAATCAAATTGTGGTAATCTCAACCTACAATAGACTACAATATAACTTCACTATATGTGCCAAAATGATCTTCCTAATATTTTTATTACATTTAACAAGAAGTTAAGTTTCTTTGCTCAACTCCTACAGTATCTGAACATTTAAAACCAGCCCGTATAACAATCCCTCAGTCTCAGCAGTTACAGTTGCTAAAAGCCCTGCCCTGGTGAACCTTACTATAATTTTGCCAAATTTGGAAGCAGAGAGAGTGGTTTTTTTTTTTTCCACAAATATTTTGCAGTAATAATTGAGATGGCTTTATCTCCATCTCAGTACAAAAGAGAGAATGTGTTCCTAATTACTGTATGGTTGAGGCAACCCTTTGTCAGCAAATCAAATAACCAATGGGCAACACATCGGCATGTATCATGTGCTGGGCAGTGATGGGCAGTAGCGCCGCTACATGTAGCGAAGCTATTAGTTTAACTACATTTTCCAGTAGCTTGACTGTAGTGTCGCTGCTTTATTTATGAAGTAACTTTCCTGTAGCAACGTTATTGTTTTGATCAAGTAGCGACGTAGCGTCCACAAACGCTACAAAATCCAGGGCATAACTAAGAAATGAATCCAGGTTTTCTATTTTGAAACAACAATCAGCCACAAGCTACTGTAAATAGCAGTTTCAACTGACGGTCTTATAAGTGGCGTAGTAGCACAGGCACACTCAGTAGGGTTAAACAAGCGCACCCTTTCCGAGGCTGTCGTTCTATTGGCTGGAATGGTTGCTAGGCGACGATCCAACTGCAGTCCGAGAGAGCAAAAAAAAATCCGCAAGCAGAGCCTACGGATTTGTGAGCGTATCTGTGACTCGTGCAGAGCGCGGATTGTGCGCGAAGAGAAGGAGGCAAGCGAGAGGAGAAAATATCTGTGCAAGAAGCATTAAATCTGAGAGAAGAAACAAAGAGAGAAGAGAAAATATTTGAGAGAGAGCGCATGTTTTGAGTGTGAGCATTATAAGTTTTGAGTGCAAGAAGATGAAATTCTTTTCCCAAATTGAAATGATGTGCTCTTGCATTATGGCAGGATAATTCTTCCATATGTGCCACTAAGATACTCTAATTAGAGAGAAGTAGTGAAACTTCCATATTGTATTTTCATGGCCTAGTTTACCTGACAGGATGTTTACATAAATCTGTTTTTAGGCTTTGCACAGATAAGATTTTTATTTATTTATGGAGGAACAGATCTACCGTATATAAAATAAATACATAAATAAATAAATGCTCAATAAATAAATAAATAAGCATTCAATTAATTGCCCCCAAAAATACAATGAATAAATATGTAGGTAGAAATTAAATTATATGGTGAGGCATAAATATATGTATCACTTAATTAGCATCTTTATTTTTTCACCTTTTTTGTAAACAGTTTCATTTGTAACTTGAATCGACTGTTTAATTGAGGTCTGAAGAAGTTTTCTCTAAGGGAGACCCTAAAGAAATAAGATGCGTTTTGTAGGGTTTTGTTTTCCCTAGAGATAACCATTTAATGCAAACTCATAGCCATGTCTCGATGTGTAGAACAATACACAATACCTTTAATTTGGTTCTAATAACATCAGATTGTTTACTAGTTTGTCTATTAGTAATTACTTCAGTTTTTATTTTAATATGCTGATCATAAAGCAATGTTTACACTGTGTTATGTCATTGGCTGATCTTTAATAAATGTTTTAACTAGTGTATCAGACTCATTTTGAATTGATATTAGGTTGGTACAACGTTAAGTAGCTTCTGATGTAGTTAAGCTACTTTTAACACATTAGTGTAACTTAGCTTGCTATAATTCTTTAGGTGGTAGCTTTGGTGTAGTGAAGCTTAATTTATTGTTAAGTAACTGATAGCTTAGCTCACTACACTGGACAAGTAGCTTGCCCAACACTGGTGCTGGGGTCACAGATTTTTGTGTAACACCGGTATGCTGTATGATGGTCTGTCCCTAATTCATACACAAAATGATAACAAGACAGGTGGTGAAACGTTTCTGCTCCGGTCCTTAATCCTTTCATTTTTAAAGGCAGCACAATCCGTGTTTTTAAAAAGGTGCTTAAATAGCTGTTAATTTTGCATTCCAAATCGCTATCATAATAATAGTTCATATCAAACATATTAACCTGTCACTTCCTTAAACAAAGGAAATAAACCAAATACAAATGTTCCTATTTTATGAAGATAATTGTTTTATTTATTTGTACTTCTACGCTAATGTGTCATTCTTAAGCTAGTTGTTAGATATCAGGGTTATTTCTTTATGTCCTTAAATTGTAAATGGCCTGTACTTGCACTATATAGCACTTTATCAAGTCAGATGACTCCAAAGATCTGTTACTCTACATTCAGTTATTCACCCATTCACATGCTGATTGTGGCAAGCTCAGTTTTAGCCACTGCTGCTCTGAAGCTGACAGAGAGAATCAAGGGTGTGGAACACACAGGCCATAGGACGCTCTGACCTCCATCAGAGAGCAATGAGGGATAAGGGTCTTACCCAAGGACACAACAACCCAATGACACAACTTAGACGGACAGACCTTGGGTAAGAACCGGCAACCCTCCGATTGCAGGACAAACTCCTGTATCCTACACCACTGTAGCCACTGAATTAGATATCATTATTATTGTAATGTTTTATTATTGTAATAATATTATTATTGTTAGTATTTAAAAAAAAAGTATGGATTTTTCTCTATCAAAATATACTAAATAGCCACAATGGATGGATTTCATCTTCAATTCCTATTCTACATTTCTGTTTCATTATTCTATTTAATGACAGTGACATCTTCCTGTCACTATAACTGTGATATAACAGATATGATATTAAGCTCTTTTTTTCCTTTGTGTTAGCCGGCCTCAAGGTGACATGGGATTGTGCTCTCATCAGTGGAGCCAACTGTGACACTTACTCTCCATGGAACTCATTAAGGGGTAAAGGGGACCTCTGCTCCGGCAGCATGTTCAACAAAATAATACATTTTACTAAAACCAGTCACAGTTTCATGAAACACCTGCTGGGGCTGCACACATGCTTTGAGTAAATGTTGAACTGCCCTTCCAAGGTTATTCAGACAGGGGACTTAGCCTACATTATATATAGCTAGAAATTGACTTTGGCAAAAAGAACAATGATAGTATTGCCATTATAATGGCATGTGATAAAAATCTACAAAAGCATTGGAATTATACGGCTTGGAACAGGCCATGTTCTGACAATGGGTATATCTTACTATAAAGGCAGCATTTTATGGCAACAAGGCCTTGAAACTGTGTCCCCCCAATGTATAATGTCTGTGTAGTGTCTCTCTGTATGTTTTTTTTTTTCTTGTTGGACTTGCTGTAAAGAAATTGGATTTCCCTTCGGGAAATAATAAAGTATACTTGAAAACTAAGTGTAAAGGACAAGGAGACAATATTTAACTAAAAGCAATCATAAATAAGGTCTTACTTGTTGAATGTTGATGACCAAATATCAGTAACTGCTCCATGAAAATTGCTGAAATGCTGAATTTGAGCTGTTGATAAAAAAAGATGTATATTCATATTAACATATTGCCAAAATGGAGCTGCATTTAATGTTGTAAAATCATGCAACAATGAAACCTTTTCACATTTGTGTGCATTCTTTTGTTTTGGTACCAAGAAATCTGTTGCAAATGGTCTATCTTAGGTTTAGTGTATCTTTTCATGACATAAAGTTTGAAATATAATCACTTTATCTTTAGAAACAAACCTTTTTGGCCTCCAGGAGTAGCTGGATGCACTGGAGATGCACAGTAACGGTATCAATAGCAATTAATCCTCCTGGCTATCATGGTATAACTATGTATTTTATTGTTGCTTTATGTTATAGGGTACAACAATTTCAATAGTTTGTAGAACCAGTTTGGCCTGCATGCTTTTTTGAAAGACTTCTCTTACAAGCTTTTGAAAATAGAATTGTGCTGCCCATTCCTGTTTACACAACAGCTCATGCTCGGTCATACTGTAGAGAGAACATCAGTAAAGAGCAATTTCCAGTCTTACCAAAGATTCTAAAAGGGATTTAGTTCTTGCCTTTTACTTAGCTCTTCTCTTCTGGATTACCTAACTGGTTATGTTCCATAATTGCTATATATATAGCTCCATCAATCTTCTCTGACCAGTGTCCCTGTAGAAGAAACATCACCACAGCATGTTGCTGCCAGTGCTGTTAAGAATGTACAGTCAAGGTGGTGTACATTGTTAGTTTAGAGGTCAGATTTACTATCTGTCCTGTCAAGAGATCCTCCAATCTAAGATATAGACATCAGCAGTTCATCCAGAACTACCATGTGCCCCGTGGCTTCTCTTCCAATAGAAGTTGTTCTATCCAGCCTTCCTAAATATTTTGATGCATGTGTTTTTATGTTTCTCTGTAGCCTTAGTAAAATACCTGCATTCATACTAAGACAGGTGAAGGTTTCTATAGCCCTCCTTTACTTACCTACCCCTATACCGTAAAACCGGTTTTATCTGTTAAAATTGTGAATTTTTTTCTGGTGTATAGATTATTTTAGTTGTACTATAAATTTTTCAAGGAATAGAATTAGACTAAAGCTATAATCCAAAGACGGATGATACTGATTATAACATGACATGTGTGGAGAGTGGAAGACGTATCCAAAGCTGCAAACTGCATCCAAACAGAAACTCTCTTACCTACTGAGTGGCATGTTCCTTCGAATCAAAGGAGTAAAACCCACAACATCCTTTTTCCAACCTTTCTCATTTGCATGTAACTTAGGAATAAACAGATACACCACTGAAAAAATAATTATGTTTTGTGCATTACTTTGTAACATACAGTACTATAAAACAAATGGGTAGCATCGAGGGAAAGAGACTCTCCAGCTCCTCCTTACAAATACTGTTTACAGAGATTGCAGCATAATTGGAGCTGGGTCAACAAATACTCTCATCTTAATTTTTCAATTAGCATGACTCTTGTTTCCCTGAACATATGCAAACACAGCAGGGTGTCGATTAAAATGCAACTCTGGTGTGAACCTAATTAGAGTAAATTAGATGTTTTTTTCTGTGGCATTACAATGCAGCTCTCTAGTTGCTTTAATTTTGCACCTGAACAATGAAGCATTGCTTTTGTTGTCACTAACATACATTCACCGCCTTTGTCTGAAGTGACCAAGAAGTGATGACATTTTGCTGATGAACAGATCGCCAATGCCTTTTGGTATTCTCTGTCTTCTGGAGTATTACTAAAACATAATAAAGTCTCTTGATGGTGTGTCCCGACTGCTCAATAATGCATTTGAAATGGGAATTAGAGGCAGAATACACCATTTCCTCCCATTTATAGCTACTCTGCTTTGCCTTTGGCTTCATCATCACTTCGCAGTAGGAAATAACTCAAACTAATAAAACGCAGCTGACAAGATGTGCAGATAGGAGTGGATCTGAAGTATTTTTGCCAACGTCACTGGAACATTAGAGGAGTTTGCAGTAGAGCGGGCGGCAGGCCAAATGGACCCTTTCACAATGCAAAGGATGATTTTTCCTGGATGCTCGCTGCTTTGACGAAGAAAACAACTGCTTCCACACCCAGGGCAAGAAGACAATGTTGCACCCTGGAAGCAGATATAGGCAGTGTTTTTTTTTTGGACATTAAATCACCCTGACCTTAGCTTTGAGAAGCTGTATGTTCTTTTTTCTTAAGATAATCAGGTTTGTCTGACCTGGTGCAATTTTCATGTGATGTAATGGAGCAGATGGCTGCTGAAACCACGCTGAAAGACAAAGGGTTAGCAAACACACATGATGACAACTCAGCATGGACTAGAAGGGGTAAGAAACTCTTTTCAGTTGTGTAAGAATGATTCTAAGTGTATACATCGAGTCTTGATGTTTGGTGTTAATCTTGCTGTTGTGGACTAAATACATGATTTATTTTTATTGTATTTAGTTGTGTTGGGTTTATTTTACAAGAAGCCAATATTTTTTTGTTTTGTAATTAAGAAAGTGAGACAATTAGAAAAGACACAGAATGGCATTTATTTGTATTCACCACTGCTGACTCCATATGTCATTGAGAAATTCTACCTTTAAATACTCTATTCAGTAGGACTCAGCTTAAGACCAAATATCAGCCATGCACAACACCTGAAACCCAATGAACTTCAAGGGGTAGTTCACAATTTTTAGTCATTTCTCAATTGTACAAAATCTACTCCTTCCGGCCCTCAAAAAAGCCTTCGAACAATGGGCCAATTTTGCCACAATTTCACATAATTAATTATAGGACACAGGTAAATACAGGGCTATTGTTTGATATGTTTGCTGTCATTGCACATTTAAAAAAAGTAACAGCAGCAAAAGTCAGAACGCAGATAAAATCATCATGGGTTACTATTATGACAGTAAGATCTTAGACTTAGACTTAGACCAAAAAGGGTAATATTCTTATGTCTGTTCAGTGCAGAACATAGCTTTTGCATATTCCACGCACCTTTATGTAATATTCCTGGCCGACCCCTGGGGAATCTAGGGCACAGACTGCAGACTTGATGGAAGGAATTTGTTACGATACCACTGAAACTTTTTAAACCCCTGAACTGCTCTCCTCTAAATATATACACCTCTAAAAAGTTTCTCAGCTACCTAAAATCGTTTAGCCCGTCATAATGGCTTATGTGTGCAAGTCATCAGGATCTCAACATTTCCTAGAGTATGGTTTGCATGCTTGAAATTTCTGAATGACCCCTAAGAAGTTGGAGGAATAAATGTAGCAAACAACCTCTTTATTCCCATTATCCACTATCTTTATTTTTTGCATTTATTTCAAGAAAACAGCATAGTCAGGAGAATACTCCCTAAACTAGGTGTTCCAAAGGATTCTTATATTAAAGGTAAATAAATATAAGGAAGAAAACAATCCAGAAATTCATGATTAAACGAGATGGATGGACAGATTGATAGATGAAAGGCAGCATGAAGCAACAGCAGGAAATAGCCAGCTAGGAATCAAGGAGCTGAGACACCAAGACAATACAAGATATATTTAGGGAACACAAGAACTGTCAGTATTAACACAAAATAAATTACATACCAGCTCAGGGGTCTTCAATTGCTATCTTTGTGGTCTGGTGTTTATTAACTTTGAGAAGTTACTCTGTCCTATTGCAGCTGGAACAAATGGCTAAATAAGTCCTTAGTGCGCAGTGAATTTTGACAGACCTCTGCAATTGATCTGATTATCTGACTCAGGTGTGTCAAAGCTGAAATATGTTGAAAAGGTGCTGGATGCCAGACTGCAAAGACTGAAATAGAAGAACCCTACATTAGCGGAATGCAAAGCCAAGAATGAAGAAACCCTAAAAAAAAAGATACAGATCATGAAAAGAGCTGAAAAAATTGAACACTTGTTATCCCCATGCTTCGCCATAAAATAATCCAGTAATAATGATCTCCACTTTCTGTTGCTAATAAAACAATATAGTTTTTTTTTTTTTTTTACTTTAACCATAAGTAATTTATAGGTCATCTGTTTACCTGGAGGCAAAGTATACAAGATATTTTTTGAAGCTGAAGCTTAGAAGTGTGAAGCTTGAAAGCATTGGACTGGTATGTTCTACTATATTCATTCTTTACTAAATTAGCCACAGTTTTGTTGTTTTTTTCAGTGTATTTTTTAAACAGATTTCCTGGCCATTAAGATCCTCGCTTACATTAAAGCATTATGCTGCTTCATATAACCAGTAGCCCATTCATGATGTAAATCCTCTGTACCATTACCTCCAAAAGCTTGTCTCAAGGATAGAGTTTTGGTGATTGTGGAGACCCCTGGTTTACAATGAACTGTTCAAAAACAAGTTTGAGATTATCTTAGCTTTTTGTAGGTATACTACAAAAAGTAACCATCAGAAGATTAATATGGTACTGAATAAAACCCATGAAGGGGCGGAAATTGTCAACAGCGATATTCAGTTTGACTGTGGTGTTTAAATGTTTTTCAGTTGTTGCAAAAGGGACACAACTGTGCAAAGAAATACAAGGCTGGATGAATCCGTTTTCATGCTGTTAATTAATATTTTTGACCTTATCCTCTGAATGTCCCAGATAAAATAAAGCCTCATTGGTAGGCAACATTTTTTTCAAACTTCTATTGTTTTCTTGATGAACCTGTATAAATTGGTCTCTCAGTTTGATGTGTTGTTGACAGAAATTATAAATAGAAATCACAGCTCATATAGAAACAATGTATGATCAACATAATAACAAACACCCCAATAAGTATTCATGAGAGAAAATATGTGTAAAACTGGCCAGAGTCAAAGACTGCATTATGTACAGCAGCAGATATTGCATAGTCTAGGACCAGCTACAGAGAAGGTCTGGTCCCCTCTCGCATTTGGTATTGGTACTAATTAAAACAAAAGGTCATTGACATTTGAGAACCTGATAGCATGTAAAAGTTTCTAGTTACAGTATAGAGAGAGAAAAGGCCATTTAACAACTTGATACAAATAAAGGAATTTTGAAATGGATTCTAAAATGCATAGATGCTGAGTTAAGTAAAAAATGTGCTCTAACCCATGAATGTTTGTTGAAAGACACATAGCAGCATTTTGCACAATCTGCAAGTGTGAGTAAATAATCGCTGACACTTAAATAAAGGAAGTTACAGTCCAGATGTGTGGTCATAAAGCAATGGGTTATGGAGTCTAAGTGCTTTTTCATGAGCATGGACTTTATATTGGCTTAATGCCCAAACCTAAAGAATCTTGCTTGATGACACCAATTATCTGGCTGTCAAATAAAAAAAACAATTGTCAGTTTTTTTTTAACAGAGATTTGTTTCTTTTGGCTTTAGAAACTGGCCAAGATGCGTTTAGGTCTTAACTCAGGTATGCTGGCAAAACCATCATGTCAGTGTTTTGTTGTTTTTTAAATTTTTTATAGTCAAAAAAGGGGGAAAAATATAAAGCCATCAACTCCTTCAAATTATTAAGATAATCTTCACCACCTGTTCAACTGCTTCATGGTTTGATGCATTTCTGGTCATGGATGATATTCTGCCATCTTTGGCGTAAAGTCATCATCAGATCTAGAGTTTCTTTTCTGTTTCATCTCAGACAATTTTCCTGCAAAAGTCTCAGTGGTTTCTGAAATACCTACACTACTAACTCTGCGAACAACAACTATATTCAAAGAGCTTAAGGACCCTTCATCTTTTTTAATTAAGGTTTTTAATTTTTTATAAATATTTAGAGGATTGTGGAAACCAGGCATTTAAAAAAAAAGCTCTATTATGTATGTTTAGTAGGATTACTAATATGTGTTTTTATTCTACATAGCAAAATAATAAAATATTTTAATATTTCTTTAAACTCAGAAGTTTACATATACTAAGATTACTAGGAAATCCCAGGGAGTCCAGCTGAGTGTCAGACCTTGTGTGGTTTTCTCCCGATAATGAATCCTGTTGGTTTTGATGTTGACTTGGAGATTTTAATGAGAACTGGTTAAAAAAAAGATGTAATGATATATGTGTAATAAAAACCAAGACATCAGGAAGAGATTTTTGGACAATCGGACAGATTTATCCCCGAACACAGTTTCCTTATGTCTGAAGGTGACACTTTAATCCGTTTAGAGCTCAACAATGTCCAGCCATTAACTGTTTAAGAGAAATTGGTTTTATCTCACAAGTCTCAACATTCTTACATTGAACCTTCAGATGGAAACAATTGCATAAAGTGTCAGTTGAATGAGAATTTTGAGCATAAATCTCTATATTTTTCAAGGATGAAATTAACATAGTTGTATTGTTTTTCGATAGAAAAATTCCAAAGTAAGGATGAAGCCAGCACCTTGAGACTGACTGCGGCTGCAGAAAACAAACCACGGGAAATCACTGGAGACCTTAAGCAGCAAAGGGAGAGAATTTTCCCCCTCAGCAAGAGAAAATCTTCTTCTCCCTCATCTGGAACCACAAGCAGTCTGCCCCCCTCTCCCAAGAGCAACATGGGAGGTTAGTGTCAGTAGCACACAGAACATACTGTACCACAGCTCTGCATTGTTTTAATAAACCTCTAGCTAACCAGACACTTAAATCATTAGCAGCAAACAATTTCTGTAAAAGTAATTATAAACTGTTATTAATCTGCAACATGATATCATTGATCCATGAATGCTGTTACCATTTATAAAAAAAAAAAAGGCAATAAAAAAAATTTAATTTTAGAATATGCAGCCAAAAGAGAAAAATATCTTTGATGGATGCCTATGGACGTGCAGCAGTGGTCACAAATACTCACTGTTTATGTCCATTTGAAGCTCCTCCAAATCAAATATGCATGACTGATTTGAATTTTATTTAACGTTGATCAGATAAAACTTTGTGGAACACATTGTTATTGACCTAAAGTATTTCTCATCTGATGAAAAATAAAAATTTTCAGACTCATCCTCAGACTAATTGTGGCAATATATATTAAATCAAATGTTCTGTCCTGGATGGCTCATCAAAGAAATGTCGTCTCTGTTTAGATTTCGAGTCTTTCAGCTAGAATTCTTTCCCTGTGGGTTTTTTACTAGTACTCTACCTCCTCTTGAACTTCAGAAAAATGCATTCTAGTTGATTGAGCAATGTAAGTGAGGTGTAGATGTATTTTTATACTTTTGTCTCCTGCTGCCAATCCCTATGCCTAAGATATTTTCCACAATATGTTGTAGAACCTTTTAAAATGTCACATCCAGATTTGGTGAAGCTTGTTTAAATTCATTAAGTTAGCCATACTTTAAGTTTGGAAATTTTTTCATAATTTAGATTTTAGCAGTCTCTCGTGATTTCAGATGAATGGTTTATTTGAACTTTTCCACATTTCTCACATTTACAAAAATAACTTTTTACACATGGAATTATCATAATGGGTTGACCATCACCGAGTAAAGGCTGATTTATTCTCAGAAGCCAGGTCATCTGAGTGTGGGTCGCAGTAAATGCAAATGTGCCCCCGCTCCTTCGGCAGACACTCTGGTGCACCTCTCCAAAATTGTAGGTGATCGCAGACGTTGTCCAAGACAGGAAGCATAACGAGCCCTTGAAGGGGTGGTTATACTCCCGCAACAGTGTGTCGCAGTGAGCTTGTCGCAGATATGACGAAGATATTTTTGATATATGCCCAATTTTGAAGTGTGGTCTGTGCAAGTGTGTGCGACAATGGAGGGACATGAGGGCAAAAAAGAGTGGGACTACAGGTGCAAAAAGAGCTTCAGCGTTCTTGCGTACCTTGCTCTTCTAGCAACTTCATGAGTTTTCCACCGTGGCGGTCATACAAACAAAACAAGTTGGTAAGGTACCAAACAGGGAATACGCATAGTGTAAAGCGGATGTAGATTTGACCAATCAGAGGCCTCCTTTCCATCCTCCCTGCGATGCTATCTGTCTGCGGTCACATACAATTTGGGGAAGTTGCACCTGAGTGTCTGCTGAATGGAGGTGGCCAATTCTGCGTTCACTGCGACACACCCGCAGACGATCTGGTTTCTGAGCATAAACTGCAAAATGAATGAATTGGAAAGGGAAAACATGGTAAGTGTGGAGTGTATCTGGATTCCGTAAACTATCTACAGCGGAGGTCTTCAACAGGGGGTCCGCGACCCCCTGAGGGGTCCACAGAGCTACTGCATAGGGGTTGCGAAATTTTGGTTAATTAGACTTTTTTTTTTTTTTATATTCCCCTCTGCAATTCTGAAATGTCTGTAAATATACATTAACATTAATTCAACACACTGTAGTAAATAGATAAATGGAGACACAAGATGTCTTCCAGTCATTAATGCACACATTCAGTGACATACAGGAGCTCTTTCAAGCTGGGCACCGTTTCATTCACGACACCTGAAACCATCTACGAGGAATCAGAATCAGAAATACTTTAATAATCCCAGGGAGAAATTACTTTCATTACATTATTCTTATCTCTGTACAAATCCAGTTTCAGTTTGAAGGTTTCAAAGTTCATTCATTAATTCTTTTTAACTAGAAAACAGCTGGTATTAGACTAACACAGATTTATCATATACATTATATACATATATTAAATACTTTTTAGACACTATGGATAGACAGCATCATGAGGACTAAGAAGCAAACCAGAGAAGTCACGGTTAAATACTCTGAGTTTTGATAATTAAGAGGATTATTTAACCCATCATTCTAAAATAAAGAGATATTGGCACAGCTTAAATGAAACAAACTAAGTCAGATTTTAGGGGAAGTGGGAATACAATTAATCTGAAAGATTAAAAGGGTGTCTCAAAAAGCATGCAATTTCCTAATTTTTAAACATTTACTATTCTATTCTCATCAACTAGAATCTGTCAGTGAGTCTTATGAACTTATTAAAATCTGCCAATATCTCCCCTTACAACACAAAAAATTATGCATTATAGAGATAAACTTCTACCGTTCTTGAAATTAAGTTGGATCCTTACAAAATAATTCCATCCTGAATTACACCAAGAGGCTAGAAAAAGAGAGGCAGAAAAAAATGTGTCCCTAAAATGACTGAAATATTTGAATGCTAGGATCTCTGTGTGTTTGTCCAGTCACAGTCCTTCCATGCTCCATTGGAAAGTCAGATTGAGTTGAAACAGAGCTTTTTTTTCTTTTTGGTTATGTTTTTCCAAAATATTCAGTTTCCAAGTTTCAAGGCTGGTAGAGACATGTACTAAATGTCTTGCAGCAGTAATTTCAATGACAGGCAGCTTTAAGAGTATTGACTCAAAGGGCCTAATACAAATGCATTTCACTCTTGATAGATCCTCATTCACAGTTGTGCTCCACCTTTTGTTGATCTATCATATAAAATCACAATAAAGCACAGTGATGTTTGTGGAGTACTTTCCTTCAGCACAGAATGTGGTGTAGGTATTGTCTGCTAAATGCATTTCGATTGTAATCAGTTCTTAAAAGCTATCTCAATAATACAGACAATAAAGCATTGGATTAGAGTCTAGCCTTCTCTAAAAGCTTTTCAACACAACTTGGGAGGATTTTCCTGTGACATTGTCTACTGTGAGTTATAGGCTCCTCACGGTCATCGTCGTTGGATGATCTCACACTATTTAGCTCCCAAGGGGAAGTATTTGGCAAGGCTGGAAAGGCTTACAGCCCTGTTTCAGTGCATCCACATGTAACACTGGAAACACTTTTGACGAAGTGTACAAGAGAGATGTCTCTAAGCAGCTTGTCTCTCCATAAAGGAGGAAAGCATGATTTCATAAATTATGCATGGGTAACGAAGGTAAAAGAGGCTCTTAAACTGTTATAAGACATAAACAAAGTCCAGCAGCTGGAATATTAGGTGATTTACAATGCCTACCAAATGTATTCACACAGCTTTATTTTATTTATTTATAAATAAAATAAAGCTTTTTATTCCATACTCAGACTGGGATTTTTCTTGACAGATGAACAGAATGTTTTAAGTCCCTGTTAGAATGATGCTACTTCTGACAAAAAGAAATAGCACTTTTTTAAAAGCGACTAGCAACATTGGTTTAAAAGATAGGTAGTTTTAGATATATTTTTAATATACTAAGAAGACTTGCTTTCCTAAAAGGAGACCAAACACAAGTTTGACATGCCTAAAAAATGAATTTGGTGGAAGAAAAAACTTAGCATTGTATAAAACATAAGCACACCACTGTCAGGGATACATGGCGATGGCAGTCATGCTATGGGGATACATTTCATCAGCAAGGACAACGCAGCTGGTTTGGTTATTGCAACAAAAGGAGACTCAGCAGTCTAAATATATGAATGCAACACTTTACAGATTTCCGTAAAAAAAAAATGTTTTAATGAAAAGATTAATCAAAAAAGATACATAATATTAAAACATTCACGGTTCATGTCCTTCCTTCTGTTGGTATGGGACATTAAATCGCTAAAGAAACATCTGTGGTATAACATGATCATGTGGTTGTAACGTGAGGTAAAATACCTCACAAACACCAGAGAAAAGGTCCACCTGAGCAGTAGCTGAAGTTGACCTGTCCAGTTACTAGCAAATACTAATAAATGTATTTTTTACATTTATTTTCTGATTATTCAAAAAAAAAAAAAAAATAAATATATCAAAAATTTGCCTTCAGGTAGCATTCTGCATCAGACTATAGAATGTTTGAAGCAAAAAAAAAAGGAAAAAATTATGAAGGAATACTTAATTATAAAATAATTAAACAAGCTTGTGTTTTTGTAAAAAGCTGCTATGTTCAAAATACATTTTTCTAAGTACAAAATCACTTAAGAGAGTGTGCATCCATGTCTGTGTGTAGATTAAAAGCAAGACCAGTAAATGATTGTTTGGTCAGACTGGTCTTTAGATATGATGCCTTTAAAATATAATAATTTACGTCAGGGCTGGTGGAACATTTTCCATGTAAGACTCTACAGCTATTAACACTAAAGAGAATAATCACAAAGATGTATCAAAAACACAAGAAATCAGGAAAATTATCAGGATTAAATTACAATCATCAACAGAAATCTTAGATTTATGCTAACTTTGTGGTTGGTGCATATTATATGTCCTGCTAGCCTCTTTAGCCCCTTTCAGCTCCTCCTCCCTTCCTCAGATTGACAGTACACCTGCCAATCACACTTTGAACAGTGAATGAAGGTTGAATTTAACCCATCCATTTTACACCCATGGTGCGACTTGGCGGATAGTTGTAAATTCAAAACCACTAAGAACCATCTGAATCTGTTAAACAAAATACTATGAAACAAGAAACTATGTTATAGAATACAGTAATACTATAAAATACTATACAAAGACTGGGACATGGAGTTTTCCCCCTTTATTGTTATTAATCATATGTACACTATAGTATTACTATTAAATATCTTCTCACTTTCAAAGCATACTAACACAGGCTGCCGACAAATACATAGCAAACAACTATAGAAATAGAAATAAAAGCAAATTACTGGAGAAATGTGATTATATATGAAGATACAGACTGCATAAAAACACAAGATAAAAAAAAAACACTAATAACGGAAGAAATATTTTGTATTTTACAGGAGTTTAAAATGATTAAAATATTACTCAATATGACTAAGTGCTAAAAGTGTAACTCCCCATGATTTGATAGCACAACTCAGCACCCAGACATGTTTAGAAAAATGCCACCAAAGTAGCTGGTACCCATGCCGCTACAGGGCTAATGGCACATTCAGACAGAATGCGTTCAACACCTTGACTGAGACTCTTTTGCACACTGAAGTTAGATGCAAGTTTAAAGCATTTTTTATGCTCCTAAAGGGTGTTGAACAAAGTAAGTACAGATGTCTGATGCACGTTGGAAGGAGTTACCCATTTCTGTTCCTCTGTAAGTTTCTTTGGTAGAATTGCAGATGCAGCTATGTAAGAGAGTGGCATGACTGTTGAGTAAGTTTTTGCTGACTGAATTTGATGAGCAATAAATAAGTACGTTTAGGATGTGTTGTAAGCAAGCAAGTACACCTCAAAATGCATCCATGCAGTCAGTTTATCAGGATTACAATCCTAGTTTTAGAAAGTTGCTATGAGCAGCATGGGCCCCGTATACAGGTGGTCTGTAGTACTGCAAATCTGTAGCACCGCAAATCCCTTGTGCAGCTCCCTAGAAACCAAGCAGGACATTGAGGATTTCCGGCTGCCTTTCACAGTGGCTGAAAGTGAAGATAGGCCTTTTTGTTATATAGCTGGTGGTGAAAATTGGAAGTAAGATAATATAAAATTAAAATAATTTAAAATTTTTTGGCTAGATATAGGTTTTTAGTTATAAATTGTTTAAATATTTCCTTATACATAAAAAATAAATCCTTTGGCTTTTCATATAAACCAGGGAAAGGCAAGTGTATTTATATGGCACATTTCAGTTGCATGACAATGCAAACTTTATTTAAGTGAACTATAACCCCATTATATCTACACTCACCGGCCACTTTATTAGGTACACCTGTCCAATTTCTCGTTAACACTTAATTTCTAAGCAGCCAATCACATGGTGGCAACTTAGTGCATTTAGGCATGTAGACATGGTCAAGACAATCTCCTGCAGTTCAAACCGAGCATCAGTTTGGGGAAGAAAGGTGATTTGAGTGACTTTGAACGTGGCATGATTGTTGGTGCCAGAAGGGCTGGTCTGAGTATTTCAGAAACTGCTGATCTACTGGGATTTTCACACACAACCATCTCTAGGGTTTACAGAGAATGGTCCGAAAAAGAAAAAACATCCCGTGAGCGGCAGTTCTGTGGGCGGAAATGCCTTGTTGATGCCAGAGGTCAGAGGAGAATGGCCAGACTGGTTCGAGCTGATAGAAGGGCAACAGTGACTCAAATAACCACCTGTTACAACCAAGGTGGGCAGAAGAGCATCTCTGAACGCACAGTACGTCGAACTTTGAGGCAGATGGGCTACAGCAGCATAAGACCACACCCGGTGCAACTCCTTTCAGCTAAGAACAGGAAACTGAGGCTACAATTTGCACAAGCTCATCGAAATTGGACAATAGAAGATTGGAAAAACGTTGCCTGGTCTGATGAGACTCGATTTCTGCTGCGACATTCGGATGGTAGGGTCGGAATTTGGCGTCTACAACATGAAAGCATGGATCCATCCTGCCATGTATCAACGGTTCAGGCTGGTGGTGGTGGTGTCATGGTGTGGGGAATATTTTCTTGGCACTCTTTGTGCCCCTTGGTACCAATTGAGCATCGTTGCAATGCCACAGCCTACCTGAGTATTGTTGCTGACCATGTCCATCCCTTTATGACCACAATGTACCCAACTTCTGATGGCTACTTTCAGCAGGATAATACGCCATGTCATAAAGCTGGAATCATCTCAGACTGGTTTCTTGAACATGACAATGAGTTCACTGTACTCAAATGGCCTCCACAGTCACCAGATCTCAATCCAATAAAGCATCTTTGGGATGTGGTGGAACGGGAGATTTGCATCATGGATGTGCAGCCGACAAATCTGCGGCAACTGTGTGATGCCATCATGTCAATATGGACCAAACTCCCTGAGGAATGCTTCCAGCACCTTGTTGAATCTATGCCACGAAAAATTGAGGCAGTTCTGAAGGCAAAAGGGGGTCCAACCCGTTACTAGCATGGGGTACCTAATAAAGTGGCCGGTGGGTGTATACAGTATATTCTTGTTCATTGTTTATGGCTTGGATGCATGACTATCTCCTACCGAGCTCACCAGATCTTTGACTGGTTGAAGAGCTGCTTCAACCTGCAAGTGTCTTCCATTTTTGACATTGCCGCTTGATCCCACTTTAAAACTATGTAGCGGCCCTTTCGCTGCCTTTCCTTAACCTTTGTTCTGCCTTTTGTTCTCAGGGACGGCCCGGACTAGATAGTTGATATGCTGTCATTTTTCAGACAACACAAATGTGAACAGGGAAAATTCAGTTCCTTATTGTGATCCAGATGTCAGTGGTGTGGATCACTAGGTAGAGTTAGAAAAAAATACCATCACATTTTAGAATGAAAGACTGAGTAAATGACTACCAGTAGAAAAGAAATGTATCAAATATAATAAATTAATATATTTTTTAAATGCTCTTCTGGCTGGACAAATAATTTGATGAACTGTTTTTTCTGTTTGCATCCCTCAGTTGACTGTGCTGACATTGTCCTGAACTGTCTCTTCTGCCGATTCCACGAAATGATCCCCATCCTTCCTGACTGTTGCCAGAGACTCACCAATCACTGCTGGCCGAGCTATAAACATGTGGACCCTACTGTCGAGTCTTCACACACTGATGATGATGACTCTTGTGTTGAGTTGGATTGTGGTTTCTTCGGGACCTGCCAAGATGCAAGTGACTGCCTGGAACTGGCTATGGAAGTCTCCGAAATATGCTATCACTAGCAGAAAGCCCAAGATTAGAAGAAGGGAATGTCTCGGGGCCAAAGGAAATCTAATTTATTGGGGAAATAATGTTGGAGTTATGCAGAGACATTTTATGAAGGGTTATGCATGCAGATGATTGTCACCAGGTTGTAATAAACTTAGAAATGACGCTCAGTATCATTGTTGTTTTGTTTGTACATCAGTAAATGTGAAGATAACTAAAAGATAATAATTAACAGCATAGTTTTAATACACAATTATAAAAAATATGAACCAGTTACCTACTGGTTATTACTATTTCATAGTTTTCAGAGTTGGTTGTATGTTTACATTTTTAAACAACATGCCATGTGGTGTCAAGATGGGACACGAGGAAGGGGATTTAGAAGAACACCACGTCCTGCCACATTTTAAATTATGACGCACTTACTTTTTTAATAATGATTGTGTGTACTGGAAGGAGGGTTGTGGAGATCACAGTGTTCTGCACCTGCAAGATGAGGTAGGTTGCTTTTGATGTTTACTGTGTTAAACAAAAAACAACACAAAAAGCTATACGATTCCCCTGGTGCTTGAAAAATATTTAATGAGTTTCCTTTAATCTGAGAATAGGACAAAAGACGAGTTTCAAGCATGTAGCATGACATTTATTGGTGCAGACAGCATGTATCACTTTTGTAGTAGTCCCACACATACCTTTATATCACAGAGAGACATCATGTCCAAACAGTGTTGGTTCATGCCGTTAAAGTTTGGTGATCAAAGCCGCTGATCAAGCTGTGTGTGCTTAGAGGTGGGTTAATAACTCAAAAACTGTACTCAAGTAAGAGCAACAGCTCTCTTTTACTCAAGTAAAAACTACAAAAGTAACTACTCAGGTACCAAGTAATTGTTAGGTTATAATATTTGATTTAATGTATAGACCCAATGTTTCAGTAAAAAAATAATGTGCCATTTCTGTTTTTCCTAAAGACTTAACTAAAATGTAAAAAACATAATTACAGGCTAAGAAATTCATGCATAAATACCTTTCGCACTCACATAAAACTGATCCTTACAATGATCGATGTATTGATGTTAGGGGAGTGTAAAGAAATTCTAACAATGTTTACCAGATCTCCAGCTAGCTCAAGTTACTCACAGTAGGCAAAGTAGGTAAACAGTTTATTCAAGTAGGAGTAAAGAGTAAAAGTAAAATTTATGGTACAGTAAAGCTATCATAAATGCTAATTTTTCCACTACAAGTTACTCAAGTAAATGTAAGTAGTTGCCACCTACCGCTGTGTAAGCTGCAAGGTCAAATGAGTTTTGAGGTGATACCATGGCAGTTTTTCAATGGTCTCTTCTTGCAACACAGAGACAAAAGCTCCCTTTCTAATACTGTCGTGATGATTTTGCAACTTATGAACTGTTGTCAGTGAGATAAAAAAGTAATGTAAAGCACCTAAAGGAAAGGTCACATTTAGATATAATGTGAGTTTGATGGTGGCAGCTTTTTTAGGACAGGATGAGGCCAGCTGGTTGTACAGTGTAAATGCCTGGCAAGTAAGGAACGCATATGCCATAGCAGCCTGATGTTGCTCTCAATAGATATGAGAGAGGTAGGACAGAAACCTTATGTCTAAAGGGTGATTTATGGCCTTATGAGCGCAGTAGTGCGATATGGCAAACAAAATCTACCGCAACTGGGTGTAGGTCTCTCCGAGCGAGTAGGCGAAGTAGCTACGATGATCTTCCCCCTGACCTGTTTGTTTTGGAACCCTTCAATACAGTAAGCGGGATCTTTAGCAACATGTTGGCGATATCGTTTAATGTATGGTGCCAAAAAATGAACGAAATTGGTGATCAAATTTCCTACCTCTTCCGGAGTTCTCATTGCTGGCTTTATATTCTGACAGTGAAAAAAACTCAGTGTTTTGGGGACACCCAAACCTCTTTTAGACCCACCCTCAACCCTATATATTTAGCGTGAGGAGGAATAACATCACACATCTCCTCAAGAAAGGACAAACCTACATTAGATAGGATGGAATCGTACAGAGATTTATACTCTCCTAAATCCTCCATCCTACTTCCATATCATCCACCTTCTCCAACTTGATATTCTTTACCCTACCCTCCTTCACCGATGCCTTTTCCAAGTGAAACTATGGAAGAAAAATACCCTGAAGGAAAAGAATTTGCTTCCTGCTATTCCCTAGCCTGATAAAGAGAGGGCAGTTGGGACTTCACCTGGTTCGTCTAAAGATGACCAATCCACTGTCATTCTGCATCTGACACAGACTTTGCCATTTATAAAGGAGGAGGTTGAAATCTCTTCCTCACTCATTGCTACAGTAAAAATTGCCATGCTTCATTTGCTTTATAACATCAATTTGGATTTCAATTGAGAGACTTGTTTCAGATCTCAAACAGAACACCCGAGCCAAGTCAAGCATCAATGGCTTGAAGCATGGAATGAAGAATTCTATCGGACTCACTTTATCACCATACAGCTCAAAAAACCACAGCTTATTCCCGCCATTCATCATCTGTTGAAGGAACATTGACAAAAAGCAGAGGATTTCAGAGTGAAGACAATAGTTGAGACGCTTTTATACAAACTCAGATCTTCGTTTGGACTGTGCCCTGCTATTGAAGAAGTGTATAAAATCAACAGATAAATTTACAAAGCTAACAACTCTTTACTATTTCAGATATCTTTGGTCATGCAGAGTGAATTCTGTGCTATTTACTTGCATGTTTTAGAAACTAATGTTTCCTTGTTTAACTTATTTATCATTTGGGAGGGATTAAAAAAAAAACAACAAACATAATTACATTTTATTTCTAGTTTGTAGCCTAGTAAACCAGCCCCACCCACCAGCAACCCAAATCATTTTTGCCTGCGAGTGGTCTCGCCTCGATCAATGCCCCAGGCCCTAGAAATGGCGGGCCAATCACAACGCAGAGATGTGTTTTGAATTTCTGGATGTCAAGCGGCTGGGTTTTGAGGGTGTGATGGCAAAGCAGCGCAACGCAGGAGAAAGCACAACAAGGAAGATGGCAACAACTATTCAACAGTTTTCATTTGACTCATCTTTGGAATCAGTTTTGGAAGGATTAGACTTGGGGTTTTCTTTGCAACATGAGCAGGAAGAGGCTGTACGCTCATTCATTTTTAAAAAGGACGTATTTGCCGTTTTACCGGCAGGTTGTTTGTTTACACTCCCCCACCAGCTTTCTGTTGCACTTACTGAATCCTTCTGCAGCAGAGACAGAGAAGAGCTAATCCAGCTCTGCAAAAACCTCAGGGCCAAGATCGCTGTTCGCTGAAGGAGTCGTTAGAAGCTGCCGGACCGTGACTGCCTGTCAGGTTCATAAAATGTAGGGTTTTGCAAAAGAAGAACTAAAATACACAATTATGGATACAATTTCTGCAGAAAGGAGAGACAGTTGAACCCCAGACTCAAACATACTGTCTCCCAATGGACCTCCTCTGCAGTGCGTTTATTAACAGAACATGACACATGGCTACAAACAGAGTATTGTTCTGACAGAACAATTGATCAGTTCATGAAGACAGAATGCTCCATCAGAATGACAAGGCAGGATGGTCTCCTGACTGAATCATGAGACAGGAGTGGAGCATCCCCTTGCACAAATGTTTCATAAGCACACATTAATTTTATAATCATCATTGAATAAACCTAACACTGCCTGAGACGGACAAACGGAGCAGCACCGAAGAAGTGCTGTTAGAAGCTACGGCTACAATGCAACCATCGTAGCTAAAATGGGAGACGTCCCATGGTACCGTGAGTTATAAAATGAACCCTCTTGAAAATTGATCCAAAGTTGCGGTTGGACAAATGGACTGGACCTTCACTCCACCGAACCAAAAACAGTCACCTCCTCCTTGCCCTCCTTTCAATCTGATGCTTAATAAAGTACTCTGCTTGGGTGAACTAGGTAGAATAGATAGCCGTGTTGGTGTTTTTATTTGAAATAAGCTTTCTGATTCAACTGCTGATGGTTTTAAGATTTTAACAGAATGCTAATGCTCACTACATAGACTGAACGACTCTAGTGTTGCTGAAGCTAACTGCTGCATCATGAGCTAACCCTGTCTTTGTTTCAATTGGACCCCGACCGGAACCACAACCCCTGGGGCCAGCTAAACTAAGGGTCTTTCAGCCTCATCATAGTTTAATGCAATCCTGAGACATTATTCATTCTTCACCATAAATCAAATTAAACTTCACTGTTGTGACTGCAGTTAAGGTATCTGCATCAGGATTTATTCACATTTCATCTGCTGCTATTAAGCGACACTTTCAAATGGATTAAGCCTTAAACTACGAACATCACTCTTCCCTTTTTATTTCTTTAATTTTGCTTATTTTCAGTAGTGTTTGGTTTTGCTTAGCTATTAGATATAATACTGTTTGATTAGTAGCTAATAAAGGTACCATTGTATTTTAACCACTTTTGTGTTCATTTTACACAGTGAACGATTTATCACACATTTATTTGTTTGGTGATTAATACCGATGCTAAGAGCCATACCCTTAGCAATAAAGCTAAGGGTATGGCTCTTAGCAACATAGTATACTTGAAGTAATTTCTATTAAGAATACTTAAGTATAAGTTTAGAAAGTATACCAAACAATGTACTTTTAGTGTACTTTTATGATTACTAAAGTAGTACTTCTTCGAACTAAATTGGGATATTTTTAAGTTTACCAAAGTATACCTAAAGTATACTTCAGTAAACAATAAAGTAAACAATAATATAGTCAAGTACACTTGTCTATACTATTGTTAAGTATATGAAATATAGTTCAAAATAAGTAAACTCTAAGTGCACTGCCTGATTTTAAGTATGAAATTAGTGCACTTTTTGCTAAGGGATAGCCTAAATTACTAAATTGGTGAAAAAGAATTGGATTTTTAACAGCTGGATTTAGGAGTCCAACCTTTTAAGTATGGGGCTAAAACCATGATCAGTACGCAAATTAAAGTTATAATAATTCAACTAATAATAAATAACTAGCTTTACCCTTGATTTGAATTACCTATGAATTAACTATAACTCCCAGTCCTAGTTATCTGACATATTCATAATCTTCTGGTGAGCTAGCACAACAGTCATTGTCTAAAAAGCACGACATTTTTCTTCTTACATTTTCTGACATCTTATCTTTTTCAATAATTTCATTCTTTCTTAATTATTGCAATGATCAAAACAATATTTTAGTTTTAAATCATGTTTATTTTTGAGTTAAAATTTGTTTTGAAATTTGAAACATTAAACAAACATAATGATCTTTAATAGGAGGACATACTTTCCTTTGCCCTGTGTTTTATTGCTGTTAACTGAGTAAGGAGCTACACCCCTGTAATCTGACGGCCTGCACATTCCACCACTGTTCTGTTGATTCAATGACACACCAACAAGCACTTCAGCTTCAGCATGATTGTCTTTCTGAAGTACTGAAAAAAAATCTTGAAGCCTGTCCCCTTTTGAGCAGGCCTATTTCAGTTCAAGTGCCACTGGAAACTCACAAGCTGTTAGATATGGCATTTGTAGGACACTTGTCTTTGTCACTCCCCTCAACCCCTGTCCTCAGAGACGGTTCTCTCAAGAGTTAGATCATTGTTAGGATCACTTCCGTCTGAAATATGTCCTTGTGAAACAACAGAAACAAGACTGCCATTCCAGTGAGACAAATGGTAGAAGATCTTATTCAGTCTAAGATTGCATATTTAGTAAAGTTTTCTCTGGAACAATCCTATTACATTTAGTTTCACTTCTAGATCTCCAAACAGGTTTTTGTGATGTCCAAACCATAACTACTACAAACAATCCACAGGCAGTGTTGTACACTCAGACTAAGTATTATTCAACAAACTTTTCTCAATGATAACAGCTTATTTAATGGTTTTTTTGTGTGTGTGTGTGGTGGGATGGTGTTCCACCCTCCCCACTCTGTGCACCAGGTGTAGCAAGGAGCAAGCCGTTGATTGGTGGGTGGGGCAGATGGCTTTATAGCTGAGCAGGCCTCTGTGAGGTGCATGTGTCTTTGTTTCCCCTAGATTTTGGCTGCCTAAGTGGCTGGTGTGCTTGATCCACTCATCTGAAATCCATTGCTCTGCCAGTGTTGGCTGCTACAGCTGGAGGTTGTTGCAGCATGCGGCTTCCATCTAGTCCTCACCTGCTGGTCCACTTTCTTGCTGGTTAGGCTGTGTTTCCACTCCTGGGGTTTTCTTTGAGCTGTGGCGCTTTGGACGCTCTGCTGTTTTGTTTTGACGGTGTTTGTTTGGGCCTTCTCAACAAAACCTGTTGCTTCTTGGACAGGCGGAAGTGAGCAGGACATGACTCCTCTGGTGTATGAAATTGTATGAAGTAAGCATCAATAGATGTTGAACCTAACGCTTTAATGTAATTGCCATGATAGGGTGTGTCTGATCAACCTTTTCCTATGTTGATTTGCACATACATGTGAAATGATCCTTCATATATCCTCTTTTCATCCGTTTTACATCAGACTCAGGGTGTTTGTTGCCAGAAGCTAAATGTTAGTCTTACTGTAGCTGACTGTTGAAGTCTCTATCTCCCTTATTACCAAACTGCAATAATAATACCAAAAACTTAAACACCCTCAAAATTGGTAAATTTTTAATTTTTCCATTTCCTGACGTATGATCTTCAGAAGAGATTTGCTGAACCTGCATCAGAATGAAAACGGTTTATTAATCCAGTAGAGTAGAGGGCAAATAATTGAAGCAGCAACCTGGCCAAACATACATATAAATAAACAAGTTGGTGATACAGCTGTCACAGAGGTGTATAAATAGGCCCAGTATAATTAAATGGAAAATAAAACAGACATCTTTACTGTAGTCGAATCAAAAACATCTAATCAGGGAATACATGAATGATTATCAATAGCAATTAGTTTTAATCATAAGTAAATAAAAACACAATTACATGGAATGTTCCCTGATGATGGTACTTCAAGAACATAATTCGGTTAAAGCTGCATGCCTTCCAACAACATTTAAACAAAAGGCAGTGACTGTGAAATGGAGGGGTGGACATTTTAAGCTGGAGATACTCACACGGAAGAGTTGCAATTAGAAAATATTTAATTTATTTATACAGATAGCAGTCATATTCTTCAGAATATTTCTATCTAAGGAAAACCAGCTGATTGCGATGACTCGTTGACTCTCTCTAATCCCTCACACTGAGCGTGCTGTTTATTAACATGCTCTTGGATGAGTAACCTAGAAAAGGATTAGAGTAGTCTTCCCCTGGTGCCCGGACACTGGTGGTGGAAAAAGCCAGAGGATGAATGGAACTGGGAACGAGGGAAGAGAAGGGGGAAAGTTTGGTGGCGTGCAGATGAGAGAAGCTAAGCCAGAAGCTAAATGAAGGAGATCTTGAAAGATGATTGGTTGAGAGAAGGTGCGGCCCCCGACTTGACTGACTGAAGCTGAAAGAGGGACATTGCAGGTGGTTCAGGTGAAGCTGAATTAGTCTTCCAGATTGAATTTACGCCTAAGCTTCATTTATCTGTCATACTTACACACAAGAGCAACAGGAGTTTATTAGTAATTTATCTATGTATTCGAACAAAAAAAATTAAGGTCAAGTGGAAGACAATAAAATAATAAATGTCTCTGCAAACATATACAGTAAGAAAAAAGATTTCTAAAATTTATTGAATTAAAAGTTACCCTGAGCAATTTCTAAAAGGGGACAGAAAATTTTAATTTCCTTTGACTTTTTAGAAACTGTATTTTATGAACTCCTCAGTTTAAACACTTAAAGCAGTGATAACAAAAGTGGCACAGTGCAATGTACTTGAAAGATTTTCTCATTATATGTTCACAACAAATCATTTTATCTCTGTCAACCAAAATCACTAGCTGCAAATTTAGCTTCATCCATCCATCCATCCATCCATCCATCCATCCATCCATCCATCCATCCATCCATCCATCCATCCATCCATCCATCCATCCATCCATCCATCCATCCATCCATTCATCCATCCATCCATCCATCCATCCATCCATCCATCCATCCATCCATCCATCCATCCATCCATTATCTGACAGGCTTGTCCCGAGTGGGGTCGCGAGGGGTGCTGGTGCCTATCTCCAGCAGTCAATGGGCGAGAGGCGGGGTACACCCTGGAGAGGTCGCCAGTCTGTTGCAACACAAAGACACACAGGACAAACAACCATTCATGCACACACTCACACCTAAGGACAATTTAGAGAAGCCAATTAACCTAATGTTTTTGGACTGAGGGAGGAAGCCGCAGTACCCGGAGAGAACCCACGCATGCTCAGGGAGAACTTGCAAACTCCATGCAGAATGACTCTGGGCCAGGAATCGGCAAAGATTAAAAACTTGAGTTAGAAAAAATAAAATAAATAAAAAAATCAATATTTTGTAAGATTTTAATTTCTTAAAGGCACAGTTGTAATTTTGCTATTGTTGAAGCCCCCACTCGAATAACATAACAAACTTCAAAAGCCTTATAGACAGTTTTGTAAACTTACACATCAACATGTTCATTTTCTTTTTAGAAAATAATACATTTTCTAACAGAGGTTGGCTTTAAATTGTGCAAATTTGTACCTGTGAAAGCTGCACTGGCTCAGAAAGCTTAAGTCAAACAAATAACGCTACATCCGGCTCACGCTGTGCAAATTGCATGTTGCGGGTTCCATCTGCAGGGAGCTCTGCTTGTGACCAATTTTCTCATTACCTGCTACAGCACAATTACAGAGCTGAGTGCTCTAGCTGATACTGCTCCATAAAACCCATTGGAGGTCCTTTTGTGGTTTTTTCCCTTGAACATAAAGCGTGTCTGCATAAACAGATGCCCGTGTTAAAGCGAAACATCTGCACATCTTAAACTTCCTGGATCTCTTTCAAATAAGCTGATGGTTTTGGGAGCAATATGGACTACAGGAACTAAATTTTTTTTAATAACATCCAAATGGCCTGTCCTTTTACTGGCCCAGTTCAAATGCTATACTGTCCCTGACAAGGTTATGTGGTTTTCACTGCTGCACAACACATGCACTGGCTATAATGGTCGCTTGGTGGCTAGTGATAACCTATTACCTAGCATTCTGCTGCTATGGTGCCTAGTTTAATTCAAAACACTTGTAAAGGTGGTCAAAGAGAAAGCAGTACGGAAATAATTTAACGTGATGCTGTTTTTTCTTCTAACTGAACACTTCAAACACTTTGCACCGCTTGGTTGTTGTGTATAGTGACATAAGACTGGCATCAGGAGAAGCGATCTAATTGCGAGCTGCTTCTGCGTGTTTACACGCATCTCTGCTCGCTAATGGGATG
The DNA here is from genome assembly GCF_016077235.1 of Cyprinodon tularosa. Taxonomy (NCBI): domain Eukaryota; kingdom Metazoa; phylum Chordata; class Actinopteri; order Cyprinodontiformes; family Cyprinodontidae; genus Cyprinodon; species Cyprinodon tularosa. The sequence continues at coordinate 448,383 of NW_024038774.1, read as the reverse complement.
TGAGCTTTGTTCACAGAGTTCAGGGCCTGATCGCTTCATTAGTGTGAAGCTGCTCTTCCTCCTAAGCACACAGCACTAATACTACCTCCCTTCAGACATGTTGCCGCAGCTCAGAGTGGCCTCCCGAGGAAGCTGCACCATTAAATATTAACGCCATGTGTTTAGAGGCTTTTTTTTTTTTTTCGCCTTTTCAAGCAGCGGGTTTGTCAGCATCTCATGAAGTGTTTCAAGATGAAGACTGTGTGAAAAGTGGAGCTCTCTGGGATTTCTGCAGCATTATCCCTTCTAGACAAAAAGTCTGTTTTTTTTATTGTTGTTTCCGTAATGATATGGATATTTCCCATGGTCTCTCTAAAAGGAAACAAAACCTGTATATTTTGATTAAATGTAAATCTAAAAATTATGGCATGTCTTTTTAATTAAACTCTGATACTTTGGTACTCCATGTACAACAAAGGATGACCAATTTATTTCATATGTCATGTAATGAGCAACTGGGTCTATGGTGGGTTTAGTTTTATATCAATTCAATATAACTGTCCTATATATACTTTTAAGAGTGTGGTAGAAAAGAGTAGAGAAAAACAGCCTGATGAGTATAAATAAACAAAGCAGAGAGATTAATTTATTAAACAATTTCCCAGGCTTTTAACATCTCATTCAACTGTTTATTTGGGGTTTATATTTGTTTATTTCTGTCCCAAGACGGAAAGAAGACTATAAACCTACCAAAAGATTTCTGTCAACCTAAACAGACATGCTAAGTTGTCTAACTCCGGAAGAGCTGCCGACGAAGTAACCCACGGCTTTGGTTAGAGAATCTCTTGAAAGAACGTCTTCTAGTCTTGCACTTGTCTTCCACAAATCCAGCTATTATGTGACAGGGCCAATAAGAAAGCCATAAGACAATCAAATTAGAAATAGCTAAAAGTCATGTAGGGGGATACAGCAAACATTTGTAAGAAGGTCATCTGGTCGATATAAACCAAAAAGAGACTTTAAAACTTAAATGCTAAATCCTTTCTGTGAGGTGAAGCTAACAGAGCAGATGACCCTGAATACTAACCTTCTACCCTGAGAACGGCATTTTGGCATTTTCATGTAGTGGAGATGGTAGGGAAAAGAGAACTGTTGAGAGTAGATGGAAAGATGGATGGAGGTACATCAAAGACAACGGGGAGAAAACAGTTGGAGGCTGGCAACGGTCTCTTCCCAGCAGGACAGCAATGCTTAGAATAAAGTCAGGGCATCAATGCAGTGGTTTATATCAAACCTTGTAATCATCTGCCACCATGGCCTAGTCAAAGTTTAGACCATAACCCAGTTACAGTAGTTATCTGTGGCAAAGATTAAAAACTTGAGTTGAAAGACGCTTTCCATCTAAAATGAGCTTGATGTATTTTGTGATAGAAATTAGGAAAGATTTTCACATTTTCATATCTAGATGTGACACTCACTCATAGTTATTGCTGCAGGAAAAAAGCGATTTTACAGAGTAAAGACTGTGGTGCCTTGAAAACGAAAGATCTTCAAATGTTGCCTCCCTCTTTGTTTTCTTAATAATCTTTATTTGTAAAAAGTTTAAACATCTATTTCCTTCTACATCAAACCCAACAAATCTCTTTAGGTAAAATATAGATAAGTTTTAGGTAAATGAACACTTTTAAAGAAGTTGAGACACAATTCATATTGAAAAACTCCTCCCAGCATCACCTGCATTCAATCACCTCATGATGCGCCTGAGCTCCAGCCAAACACAGTCAAGTCCTCACTCCTCAGCCAACCATCTTATGAGGTTCGGCTTAAAGCTCTCCAGTCACAGACTCTCAAGGTCTTTAGCTGAGTTTCTACACCCCATCTGGTCCATAATGCTTTCAAGCTGCTTCTTTCTTCCTTCTCCCTTGGCCTCCGGTCCACCACCAATGTCCGGATCCTAGGGAAATACATACAAAACCCTAATCTCAAAATTATCATCCAAGTTCATCCCTATTCACAGCTCCCATGTCTTCTGCAGAGACGTCAGATTCATCATTAAATCTCTGTAATTGCCACTTTTCTTCTATGAGTGAGTCCCTCCAGGTGGAAATAACTGTATGCTGCTGCATAAAGATGGTGAACGTTGGGGAGGATCGAAGGAGCTATAAGAAATGTCATCCAAGCATGCTAGGTGTGAGGGAATGCCTTCGCGTCAATGAGTCAATGCAATCAACTGGTTTTCCTTAGATAGAAAACTTTTAAATCAATCTGACTGTATGATCGGGTTTAATTATCTCTGTAAAGTACCTGGAGATGGCATGTGTTGTGAATTGGTGCTATATAAATAAGCTGAATTGAATTTAGCCTCTCAAATTGGAACACAAGTATAGCCTAATCCAGGGACGTGGCTAGACCTATTTTAGGGTGGCTGAAGTCATCCCTTCGTTGGTATTAGCCACCCCATAATTATTTTGCGATTTTTATTGTTATTTTTTTATTTATTGATTTTTTTTCCATATAACCCCAAACAATTGCAGTAAAGCACTGAAAACGAGCCACCAAGAAGGCAAGTTAATCTGAAGATAAGTTCCTGTTAGTTTATTTACAAACACAATTATTTATACAATTATTAATATCGTTAGGATATTCATTTCCTTCATTGGCTCCGCGTCCAGCGTCACGTCACGTGGTACACGGCCATCAACTGGACCATAGCAGCTGTGCAGTGCAGCAACAGCGCGCCCTTTGAATCTCCACACAGTCATCGAGCTTGATTAGGAAAGTTATGGTTGCGTGCAGATACATACGGTGAGTTTGCCATTTGATGTCAGCGGTTTACATTTTCTTCACTTTACCTGGAGTGAGGAAAGAGACAATATAGGCCTAATAGCTTGTCTGATTCAGTAGGAATTACGTTACCATGGTGAACAAAGTCAGTGGTGTGGGAAAACACGATGTTGTTGTAGCCTACTAGCATCATTATAATAGTTTTGTCACAGGAGCAGTGATGGGCAGTAGCGCCGCTACATGTAGCGAAGCTATTAGTTTAACTACATTTTCAAGTAGCTTGACCGTAGCGTCGCTGCTTTATTTATCAAGTAACTTTCCTGTAGCGACGTTATTGTTTTGATCAAGTAGCGACGTAGCGTCCACAAACGCTACAAAATCCAGGGCAAAACTAAGAAATGAAACCAGGTTTTCTATTTCTAAACAACAATCAGCCACAAAACTACTGTAAATAGCAGTTTCAGCTGACGCTTTATAAGTGGCGTAGTAGCACAGGCACACTCCGTAGGGTTAAACAAGCGCACCTTTTCCGAGGCTGTCGTTCTATTGGCTGGAAAGGTTGCTAGGCAACGATCCAACTGCAGTCTGAGAGAGCAAAACAAATCCGCAAGCAGAGCGTAACTGAGACCCGTGCAGAGCGGAGATGGAGGCAAGCGAGAGGAAAAAATATCTGTGATAATATAGAAAATATCTGTTTAAATCTGAGAGAAGAAACAAAGATTTTTGAGAGAAGAGAAAATATTTGAGAGAGAGCGCATGTTTTGAGTGTGAGCATTATACGTTTTGAGTGCAAGAAGATGAAATTCTTTTCTCTAATTGAAGTTATGTGCTCTTGCATTATGGCAGGATAATTCTCCCATATCTATGTGCCACCAGTCTGATAGGGCGACACTGTGTGATATGGTAGTGCTTCCTTGGGTTGACTATAGTTCTAAGTTGTACGTTTCATATACTGTTGATTTTGTGTTTTCATTAATACATTGTACTTAAAAATACTTCCTTTATTTGCATTAAAACTTTGTCAGACTGATGTGAAAAAGTCTCAAGGATATCCTTCTTTGCAATGATGCTATTGCCTATTGCCTACTGTCCATTTATGCAACTTGTATTTTGTGGTTAAACTTTAGATTAAGCAGAAATCTATCAAAGATAATGCTGCATTTATTGTTAAGTTCCTCACATATATGTGTTTCTCTCTGTGCCAGGTGTAGAGAAAGACATGCCAAAGTCCAGGTCACACACACACACCAAGCACACACACAGAAACAGGGTTATTGCAAAGCAGACAGGGGTTCCTGACAGGTTGTGGGTGCAGGGGAGATGGGGAAAGATGAATGGCCAGGTTAAGGGTTTATGAAGATGTTGGGAGTCTGTTGGTTAGACAACTGTCTTCTGTAGAAGGTTTCCATTATGATGAGTGGCGAACCACTTGCCTTCTTCCATTTATGCAGTAATGCATGGCACCTACCATTTACTCTTTGTAATTTAGCACATTTTAACTGGTGTAGTTTAGTTGGTGAAGTAGCATTAGTGAGGGAAGTGTTTCCCAGGTATGTTGCTCTTAAAATAATGAATTTATAGACAGCGCCTTAGAAAGTGCACTGAAAAAATTCCGGCGCGCGCTGCGCGCGCGCAATATCTTACCTAGGGGCTAAGCCACCCATGTCTCTCGAACCTAGTGACGGCCCTGGCCTAATCCTCCCACCCCTCCTTCCATTTGTAGTGTATTTTGCAGGTTGCCAGGAGAGACTAGGACATAGCTGTTAAATTCAAGATAATCCAGCCACGATAAGTTGTGCAAATGCTTTTGAGGGAAGATGAGGCCTCTTAAGTATTATTTAAAGTTTTCTGGTTTGCTCATCTTGCTAGCTTCTATGTTTGCAGGCTGCTGCTCTTTTTGCCAAAAAGACATACCAAATGCTGTGCTCAGATTTAGGAACTGGAAAGTAAGCAGCTCTCAATTTCTCACTTATTGCTCCTTTAAACCGAAATTACATTTGAACTATTATGCTCAGGTCACCTTGGACCCTATGTGAGTTGAGACAGGGAAACAAAAAGGCATCTCCACCTCACCTGGAGTATTACTAGTGAACATTTTCATATCACAGTTCAGTAAGTCTTTCACACACAAAAAAAATAAATAAAATCACATAGAGGCAGATTTTACTTATTGTATTCTAATTCTCCTCCGATTCAAGTCTACCTGAATTCATGCCATGTATTTTCTTTCTCATTAGCTGTTCTACTTCCTGATGCAGCAACTGCTGTGACATCAGAGGACAAAAATAACAACATTGATGAGTTTAAGACACAACAAACAACCTGACATGTAATAACAAAATTTACATTTGCTGCTTAACTCTTACAAGAATGAAGCAGGGATACACATGTCTTCTATTGTCCCAGTTTACTTACCAAATTACCCTCTGAAACGAACCTGACCTCAGTCTCTTATATAGATAGCCATGTATGTGAGCATCCTCCTCAATTAGGTCAGGCGCGTTAATAGCATGGTGGAAACTAAAGCTTCCCTACAACATCCTCCAGGAATTATGTCTGACACCACTGACTGCCTTGTATCTATATTTGGGCCACGCGCGTGGATGTGTGTCACCCAAAACTACCCGCCTAATCTCCACCATGAGAAAAGAATAAAGTCAGCCGTGGGCCCACGGGCACAAATTGTCACAAAGGGAACTCCCAGCAGGCACTGTGTAAAAAACTAGGCTCTGGGCTTGTTTTTATGATACCTTTCAATCAGAGGGTGATTCCCAGCTGAAATGACAGGTGATTTGAGTCAGTCTTCAATTAATGGCCTCATTTTAACAATTAAGAGCAGAGGAGGAAGGGGAAAACCCCCACAAAAGATACCAATCATGAGTTTTTATGCACGGTGAATGTGATGTAGCTTGTCATATCTACCCAGGTGATACCATACTCTTTTAACTAAGCAGCGGCGTTAAGACAGAGCTAGGAAGGGAAAAACAAACAGGGGGTAAGGAAGAGGAGGAAGGATAGGGCAAAGGGCTTGCAAGGGGAATGATGGAGAGCATGGAGCTACATTTGCTCCCATCCTCTCCACCTCCTCGTGCCCCCAACACCCCCACAACATGGAGGAAATTAAAGAGCTGTGTAGCAGGAGGAGAAAAGGAGAGGAGGGTGGTGATTTAGAGCATGGCACAGGGGGATGGGGACCTGGCGCTTTGGAGTTAATTACTGAATAATGAGGAACAATTTATTGTGTTCTTGTTAGAGACATCAAAATGCTGCTGGATCTTGCCTATAGAGAGAGGAGCAGGCCTCTCTGGCTCCTTGTGCATCGGGTAAAATGAGGTGTTTAACTTAAAGTCATTAAAAAAATCCCCCACCGTGCTTTGCCTAACCTTACACAATGTGGGTGTTGCAGTTCTCCTGGGATGATGAGTACACTTAGCACCTTGCCCCAGTACAGTACTTCAGCTTTCCTCCAAGCCCTAGGAGTGGTACACTGATGCTGACAATTATTTCTCATATAGCAAACACTATGGGTTTGTCTATTGTCTTTCACCACAGAGCTCCTGGCTACTGCAGCTTCCTTCGACATCAGTTGCATAACTGGAGACCATACCTGCCTCCCCCCATTGAAAGCTTGTTGATAGGCACCAGTACACCCACACTATGCCCTTTGTTATGAACAAAATGGATTCAATTATTGTTCCACCCTTTTCAAATGTGCTTTGACAAAAGCAAATTGATTTATTTATGTTTGTTTTTTGTTTATATTTTGCACTGTATTACTGTATAGTGAAATAATATTAACCAGCAGTAGGTCAGTCAGACTACTGCTGATCACAGTTTCAAAAAAACATTATACAAACTATTGTGCTACTACTTATGTATACTGATTAGAGTGGTTTTACTGGAATAAGATTATAGTTAGAATGGATACAATGTGGATACAAAGTGTTCAAAATCCGAGATGGAACAAATTAATTCTTTCAGGTCTCTCAGATGAAGCTACCAAAAAACATTCATGAGGAAGAGTATCTGCTTTTTTAGGTACTGAGGTCTTTAAATGTACATAATCTGTGCAAGTGAAATAAAAAAAAAGCTGCTGTAGATCATCTGCAAATAGTAATAACCCTTTTTTTTACCTCAGTTTGCTTGAAAAAAAAAAAAAGGTTTAGGTGATTTTGTCACACTGTCAGGACTATCACTCACAACAGTGTGTTGACCTCAAGAATATTGCTTTAACTTTCTCAAAGGTCCCCCTCATTAAAAGCAACACAAACCACTGGATCACAAATCACACCATGTAAGTTCTGAGAGCTGCATGCTGCGTCTCTTGTGACATTGAAGGAGAAAGTGAGAAGGTGCTTACATAGTGCGTAGCCATGCTGTGTTGCCCAAATAGATATGTTCCATCTGAGAGCAATGCAGCCTTCGAAATTATCCTCACTAGACAGATGAGTGCTACTTGAATGTTAATGAGGGCCCCCTTTAGACACGCATAAATTAAATGATTAGATGTCTGCAATCATGCAAGGTCCTTAGGTGTCTCCTATTTATGGCATTTGAAATGTAGCTGCCTTTATTTACGACATGTCTCCCCCTCCTGCACAGGCTTTGCCACCTGAACAGGCAGAACGCTTTCAAAAGACGAGTTTTTTAATGACCTGCGAATGAATCACCCGGCAGACTCGGAGGAGATGCCAAGCCCACCCCTTCTTTGTAAACAAAAAGGAAAACTGTGCTGTAGAAGCTTTAGTTAAAGCCAAACCATATGCTGGAAAGGACTACAGTAAAACAGATTGGTTTCAGCTTGCAGAAAGGTCTAAAGCTACAAAGAGAAGAGGGGGGGCCTCAAAGGACAGTCACTAAACAATGCATCCTCCAGCTCCTCGGTCCACTCACACGTCATTGTCTTCTCTTTGCAGCAACAACAGCTTTTTTCATCTTCATGATTGCATTAATTACACCATAACGAACATCTCTTGGCTCCAGTAGTGTTTTCCCAATAGAGAACAGCATGTCAAGGCTTCAACAAAGGGAGGGAGCAGCACATATACTCAGCTGGCACTTCATTAATCAAAATAAAATAAAAACAAGAGAGAAAAAAATATCAGCCAGCCGTTGGTTTTTCTTTGATTTAATTTAATAGTGTTTTTCAAACAAAGCAGATGGGTGAGGATTTAACAAAAAGGTCTCTATTCTAATCAAATAAAAACCAACAGAAATGCTGTAACATACAACTTGCAGTCAGAAAGTTAAACTCATTATGGCAGTGGATGTCATATAATTTCTGGCCTTTAACTTATCTATCAAAACTGCTTTCATTTTTTCCTATTGCTTAGATGAAAAAAAGTTTTTATAAAAAAAAACACAAAAACAAGTTATAATAGAGTTATAACTTTATTTTTTGCCTCTAAATTGAAGCAAAATTTACTTTTTAAAGTGGCCTAGACAGAGTCCTGGTTTGTATGTGAGGAAAAAAAGATTAGGGTGGTGGCAAGAAGACAACTTAAAATTAAGATTTAAAATGTGAGCCGAACCATTCCAAAAAACATCAGGTTGACTTTATTTGCTCTTTAAACCTAAAAACCATCTTCATCATGACATAAACTTTGAGCAATGCATTGGTACCACCGGCAACACAACAGCCTCTTAGCATGGTAAGACGATGAATATGTTTTATAGTTGATTCAGTGTTCTTAGGTTGAAAAAAATGATATTGACTAATTCAGCCTACTATAACTATTCTAACTGGAAACCTAACCCAATATGGTATTTGACCAGTTATGTGGATGGTTGCAAATTTCAGCTGGACAAGAAGATTTTGACTTTGCGTTCCCAACATTTTATTGAATATCCATATAACATCACTTAACTGTAACTCACAATAGCACTATACATTTTCCTCTTGGGCTTTGGTTGTTCTTGAATATTTTCTGAACATCCTAGATGATAGTTGGGTTAAGATCAGTTAAACTTGAACTCAATTTATTATAACAATATGCAAATATTTTAAGACATACAGAACAGAACTGGTTGAAAGCTTTCTAAAAGTTGAAGGACACTGGTTAAAAGTAGGGATGCACGATATTGGGATTTTGGCCGATATCCGATATGCCGATATTTTAAAACTCATGTAGCCCATAACCGATATCGAAACCGATATTAAAGCTGGACAAAAATAAGTAGTCATTGAAAATAGCAGTTTTGTTATCCATTTCTGACACTTTGAAAAATAATATACTCAAATATACACTCACCGGCCACTTTATTAGGTACACCTGTCCAACTGCTGGTTAACACTTAATTTCTAAGCAGCCAATCACATGGCGGCAACTCAGTGCATTTAGGCATGTAGACATGGTCAAGACAATCTCCTGCAGTTCAAACCGAGCATCAGTATGGGGAAGAAAGGTGATTTACAGGTGCTGGTCCTAAAATTAGAATATCATGAAAAAGTAGATTGATTTCAGTAATTCCATTTAAAAAGTGAAACTTGTATATTATATTCATACATTACATACAAACTCATATATTTCAGATGTTTATTTTGTTTAATTTTGATGATTACAAATGACAACAAATGAAAATCTCAAATTCATCATATCAGAAAATTAGAATATTGTGAAAAGGTTCAAAATTGATGGCCCCTGGTGCCACACTCTAATCAGCTAATTAACTCAAACCACCTGCAAAAGCCTTTAAATGGTCTTTCAGTCTAGTTCTATAGGCTACACAATCATGGGGAAGACTGCTGACTTGACAGTTGTCCAAAAGACGACCATCGACACCTTGCACAAGGAGGGCAAGACACAAAAGGTCATCGCTAAAGAGGCTGGCTGTTCACAGAGCTCAGTGTCCAAGCACATTAATAGAGAGGCGAAGGGAAGGAAAAGATGTGGTCGAAAAAAGTGTACAAGCAAGAGAGATAACCGCACCCTGGAGAGGATTGTGAAACAAAACCCATTCAAAAATGTGGGGGAGATTCACAAAGAGTGGACTGCAGCTGGAGTGAGTGCTTCAAGAACCACCACACACAGACGTATGAAAGACATGGGTTTCTGCTGTCGCATTCCTTGTGTCAAGCCACTCTTGAACCACAGACAGCGTCAGAAGCGTCTTGCCTGGGCTAAAGAGAAACAGGACTGGACTGCTGGTGAGTGGTCCAAAGTCATGTTCTCTGATGAAAGTAAATTTTGCATTTCCTTTGGAAATCAAGGTCCCAGAGTCTGGAGGAAAAGAAGAGAGGCACTTCATCCACGTTGCTTGAAGTCCAGTGTAAAGTTTTCACAGTCAGTGATGGTTTGGGGTGCCATGTCATCTGCTGGTGTTGGTCCATTGTGTTTTCTGAGGTCCAGGGTCAACGCAGCCACATACCAGGAAGTTTTAGAGCACTTCATGCTTCCTGCAGCTGACCAACTTTTTGGAGATGCAGATTTCATTTTCCAACAGGACTTGGCACCTGCACACAGTGCCAAAGCTACCAGTACCTGGTTGAAGGACCATGGTATCCCTGTTCTTAATCTATGGGGTATTGTGAAGAAGAAGATGCAATACACCAGACCCAACAATTCAGAAGAGCTAAAAGCCACTATTAGAGCAACCTGGGCTATCATAACACCTGAGCAGTGCCACAGACTGATCGACTCCATGCCACGCCGCATTGCTGCAGTAATACAGGCCAAAGGAGGCCCAACTAAATACTGAGTGCTGTACATGCTCATACTTTTCATGTTCATACTTTTCAGTTGGCCAACATTTCTATAAATCCTTTGTTTTTATTGGTCTTCAGTAATATTCTAATTTTCTGATATGATGAATTTGAGATTTTCATTTGTTGTCATTTGTAATCATCAAAATTAAACAAAATAAACATCTGAAATATATGAGTTTGTATGTAATGTATGAATATAATATACAAGTTTCACTTTTTAAATGGAATTACTGAAATCAATCTACTTTTTCATGATATTCTAATTTTATGACCAGCACCTGTAAGTGACTTTGAACGTGGAATGATTGTTGGTGCCAGAAGGGCTGGTCTGAGTATTTCAGAAACTGCTGATCTACTTGGATTTTCACGCACAACCATCTCTAGGGTTTACAGAGAATGGTCCGAAAAAGAAAAAAACATCCAGTGAGTTGCAGTTCTGTGGGCGGAAATGCCTTGTTGATGCCAGAGGTCAGAGGAGAATGGCCAGACTGGTTCGAGCTGATAGAAGGGCAACAGTGACTCAAATAACCACAAGTTACAACCAAGGTGGGCAGAAGAGCATCTCTGAAAGCACAGTACATTGAACTTTGAGGCAGATGGGCTACAGCAGCAGAAGACCACACCGGGTGCCACTCCTTTCAGCTAAGAACAGGTAACTGAGGCTACAATTTGCACAAGCTCATCGAAATTGGACAATAGAAGATTGGAAAAACGTTGCCTGGTCTGATGAGTCTCGATTTCTGCTGCAACATTCGGATGGTAGGGTCAGAATTTGGCGTCTACAAGATGAAAGCATGGATCCATCCTGCCTTGTATCAACGGTTCAGGCTGGTGGTGGTGGTGTCATGGTGTGGGGAATATTTTCTTGGCACTCTTTGGGCCCCTTGGTACCAATTGAGCATCGTTGCAACTCCACAGCCTACCTGAGTATTGTTGCTGACCATGTCCATCCCTTTATGACCACAATGTACCCAACTTCTGATGGCTACTTTCAGCAGGATAATGTGCCATGTCATAAAGCTGGAATCATCTCAGACTGGTTTCTTGAACATGACAATGAGTTCACTGTACTCAAATGGCCTCCGCAGTCACCAGATCTCAATCCAATAGAGCATCTTTGGGATGTGGTGGAACGGGAGATATGCATCATGGATGTGCAGCCGACAAATCTGCAGCAACTGTGTGATGCCATCATGTCAATATGGACCAAACTCCCTGAGGAATGCTTCCAGCACCTTGTTGAATGTATGCCACGAAGAATTGAGGCAGTTCTGAAGGCAAAAGGGGGTCCAACCCATTACTACCATGGGGTACCTAATAAAGTGACCGGTGAGTGTATTTTCATATGCTGATATCAAATTGATTTTTAAAAACGCGGTATCGATCCATTTTACTTTCAAAATCTCGTGAAATTTCATCGTTCTATTACAAACTCTCTTGATATTTTGCAAATTCTTGTGAGATTTTGTTAGTAAAATAGGTCGATACCGCGTCAATATATCAACATATACAAATATGGCAAAATTTTGTGAATTTTCGGGGGATTTCGTAACATAACGATGACATATAGCAATATTTCATTAGTAAAAGAGATTGATATGGTGTTTTTAAATGTCAATATATCAGCATATGAAGATATTGTGATATTTTAATGTATCAATATTTTTCCCCTCGTCTTTAGAAGTTTTTAAGTCTGTGAAAAAGAAGTTTTTGAGGAAGAAGAAGAAGTAGTATTTTTATATATATTTTTTTAGACTTTAGAAACTCAGAAGCTGATCAAATATCGGGTTAAATATCGGTGGGGCGGCCGATGTCCGATATTAAGTTTTAAGGCCGATACAGGCCGAAACCGATAGGGGGCCGATTATATCGTGCATCCCTAGTTAAAAGATCTGTGCAGGGAGCTGCCTCTGCAGTTTGTGACATGTGGTCAAATATCCAATCAACGTTATACTGATGCCTACAAAATATATTTAGTTAATGTGGAACCTTGCATTTCACATTTACTTGTATTCGTCGTCTGCCACTTCATACAGGACTGCGAGGTGGGGGATGCACTCTCAGCAAAGGTTTTCTATGTTAAAAATACCAATTGCCTAGAGAACCTATATAACCCTTTATGCAGATTTTGGGTGAGAGTTGGTTAGAGAAAATCTAATTAAAAAGCTCTAACTTATGACAAAGACTCAGGTTAAGAAAAAAATCGATTTTCCAGTTAATAGGGGAGAGTGAGGTAAAGTGAGACACCGGGTAATGTGAGACAACCCCTGTATCTAGGCAACAGAACACATTTGTGCCCATGTGTCCATTTTGTTTCGAAGCTCCTCCCATTTCCCCTTTGTCATAAAGGAGAGAAGCTCATTTTGCTGAGGTAAGCATGTCTTTTCCAACAAAATGTTTTTTTTGCATGTAAAAGTAAATTTTCTTGCTGTCAACTTAATCAACTGTTGTGCCAAAGCAAACTGATTCAAGTAGAAAAACTTATATCATACCTGTTGATGAACTACCAACATATAAAATCATGTGATGATGCTAGCTGAAGGTTAGCCTGAATTGCTAAGAAAGGTCATTTTTTCAAAAATGGTGGAGGTGGGGTAAATTGAGACAAATGCTGTGGGGTAAAGTGATACAGTGTCTTACTTTACCCCCACCATGAGGCACAGGGGAAGTTTAGTTGTAAACATATTGAATGTACTATTACATTGCATATGTAATGTAATATTACTATTAATTACATATTAATTAATATGTAATGGTACATTTTTATTTTAAATGTCATAAACATTTTAGAAAAGCCATCATGCCAAGGAATTACACCAGAAAGACAACCTGGGGCAAAACACCCCTCGAGGAGATGGAGAGTGCAGCCGCTTAAGTCAAGGAAGGAAAGAAGTCTCTAAGAGCAGCTGCAAGGGACAGAAATATTGACAAGTCAAGCCTTTTAAGATTCATAAAGAATGCTGGGAATGCCATACCTCCCATGTTTGTCTTCCCCAGAGTCAAGTTTAAGGATTGCTTCATGACAGGAGCACCTCCAGGAGCCAAAGGTACCGCCACCAGAACGGGATGGATGAATGAAGATATCTGGCCTGAGTTCCTTGATCACCTGATACAGCACACTAACTGCACCCCTGATCGTCCCATGCTGCTAATCCTGGATAATCTAAAAGCTCACATCTCACTTAAGGCAATAGAAATGTCCAAGAGCAACGGAATTGTTCTGCTCACCCTCCCACCCCACACATCCCATCGCATGCAGCCTCTCGACCTGACCGTGTAAGGCCCGTTCAAGACCCAATACAGCCGTGCTCTTGATGGGTGGATGAGGTCTAACCCCGGCAAAACAGTCTCCATCTACCAGACTGCAGGACTTGTGAATGAGGCTTTCATGTCAGCAGTGACACCATCACTTCTGGATTTAGGTCCACTGGGATTTTCCCATATAACCAAGACATTTTCCCTGATGAAGCATTTGCACCATCCATGGTGTCAGACCTGCCAAATCCTGAGCTGCAGCCTGCCAATGCAGATGATCTGGATGGTCCACCCCTTGCAGATGATTTTTATGGTCCACCCCCTGCAGATGATCCACCTGCAGATGAACCACCAGCTGCAGATAATTCACCCGCTGATGCTTATCCATCCACTGCACATGGTCCACATGGATGTGCCTCGCCAGCTGATTCAGATGTGCCACGTGTTCCCAGCCGAACTGGATATGTGTCTCCTTGTGAAATACTACCACTTCCCAAATGTCCACCCAGAACACAAACCAAACGAAAGCGTGTGAAGACAGCCATCATAACTGAGAAGCAGGCAATTGAAGAGGTTTATAAAGAAAGATAAAAAGGGAAACCGAATAAGAAAGCAACCAAAAGGTTGCACCTCTGAGGGGAGTGATGTCCCTGCCCCATTGGATAATGAAGAAGAGAGCTCTGAAGTTGAAAGACGTGATCCAGGAAAAAAAGATCTGTCTGTGGGTGACTTTGTCATGATTAACTTTACAACCAAACACAGGAACCTCCGGTATATTGGCATGGTCGAAAAAGTTGAAGATGATGAAATTCTTATGCAATTTTTTAGAAAAATTCAGGGAAACACAAAAGTGTGGGAGAGACCCACATTTGCTATTAAGGAAAAAGATGTGGCACATTTCCCCAAAGCAGACGTGGTGAAGAAGCTGTCTCAACCTATGAGGCGTGGAGGGACCACACGTAGAGAACAACTCTTCATCTTTCCCTGCAATCTTCAGGGCTGGAATGTGGAGTAGTTGTAGAGGCCTACTGTATTTGTAGAGATTTGATTGTGGATTTAGTCCTGTTGAGTCCCAGGCTGTTCTAGCTGGCTCTAAAGGTCCTGTGTTCTGACCCTGAGACTGTGTTTTTATATTAAGACTTTTATATACATATAAAAAAAGAGATATTTTGTAGTGTAGGAGTTGAGTTGCAGCAAGGTGATTCATACCTCTCATTTGAATGTTAATAAAACATTTTGAATTACATTATGTTGTGTTTGATTTTGTTTAGAATTACTTTCAAGTGTTGTAGGAAAAAATTTGCTTCATAGACCAATTCCAATGGTTATTTTACTAGTCTGGCATTTGTTCTGGGATGTGAGGTTGTCAGGCCAGCTTTCAGGATTCTAACCTGTTACAGCATATGTTGTTATAGTACTTTCAGAGTGGAAAAGGTAAGTGGATCAGTTTACCCCTAGTTGGTTCACTTTACCCCGTTAACTTCTCTTGTCTGTCTCACTTTACCCCTAAGCTGGGGTAAAGTGAGCCACAAGACCACTTTTTCAAAAAACATCATATTTTCACTGCCCTTCATCCTGAATACATTCTGATAATTACAATAACAAGGAAACATCCTGAATTAATGGGAAATGTGTAAATTTAATTGATATATCATTTTAGCTCACTTGGAGGGGAGCAAATGTAAAAAACGTCTCACCTTACCCCCCTCTCCCCTACTATGACTGCATGCAAATTTCTGACCACCACTGTATGCCAAAAACCCTGCATGTGGACATAAACCTAAACCACATATACTCAGTAAGAAAGTTTTTTTTTAAAACATCAGACACATTTGAAGACTTCACAGGTTAGAAAGACCCTTTAAGCCTATATGGATACTCAGTCATTTGCACTTGAACCAAAGCAAGAGGTTTTTTTGTGTTTTTGTTAACAGAGGAAGAAGGTGAAAGAAATTTCCTTTAAGAGTGTTCCTCTTTTTCTCCCCTTCTATTTATTAGGATAATGAATTTTCAACTGCAGTGCCAGTTCCACTGAGCTTGCTCCTCGGCCTAATTCTCTGTAACGTTTCCTTATTGCCGCTGGGGAACATTATATGAAGGCAGGGCTTACAATACCATCAATATGCCCAAGACGACAATCGGACGTCTCATAGATATTAATGGAAGTGCAAATTAAATCAAAGCTGGAGTGCAGCTATCGGGGATATGATCAATGCCTTTTGCACAGTCAGATTTAATATGGGGTTTGTAATTTGAGTATCCAAACAAAATGTGCATCTTAATGGGAAAGATGAAAGTAATCCCACATGGGGAGGAAATAATACATTAGCTGCATTGTAATTAGAGAACTCGGAGTGCAATGTTTTCCCTGCTCCGAATTAATGTTGAATAAAAGCCTTATCTTTTTTACAATGATGAGAAAGGATGTGGACCTTTGCATTGTCTTTAGACACATCTTATTTCATCATTGGAAATAAATAATGTTTAAGTCAAGTCAAGTAAACACAGTGTGAACCTTACAATACACTTTCAAAGAGATGCAGCGCTGAGAGAAAATGTAAGGTAGCAAGTTAGAGTTGAAGATGCCATTACACACCTGCATCAACAGACCCACTTTCATTCAGACAAGAAAGGCTGCACTGTGGGAATCATGTTCTTTTACTTCTTCTGTGCATTTAATACCATTCAGCATTTTTCAGCAAATTTTTCAGACACCCCAGAAGACTCAACAACATCCCTGATCAAAGACTACTGACAAACAGACCACAATTTGTAAAACTAAAGGATCAAATTCCTAAGACAGAATCCTGTAATCTCCAAAGGTGTTAGATCAGTAGCAGCAGGCCAATAGAGGGCGCTAGGGTGCCTCCCTCCTCACCAGCCCAATGTCCTTGATGAAGACATAAAAAATTTATTTGAATTAAAGCTACAGTGTGTAATAATTACAGGGATATAAAGTCAGAAATTGAATATATTATACATAACTATGTTACTTATCATCACCTATGAGCTCAGCCTTTTAACCATAATATTTGCGTTGCCTTAGAATTCGTTATTTATAATTACATAGGAGCGGGTCTCGCAGCCATGGAGGCTGACATCTTTGCGCTACGGCAGCGCAGAGGCAACAAACTAGCGATTGTGAGATCGCCCATTACGCTCGAAAGTAACTACGGCAAGTTGAGAGAGATGAACTGAGACGGTACTGAACAATAGATGGCAGTATTATGCCTGAAAAGCGTTTAGTCTGCCTGAAACCAAAGAAGAAGAAGAAGCAGGTATACGGCGCTTCAGTAACAAGAAAGGTAAACAAGGCGGCAGGCGTGAGTGACTTTGCAAACTGTTTGGCCAAACATCAGACGAATGGAGGATCATGCCTACTCTGTATCACAACGAAAAGCGGCGGACACCGAACCCCCGTCATCTAAGAAGCGGAAACACGACGAGAATAAACGCAAGCGTGACAAAAAACGCGGATCAACATTGGCACGGCATTTACACGATGGAAGTCACTGATGGAGGAAAAAGGTTTTCAAAGTGACGCTCAAGTCGCCAGTTTTCTGTTGGACAGGTAATTAATCCTAACCACACACTTGTCTTTTTATACACGTAATACCCCACCCCCACATCCCGTTTCAACCAAACTATTGTCAAGATGTCTGGTAGCATTACCTAGATAAGGCCACAGCTTCATAAAATTACCACAGCTGATAGTGGCGTGTGTGAGTGTGAGAGAGACAGATATATGAAACTGCATATTAGCGAGCTACGGATATATACCTCGGTTACTTCTCTCCGGCTCCTTTGGAGATCTTCAAGCCTTTCCTCCACTGCTGTAGGCACCTCTCCCTCGGCTGGCCCTAGCTGCACGCCCACCCCGGCCTCTCTGCCCTCTTCCTCTCCCTCTTCCTCGCCTTGTAACCCCCGTGCCACAAAAAAGACTTAGACTCTGTAAACGGGGAATATATATTCTTCCAGCGAACACAATCTCGCTGTTAAACTAATGACTACAATTACTTCGTCTGTTTATATCACCATGCAAAGCAGCTCACCAAAACGTCACAACGATGTAGAAAAAATAACGGGTATATTTATTATCTAAAGTCTACATGAAATCTGTACCCTACACAGACTAATGAAATACTATCTGTAAAATTATCTATGTAAACAAACCTCATCACTTGAGAAAGTAGGTGATGCGGACGTCGTGGAAGACATTTTGTCCCGTAACGCTCGCCGTACAGTTGGGGGGGAGAAGCGGTGGGGGGGGGATGTTCATGTTGCTGCAGTCTGCAGTCTGAGCGCTAGATGTCGCTGAAAATTACACACTGTAGCTTTAAATTATAAAATTAAAATATTTAGCAATATATTGATTTATTCATTTTTTTGTCATATTGGTGATGCATTTCCGCCCTAGGGCGCAAAAATGTTTTGCCCATTGACTTTCGTTAAAAGTTGTACATGTGCAGTAGCTCCTCTGCAATACAGAAGTATGGGAGAGCTCTGGGCGCACCAAAGCTGCACCCTGAAGTGACAGGAACTGTTGTCACAGTTGTTGTGCGTGTGATTGACAGGCTGAGTTGCAGGAGGGAAGCAAACTTACCAAGAGAAGCTAGAGGTGAAACGGTTTGGACCTGATCAGCCGAACATCAAAATAAATCAGCAGTCCAAAGACAGATTGAGACGTACACTCAGTCTTTTTCCAGAACCTGGTTTAGCAAGAAGGCTTGGCTAACTGCATGTAGTGAGGCTAACGCTGTATTCTGCTTTCCCCGCATCCTTTTTCAAATGTCAAGATGACCCAGCATGGATAAAGACAGGCAAGTTATGACCTCCCAGCGAAATTGTGAAAATTATGAAGAAAAGTCCCAGATCCATAGAGGGGGAAAAAAAATACAAAAAGAAGATTTGATTTAAAGAGTGAGAAAAATACACAGAATCAGTGTTGGGCACGTTACTTTGAAAAAGTAATTAGTTATAGTTACTAGTTACTTCTCCCAAAAAGTAACTGAGTTACTAACTGAGTTACTCCACAATAAAAGTAACTAGTTACTAGTAAAAGTAACTATTGCGTTACTTTTGCGTTTCTCGCCCCCGTAAACCTCACCACCCAGCCCCCACCTTCTCGCCGTGTGTTTCCAAAGCCAGCTGAATAGAGAGGACGACAAAGACAAGAACCTGCAGACAGTTTAGCATTTATTGCAACTCAACGTAAATGACATCAGGGGGGAACGCCATGTGAAGTTTTATAACAGGACATTCAGATCTGGTGAGTATATGAAATTAATAACTGGGGATGTCTAATTCTGAAATCCTGTGTGTTTGGGTTGTTATAGATACTGCAACATCTATCTATCTATCTATCTATCTATCTATCTATCTATCTATCTATCTATCTATCTATCTATCTAGATGTATACTCTGTGTGTGACATAAAATATGGATCTCCATCCCTGCCACAAAGGCCATCAAATAATGTTTAAAATAAAAAATACAGTAGGTTGAGAAGGCAGAGCATCCATCCATCCATCCATCCATCCATCCATCCATCCATCCATCCATTCATCCATCCATCCATCCATCCATCCATCCATCCATCCATCCATCCATCCATCCATCCATCCATCCATCCATCCATCCATCCATCCAGATTTCTCCCTTTCTCCATATAGGCTATCATTTCTGGCTGTTGTCAGGTTCATTTGATCGTTCACGCTCTCCATACTTCTCCTGTGGCGCGAGCACAGAGCGACTGTTGCGCGCCTTTAGCGAGCATGCGCGTTTCCTGTCGCTTGTGCGGTGACTCGTGCCGCCTGCGCTGTGTGGAGATGCAGAGGAAACCGTTATGTGATGGGGAAACGCAGCTCTACGTAACACCGGTATTTCCATGTGGAAAACGCTGTTTTGCTGCTGGAGTCATCCTCGCTCTCCATCTCTCTGTGTGTGCTGTACGTTAACACCCGCCAGCAGAAACACCCACCTATTCAACTGACAGACGGAATCTTATCCTCCCCTCTCTCATGACAAGGCGCGCACCTCTGGATGACCTAAAAAAATAATCTTTAATATCTCTTAAACAAAAGTAGCACAAACAATATTTTTTTCTGCACAAATCTGCACTAACGTTGCACTAACCATTCAGTCTATTTGCAGAGTTTTTTGACGTGGGTGGGGTGTCAGCTTCACGCAGCTGCGCACGAGTCCTATCATGAAAAAAGGTTCATTGCGCGACCTAAGTAACGCGCAGTAACGGGGTGCCTGCAATGGTAACTGCGTTATAGTTACAGTCAAAGTAATTAGTTAGATTACTCGTTACTAAAACAAGGTAACGGCGTTAGTAACGCCGTTACTTTCAACGCCGTTAGTCCCATCACTGCACAGAATACAGTATGAACAATGCCATTTACCAAAGGGGAAGCTGATGAGGCATTCAGATTTACCTGCAGAATGGATGGATGCTTAATTACACATCCTTAATAATACAAGCCCTAGGATTGCTATCCTTAGTCTGTGGTGTACAAACAACACACACACCTAGATAGATACATTGATTAGAATAAACATGGTGTGTGTGTGTACTTGTTAATGTTACCTGTTTAGGATCGTTTTTGGTAACTTACTAATCCTCTGAGAACCAACAGGACTAACCCCAGGCTCACACAGACTCCGGTCTTACCGTTGCGGTGCGGTGGGTGCGGCGCCGCAGTGATTCCAAGTCATTAAAAAGACGTAAACCTCTCTCACCGGCTGCTGAGCTGTCTGGCTGCGGTTACCGAGACACTCCGGCGCTGCAGAAAATTCCGCAAGAAAGCTATCCTTGTGGCGTGCCGGAGCCCTCCGCAACAAGCTCTCGCAAAAATCCTTTATTTGGGCCGTGTTATCGCGTGAAGTTACGTGAACTCAAGTGAACTTCTGTTAAATCTCCGGACCTGTTGCCGGAGCCGCAGAGCCGCACCGCACCGTAGTCAAAAGGGAGCTGTGAGAGGGGGTGTGCGGGAGTTGCGGTCTCCGTCGGCTCGGTAACTGCACCGGAGCCAGTGTGAGCAAGGGGTTATGGGGACCGAAGGCTGGTCGTCATGTTGCAGACCCTCATTTATAACCTTAAGGGCTGGTTATACTTTCGCAGCAGTGTGTCGCAGTGAGCTTGTCGCAGGTAGGATGCAGACATTTTTAATTTATTCCTAATTTTTAAGCGTGGTCTGAGCAATGTTATTACACAAGTTTGTCAAAAAACAGAGAAAACAACGGTGAAAAAGAGCCGGGATCCAGGTGGAAAATGGTCCCAAAGTTGTCGCGCACCTCGCTCTTCTAGCTCGTCCATCATCAAGAGTCGTTTTCTGCAATGGCAGTCATACAGACAAAACAAGCTGGTGAGTTACCAAACAGGAAATAAGCATTGCATAGAGCAGATGTAGATTTGACCAATCAGCAGCCTCCTGTCTGCGGTCACTACAATTTGGGAGAAGTGCAGCAGAGTGTCTGCTGAAGGGGGCGGGGATGTCTCTGCGTTCACCGCGACACCTACGCAGACGACCTAGTGTCGAAGTATAAATCAACCTTTAGAGAATCGTGCATGGAGGTTAGATTGAGGAATATACTGATAATAGTTAGGGTCAGGGTATATGTTAGAGTTAGGCATAAATGCAATAAAAACTATGAATGTAAGAGAATGTAAAGTATTAATATTGACAGAAATACAAAATATCTGCTAGAATAAAAAAAAGAGTATTCAAGATCAGAATTAATTTCAGGTCTCATAAACAATGCATTTTTACAGGAAAAAAAGCATTTTTATTTGTTTAATTAGCCTTTATTCCAATTAAAATGTTTTAGCGTTTAGTGACCTTGATGGATAAGTAGAAGATGGATAGATGAATGAAATATTTCTTACCTTGATGCTTCTTCCATGTGGGTGTGGAAATTTTAGAATTTTTTTTTTTTTTTTGATGTTGTACCAGGAGTGTTCAAGGAGGATTAAGTAGAACTCTAAGTTACCGTAGATCAGGTTGGTCATTATCCATAGGTGGGGATAGTTTTGATTTCCTTTATTATCAGTAAATCAGTTAATCGAATATATAATAGTATAGAATTATCTAATAAGTTAAAAGTGACAGAAAAAACTAAAATTAATCTATAAGGGGGGCAAATACAGTTTATGGTACTGTAGAACGCTTTGCCAGCATAAAAGCAGGGATGCCTGTATGCAGCATTAAACTATCCACTAATCTGAAATATTTGGTTTAGTTACAATTATGTGCTGATGCCAAAAATCGTATATAAAAAATTTAAGAAAAAAAAAAGGATCTAAGCAAAATATTCAATAAACCCAGATCATGTAAATTACCTCCTGAGCATTCCAATGGAATAAGATGTAATATTGCCTCAGACTTTTATTTAGCAGCAAACCTGAGTACACACAGCTGCCAGCTGAAGTGACCCCATGTGAAGTCAGCAGGTAGCGTGCTGAGAGCAAACAGCAAAACAGCTTTTCAATGAATAACACATGAGCTAACAAACGTTGGTAGCCAACGATCCAGGGCCTTCAGCGAGTCAAGCACAACACATATTCACGTGCACAATAACAAAAGAACACAAAGGACATATCAAATTTGATGCAACCTGCGTGATTGAAGTGAAACAAAGAGCTAATAGTCCATATGCTTAATTGCACAGGTTTTCATAAAGGACATTTTTCTTGTACGGTAAATACCGAAAAAACAAAAACATTGAAGAGAGCAGCATTTGCACTTCAAAAAGTATAAAACAAAATGTGGTTTAAAGAAATGTCTGCATATTCTAAATATAACTTCAAACAATGCATAAAGCTTTCATTTAAAATTTAAATTTTGACATCTTTTGTTTCTGATCTGCTAAATGCTATAACCTCACAAAGTAGTTCAATTTTAAATCTACCCTTAATGAAACATAAACGCTAACCTGGTTTTAAGAGATTTTGCATGTATTACCAATTGGTTCATGCAACAGTTAAAGCAATCTTATTCAATAAGGGAAACCAATGTTAAACCAACGTTTTTTTAAGGTTGAACCCAACTTTATAGCCCTCCTTTTTAAATACAAAATGGCTGCCATACCTATAGAATGTACTGTTAGGCTTTATTTTCTACTACTAACAGTTAGGTAATTAAATTAGTCACACATAGTATTATCCATTCTATGATGGCGGGTATGTTACTATGAAGTCTGAACATAAAAAAAGATGAGAAATACAATTGCTTTAATTTCTAATTAAGTTTAGCAAATTTAAAAATTTGCCATCTCCTAATCAGGGTCATTTAAACATCTAAGTTCTGATATAAAAGTGTAATCAATTCTCTGAAACTCCTTTGCAGTTTATTTCAAATGACTTGTTGTAAAATTGGTTGTACACATTTGACCTCATCCTGATACATTCAAAGAGCATAAGATGATGCTGTACAAATTTCATAACAATGCACAATTTTGGAGAACAACAAAAGAATAAATATTTAGATGGCAAACATATGAGTTTAATCTTTTAGGTGAATATCACTTCACTGTTTAGCAGAAATTGCTCAGACTATTAAAAAATAAGTTTCCCCAAAAAGCTGACTGTAGGAAAAAAGAATAAGGAGAATTTTATTTAAAAAGCAGTATCTAATTCTGGAGTTGAGATAAACAACACAGCATCACTAAACCTACCCACAGTGTAACCATTCGGGCAATCGAATGAGTAAACTTTAAACAATCAGACCATTGAATACGTAGCAATCCCCATACTGTGCAGCAAAAAATAAATTGTTTTTATAGTCTGCATGGATGGTAAAATATAGATTTCTTGTCATTGAATGTAGAAATTGACATAAAAAAAAAAAAAAAAAAGTAATTCTTGTAACTGGTTCCTCAAAAAGCTAGGGTGTCCTGTCATGCTTGGTATCTAATGCGAACACCAAATGCTTATATACCCTTAAACATTCACAAGTATTTGACATTTAAACCATAAACTTGCATTTCACTCCAAAAAGCCCATAACAGTAACAGAGAAAAAACATTATTTGTATTTAAAAGATGACGACTGGTTTTTAACATTCTTTGCAAAAAATAGTCAAACTAATGTAGTTTGCATTTCACTTTCACTGCAATTATAGCTGCAAGTCTATCACATATATTGTTTTCAGGCTTTGGATTTAGAAAAGACAAATTTGCCATTTTTGTTTGAAAGAAAAATTGCAGCTGAGTCAGATTCCATGGAGTTGATATTTTAATATCTTCCTATAGGCTCTCATTTGGATTATATAAATGAATATATACCATATTTGTTCTGTGAGATGGAGGCATCCACTTTATTTTGCAGCCTTTAACTAGTTTTCCTTCAGGATTATCCTGTATTTAGCTCAACCTTATCAATTCAGAGCAACTGCACTGTCCCTATTGAAGTATCCCCATAGTATCATGCTGCCCACACCATGGAGGAGGTGTTAGTTAGCCTGGCTTACTCTGTAGACAGCATATTTTAGACTGAATAGGAACAAGTAGAGTTACACATCAAAAGGGGGACTAACATAGTCGGTGGATAATTACGGATGTGAACCAAAATCTCACAGTAGCTAGTAGATAAAATTTGAACAAATAGAAACAGTTCTTTAGGACACAGTAAAGGACATTATGAAAACATTACTCCAATGCAGCTACAAAAATTTTTATTGTTATGGTTACAGAAAAGAGCTGTTGCATTATGGACCTGCCTCCCGCGCATTAATTGGTCCTGTCCATTAAGAGAGGAAAGTTTTCCGCTTTCCCAGTCTGACTTACTGTAAGCCAATGGCTGGTTATGCTAATGTAAGTGTGAGTAGGGCTTCTCAGGTTGGCAAACAAGTTTAATTTCAGTGTAATCTAATTATTGCTTTTTTTTGTAAGTTCACTTAACAACCCCCAAATACCTTAATCTACTTAATCATTTAATCAAAATGAGATATTTGAACTGTATGTTGGAAAACCTTTAATTTCTAAAACCCACAGAACATTTATTGAGTCACTTACTGTCTATTAAATCCATAATTGGATAATCCAGCTCCAGAAAGTAAAAAACATGTCTTGTTTTCCTTCATCCTGTTCACTTAACCATGTGATTATTCTGTGTTGTAGAGCAGGAAATGAAAATGGTTAGAACTGATTTCACCGCAGGCTTTGGACCTGATTATCCACCTTTAATTAAATAAATAAACAGTTTTCAACAATAAAATAAGTGTAATACACTTTTTAATAAAATACAACCCAAAAAAGAAATAAGGATTTTTCATGTTATACAAATAAAACTCTCCTAATACAGAATGTAAGTTCCGAATTTGACTCACTCCTCACAATAAAGAAGTTGACATTTTCTCTCTCTTTGGCTGTGTACAGTTCTACCTCTTATGATAGTATCAGCAGGTGCAGCACAATTTATAAGAGGATAACATTTCATCTTGAAACACTTAGCTGAGCGGATACGTAAAAGAATGCCTTAATCCATCTATTAACTCTATTGGTGTTGTCAAATGTTAATATGTCATCCATAAACCCTTGGGTCTCCCCGTCACCCAGACACATACGGCCTTATGATGTTGTTCAGCATCGACCCAGGTCTCCCTCCTCCCGGCCACCACTGTAAAACGTCTCATGCCGAGACAGAGCGGAGCATTAATCAAAGTTGAGCTGAAGAGTGAGGGTGCAAGTGCCCTTTTCCTGCTGCCGATCTGTTTAGCACAACAGCACTTTGTACAACAGGGTCCCACTCTTCAGCATAATGGCATCGAAAGGAGGTGATAAATAATGGATTCAAGATCACTTACACCTCGTGTAGCGGGTTATTGCATTCAAGAGATCATGTGTTGCCGCTCAAATTACAGATTTGGCTCTTTTGGCAGCAGTTGGAAAGCAAAACAAGACCTCTCCTGATGGGGCTGTGAAAGGGGTTAATGTGGTGCAAAACATGACGGCAAAACAACAGTTTAGATACTTTGACTAAATGAAGGTGGGCAAAATAACTGGGTGAAAAATTACAGTTAAGTGCTGGAAGTTTGTAAAGGCTGCTTTGCATCTCTTTGATGGGAGGCTACTGATGCATTGTGTTTGCATTAAGCCTAGGGGTGTCCCGGTCCTGAAAAGTATATTTTAATGAAATTTGGTTCCTTATGAGCTAACCTCTTAAGGCTTCAGTGTAAAGGATTGATTTGTATGTAGATATTTTTTTCCTGTTTTGCCTTTATTTGGTAATCTACATGTCAGCTACTCTAAACAAATTTTTGCAATAATTCAGTCGGAAAGCTCACACAAAACATGACAGTTAAGCTTAACTTGAATTAAAGCAATTCTATAACATACAATGAACAACTTCTTGCAAAAAAATGTAATTACATTTTGCTTGATGGCATGATTGGTGAAAAAAGTGCCACTTCCAGTTTTTATTTAGGGGGTGGGGGGGAATACTTTTTCTCAAAGGCTATGGTATCTTATACCCCCCCTCCCCCTTACAACTAAAATATTAATATTAAAGTTGCTCCTTTTGCTAAGTCAGTTTATCGTTCTCCTCTATCAAAAAGAGTGTAATGAAACATTTAAAATGCCGAAAATGCTTAATCTATTGTTTTTAAAACCCTAATTGTTTTTCAGACCATTTTAAGTAAATATTACTGGATTCACACTCAATCATTAGGTTTTTACTTTATTCTAAACATAGCTGAAGTTTAAAACCCTACTTCACTCACACAAGTTGGTATTTATTTGCCTAAACTGGTGATAATCTCCACCTGCAAAAAAAGGGATCAGTTTTAACCGTATAGAGTATGAGGGCAAATAATATGATCTCTTCCAATAACTGTCAGAGTGCTACAGCTGCTTGACTTACTGCTGCCCCTCAGTGGTGACACAACAAAACAGCACAGAAAACTACTGAGATCAAAATCTGCAGTCTTGAGCCCATGCTGGGACAAAGTTTGGTATTTTACCAAAAAAGAAAAGAAAAAAAATGAAAGGATAAGAAACCTAATAATTGCCAGCATTGCCAGTCCAGCCAGAGATAAATAGCACAGAGCTGTGGAGTGAGATCAGATCTCTCTCCATATCTTAATGGGATCCTCTCACACGCTAGTCCCATTAATGACCAATCCCCCAATTATGTAAATCTGAGAGCGGCCACTACCAGCGAGAACCTGAAGTCGCTCACATAAACACCAACGGTGTCAACAATGCAAAAGAGCACTAATTGGCCACTATTTTTCATATAATTGCAGCAGCCGGGGTTTCGTCCTTGGATGACCCAACATTTGAGTGCTTTTTTTTTTTTTTTGGTACAGCACACAAACAGTTAATGGAGCAATTAAGATGGTGCACGAAAGGACCACTTGTGGGGAACCTGAGGTAAGATGGAGCCAGAGAGAGGTGGGTGCTGAAAGCACAAACAGGATGAGACACATGAATCCTGAGCCAAAAGGGAGCACTGGGGTTGATATGGGAACCGGGTACAAAAAACCCATAATTTTTCCTGGATTTAAAGAACTAAATCACAGACAATCATTTGCTTCTAAAGCAGACGCAGAATCAGTTTACAAAGCAACTTTTATTTTCAGGTTTCACTGCTAGAAATGCTTCCATTGTGTGTTACAGCTCCACTTTATATCATGCTTATTTTTTGGGCTACCTTTAAAAATAATCTAAACCTGCTGATTTCATAGGTATTATTAAAGGTGTTTACCACAACTATAGTCATTAAGATGGTGTCACTCAATCCTCTGATACAGATTACAGGGAAAAAAATACAACTAAGACCTGCATCACAGAAACATCTCAGTTGTTTTACATTTTAGTATGTCTGCCACAATCATTAATTTACATATTTTTTGCTTGGATTTTATTTATTACATGTAAACAAAATAGAGCATGGCTTTGAGTTGGATGGGATGTCATAAATAATTTGAATTTTTTTCAGTAATAAAAATTAAAGTGAAATATGTTTCTGCAGTTGTGGCTGCACATATTTCTGGTTACATACCTCTTGAGAAAAAATCCTAACAGATTTTAGATCTCAAGTTTGATTTGGCCATTGTGAGATACAACGCAGGGCAATCCAAGAGGCTGCAAAAGTCTGCTTTAAATTGGGATGTTTCACCTTCACCTTCAAGAAATTGGATAGCATAGCAGCTCAGCCTGTGTGCTTGGGTTTGCATTCTTGGAAGCAGGATATCTCTTGACAAATTCTACTACCAGATTTAAGTTCTTGGATTTTTCTGAATTGTTGACCCGTTTGTCTTTACATATAACAATACAATACATATATTTAACCAACTTGAGTGATGCCAGATTCAAATGGATGAAATACAAGAAGGCTACAATATTTTTCTATTGAAATGATTTCCCATAGAATCTCAATAAAATACAAAATTTTGGTTGTAATGTAATAAAAAGAGTGAAAACAATTGAATAATTAAGTAAGGCCAAACTAAACAGGGAAGTATCGTTTTGTAAAACTTCATATTTCTGAGTCTAACTTTGAGAGTGAAAGGAGAGAAAAAAAAATGTCTTCATGTCCTGCCTTCTACCACAGACTTTGCCCACCCTCTATGACCAAGTTATGCCCTGTCATGTAGTCAGAGACGTCAGATGCCAAGTAGACCACTGCGGCTTGCAGGTCTGTCACTTGAGCCAGTCTACCAGCAGGGATATCTGACAGCCAGCGCTGCACCAGAGGCCTCAGATCCTCAGAGTGGATGAGAGGGGTGTCAACAATCCCCCTGAAAAAGAGAAGCGAGAGAGAAGAAGAAAAAAAAAATTTAATGAAATCAGAAGGCATCACGGCGCAGAGCCAGGAGTGACAGCATTGTTTCAGAGGCACCACTTCGGTGACACAAATAAAACCAATTATCCCACGAAGAACGGCCTTGACATGGCATCTCTGATATTTACTGTGGGGCTGGAGGCCCTTTATTGACTGGCTTATCCCTGGAGAAGCCCACAGGTATGGGGAGACGTCTGGTGTAATTTTCCTCACAGCCATCTACTCACTGTGTTCGGCTCCCTCGTGCTTAGGCTTACATTTTCCATCTGAAACTGAGCTTTTAGCTTCTTTTTAGCTACAATTTACCAGAACAAAAATACTAGACATCCACCATCTATATTTGCATATCACAGAGCTTTCATCTGAAATGCATTGTAAATAAACATGTCAACATACCCATCTCCACTCGATATGAGGCGACTCCTGACTCCCAGTGTAATCACCGTGACAGTGACTAAAGCCATTATGCCCGAATCATTGTTCAATCCATCCCGTCGCCTTGATATAGAATTCCAACATTTTGCTAAATTAGCGCTTCCAAGGAGCATGTGTGACACCCTGGTTAACATATTCCACCTCAATTATATTTCTCTTCAGCCGCCCTGTTATCTGGAACCTTTCCTGGCAATCAGAGGTGCTGTTTTCCCTCAGCCAATTTTCTAGATAATGCAGCTTATCACCACTGCAGCTAAAGTTGCCAATGGAATCAGGCTCCAGTCAACCTCGCCAGCGCTAATTGTGTCCCTTTTTTATGCATATTTACCGAACGTCACTTCAAAGAAATCAGCGGCCCATTGAGACACCCTGTTAGCAAGAGGGTGGGAAGGGAGAGGTTAGAGAGACAGAATGGCTTCTGTGCTAATTAAAATGAGCAAACAAGCACATGATAAATAAAGTTGGACACACCTGTGCGAGCGGTTAGTTCTGGATCTGACTGGGCCTGGTTCGGCCCAGAGATGGTGGATGGATTTACTCTGGGATGGCTGGGGCTAAAGAAGGCCCCACTTACCATCAACCCCCTCCTCACCCTTCCACTTTAACACGCTAACACAGAAAGCCCCTCATGTGTTCTCTGCTTTATTCCACCTTTTTCAAACGTGCACATAGATATAAACAAGATGGCTTTGTTGCAGTTTAGTTTTGAGCAAAGTTGCAAATCTGATTCCCTAATTGTACAGAACAATTAGAGCAAGTGCTCGGTTGATTCGTCCCTTAAGATGTCATCTAATTAAGCACTGAAGCATTGTACGCAGACATAAATTAGCGCCTCGCTCTCAAAGCGAGCGCTCTCCTCTGAAATCAAACACGCTAATCACTGCCTCGTTTAGCTGCTTGCTTCCTCATGACAATGATAAAGGTGAAAAATTGTGTTCCTACATAAAAGCAAAGACTCACGGAGAGATGCAGTTGACACGAACGCCTCTGTCGATCCATTCGGTTCCTAAAGTCTGAGTCATCTTGACCACTCCTGCCTTGGAGGTGTTGTAGGAAAGCTGCTTCTGAGGATGGGGAACTGGACAGGAAAGATAAGTTTATTTGGTAAACATTATTCACAATTCGTATATATATATATATATATATATATATATATATATATATATATATATATATATATATATATATATATATATATATATATATATATATATATATACACACACACACGCAAGATCACTTTAAAGACACATTGTTGCCGATCTAACACATCCAAAACATTAGGGCAAGCTTACTGTATTTTAGTAGGGATTGGTTCCTAGTTTCATAATCAATTTATTTTTCAACAAACGCCGAATTTTCATTTAAAAAATAATTTTCCCCTCAAGTGAGCAGTTCTGCTGTACATTACAGTATGCAGGTTGGTGCTCTTCCATTTGCTGGTGGGGACTCTGCAGATGAAGTCATGTAAAATTAATAGCCCATAATGCCCAGTTATGCTCCGTCCTCAGGAACAAAAGCAGAAAGCCATTTGTTTGCCCTGACCATCACAGATGCTGCACACTGCATGGGATGCCGGGACAGGGGCTCATTTTCTGCTGGTTGATTAATCATCACACGGAAGGCTCCAAGTTACATACAACTTTAGTAGTTAACCTCATCACCCGCAGATCCAACTGCCAAATGGTTTCAGTGTGAACCCGGGATGATAAATACCAGCCAGATGCGAAGGGGTAAAAAAAATAAATAAAAAACATCTTTGGGAATAGGGAGCTGGTGAATTCAGCATACAATGCTCGGTTAAAAATGTGCATGATAAAAGATGAGTTAGAAAGTGTGAAGAAATAAATGGTGGATGACGACAGAGGAGCTGTGAGCAGAGCTGAGCTGGATTGCACAAATTGTGGAAGGTATAGAAGTAGCGGGTTTGGTTTGGGCCGGATGAGGCCAGGCTAGAACCTCAGAGGCAGGCAAGGAGGAGCAGAGCCCACGGCTTACACGCAGATTGAAGATGAAATCCAACTTATCAGGACAGGAAACAGAGCTCAAAATGCCTAACAGCACTAATCCTCACTCAAGACCCGATGATACGGCCCCAAAATACCATTCAGAAAATTCCTTCATCCTTTTAAATAAACCTGCATTGATGTTTTTGCCGACTTAAAGAGCAGTAATCCCTTGAAGAAGGGAAAAGGAGGCCTTCTCCAAAGCCCTCTTTAACATTCACCCTGCTACTTATTGCCCATTTCTAGTGGGAGAAAACATGCTTTTTATCAGGCAGGCCTTTACATTTTGAATTCTTCTGAGTAGATAAGAAGTTCAAATGATGCACTTTTCTCCCTGAATGAAGCTGCCATTGTAGAGCATATTACTATGCAGCTGAGCTGTGGAGGTGAATGGCAGTGAGCCCCAAATCTGTCATGAAGATCAACACACAGACAGGTTTTGATTTTTTTTGTAAGAGAACTGTTTGCAAAAAATGATTTTCTTCCTCACAGTTACTCTGTGTTTTTGCTATTTTATCACTCTTAAATTCATCTGATCATTAAACAAATAGCAAAATAGCTTCCAAATGATGATTTCATGTATTGAGAAGAAAATAAATAAAGCCAAACCAATTTGGTGCAATTGGAAAAAGAAATGGTCCACTTAACCTTTAACCTATTAAAAGGTTGTTTCACCATTGGCAGTAAATGAGGCCAAGACGTTTGTAATAATTACCGTAATAATGTGTGTATTAAACTACAGAGGGGGATTTTTGGCCAACAGTTTGTTTCAGGTCATCAGAACATTCTCAGTCAAATCTCTGTTGACACTTTGACTAGGCCCGTCCAGACCTTCATTTTTTTTTTATATAAGAAGACTTACTTGTGTGCGTTGGATCATTAGCTGCATTCCCATTAACCATCAAACTTTAAAAATTGTAATTACGAAAATAAGTTTCCTATATGGAAAGACTGCATTTCAAAGAAACACGTTTTTTAATGAGGTTGTTTTTCAGTTATCAAAATTCTTACATTTTGCAGAACTGCAATGGAAACACTTTTTTTCCCCCAATCACAAGAGATCTGCAACTGGACCTAACTTCCTGGTAAAAAGACGAAGAGGACTGGAAATATTTGGAGGATGATGGGGCCCACTACAGCCGTGGATAAAATATGGATATGGATATACAGTATCCAATGCTGCCATGTTGCTTTCACAGTTGTTGCATGGACAAACGTACTCACGCGCAATTTGGAATTTGTTATTCAATGGAAATACCACAATTACGAAACCTTGCATTTTCAGAATTAGCCGAATATTAACATAGTTTTGAGCACATATGTAATGGAAAAAACTACTTCAGACATCACACCACCACCACCTTGTTTGATTATTGGCATGGCATCCACTGTCTGAAATGCAAGGTTATGTGCATGATAGAATCATTAGCTCTGACCTAAACTGCAGCCAGTTAAGGCTGCAGTGCCGTATTTGGTCTCAGTGGGCCCTGGAGGCGTAAGGAGACAATAGCTTTAAGCTGAGATAAACTGTTTAGGGTTGTTTGTCCTGAATTTCTTTTGCGATCTCGGGGATGAGTCAGCAGTGCTCATTTGGAGTAATTTTGGTAAATCAGGCACACCTAAGAATCTCTGGCACTGCTTCTTGTTTTTTCCCCCATTCATAGACAATGGCTCTCACTGTGGGTAATGGTCCCAAAAGTCTCACAAACAAATTGTCAACCCTTTCCAGAATAACAGATGTCACTGATTTTGTTTCTAATCTGCGTTTGCTTTTAAAAGTCCCTGCCATAAACCTGTCATGTTGTGCATAGATAATCCAGAAAACTATATGCTTTTGTCAGAATAAAGGAACCTAACTCAAGTGCTCATCCTGATAACGTTTTCAGATCCAGTATCAACTAGTTAAAGAATAATGTCTTGTTTAATCCTGTAAGACCCACTGTTGCAGAATTACAACTTTTAATTGTTTTTCTTGGTTCAACTACATTAATATACTCATTGGGTCATGTTTGGTCTTGCAATGCTATTGGGTCCTACATTTGTAAACAAGGCCCGCCCTCAGGTTTAGAAGTCATACAACCTCCAGATTTCTGCTTGAGCATCATCCTCTCGATTTATCGGACTGGATTTATCTGATTGAAGTAAAAGGCTTTGCATATTATTTTCTGTATTTATTACAGTGTCTACAGCATGTATATATGTAGTTGTTGTGGAAAATGTGCCCTTCATTTTATCTAGTTTTTTTTGTAATTGTTGCAAAATTACAACTTGAATGTAGTAGTCAAAAAAACCCTGTTTTTGAGAGGAATGTCTTGAGAGAACTTTTCCCAATATAACTTTGAACCAAACATAATTTACACAATCTAGCCCTTAGCTTTATATTGGAATATATATATTATTGTTATTATTATTAGAACCTAATACACAAATATATATTGCCATATCTAATCATATTAATGTACCTAATGCAAGACAGATTCAACAAAGCAAACTTTGCAGTCAATCATGTAGAAATCAACACCGTTTTCCTCTTTTTAAGTCTTTTGGTGACACCAGTGATGGGATACTCACCTTGCAACAAATAAAAACTAAATTATAAAACCTAATTTTGTTGGTGGTGGCGGCTTAGTGGTTAGGGCATAGAGCTTGGAATCCTGAGGTTCTGGGTTTCAAGCCCCACTCCCACAGAGTTGCCACTCTGTGTCTCTAAATTTCTCCAATGTGAGCTCAGTAAAAGTTCTATTTTTAACACAATGATTCAGGCACTTGAAATCTGTGCAATATTTTCACATTCCAATTACTATAGTGATATTGCAGCTGCAGTAAATAAAAAAAAAGCGACCTAACAAAGACTTTGCAGTTATAATATGAGACAAGCTGTTCAGTGGTGGAGCTGAGGCCAAATTAAGGGCGGTCAATTCA
The DNA here is from genome assembly GCF_016077235.1 of Cyprinodon tularosa. Classification (NCBI taxonomy): domain Eukaryota; kingdom Metazoa; phylum Chordata; class Actinopteri; order Cyprinodontiformes; family Cyprinodontidae; genus Cyprinodon; species Cyprinodon tularosa. The sequence continues at coordinate 414,509 of NW_024038774.1, read as the reverse complement.
ATTAATCCTTCCCTAGAAATCTGGTAACGTTCATGCAGATATGTCAGTGAAGACAAAGTGTAAATTTGATCCCTGAAGGAACAGGATGCTGTGCTCTACTCAAAGCAGATCCTTCTTTCATGACCTCTTCTATAAATGGACAGGATGCCTTTTATGAACTAGGGCAAAGTTTGATCACAAAGTGAAACACACAACATATTAAAGATATTTTGTATATATGATTTGTAAATTCCATAATTGTGAATATATTTGCTGAAGTAGACAAAAATAAATGTGTATAGTTCATGACCTGTCCAGGGTGTACACCGCTTTTCTCCCATAGACTGCTGGAGATGTGACGATGGATGGATGGATGGATGGATGGATGGATGGATGGATGGATGGATGGATGGATGGATGGATGGATGCAGATTGTAGTTTATTACTTTTTGCCATTTTGATGACTCCATTTGGACCAAATTATGTCTTTAATTTCCTTTCTGTTTCCCCTGGTGTTGAATTCAACAAAGAAGACACATAGTTGGTTGGCTACTAAAACTGGTCCCATTCAGGCTAAGTTCACTTGGTCAATTGCCACAGTGACTAAGTCATACTTAGTGAGAGCCAGCTTTATAAAACCCAAATGACAACAAAATAAGCAGACCTTGGCCAAATAAGCCTGCCAGTTTTATGGAACACCTCTCAGGTGTGATTGACAGACATAAAATTGTTGTATGCCGTTGCTATCTGCTGGCGGTACTTACTACCGTATCAATCAGCTTGGCAGCTTTGGCTCATGTTGCAGTGAACCTCAACATTCGTATTATACTCACAGCCCTATTCATGTCATTTCAATCTTGGAATTAAGTATTATTTAGACTTTTTCACATTTACTTCCTCTTTCTTTCCACACCTCTGCTGGGGAAATGACTTCCCTGTACCTTGAGTCATGTGTTAAGGTGAATACTGAAAACACTGAAGTTTACTAAATCAGAAATTCTTTGTATGCAAACAGAGTGAGCTACTGGTGTGGAAGCTTGTAACTGTCACCAGTTCAAACCCCAGCTCAATCCACCTGCATCATTGTGACGCTGGGCAAGATATTTTGCCTGCATTGCCTACGAATTTCAGAGGTCCTGGTGGTGCTTGTGTACAGCAGCCTCTCAACTATCATAGTGTCCTAGGGAAGCTGTGGCTGTCGTGTCGCTTGCCACCATGAGTGTGAGAATGTTTGATTGTAGTGTAGAGCACTTTGGATTTCCTTGGCTTGAAAAGGTGCTATTTAAATAACAGGCCTTTCAGATTATGGCATAGTTTTAGAGAAACTTGAGCGTAGGTCTGGTAACTTTAATTATATTCACGTTGTGCTAGGATGTTTTGTCTAGTTTCCGATAAAAAAAAAAAAAAAAATGTATATATATATTTGAAAACAGTTTTTTGCAGTAACTTTGCTTGAAATGAATAAACTGTAATCTGGAACAAACAAGGTAGGATAAAAATGGTGTTTGTAAAATAATTCTGCAGCTGATTAAATATTTCTTGTCCAGTGGTGATTGAGGGAAAAACGAATAAAGCTGTGATGGTCAGAATATGTGTGAGTGTGGCATTAGCAGGGCACACACCCACCCTCTCTTTTATCCAGCAGATGGACAAAAAGCTGTCACTGTGCATTTTAATTGGACGTTTATGGCTGCATTTCCAGCCTCTACTTGGTTGTTACGGCTCCCTTCTGATTACACATTATGACAATATTATAACAGATGTCCAGTGTGATAAAGTAAATTCCTGAAGGACTGAACGTAATGCGAGTAATTGATCATTTTCTTAACGCCGTCCTCTATTTACCAGCATGTTTCTGTTGTACAGATTGCCCCTGCAGTCGGGATTGGGGGCCCATATGGCACGCTGTTTTACTGGCGATTCAAATATACTGCAGATGAACTGTTGCTGCTGCTCTGGAGTAACCAGTTGGAGAGGTGCGACTTTTACTAGGCTCTTGCCAAACTCTCAAAGTGTCTTCTGCTGCACAAACAAGGCCCCCGGCTCAAGTTGGTGTTTTTTCTTCTTGCATCTGAACAGGAACCCTCCCCTCCCAAGTTGGACCTCAGGTTGCCTTTCACATCCTCTGCATAGCTCCACAGAGGGGGATGTTTCTTATGATGCAAAACTGCCTCAGAGTCTCGCAATCACAACACTTTGTGTTTCTCACTATAAGTAGCGATGGATGCATCTCATCGGAACAGCTGAGCTGGAGTTAAAGATGCCTAATCCTGTTCTAAATTGGCTGTTAAGAACCCTGCAGATGAAAAAAAAAAAAAAAACTGCAACAAATACCTCTTTTCTACCTTGTTTTATGTGTACAGTCTCCTTCTTCCTCTTCTCAGTCCAAAGCCCCACGCCAAATTGAAAGATTAAAATACCGACTTTAAGTAGTTCCAGAAGGAGAGAGGAGAATGGAAGCATTACTCACCTATTAGACTGGCCATGGAGGCTGTGTTGATAATCTTTCCGTATCCCTGCTTTAACATCACTCGACCTGCCGCCTAAGGCAAGGATTCAGAAGGGGGAGACACCTTGTTACAACAGGCTGCACCGACAGGCTCAGCACAGATCAACAAGAAAACATGTAGTTTATTACAGGAGGAAGGATCAAATGTGATGCACTGAGGAGGATCTGAAGATTTGTAGGTTGTAGATTTAAATGTTCAGCAGTGGCTTCACTTTTCAGAACTCAGCATGTGTATATTTATATATATCTGTTTATTTTACGGCTGGAATTCTGATGTTGTCCTGACCTGTGTGCGTGTCCCACCTGTTCATATTATTCTTTAGCTAAAAAACGTCCCGAAACAAAAGCTACTGGCTTTTTTCATAAAACAGACTGGATGCCAGAATTTTTTAAAATGTCAATGTAGCTTGATGCCAACTCCATGTATTTTCCCGTATTGTTCATTTTTTAAGATTCATATATCCAAAATATGTGCATGTTGAAAATAAAAAAACTGAAATCAGATTTATGTCATTGACTTTAAAATAACTAAAATAACCTTTAACATCCCTTAATAAATCTCATTACACTTGTTTATTTTTAATGTTGCCCTGATTATATACTGAAACCTGCATCTGGGGAAAACATGATTATTATTAAACAATAGTGATGTCATATTTGATACATTTGCCTTTAATTTCTTAATAATTTTACACAATTATGAATTATGTGTTGGTATTGGTAATCATGTAAAGTTCTGCAATAAATCTGTCTTTTAATTGGGTGGAAAAATCTCACCGAAAGTATCAGACATCCAACCTTTACATCTTTTTTTCTGTTTAGGAAAAAAAAATCCTAGAAACCCAAGTTTCCCAACTAGGATTTAAAAAATATTCTATGACTTCCTGTTTATACCCCTCAGGTATATAGGTATGGCCTGGAACATGGCTAGTTTCTCTTAGCCCCTTTTCAAAATGAAAAAACAAGAAAATATGTAAAGCAAGAAAGTCAGAAGTGTGTTAATCTTCATCAGTTAAGCTAAACTGCTTTGAAAATACCTATTGATCTTAAATGGGACATTTATACAGCAGGAAAAGCAGTCAAAAAGTTTTAAACATCCAGGACTGTGAATATCAAGGTTTTTATGAGGACGCAAAGTTACTTTGCCACCAGATACAGTGAGGTGGATGGCATGATATGTAAATAAAAAAAACATCTAAAGATATTGTTTTTAAAAGATATTCATCTTAGGCAACAAAAATTGTGGAGGCTGCTGTCTGTTCTCTGTTCCTACACATTTTCTGAGCCACATTGATATAAAAATATCTGAACTTCTATGTCTACGTTTGGACATCTAAGCCCAAATATTTAGTCAGTTTACCTCTAGTCACATTTTGAGCTTTAAAGACATGATGCAACCACCCAGGTTAACTAAGTCACTGCACACACCTGGCAGCACATAAAGGTCCCTCTCAGGTTGACGTTAAAGGTCTGGTCCCACTCCTCTAAACTGGTGTCTTCGCTGGCTGAGTTCCTGTTAATGCCGGCGTTGTTGCAGGCGATATGGATCGTCCCCCATTTAGAGACGATGGTGTCAACCATCCGCTGCACGTCATCTGCCTTGCTGATGTCAGCTTTGATGGGAATACCGTGGATCCCTGAAAAAGGGAACATTTTAGAAATATTAGGTTTTTATAAAAAATAAACAATAAAGAAACTTAAAACTCTGATTTGTTCAATAAGTTTATTTTTCTGTTTTATCTATGGGATGTGCCCATCGATGCAGGAAAAACAAACCATAAATGCAACCACAGCCACCGAAAAGACTGTCACACATTTTATCCTTTAGTATGCTGCCATCTGCTGGTCAAAAAATTGATCTGGAAACATAATTAAACCTACTTTAAACATATGGCAATTTTAGGTGTACAATCCACTACTTCACAGTCAATGCCATAGGTTTTTTTACACAATGATTAGAACAGAGACTAGATTTTATGCAGCAGAAGTTCACAAGTTTCCCCTTATTTTAACACCGGGTTGAAGAAGTAGTCTCTTTCGTCCCTCTTGAGAACTGAAATATAGCTACAGTGGCAGCAAAGATAGATTTATTCGAACTTAATATCCTTTAATAGTAACAAAAAACTGTATTTTACTCGAGTTACAAGCTGAAACAGAACTTCTACACATTTAACCACCTCTCTTATTGTATGATGATCTTTTTTACATTAAGGTGTCCAGGGTGTTGGTAAGCACTCGCATCTAAGTACTAGTTCATTTTGTTCAGCTAAAAATATTATGCTATTTGAATGTCCATGTATATCAGCTACATAAATGATATTGGCCTTTTTTTTTTTTTTGGTGTGTTGGGGGTGAGGTTAATCTTTTTTGTCTTTGTTCATTTTATGCAAAGTAAAATAACTTGAAATACAGTAATTAAAAAATTATATTTTATAATGTATACATTTTAAATAAGAACAAAGGTATATAAAAGTGACGTGTAAGTGAATTTACAAGACATAGTACAATAATTATTCTTACTTTTTGTGTAAGTAGTATTTTAGGGAATGTGAACAGGAATTTCTAAGTACAGATTTTTAACGACAGAATATGTTTAGGGAGAAACTATTTCACCACCCCAGCTGTATGTTTATGTTTGTTGTCCTTCTGGATGGTGAACCTTGGGCTCTTTGACATGTCAGTATTTCTATCCCTGCTGAAAAAAAGCATCCTAAAGGCATGACAGTCTCCTATTCAGAATACATCGGAGAGTGTTGAGCTCAGGCTGTAGGCAGCATTTTCAGGCAGCAGCCCCCTGCCACCCTATGTGGACAAGCTAGTATAACTGATAGAGGAATAGAAAATTGTGTAATTATTATCCTACTTTAAATGTATGTGCTACTGTGTGTTAACCTATAAGATAAAACCCTCAAAATACAATAATGTTTGTCGTTCTTATATGACTCAATCTAACTAGATGTGTCTAAGCCTGACTAAAACTGACAACATACACCTATGTGGCTCATGTGACAAAACACGACTAAATGTAAACCAAACGTCACTTAAGTTAAAAAATAATGTGACTAAACATGACCAAGTGTGACTTAGCAAGACAAATGCAACCAAACATGACTGAATTTAACTAAACTTCACAAAAGGTACTTAAATGCCACTTAACTGAAGTAAATGTGACATACTAGAGTCAAATGTGACTTTACACGACTCCATGTACCTCAACATGACTAAATGCACACAGTAAGCACGCAGAATGTAATTCAATTACATTCAATTTAATGACATTCAAAAGAAAAACTTGATCAGGGTTAATACAGTTTGTTGAGTAGTTGGGTTATCTACCTTTTACTACCTATACAATATTTTAAATACAAATACCGAATCAAGCATGTCTAGACTAAGACTTCCTCATGCATGCAAAACATTTGGCTATGTCAGAGTCTGTAAACAGACGCCGGTATTTGATGATTACAAGTGATGCTTTACTGAAGTTTTCAGCCTACAGAGGACCTCAGCTCTGAGCGCTTAAGTTGATGTCAGCAATAATATACTCAGCGTGACTTGTTAACATTGTTCATGGTAACATTTTAGTTTTTCTCACTTTGCAAAAAGCCTCTTTATAATTCTCAATGACCTATTTAAGCCTGTCTTTGAATGCTGGTTCATCAAGCACTGCAAACCCAAAGGATAAAAGTAATTCATTAAACTGAATACTTAAAACTCATTACTCTGTAAAATCTCTGCAAACTTAAATGTGTTGATGTAGCGTAATGTGTTCTGTCTTTATGGATTAGTCTGAATTATTTGTGTATTAGTTCAGCATAACATAAATAACTTAATAGGAAACAAGTTAACTTTAAAAAGGAACTACTTGTTAAGATTTTGACAATATGACCCCATTACCTGCAACATCATGAGTGTGGTTTCTGTTAGATTTAATTAGGACTCTTTGTTATGTTACTGTAACAATCGAAACTTGTAGAATTGTTTGATAAATGAATGTTCATGGTGAATTAAACTGTTGATTAAAGGGCCTGTCACACCTTGACGATATAGACAGCTTATGCCTGACATACAAAAAATCTGGCAAAAACGCTGGCATGTGTTGTATAAGTTATGGGTACGTTTTGTATAAGTTATGAGCACACTAAAGCATGCTGGCACAGTCGATAGGAGAGTATGTAAATTTTGAGCATTTTCAATTTTCCCCTTGGTATGCCAGCGTATGCTCATACTTGGGCTTTAAGTTATTTGATCGTTGACATACTGTACATTAAGTGTAAGTTACTCATAAGATGTGGTGTCTGGCTTATCCAAAACCTATGAGTAACTTATGCATAACTTATGTGCAATTGGGGGAGTGGCAGCCTAGTGGTTAGGGCATAGGGCTTTCAAACCTGAGATTGTGAGTTCGATCCCCCACTCCCACAGACTGCCACTCTGGGTCCCTGAGCAAGACCCTTAACCTCACCCTGCTCCCCGGGCGCCTCACAATGGCAGCTCACTGCTCCCCAAGGGGATGGGTTAAATGCAGAGAAGTAATTTCCCTCTGGGATTATTAGAGTATATAAAAAAAAAAAAAAAAAAAAAAAAATTTATCTACTCATCTCCAATGCATATCAAAATCATTTACAAGTTTCAGATGACTGCTGGACGTGTTTCTTACAGCTACTGAATAATGGTGTATTGACAGGGTTTTGGTATAAAAGGGGGTTTACAGGAGGAAACTGTCAGCACTCCTCCAGACTGCATCCCAATTTTAGGATGAGCGAGAAGGTGAGTGTGATGGATCCTCCTTGTGTTCACACCCACAGCCAACAAACTTCCTTGCAGACCTGAAGCTGAATCTGCTGCGACTGCAAACCTTTTTTTCTTTTTCTTCTTATTTATTCTTTTTTAGGTTAATACCATGATCAAAGGAATCTTTTTATGCAGACCACGCGCCTCTGGCACACCTGCCCTCCTCAGGACACTGGCTTGTGCATCAGTTCATCGGTATTAGGCTGCTGAGCGTTATGCATAAGTTAGGCTGTCATTGGAAAAATGCTCTGGACTCGTTATGAATGAGCTATGTATATGACCAATATTTAAATAATACATAGAAAGTTAAGTGTATGCCAGCGTTTTAAGAGATTCTGGGATATCAGGCATAAGCTGTCTAAATCAGCAAGGTGTGACAGGGCCCTAACATGTTGGTTCCATGTTACCCAAGCACAAATATTAAATGTATGTAATTGGATTTGACAAATCAACTTAATAGTCCGAGTTAATAAACCAGTAGATAGTTTAAGGCAATTTGTTTCCAAACAAATCTTTTGAATCCAAGTTAGTTATCTACTTTTATAGTTAGCAAAACATTGAAAACTTACATTTTCCCATAGAGGCACAAACATCTGCAGAGTTTAAACATCTGCAGAGTGCACATCAGATCAACCAGCAAAGCCAATCCGGTCCATCAATGTTAGCTCAGATCCTTCTGCATATACTTTTTAGACAGATTTTATAGTAAGATCAACTTGAAATGTAAAAGTCAGCATCAATTGATCAATGAATATATTGAAAAGGTGATGAAAAATTTACTACCAAGACAAATTCTGTTTGTTACCACTTCGCAAGACAAATGCGAAGTGGTAACAAACAGGACTCGTTATTTGAAAATGTTTTGCCAGCAGATTTAAGCATTTGAACTTAATTTAGGCGTTAAAATATTAATTAACCTTTATTTTAGTTAATTTAATTTACTACCTTTTACTACCCTGTACAAACACTGATTATTGATCTCAAAGGGAAATGGAATGTTGAAGTAACTTATATGGATATCTTTCAACAAGTTGTAGTAAATGTTAATATCTACAGGCAGCGGTCTGTCTAAAGGTAAAAAAGGTTCTCTGCATTTTGTAGGGTAACCAGACATCCTCTTTTCCCCAGACATGTCCTACTTTTCATACCTAAAAAAATGTCTGGGGGGAATTTCAAAATTTTCAAAATATTGTCGAAACAGGGAGCGACCAAACCTGAGCGACCAAACCCGGTGGTGGTGGCCTAGCGGCCCTGTTCTTCTGTGCTTCCCCCCGCCTGCCTTACCATGCAGGTGGGGTGAAGTATACAGTCACCAGGTATGCTTCCGAACAGAACCGAACACGACCTGGTGACGATGGCCTGGACAACGGCGGCCCTGTGCTTCCCCCCGCCTATCCGGTAAGCATACCGTCTCCAGGTCAGGTTTGGTCGCTCCGTCCCCCGGTGGGGCCCGGTCCGGTCCAGTCCAGTCAGCGGCCCAGCAGCCCCCCCCCCCAAAAAAGTGTCCTCCTTTACAGAAACCCAAATCTGGTCAGCATACTTTTTGCCAGAAAACTTCAGTGTATGGCCATGCTGCTAACCTTTAAGGAAGAGCTCCTTAACCACTGCCTCCGCTTTGGTTTGGTCGATGTCCACCACGGCCACCTTAGCACCAGCCTCACCTAGGGCGTGAGCAAACGCCCGGCCAATGCCTTGCCCACCTCCCGTTACGTAGGCCACCTTTCCATCCAGTCGCATCCGATCCAAGATAGAACGCCCCTGGACGCCGCGGAAAACTTCATCGTCTGTTATGTCAACCTAATGGACAAGATCCAAATCCTGCTACAAATGATGCGTAACAGGAGGAATACATCCGCAAAGGTCAAGAGTACCTGTGATAGCGATTTTGCTGAGGCCACAGATACACGTCGTATAAGACTGATGCCATCTCTGAGAGGGACGATGACCTTTTGATTAAAAGCACATTAGCTTTATAAGGGATTAGGAATTAAACATCCAAATGTAGTAGAGAGACGTACCTGCTCTACCCGGGGATCATTCAAAATACACTGGTTGAACTCTCGAAGCGCCAAGCCATTGCTATCTGTGGTATCTTTAAGATAAACCTTTGCTTTGTAGAGTGAGTTATCAACACATATAACCCCTCCCAGCCTTAACAGGTTGCTGTCCATGATAAAGTTGTAGTAGTTGATGTAATTAATCTTGTCTGCATCTATGAAGACCATGTCGAACTGGTCACCCTTGGCAGCCAACTCCTGAAAAAGTGAATGACATGTCATAATTAACAAACAGATACACTGACCAGTCTACTGATGCAAACAATCTGACACAGCAAACAGCAAGTGCAAACTTGAAGCGAAGAACAGCTGTCACTCCCTACCAGGTCATGTAACCCTTCAGGAACAACTGACCTTAATAAATCTGACAGCTGTTTGAAGATTATTACTATTATTAGAATGTTGTATTCATTAGAGTGGCATCTGCTTGGAAACAACAAAATAGAAACAACAATTATAGAATTAAACCAGTTCTTATCCAAAAAACAGATTAATATTCAAACATTTTAGACAACGATCTGTAAAAACTGTACTTTTAAAACTATTTTGAATTAATACATCCAAATGATCAAGTCACAGTGACAGAGACGACAAAAAACATGGACTCTAGAAATTTAAAACGTCTTGTCCTATAAAGACTTTGATTGTACATCAAAGGTTCTTGATTCCCTGGGTTTTGCCTTCCTGTGAAACCACATGTTCTGCTGCTGTTTGTACTTTGTGACCCCAGGTTTCTATAGCTCTGTCGGATACCTTTGGGGCCAACCTAATATGTAATGTATAAATACTGGTATCTATATACATTACAGCCATAGAGTGTGTAACTAGGGCTGCAACAACGAATCGATAAAATCGATAAAAATCGACTTTTAAAAGCGTTGGCAACGAATTTAATCATCGATTAGTTGTGTCGCGCGATTAATGCGTCATCCGCCGCCGCCGTCATCCGGGGGAAGAAAAAAAAATATGGCGGAGCGAGTCAGCGCCGCAGTTGCAGTGTTGCCAACTCAGCGACTTTTCAGACCCCTCCAGCGACTATTTTTCAAAAAAGCGACTAGCGACAAATCTGGCGACTTTTTACGGTGTCACTGGCGGCTTTTGCCTGCCGTGGGGCGCCTCCCCCATCCCAACGCCTTTCTCCCTCTCCCACAGGAATCCCTCTCAGCGCGGCAGTCAGAGCCGCAGGATTTTAGTGAGGAGTTTACCCTCAGCGTCCAGACTGCAAATGAAGCGCGCATGCGCCGGGATTGACGGCGCAAATTGATCACAATAATTAAAATAGCCTGCGCTTTGTAAAGTGAAAAAAGTGATAACATGCAACTTTTTTCAAAAGAAATTAACATGGCACGGAAGCACCACTGTTATGACGCAGCACCTGAAAAGAAAACACTTTGGAGCCTTCGATGGCAGTGAAGAGAGCTGATCAGCAGGATGAGTAACCATGTTTGTTTGGTTTTAAAGTGGGGAAACGTAACGTTAGTTTCTCAGGTAGCTCATCTGATGCTTTCCTTACCTTGTTAGTAGGTTACAGACAGGGATAAGGTTGGCTACTTATTTTACTTTTAATTTCATTTACATTTGTTTAAGCAGCGTTTATATTTTCTTTATAAATAAATTAACTTGCAAATTATGAGGGCAAGGCTTTTAAAGTTTAAATCTTCTGGCAAAGATAAAGAAAAGAAGATCCTGCAATTTATGGAAGTAAAGCAGAACAAAATCCAGCAAGATCAGTAATATGTCAATTAATTATCTGCCACATTCCCATGTAAATATCTGTCTTTGGAGGATGTGTTTTTTTACCACCCCTAGTTCTCTCATTTTTATTCCAAATACAATTTATAATTTGAATCACAGGGCTATTTTTATCTCTATGGTTCAGTATTTTCTCAAGCAGCAACTTTAACTGCTATACTTTCCTGTCTTAAAAGGCAGAACTCTTCTAGTCTAAAAAAAACTCATTTCTTGAAATGGGGGGACCTATTGTTGAACCCCTTAGGGGCTTTAAAAAACAAAAATGCCTGTCTCTTTTTGCGCTTTATGAACCAAAGTAGCCTATATTTTGTGGATGTACAGCTACATTTCTCATGTAAGTTTGCGTAGTTTTTACACAAACATTTATTTTTCATATTGCACCAGTACAGTTAATGAGCAACCTGTACTTGTGTGCTTGTTTGTTCTGTCTAAAATGTTTATTTTGGAATAAAGAGGTTAATATAAAATTTTTTTTTTTGTCCGATTCATCGATTAATCGAAAAAATAATCGGCCGATTCATCGATTTTTAAAATAATCGTTAGTTGCAGCCCTATGTGTAACAAAGACTAACATAACCGCAGAGTGAAAGGGCTTCTGAACCCAATTTCTTAAAAAAAAAAAAAAAAAAAAACACAGGTCATTATGAGTGCTTTAGCTTTTAAAGTTTGGGCTCACATTGAAATGTCATTATTTTTGAAGGACAAGCGCTGTACTCTTCAATGAAGATAACTTTAAACTAGTCTTAGTTTTAAAGAAATACACTCTATACATTGCTAATGTGGTAAATGACTATTTAGCTTATTGCATTCATATCATCAACATTGCACATTGCTTAGTTCACAACCGCTCAGCCTACAGGAGGTCTAGAGAGCAGAACCTCCATCGGACACATGTAATGACAATAATTTCATTAACCGTGACTGCTTATAAACTTCAAAGAAATTCAAATAACAAAAAGTAATGGATAAAAATAACCTTTAACAGAAATGAGAGTTAAACCTGGACTATGCCACTATATAGGGAGTAAAATCTTATCCTCCTGTACAACCCAGATGATTACTTTTACATTTTTTTATACCAATTTCACGGAATTGCTTGTTTACCAATACCAGCTAGAATATTGACTCGATCTAATATTATGAAGCCAATATTGTGCAATGGTGGATTATCCAGGTCCAGAAAGTAAAAAGCCAGTAAAGAGATCAGTTCCTATTATTTGCATTTCCAGTTCCACTTGACTAATCACCTTGTTAAGTCAACAGGATGAAGCAAAATTAGGCAAGGTTTTTACTTTTTGGACCTGGAATTTCCACCTCGGATATTGTTTATCATCATTAAGAGAGCTGAATGTATTGTCACGCTCTTAAAGAATGTTTCCAGAAGCAAGTAAAAACACAGGTGAAGATCTTTAGAAACATTTAATGTAAAAATTATTGGAAAGACAACTTTGACTTGTTTTATAAACAATCTGATGACATCCATTTAGGTTACTGATAAGTTGCTACAGCAGATTAATTTAGATAAAAAGGCCCAACCCTCAATGGCCAATTTTGATCAAGACATATGGTGCCAACGAGTGCAGCCCCCAGAGATACGACAAGAAAACAATTAAAACAACAATATTACACTTGTATCGTTTTACTTTTGTAAATATACTGTTAGATCATATATTTAACCAACCCATTTAAAATCTTGCTAATGCTCATAAATAGAGATTTACCCAGTAAGGTAAGTACACCCTTTGACTCTGTACCTTGTAAAACATTTTTTAGAAATGTATTGTTTTCTATGTTACTTTTTCAGTCATTTATAGAAATGCAGAGAAATTTTGCCTCCATCCCTGCTACTGTCACAGGACTGTTTTGTTGTTTTATTGACAGCTCTTAAAAGATTGCTTCAATTTTTTCAACTCTCACCCTGACCTTGACCCCAACTTCAAGAGTTCATGTTTGTTAGATAAGGTTCTGTGACTGCAAACCAAACCCTAATACCTGCCTTTCTACCACCTTACATAACAGCTGAAATGGAATGCTGCACGTTTAACAAAAAAAAAAAAAGTGCTTTGAGGCCAGAAATTCATACTTTGGTCTGAAAGATACTGTTTCATAACCTAGCACTTAAGTAATATGCAATTTCACTAACCTATGATGTCACAATGTTGACTCTCCCAAGAAAGCCCATTCAAGAAGGTCATAACAATTCAGCCTTTTGCTAATTCTACTCTAATCAATCTGCTGTCTCTGCCCTCTTGTCCTTGGTTGTGTCTTCTGTCATAGACTTTAACTGAGGACTTGGGACTTGGTAGGGACCCCCATGGTTTGAGGTCTTAATACAGTAACTTAATCGAGATATTTCATCAAAATCTGGATAAAATATTAGGCACATCATCAAATCCACCTGCACACTACCTTAAACATTAAAATCCCTATAACTGACTATCTTATAGCACGATTGAGTGTTAATTTAAAGGGAGGTGAGAGGAACCAAATAATTATGTCTTAAATCACTGGCGACCCATCCAGGGTGTACTCAGCCTCTCAGCCAAAGACTGCCAGACATAGACTTCGGCCTCACTGTGACCCTGACAGAATAGGCGGGAGAAGGTGGAGGGATGTCTTAAACCCATGGCTATGAAGTTAATGCATTTTTTTTTATAGTTATAATTTTTTTCAGAATTGTTTACTCATTTAGGATAACAATATGTTTTCATTAATACGATGCACGCATCTTATATACCAACACAAAAAAGACCGAAACCCATTTTGATGAAGGCGATATACACCAAGCATCCATCCTGATATTTTTATAGCCCTTTGTAAGCTTATTCTTCCATGGATCCCTTTTAAAACAGGCCTCCATTTGTTTAAGTTAAGTTACAGATTTTCTGCTGGTGAGAATTTTGGGAATAACAGAATGATGTTACAAAAAATATGTATTACAAATAAGTTAAGAAATAAACTATATCTCTTATTTGACAATGTTTTCATGTTTTCATTCAGATGCCATTCATGATTCACCAAAGTATTGATCGCGTGTCGACCATATTCAAGGTGAATGCACATGCGCGCTCACGACGCTACGGAAGCCGGCCGACCAAACCAGCGCATTCCGCTCGGCAAAGAACTCAAGCTCTTCCTCAACACTGAAGTCCTCAGACATTTTTCTTTCGTTGTTTCTTTCTTTGCACAGGTAAACAGCACATTTCATCTTCTACGCTTGCATTATTGGCAGAGCAGACGCTGAATGCGCACTTTCATCTGGTTTGGTCTGCCGGATTCCGTAGCGTCGCGAGCGAGCATGTGCGCGCTTTCAGGAAATCCTATACACTACTGTTTATGCTCTAAAAACATTCTAAATGACTTCGTTTCGAGTAAATTCTGGATGCTACCCACTCAGGACACTTGGAATACATTGGACGAGCAGTATGGAGGAATATTGACACGTTTTTTGTGGACTTTTATGGACCTTTCTGTCTCGGTCACCATAGACCTCCATTATTTGAATGTCAGCAGACAGCAAGAAGCCTCCCAGATCTCCAGATGCATTTGAGATATCAAAAAAGTACTCCAGAGTGTTGTTCAGCATGGGGGTGAGTAGAAAATGAAGGCTAATCATGTTTTGGGTGTACTATTCCTTTAAGCCACTACAGAGAGATAAGATCTGCACATTACCGCATCAGTATATCCTGTTTTTTCTTCAGTTGATAGATATTAATCTAGGAAAAAAACTGAAAACAAGTACCGTAGCTTTTTTAAAACACCATGTTTTCAGTAAACAGATGTGGTTAGTAACTGTGTACAAATGGCTGTTTAGACATTCTGTCAATCCAGTATGTATGCCAGATCAATGAATCTTTCATCAACATCATGGTCTCAGCCTCATGGTCAAGTTAAATTTAGAACTGCATTTACTTACAAAATGAACAAAATAATTAGACATAAGATAAAAAAACTACTTGTATTATGACAGGAGGATGGAGTAATTAAAAAATCTGAAAAAATATGCATGGGACAAGACAGAGCTACTGGTGTATAAATTTGAAAGGTTGTATAATGATACTCTACCCCATTAGGTTATATTATGCTTTTCAATTTGAAAAAAGCAATACTACCACATTTTAATCTCAAGAATTGTGTTGCCCTTTTGCTTTCCATGGTTAAAATTTCTTTTATCTAAGGTTTCTGAAGATATTTAGGCAGAACCGTTTCACAACAGCATCTTCTCACCTTCAGCACAGATCCAATGTTCAGGTCAAGTGGAGAAGACCTTGATAGTCAATCATTACCTTTTGCAAACATTACTCACTGTACGTGTCCCTAACAGAAACTGCTAGATTTGTAAGCCCCTTTAGAGCAGAGGCCATAGGAAGGCTATCATATAAGGTAGGCTGTACATGTAGATTGGAGGCGCTTCAATCAGGTGACAATCATGGTTCCAATTCTACATCAAAAGCGATAGAGCAGCTGCCTGACTCAATGCAGAGAGGAAGATTCAAGCTATGCGTTTCCTTGTTTCCAACTGCAGCACACAAAGCATTTAAAGTGGAATTCATCCCAAAATCAACTGTTGGTTCCCTGGACATTGCCTCCCTTGTAAATCAGATTTTCTGTTACATTTAGTACTGTGTTGACCTTGGGTTTCTATATCTGTCGGATACCTTGGGAGAAAGCCTAATATGTCATATATATATACACTATATTGCCAAAAGTATTTGCTCACCTGCCTTGACTCACATATGAGCTTAAGTGACATCCCGTTCCTAATCCATAGGGTTCAATATGACGTCGGTCCACCCTTTGCAGCTAAAACAGCTTCAACTCTTCTGGGAAGGCTGTCCACAAGGTTTAGGAGTGTGTTTATGGGAATTTTTGACCATTCTTCCAGAAGCGCATTTGTGAGGTCGCACACTGATGTTGGACGAGAAGGCCTGGCTCTCAGTCTCCGCTCTAATTCATCCCAAAGGTGTTCTATCGGGTTGAGGTCAGGACTCTGTGCAGGCCAGTCAAGTTCATCCACACCAGACTCTGTCATCCATGTCTTTATGGACCTTGCTTTGTGCACTGGTGCACAGTCATGTTGGAAGAGGAAGGGGCCAGCTCCAAACTGTTCCCACAAAGTTGGGAGCATGGAATTGTCCAAAATGTCTTGGTATGCTGAAGCATTCAGAGTTCCTTTCACTGGAACTAAGGGGCCAAGCCCAGCTCCTGAAAAACAACCCCACACCATAATCCCCCCTCCAACAAACTTTACACTTGGCACAATGCAGTCAGACAAGTACCGTTCTCCTGGCAACCGCCAAACCCAGACCCGTCCATCAGATTGCCAGATGGAGAAGCGCGATTCGTCACTCCAGAGAACGCGTCTCCACTGCTCTAGAGTCCAGTGGCGGCGTGCTTTACACCACCGCATCCGACGCTTTGCATTGCACTTGGTGATGTATGGCTTGGATGCAGCTGCTCGACCATGGAAACCCATTCCATGAAGCTCTCTGCGCACTGTTCTTGAGCTAATCTGAAGGCCACATGAAGTTTGGAGGTCTGTAGTGATTGACTCTGCAGAAAGTTGGCGACCTCTTCGCACTATGCGCGTCAGCATCCGCTGACCCCGCTCCGTCAGTTTACGTGGCCTACCACTTCGTGGCTGAGTTGCTGTCGTTCCCAAACACTTCCATTTTCTTATAATACAGCTGACAGTTGACTGTGGAATATTTAGGAGCGAGGAAATTTCACGACTGGATTTGTTGCACAGGTGGCATCCTATCACAGTTCCACGCTGGAATTCACTGAGCTCCTGAGAGCGACCCATTCTTTCACAAATGTTTGTAAAAACAGTCTGCATGCCTAGGTGCTTGAATTTATACACCTGTGGCCATGGAAGTGATTGGAACACCTGATTCCAATAATTTGGATGGGTGAGCAAATACTTTTGGCAATATAGTGTATATATATATATATATATATATATATATATATATATATATATATATATATTAGTGCTGTCAGTCGATTACATTTTTTTAATCGCGATTAATCGCATCAATGCCTGAGTTAACTCGCGATTAATCGCATTATAATCGCAATTTTTTTTTCTGATTGAAAATCATTTAAATACTCTCGATGACATACAAAAAATACATACAGGCTAGGTTTGTGCCAATGTTCTTTTTTTAAAATGAAAACAGGTCACAGACACTGATTTATGCCATAGAAACATATGGCAAGAAGATGGGGAGGCATGTAGCAAAAAATAACAAATATGTAGCCAAAAAAAGGCCCCGAAAACAGGCTGATGTAAAAGACAGTCTTTACAGTTAATACAGTCTTTTGAACAAAGACAAGCATTTTACCCTACTGCTATAAAATGTAGTACAGTTAACATTAGATGTTAATTAACCAAGATAATAATGAACAATTTTCAATCAATACATCAAAATCAATAGACCGACATCACTAGATGGAGGTAGTCTATGCTCAAGAAAGTTACTTTTCAGCCTCTTAACAAAAATGAGAACACACACACACCCACCCACCCACACACAGACACACACACCCACCCACCCACACACACGCGATACCGACCTGTGGCGTACACAGAGTGTGCCGTAGCAGATTCCATTTCACCTCAGTAATCTGTTTTCTCAGCGTATTTCAGGTTGCTACTAGTTACCAGACACTCAACTTGTTTGTTGGTGGTGGGGCTTAAAGAAAAGGCACTAGCGTCACCCAGTGTATGAGCGTCTTTTTCCCTTGAGGAGCTCCGCTCTTGAAGCCTATGAGAAATGCATAGACTGGGGGAAAATAGCCCCGCCTTCTCGCAGGCTGCAGCGGGATGTACTTGGAAAATTGTACCATAAAACCACATAGCGTTAATCTCACGTTAAAAAAATTATCGCTGTTAAAATGGCCTCGCGTTAACGCGATAATAACGCGATAATTTTGACAGCACTAATATATATATATATATATATATATATATATATTGGATATTGAATTGCAAAAAAAAAAAGTAAACATTTTAATTTTGGATGATAAGAATTTTTTTGTCTGTCAATATGCTCTATTCAGAGCATATTGACAAATTTATCCAGAAAAGTGGATAAATTTTAGTTTAATCTGGTTTACTTTCATGCAAAAAAAAAAAATCTTCTTTCAGAAACCTTTTGCTGTCAAATTATTAATCAATCAATCAAATAAAATAATCAATTTGCAAAGTAATCGTTAGTTGCAGCCCTAGTGTCTCACCTTTAGGGTGTCCATTGCAGATCCAATCTTGACAGTTATCTTTTTACCATGAGGAGACTTGTCGAAGATGGGCTGAGCAAACTCTTTGAGATATGGTTCTAACTCACAGGCCACCAAGCAGCCATCTTCTGGAAGCCCCTCTGCCATGGACAGAGCTCCGTAGCCGGTGAACATCCCAATCTCAAGAACCCTCTTGGCCTGACTCATGTGGATCAGCATCTTAAGGGCCTGACCTGTTAGAAAACACACCCAACAGAATATGCCAGTGAAACTTGTAAGGTAGCAAATGCAATTCCAAGAAGTGAGCATATAAATGTCCTACCCTCAACATGGCCAGTGATGCACTCCTTTGGAAGCTGGAACTTAGTCTTGCCCTCCTTAAACACTTGGTCCCAATCGTGAGACACAGTCTTCCTATCAATAAAAAATGAATGATTTTATTTACATCATGGGTGATGCTTGTAAAAATATTCACAACCCTGGAACATTGCTCCGTTTTATCTTACATATCTAAATATTAGTGTGATTTATTTGTATCTTACATCACAGTGGAGCATCTAAGGAAAACTAACTTCTTTCTGACTTTATGGACATTTGCATTCAAAGCATTTTCTAAGTGGTTTTGTATTAATAATGAGTACAGTATCATTGAACTAACAGCTTTATTTCAAAATGAGTTTAATCTATATGTTACATTTTTAAAAGTATAGTGGAGGATTTTTGCGAATTTTTCAAAAGACACGCCCCGATTAAAAAAAAAATCCTTGTGGTTTATCAGAGGCGTAGCCAGAATAAAGAATTTATGAGGGTGGCCAAGCAATAACCAATGTACACTGAGGGGTGGCCGAAAGCAGATAGGCACCAGAACCTCAGGGTCAATCGACACTTTTCCAACAAGAAAATTAATGAACAAAAAGTCCATATTTTCTAAATAAAGACACTATACTTTCAGATAACCTGTGCTAACAAATAAACGCATTTAAACATTTGTCATTTCTAGATAAAAGGTATTGTGGATAAAACTCTTTCAGTTTTGAGTTCTGGGGCTTAAATCTTTTCCATTGTCATTACTTACATACTTGTATCAATAAACATTCTGCATAAAATTGATATTTACAAGCACTAATATCTACATAAATTGATAATTTGATAAGTTTAAAATTTGTTATTTATCTATGATTTCACTGAAGACTCCTACATGACTTGCAGAGACACATTATTTTCTCTTTACCCCATAAAACACAAAATCTAGTTCTGAAAAGAGCATGAATTCTGTACTTATCATCTTTGATGTTAGTATATTGATGTGTATAATTAACCACAAAAAAATGTAAATGTTTTGAATATTCCACTTGAGAGTATTACTGCTAACACCATCTGTATAATTCTACGTTCACACCAAAAGCAGCAAAGGCAGCGGGAGCAGCTAGTTTACATGCAGAGTCAATGGTTAATGCGCATCAAGGTGCAGCAAAAGGTCCTGCAGTGTGTTTTGAGCAGCAGGCGCAGCGCATCTGAGCAGCTGACGCGTGCAACGCGCTGCAAATGCAGCTGCTGATGGAGTTGGAAAATCTGAACTTTTGCTGCTCGACGCGCCACATCAATCAATCAGAGAAGCTGATCTTGGAGCTGGCAGCGACAGAGACACATCGCTGATGATACAATTCACTATGATCTTGGAGCTGGCAGCGACAGAGACACATCGCTGATGATACAATTCACTATGATCACTCCTCTGAAACAGTTTATTAACACCTTAATTAACTTAAAATGCTGAAACCTGCCGGCAAAACATGTTCACTTTTATTGTCCTGGTGCCTGCAATTGGGATTACGTACATGAAAACGACTTTCCAAACCACGAGGAGGCGACCAGGCCAGAGGCTGCTGTTGAATGATATTCCTACTGACAGCGCATGGCCGGTGTACGGAAGTCTGAGCGCCTCTGACAGCAAAATAATATTTGAAGGCAGGACAGTAATCTGGATGAACTGACTGCACTGATGAAGTTTTAATGTGGAGTTTCTCACTTAAAAACATAATAAAACTATTTTATTCCCACTGATCACAGCAAAGAAAGGATAGGGTAGCTCCGCCCAACGCGCAGCTGGAGCCCGTTTTTGCTGCCTTTGCTGCTTTTGGTGTGAAGCAGGAGTAGCAAAAATGCTTCTGCTGCTTCATTTTTGATGATTGTAAAAGTTTAGTTCTGCAGCAGGAGCTTTGCTGCTTCAGCTGCGCAGTGGAAAAAGTGGGTCTGACGCACATTGGGCGTAGCTACTCTATCCTTTCTTTGCCCTGCAGGTATATTTGCTGTGATCAGTGGGAATAAAGTAGTTTTAATATGTTCTTAAGTGGGTAAATCCACCTGAAAACTTCATCAGTGCGGTCAGTTCATCCAGATTTCCATGCTGCCTTCAAATATTATTTCTGCTGGAGCCACTCAGACCCCCATATACCGGCGGTGCGCTGTCAGTAGGAATACAATTCAACAGCAGCCTATGGCCTGGTCGCCTCCTCGCGGTTTGCCGCAGCGGCTGGAAAGCGGTTTTCATGTACGTAATCCAAACTGCAGCCACCAGGATAATGACTTTGCATGTAAACTAGCTGATCCTGCTGCTTTTGGTGTGAACGTAGCATAAGAGGGAAAACAATTGTAAGGGTGGCCAATGATTGGCTAAGGGTGGCCATGGCCACCCTTGCCCCCATCTAGCTCTGCCCCTGTGGTTTATGCATATTGATATTTCTGCAGAGTTAGTATATTTTACATAAGTAAGCACTGTCTTTTTAAGATAACTGAGAAAAAAAACAACAACAAAAAAACAATCCTACTCATAAAGTTCTGCCAGAGGTTGACTTTCTTTAGTGGTCATCCTATCCAAGTACTCATCCAACCCACTAGCGATGTCCAGAGCCTTCTGCAGGTGACCTTTCAGCTCCTCTGGGACAGATGCACATGTTGCAGCTATGTCTTTAGCCTTTGTTATCAGATCCACAAGGACTTCAACAGGAGTATCAGGAACTGAAAGAATCACAAAAGCACATCATCTTAAACTATCTCAAACTACAAGATGATCCGTTCGATCTTCTACAGAGTTGAAATGTTGCAATATTTTAAAGTATATATATATATATATATATATATATATATATATAATAAATATATTAAAGTGAGCAAATTAACCGAGGAGCATTAACAGAACATAAAGATACCACAGATTACTTCCCTAAAGCTGTCACTAATCAACGCTAAACCGAATACCGAAATGCAACTTGTTAAAGCGCACTGAAATTTAATAAAGTGAGGGTAAATGTAATGTGCTGATGTTTTACTCATCGTGAGAAGCAAAGTTTTGGGACTCCAACAGTTAGAGCTCTCTGTGTAAACACTGTCCGTACTCTGCCCCTGTCAGTGCAACAAAACAACAAAAGACAGAAAGAAGAAACTAAATGCCATTCTTACCTTTTTCATGCAGCATGTTTGCGTTTATGGGCGGGACGGTTTTCTGCTTCCTTTCGGGGTTGCAGAAGTTTATCGGTTATATGATCGTGAAAGACACGGGAAGGAGGAGCGACTGCAGCTTCTGTTACCTAAAACACGTGAACGCGGACATTATCAAACTTTAACTGACACGTGACTTATTCCAGGGAATCTCTCAGTCCTGAACCCAACGAGTTTCTCCTCTGGCTCAAGTAACTTATTAGAAAGTCATGTTTTAACAAGACTTTGCCGGAGGGTTAAATGTCAACAGTTTGCACGAGAGCAGTGAAAGCCCATGGTGATTGCTGCTTTCACACACTATTGCTTTTCATTTATCATGCTCTGCTCAAAAGATATTCAACCTAAAGTTTGCCAATTAACGCCTTAACCTAAGGACAGAAAAGACTGATGGAAACTTTCCATCCCACTAAACATGTTACTCTGCTAAAAGCACTGGGTCACTTTAACAAATTAACTAATTCTGATCCTCCAA
The DNA here is from genome assembly GCF_016077235.1 of Cyprinodon tularosa. Classification (NCBI taxonomy): domain Eukaryota; kingdom Metazoa; phylum Chordata; class Actinopteri; order Cyprinodontiformes; family Cyprinodontidae; genus Cyprinodon; species Cyprinodon tularosa. The sequence goes on along the minus strand of NW_024038774.1, from coordinate 392,206 downwards.
TCACCCCCAAATAGCAACATCAAATGACATCAAACACTGATATCAAATTGTTGTCATAATTGTTGACAAAAATGCAAATCAACTTGACATCTATCATTTGACATCATATTTATATATGTCAGTGATTGTATTGAGGTCATTTTGACATTATTTGTATAGGAAATGTATTTGATATTTAATTTAAATAAAAATATTTATGCTATTTTGGTAAATTTTGTATCTTTTTAAGACATAATTTTTAGGCTCTATTGGGCTTTTGTTATTTCTGAAAGTAGGCAGGCAGAACTTGGGATTACCAAGACAGGATTTAAACCTGCAACTGCTGCATGATAGATAAATGCCTGTGTTCATGAATTATGCACTTCACCCCTAACCCACCCGTGGGCAGGCCCAGAGCAAGTTGATGAAAAATATCCACATTCTTATCAGAATGAAAATGTTTTTTGCTTTTTTTAAATACTTGTGTGTTTGAGACAGAATGCCATGGGGGAAATTATCAAAGCAATTAATCCCGATGAAGATCCTGTGAGTCCGCATATTCATCTAAATCAGGGGTCTGAAACCTTTTCTATCTGAAGAACCATTCTTGCCTTAAGTACACAAACCTTGAACAGAGTACAATAATGAGCTGCTAGTGCCACATAAAAAAAAAAAAAAGAACTTGATAAGATATCTATTATTTTTAAACCAAAGAATTGACATAAAAACAATCTCTGAAATAATAATAATATCAATATCATTATTTGTTTGACATTTCAAAGAAGTTTGATATTGAAATAATGTCATTTACTTCAATAAAATCATTGACATAAATTGATGTCAAAGGATTTATGTCAAGTTGATTCAAATTTTTACTAGAATAATGACAACAATTTGATATCAGTGTTTGATGTCATATTATTGTTGAATGAACATCTTTCGCCTACTGGGGAGCTCTTCAAATGCCATGCCATACTGACAAATTCAGATTATCTAATTGTATATAATTACCTTATTGAAAAAGTAAATGTCAGTATAGATTTACATTTATATATGTTTACTGAGGCAGCCATACATTTTTATTAGTAAGTCAAGTTCTGTGATGTATGGAAAAAGAATTGCAATCGTATAGATAATATAACTTATATCAATATTAAGCTCAGAATTTGGTGTTACGTGGTAAGAATTGGAATTTCCCATCAATATTAGTTGTATTTGTGCATCCAAGTCACAATGTAAGGCGTAATTCCTAGAATTTATTTTTTATTAGGTTTAGCAAATCAGGGATTCAATAAAATTTGAGCTTGATAACAAAAGTGCTTGACTCTAAGTTATTAGGGATGGACCGAAAATTCAGTCACTAGAAATCTTTGTCCAAAAATGACTGAAAAGTAGAGTTTATCAGAAAAATGTTGGCATTTTTGTCATTTAATAGTTTAGAATTTATTGAAATGGTTTCAGTTTGAAAAATAATATGTTTTTGAATAGTTAGTACACATCGTAGCAAAAAGTGCAATTATTTTAGTATTTACAATTGTAACTTATTGGTGTGTTTTGGTTTTTGGTCATGGTTTCCTGATTTTTCAGTTTTGGTTTTGGCCAAGAATTTTTATTTCGGAGCATCCCTGTGAACGGGCAAGGGGTACTCTTGGTCAAATGTGGGTTCGTTCAGGAGAGATCACCATCCAGCAGGCTTAATATATTAGCCTGCAGGAATGTAAAGTGTATATTACAACAACTGGAAATAATCAACAATTACTGCATTTAAACAGTTATTTGCCCTGTTGCTTCTGTTTATTGATATCCAGCCCTTACTTAATACACTGGATAATGGTCTCTGAGGTGGCCGTTATGTTAGTAAATGTATTATTTATTATTATAGTATTATTTTCCTGACTGAATGTTTGCTTCTAAGAGGAATCAGGATAAGAAAGGAATAAGAATAATTATAAAATGCTGGAGTCCAGAATTACATTTCAAATATTGTATCAAGAAGAGAAGGCTATTCAGCTTACAATCATGCTAAAAATTCTTGTAAGCATGCATGAAAACAAGGATCCCCTATTTCCAAGGTACACAACGGAGGCAGAATTTAGTCCCATAGATTCCTGGGTGAAAGTCATGTGTGCATGGCCAAGTAGCCAGAGCGCACGATCAGTCGGAGATATAGTCACGGGTCCCGAAAATTACAGAGTTCTACAGTAAATATGATGTCATAGAGTCTGTGCCCCTTTTAACATCCAAATATAAACTAATAGTGGAGTTTTTAAGTTACTCTTCCTTGAATGTCCAAAAGTACCTTCTCTTCATCTCTGTATGTCTCCAAAAGTACTCAATCTGCCACAACAGCTGTAGAAGACAACAAATGCAGACTACAGCTGCAGCTACAGTTGGCAGCTGACAGCTGTCAGATTTTACGATGTAGCACTTACCTTCCAAGGCTGGAATGCTTAGATAAGCCCAGAGGCACAAGTTATAAATTAACAAAAAAGGAGGTTTTCATGGTTTGGAGTTCAGAAGGCTCATCAAATCCAAACATTCATCGTTTACAGACACACCCTCCATTTATACATAGCTAACATTAGCTTCCCATACCACAATGCAAAACTCTTACCAAACAAGAGCTTGAAACAAAATGTATTGAGCTAATATAAAATTGAAAATGATTGATGATTCTGACAAAATCCCTGGGTCCTTCACATTCACCTCTGCTCCTTTTATGTTTATCACTTATTCTTCCCACCAGTACACTTCTTATTTGTGCTCATGCTTACCACCTTTTCATGCCTGATTGCCTGATTCTGACCCTTTATTTGCCTGATGAATTCCAGGCCTTTGCCTTGCTTTCGCCAGACTACTCTCGACCTCTGTGATCTCTGGACAGCAAGCTGGTTTTTGCCCTCTATTGATTCTCGTCTTCCCCTCAGATAGCTCCTCCTGATTTAAACCTCTTGGGTCTGACCATGTTTATGTCCTGTGACAGAGTATTGCTTTTCCTCTGGAATTTCAAGACAGAGATTCTGCTTCCAAATAAGGTCCTGATTGCCCCTATCTGCTCTTGTGATTAGCACCCTCTAGTCAACTATTCAGTCTGGTTTGTTACAAATATGTCATTACAAGGCCCTATACCGAGATAATTAAATCAGATCATATAGTCAGAATGGTAAAGAGTTTCTATCTAAGGAAAACCAGAGCTATGCATTCTGTTATTCACTTGCATGAGACGTCCCTCCTTGAACTTGAGCAGCCTTCTGCAAAGGCATAGTTGGGGATTCAAGGAGAGAGAAGCAGACATGTGAAAGGCAATGGGAATCTAGCTCCACACATGACTTTATCTAGGAAAGAAAGAGTTAAGCAGACAAACTTTTGAGTCACTTTTCATGTCTACAGGTAGAAGCTGAACCCTTAGCTATGACTAGGAGAGAAACCAGACTACAATTAAGAACTGACCCAACTCTATCATCTATGATCTTAAGTGTTTATGGAAGCAGCCCAGCTGATATTTCTTACCTAGATGGAATCACAGCCAAACAGGAACAGACCAGGTGAAGCTACTATGACAAGAAAAAGCAGAGAGAGCATTAAGTTATGGATTGGAATAGCAATTACTGCAAATAGGTAAAAACGAGAATGGTGAAAAGTAGTCCCTATGACCTCCAATAGCCTAAACCTATGGCAGCGTAACTATAGAAAATGGATCAGGATAAGCTAAGCATTTTGGATTATGTATGTGAGAGGTACAGTCAAGGAAAATTGTCTGTCTGCACTGAATTCTCCCCCTTGCTGGATGACCTCTTCCTACTTCTCTACTCACCCAGTGACTGAGGTAACATCCCTGTGTTTTGGCTGCAAGGAGGAAGAATTGGTCATGGGCTTTACAAAGTTGGAAAAATGATGGTTGCAGGCAACCTTTAGCCCAACAGGTTTTAGCTGTGGGTAAGCCCACTGTGAAAAGATTTGAGTCTTCTTTTCCAAGGAAGATGCCTATCTGTTACTTATGTGGACAGGAGGGTCACACCAAACCAATGCCCTCAAAATGCTGTTGAATTTTCCTAGATGTGTTTTGTGACAAGTGGAGAAACTTCAAAACTTGAAGCAATACACCTATCAATGAAGACTTTTGTTGAGCTCAATGGTCAGGTACTGAAAGCTCACAGACCTTGGTCCAGCAAAGGTATGTTTAAACCCAATCTGTTTGCACCCGTGAGACAGTCCCAATTAGCTGTGTCCATGGTGATGAAAGGAAATATCCAACAGCAGATGTCTATATTAATGTTAGAGGAAAAATGTACCTTCATAATTTTGGAGTAGCAGACAACTTGCTGTTTCCAATAATCCTTGGCAGTGACCTACCAGTGCTTATTGACCTGTTACATTACCCTCAGTGTAGATCTGTAGGCGATATAGCTAAAAAGTAAAATCTCGATTTTTTTTTTTTGTCGTCTTGGTCTAGTCTATCTGGACTGGGTCCTTCGAAGTCCGTGAAAATAAGGAGACCTGAAGAGTTTTGGTCTGTGGATTCAAACAGGTCCAACTCTGTCGCTTAGCAACTGTGAGAGTTGACACACAAAGCAGGAAAAGTATAAATACTAGCTTTTTATTAATGTGTCTTTTTTATTGTAAAATGAACAAAGACTATACTCATGAGAATACAGAGTGGAATAAAGGTAACAACTACTGGGAGAATGAACAAATTAAAGCAAATGTATTGATATAAAAGCGGTAGAAAAATAGTACATCTAAACAATGTATGCATAAAAACTATATCTGCAACCTGTTCTGTCTGTTCCTGCCCGATCTGCATCCCTGATCAGGATCGGCTTCCCCCAACTCCTCCGGAGCTGCAGCACTGGGGACACTCCAGACACTACATTACTGACTCTGGGCCATCTGTTCTGAATCGTGACAGTTTCATTTCCACAGAACATTGAGGATTTCATGCAGTTTTAAGGTTTTAACAAAGTTTTATGTATCAGATGGTGGAGAACGAGAATATAACAAGCTCCTCATTTAAATTAATTTAGCAAAATGAGGCTGGTATTAAATAAATAGTTTTTGTACAGTTTGATTTTGTAAATACAATGTTGTTAAAAGTTAAAAAAAAGTATCTGTGTACCAAATATCTAGATTTTAATGAAATAAATAATAATACTCATGTTAGCGATTACATGTATTTTTCTTTGAAAATACATCAAAGAAGCCGCCCCAATTGAGGTTGGAATTGCCCTTAAGTCATTCGTGTTGCTGCAGTTCACATTAAACTTTATTAATGAAAACAAAAAAAAGGTCCAATAATTTTAAATCCTTAAAGCAAGAAAAATGAAAAGGAAAAAGGAAAACAATAGTAGGATCTTTTTCGCTTTGTACAGTCCAACTTGTTTTACACAGTAGCAGGAGAGGATCTAGGATTCTAGGAGATCAGGGGCTTAGCCCCAAGGGTGAAGATGAGAGAGTAGACTTTCTTCTAAATCCCGTTCTAATGTAAAATATGACAGATTACTGGATTAAAGAAATTTCTACTATACTACATGCTATCACACATAACAATTCCCCCTCCATTACATGGGAAGAAATGAATTCACCTGCAAGTCTTTAACTGTGTTTATCCCTCTCTTCATCAACAGCAAACTCTGTGGATTTGGTCAAATTTGATCATTATTTGCCAAAGTTATCAGAGGGAAATAATATATTTTAGCCGCCTGATATAATCTGTTTCCCCATAACATGGGAAAAAAATAAACAAATCCAGTGAAACTGTCATTATTTTTCATACATTATGTTTAAAACATTTATTATTTTATATTTTAAAATCCAAAATAGTTGTTGGTTTGATTATCTTTATTTAATGTATTTTAATTCTCTATTCCAAATGTCTGCAATAGCATTGCTCCAGACATTTGGAATTAAGAAACATCTTCAAACTTGGAAAACAATGTCCAGTGGTTTTGGTTTGAACTTTTTTTTTTGGAATATTTATGAATTGTAATATATTTCATAAAGATCATCAAAGGGGGAACAGATTCTATCAGGCGGCTAAAATATACGATTCCCCTCTCATAACTTTGGCAAATAATGATCAAATGTCACCAAATCCACAGGATTTGTTGCTGATGAAGAGAGAAAATAAACACAGTTAAAGTCCTGTAGGTAAATTAATTTCTTCCCATGTTATGGAGGAGGAACAGATTATTTCAGGCAGCTGAAACATCAAGTCTCTCCTCCTCCCACATCTTTGGGAAGTAAAAAGCATCTGTTTCCAGATTCCCAAAAATGTTTGTGTGATATCATGTAGTATACTAGGAATGTCCTTAATCCAGTAATCTGTCATAATTTACATTAGAAGGGGATAAATCAGAAAGTCTACACTCTCATCTTTTCAGGAGCTCTTAATATTTGTGTCCTGCTATCAGCCAGTTTCCATCCTCTGATATCAGCAACGAAAAATGATAAATACTCACTACTTGTTGGAAAACTGTGTTTGGTGACTGACTTTTATTTCTGTCAGGTTTAAGTGACAGACGTTAGAAAAAGACGATTTTCTTGCCGTTTAAAATAACACAAAATAGCTTTAAAGCACCTCGTCTATTTATTTATTTTACAATTTTGTAAACAACAGCTGCTGATTAAACTGGATGTTACAACCGTGACATGATTATAGCTGATTTTAGACCCGTTGTGAAAATGGTCCCATCCGCCATGTCCGCCTCTCTGGCTTCAATGCGCTCCCGACACAAGGGGAACAGAATTCCATAGAACACCGGGACAAACAACGTCTGGGGCCGTTTCTCAATATGCGTTCTTGAGCGTTCTCGTGGAAGTACACTTCGCTGCAGCAAACAGAAAGGGGCGGGGACGGACCACTGTCAGTCTCATACCTTATATGGAAATGGGACCATTTCATTCCGGAACTGACGGGGGCGCTAGTGACACTATTTTCTGTACCGACCGTTTCATAATAATTATAATAATAATAACGTATTTTATTTGACAACGCCTTTCAAAACAACCAAGAACACTTTCAACATTAAAAATACTAATTAAACAGTAAAGAAAAGGCTACAAAACGTGATATGTCACGTGGCATGTCTGTCACGTGGTATGTCCCTTTTTTATTTTGAAATCTTTATTTAAAATTATCTTAGTAACAAACAATCTAAAGTAAGCAACAATAAGGAATCATTATGGAGATGTATTTATCTATCCTTACACCCTATATATCTCTAACAAAAGTCATAAAAAATAAAATAAAATCAAAATTTTGGAGACAAATGTACATTACATTAAGAGCACATTTATCCATCCATTAATTTTTATGAATTATCCTCAAGTGGGGTCATGAAGGCTGCTGACCCTGGACAGATCCCCAGTCCATCGCTGATTAAGAAAACAGATATAAACAAATACATGCTGGTGCTGAAGTTCAAATAATATATTTTGATGTTGTGAACGGTACTCTTAAAATAAATAAGTTAAAATCTAAAATATAATAGCCTTTGGCTTATTTAATAAGAACTAGATGGAAAAGAGGTTTGGTCTGTAAAACATTTAGTCGACAATTTTGGCCAACTTAGTACGTCCATTCACGGTGCACTTTTGTTGTTTATTTGCCAAATATTTTTTCTTATTATTCTCATTGTGAATATAATTTACAAACAAACCAAAGCACTTTTGAACTTTTAACAAGTGCCATTCGGTAACTAGAATATACTTGGTTGCAGGTGACCTGGCTCAATTATTATCTCCTATAAGGACTACAGCTCAACTAGTAAACTGACTGGTGTCCCACTATTCCATTTAGAAATACCATATTAATTTTATCAATTGCAATAAATTCATGAACTGCACTCCAAAAACATGAATATCCAATTGTAGCAAAACCCAAAGTGATTAATTAAAACCTTAAATGTAGCTTCAACCTGGAAAGACTCGCACAGAAAGTAGGTTTTAGAAAGTTCATTTGACAATAATCTTCAACTTTCTGATCCCGGCAGTAGACACTGTACTGGTAACCCCCAGAGAGAATGATCTTTTTTCTACATGAAAACCTTTTTGAATAAAGTCTGTCTTCATCTCACCTGCTCAGCCAATCACCTGCTCAGGTGCCATCCTCCCAGCCTAACGGCGCCGGTCTCAAGTCCTTCACCCTTCATAAAGTCCAGCTTGATGTGTGCAATTGCTCCTCACCTGAGCTTCCATCACCTCCACCCTGATTACACCTTCGCTTTGTTCGTTTAATCTTATGTTTGTATCTGAACAATATGTTTCTGCAACTTATTTTTTATTACATAAAACAAGTTGATTCTAACTGTTAAAACATAAACAACTTGTCTGTATGTCAGGTTTGTAAAGAAAATTTGTATTGATTCCAGTCATTGTTCAAAAATGTATAGGAAACATTGTATATTGCAAGTTATTAGCTTTGCTTGCATTTAAAATTTTCCAATTGTTAAACAACGCTGTTACAATATATTTACAACTACTTTATTGGTTCTACTGTCTCTCCAACAAATTACAGCCACAATGTAACTTTGTGGAAACGACACCATTTCTATGAAAACTAAATGATGTAAATCAACTGCGCTACAACAAAAGGAACTTTCAAAAATGTAAATAATATTGAAAGAACACATTATGAAAAAGGAGGACTGCACAAGTCAAAAGGTAAATATTCTTTATCAGAAACGATTTCAAATGGCATGTCACAAAACATCAACAACAACAAAGTGATGAATTTTAGCTACAGCTTACCTCACATTTTGCCCTCTCATTAACTTTTTTCCGCTTTCTCTCCTTTTGTAGTTCTTCTCTGGACCTTTTAAAAAGGACAAATTGAAGGTTTTCTTAAAAAACTGAATCTAGAAAAGCGTATTAATTTACTATGTGAAAAAATTTTTAAGAAGGTAAAATTACCTTTTGTTGATTTTGTGGGTTTTGCATTATGGATCGTGTGCCGAACACCAGTGCAAAAACTTTTCAAACTTCTTTCTTTCTTCTTCCTTTCCTCTTAACCCCGCGTCTTTAAGGCATTTATACTAGTGATTATGAAAATAGCGCCCCCTTCATTTCCGGAATGCAATAGTCCCATTTCCAAATAAGGTATGGGACTGACGGAAAGGTCCGTCCCCGCCCCTTTCTGTTTGCTGCAGCGAGGTCCTTCTCTTCTCGTGTGCTCGTGTACTCGTGATATGTCATCAGCCTCAGCCCGAGTACCGTTCCAATCGGTCTTTGACAGTGTGCGTCACTTCCGCAAAAGCGCAATGCATTTAGGGTAGTTAGCGCCATTTCTGTGGTGAAGAGACAGCAGCAACTAACAACAGAAAACTAACAGAGAGTAGAGGTGTTCTAGTTGCTTCCGTTGGAAATAATGGGACACTGGTGCTGCGTCAAAGGATGCAACAGTAATTCTAAACAGAAAACAGCAGATGGGGCCTTACGGTTTTTCGTATTCCACACTTGGAAAAAAAAATACGGACCGCAGACAGAGGACTTAACAAAGAGGCGTCGGGCTGCATGGGTCGCTGCTGTAAGAAGGAAAGACATCACGTTTCATAAAATATCTCCTCATGCTCGTGTTTGCTCTCTGCATTTTCAAAAAGGTAAGTCCTTATAAATATACACTAATAGAAATCAACACGCTGAAATGGTTTGCTTATAAAGTTGCAGGAGTTCATGTAAACCTACTGAAACATGCTGTGGAAGAGAAGCGGAAAGTGATGTTTGTTTTGTTTATTTCTTTTTTAGACCGCTAAAATTTAATAAATAATGCATTCTCTGTATATAATCATTTACACAATCTGCAATACAATTTTTTTTTTTAATGAATAAATATATGTAAATACACTGTACATATAAAAACACTGTACATACCCACTCGTCAGCCAACTCACTGTATTTATTTATCCTGTGCAATCTACTTGTTCGTCTGTAAGCTTTTCAGTTTATTTATTTACCTCTGGCCTTACTAGTCCGATGTACTTGTGCTGTTTCGGTATAGCAAATTTCCCCACTGTGGGACACATAAGGTTATCTTAATTTATTACACATCTAATCTAATGGGCTCTGTTATTTAGGTGCTTTATATAGTGTTTTGAATAGATGTGTAAAACACTCAACCTTTCATCTACTTTGCAGGTCAACCCGCATATGAGATGATGGAGACTGACCCAGACTGGGCTCCATCCCTGCATCTGGGCCACACTGACATCAAACCAACAGACACAGACCGCTCTTTAAGACGTGGTTATCGGGAACAGCTGAAAAAGAATGCCCTGCAAGCAACTGAAACGGGGCTCCATCGGGCTGATGAAATCCTTGAGCAACAGGATGAAGTAACACATGAGGCGACAGAGAACCCTAACCAGCAACAGACTGACACGCAGAAGGCTGCTGAAAACGTTGGCCGGCCAAACACCAAGGATGACACAGAAGGTGGTCGTCAGGAAGGACAGACAGAATGTAACCTGTGTGTGCTCAGGTGTGCAGAGATGAACCATCTTTTGGAAGAAAACAGAGAGCTGCGGCGTGAACTTGATGAGCTGCGGATCTCTGATTGCTTCTTTGGAGACACTAATGAAAAAGTCCAGTACTATACGGGTCTACCAAACTTGGTGACCTTTATGGCTTTGTTTAATTTTATGCAGCCTCTCATGTCTGCTCAAAATAAAATTCTCAGTCCATTTCAAATGCTTCTGTTAACCTTCATGCGTCTGAGATTGGATCTGCCCTCACAACACCTTGCTTATCTCTTCTGTGTTTCACCAAAGACAGTGTACAGAACATTCAATGAAATGGTGTCATTTTTATATGCAAATCTAAAGCGTGCAATTGTGTGGCCAGATAGAGACACCTTGCACAAAATTATGCCTCATCCGTTTGTGGAGGCCTTTGGACATAGAGTCACAGTGATTAGTGACTGTTTTGAAATTTTCACAGAGAAACCAGCTAATAAATGAATGCCAGATCAAGTACTGTTTCAACTTTCTTCTTCTTTTTTTATTCTTCTTTTCACACAAATAGAATTTTGCTTTTTTTAAAGTTACTTTTGAAAAATAACAGCAAAACAAATATAAGTTTCACCATCACTTCAAATATTAACAATGTTTCTGAAGTTGTAAAAATGTGTGTACAATAAAGAGTGGAGTTTGAAATTTGAAACAAGCGTTGTTATTATCTTTTCAATCAAGCAGAGAATTTATGAAAATGCAATACAAAATCTCAAATACATAAATAATGCAGAACAGTGCAAAGCTTCAAATGTTTTACTTTGTCTTCCTCCCTCGTATATAGCAGATTGCTCTTTAGATTAAATTAGAAGATTTTCATTTTCCCTGGACTTGTTTTCACTGTGGTCTTCCGTAGAGATATGACCTAACAGGTGATATCTGTGAAGAAGACTGCAGATCCCAGTGAAAACAGGCCTGGGTAAAGTGAACAGCAAATACAGTGTGCAACTTATCAATGTGCAAAAATTCTGACAAGTTTTTCCGTTCAGTCTGATGAGCAGCACAAACTACTCTAATAACTGCAGCGATCTGTGCAACTGCCCACAACATCTGCCTTGTCACTGTAATAATAATATATAATATCGTTCCCTAGCAGCTTTAGAAAGTTTGTCTGGGTAGGGTATCCGTTCAGTTTTCTTGTTCTTTTCCATTTAACTGATAATCCTCGCTGCTGGCTTGCAGCGCTCTCCTCTTGTTTTCTGCTGTTTTGTTTTTCTTCCGCTCACCACAAAAATGGCGCTAGGGGGCGTGTCAGTCACGTGGCTGACAAAGACCGATTCTCAAGAACGCCAGATCGAGAACGCATAAAATCCCCGGATGTTGTTCTCACCCCGCCCTCTTTATCGAGCATGCATCAGAGCAGACTTGTGCGTTCTTCAGACTGACCGCTTCCCCAGAATGCACCGCGGCCGCAGCTTGATTCCAGACAGCGCTCACAGTGTTAAGTTAAACATTCCCTTTTCTGCTGCTGTTGTTCTTCAAAAGTATGTTTTGAAATCGTTTGAGGCGATAACATTATACATTTAAGCCTCCCTGTGTGGTCTGTTTACAGAGTTAGTGCGAAATTAAAAAAAAAAGTCCGACATTGAGCGGACCAGAGTGACCAGCAGACCTCCGAGGGTAACCGCAGCCAGGGCTAATGTTACCCCGTCTGTAGTGCACTTCTCTCGGTCTAGTTATGTGTAAATTACCGCTCGTTCTGATGGCGTTTTTTTGCGGTTCGGTAATTTTTTTTAATGTTTTTTAAGCTTTAGAAATTAAAAATATTGTTTTCAACATGTTTTGTGTAGGGAATAAATAGTTTTGACTGTTAAAGAAATGCTAAACAACGTTGCATGTGATGACGTCACGAGTACGCTTCTGCTCCAATACACATACATGCTTGCGTGCTCGCGTTCTCGTCAAGTCCGCTCTTCCTGCGTTCTCGCCAAGAACGGACTTGACGAGAACGCGAGTACGTACTCGCGTTCTCGTCAATTGAGAAACGCCCTGGAAGTCAGTCAGAGCTTCACATCCCTGTAACATCAGTCTGTTTAGCAACAGCCATTGGTGAGAACTTCTTCTTTTGCACGGGAATGCTACGGGCTGCTTTCCTGCCTTTGCTGCCACCATCTGGTGAAATCCAGTACTGCACATTTTACTCAGATCAGCTCATAAGCGAGATCCGGGGCTCTAGGGGAAACATCCGGGGCTGCAGCCCAAGTAGCCGCCCCCTAGATCCGCCACTGCACAGTAGGTTCTATAAGTAAAGTATTTGCTGTTTCTTTCACTTCTAAAGTGTCAACTCCCAATAAACATAGCTGATCAAAATTCTCTTAAGGGGACATCAAGCCATGTGTCCAGCCTTAGTGTGGATATAGTATGAATCAAGCATTTTTTTGCCCTCTAATCAATGAAGTGCCTCTCTGACTATAAATATTAGCACAGTGTTTGCTTTGTGTCCCTACAAACAGAATCTGGTAATTGGTTTTATACTTTTTTAACTTTGCCGCTTCTGAGAAAAGTAATTCTTACACAACTCAACAAACGAGTTATGAAAAGCAGCTTTGTCGCTGCATCAAATAGCTAGATTACAGCTGTCGAGTAAAGTTAGACTTTTGAACGTTTCACTCCACATGCAATTAAATGAAAGTCTAAAGCTTGTTTAAACTGCTTAGGTATATTTTAAAACTGTGCAACTATGTACACAATACTAAGAATTACTGATCCTGATTTCTACTATAGACAGCTTTTATCCCATTCAGAATGAGATTGTCCAATACTAAGTCCCATTTGTCAGTGACCTCATTTATAAATAACAGGCTGCATTTGGATAACCTTATCACAACTTAACCTTCAAAACCTGTTATCTTACAATTAGACACATGTATTGGCATGTGATAGGAATTGAAGGGTGCTCCTCCCTTGTCTCAGTGACAGGCTATGTAATGCTGTCCACTATATAACAGCTCTTTTGACAGGATTTTTATGAAAGCTGTTATAAGCTCTCTCCTCTTTCAACAACCTTCAATTTATAACTGCAAAATGGGAAAAGCACATGAGTGTAACAGTGATGCCAGAGGCAAAAAAAATGAGTTTAGTTTGGTCCGGGTTAAAACTACATGGAAGAGCAAATTAGGAAAAAAGATCAATAAGAATGAGGCTGAATGCGTCTCACCTGCAAAAATGTAAGTATGCCTTTCAATTACTTAGAAAGTAATTGAAGCGTAAGATTTTTGAATATTGCATGCTTTCTGCTGAGCATAGATGTGTTTTGCTGATGCAAACCCTGCTATATTTATTGTCTGGCACAGGCACGCTGATTTTTACGAAACAGCAGTAACAGTGTCTGCACAATTGAGTTCTTAAAATCAAAAGATTTAAACAAAACCCCTAAACGTATTTATTTTATGTTAAATAGAGGGGCTCTTAATTGGGTTTCAATAAAGATTCATAAGAAAAAAAATAGTACTTACTAGCTTACGGTACTTAGCTGCAGCACTTGTGGGTTTCAGACCTTTGATAAGAGGCATTTATATTTATAATGTGGAGAAATACAAATACAACAACATTATGAATCAAAATCAAGGTATTTGAAAGCACTGGCATTTCTAAAAATCGAATTTTGTTAGTTTTCAGTAAGTAGCATAAAGGATGCTGTGTTCTTTGTGAGTATTTAGATTAGTTATTTATTTGTCATTAGCCTTACAAATTAAAGTTCAGGTTGAGAGCATAGGAATTATTTGTTTTATAGCGTTATTTTCCTTAACATAAAAAAAAAATTCAACAATTTTTAAAGATTTTTTTCCTAACACTCTAAAAACTAACAAAATTAATGTGTATCTGTGTAAGTTTTCATTTAAAAAAGGTAACCCTTGTATACCCTACAGTATTCTAGCAGGAAGAATGGGTGTATATTTTTATAGGATATTTTTTTAATTGAAACATAGCAAAACATTTCTCTATTCAGAATATTACTTTTAGAATTTACTTTAAGGGAACTAATGCCTTAACTGACAATTTAGGCTGTTATCTCTTGGTTTGAAGGTGTGCCAAGTCCACCCGTAACCTTGCATAAGTGCCATAGGAAGTCATGAGACATTTTGAACTGCTGGAAAGGATTCCCTTTGTGTGTGGGTGGGACGATTTGAGTTCATTATTCACTTGCATTAGTACTGAATTAATGCATAGTAAAAAAAAAAAAAGTATTATTAAAGAGGGAAAAAAATACTAACAATACAAAATTGTATAAATATCTCTATAATAACTTATATTTTTACATGACGTTTCACCTTGATTCATGTTTTATAAGCTTGGCAATCTGTAATGACCTCAAGCCAGGAGGCTGTGAACTCCATCGTTGTTTGTACTTTGCAAACTCTGTGCTCTTGCTCTCTGTGCACCACATTTTATCTAATAGTGCTATTTATTCAGACGCAAGAGTGAAAGGAGATAGTTTAAAAATTCTCTCTCCATGAGCAGATTTCCTAAACCAACAACAACAAAAGGCTAGAGGGGATTTTTTTTTTTGTTACACAAAAAAAAAAAGAATTTGTTCATAATAACAAGGTTAAATCTGTAATGCAAAAAAAAAAACACTCCAGTGATTTTCTTTTATGCCAAATCAATCTTTACTATACAAAAGTCTACATGAGGGGAATTGTTTTTAGCTTTTCTTTTTCAAATTGAAATAATTTTAGCTGTTTATCCAAGGGATACGTGTCCGAGGAGAAATATGCAATTATTTAATTCCTACACTTTCCCACAAAGCAACTGTTGAGTTCATAACTGTTCAATAGCCGAAAGGTTTTTTCTTTCTTCCTTTTTTTTTTACTCAGTGAATTATCCTTGATTGAGGTTGAACTTGGAATAAGTTTCAACTTAAACTGTCAGCTTGTGCTGACATGTTGTGCAAGAACAACAATGAAGATATTATGCTGTTATGCATTTCCATGTCCCACAGTTATTTGGAATTTGTTCTGCCATACCCACAATCAAGCCGATTGAGATATATATATATATATATATATATATATATATATATATATATATATATATATATATATATATATATATATATATATATATATATATATATATATATATATATATATATATATATACACACTCACCGGCCAAAAAAATAATATACTCAAATATACACTCACCGGCCACTTTATTAGGTACACCTGTCCAACTGCTCGTTAACACTTAATTTCTAAGCAGCCAATCACATGGAGGCAAATCAGTGCATTTAGGCATGTAGACATGGTCAAGACAATCTCCTGCAGTTCAAACCGAGCATCAGTATGGGGAAGAAAGGTGATTTGAGTGACTTTGAACGTGGAATGATTGTTGGTGCCAGAAGGGCTGGTCTGAGTATTTCAGAAACTGCTGATCTTCTGGGATTTTCACGCACAACCATCTCTAGGGTTTACAGGGAATGGTCCGAAAAAGAAAAAACATCCAGTGAGCGGCAGTTCTGTGGGCGGAAATGCCTTGTTGATGCCAGAGGTCAGAGGAGAATGGCCAGACTGGTTTGAGCTGATAGAAGAGCAACAGTGACTCAAATACCACCCGTTACAACCAAGGTGGGCAGAAGAGCATCTCTGAACGCACAGTACGTCGAACTTTGAGGCAGATGGGCTACAGCAGCAGAAGACCACACCGGGTGAAACTCCTTTCAGCTAAGAACAGGACTCCTGGTTGCCTGGTCTGATGAGTCTCGATTTCTGCTGCAACATTCGGATGGTAGGGTCAGAATTTGGCGTCTACAACATGAAAGCATGGATCCATCCTGCCTTGTATCAACGGTTCAGGCTGGAGGTGGTGGTGTCATGGTGTGGGGAATATTTTCTTGGCACTCTTTGGGCCCCTTGGTACCAATTGAGCATCGTTGCAATGCCACAGCCTACCTGAGTATTGTTGCTGACCATGTCCATCCCTTTATGACCACAATGTACGCTGATGAAGGTTCTCAGTCATCCAGGTCATAGTCATTCCGTAAAAATTAAAAAAATATCCACTGGACTTGGTTTTCAAGATTTGAAGACGTTTCGCCACCTCTCCAGGAAGCTTTCTCAATTCAAATGCGGATATATATATATTTTGAAAATTTATAATAACCTAATGAAACCCAACTTAAAAGAAATCCAAACTAGCTCTTGATTTTAGTAAACTGGAAAACAACATCCAGTTTGTTAATAGACCTGCCCTCCAAATTTTTCTGAAATAAAGACTGAGTAATATATAATTAAATGTGTTTTCTCTGTCACACCAACAAATATATATTTTGTTCATCATCCATCCAAATTTTATATTATATATTTATATTATATATAAAGTTAGGTCTAAAAAAAATTCACTTTTTCTGCGCGTAGATGCTGGAAGCATGTCAGCTAGGGCAGCTGACGCCACAATCACATGATATTATATTTCTCCTCAATAGTTTTAAAGAAAAGAAAATACACAAAATATCATATTGACATTCTGATTTTTATTTCATGGGGGATCAGTGGAAGCTTTGAGCATGTGTCACTCATGTTTAATGGGAAAACAGGGATGAGTCGCTTGGCCCTCTGACTCCAGGCACAGGCTGCAACTGCTGCATCTGAGTCCCTGTGTTTTGGAGGAGGGAGAGGCTCACTCATTAACTCTTCATTGCAGATGGTCAAGTAACAGCATGTATTGTTATCAAAGTCTTCAAAGTCTCCAACAAGGCAGGAAAAGGTCACTAGATTTGTAGTTGGGGAAAAAAGTCACTTGAGGGTAATGAGAAGGCTGAGTTGACAGCAATGAGACTGCACTTTTTGACATACCTAAAATCCTGAAACACAGGAATATACATCTAATTCTAGTGCCACAATAATGGTGTTACTATAAAAGGTTGGAAGACTTTTTACATGTGTAGAACAATACAATTATAATGCTTTTAGAAGAAAATTACAGGGCATTTAAATAATGCTAAAATGCAATTTGAAAGAGTTGAAATGAATAAAATAAAGGTCATTTTAAAGGGTTAGGTCCCAGACCTTAGAATTAAGGTTTAATTTTACCTGAATCATCCTATATGTACATTATAAATCATATTTTGTGACTCATGTTAAAAATAAGTATGTGTGTCTTTGTTTAACAGCTATGAAAACATCACAGAAAGGGGATCTTCTTGGACTGTGGTCAGCCCAATCACTTTCACTTACAAGGTCACCGAGACACACGGTTTACTAGACCCAAGCAACGACACTCTTTTGTTTGGCCACATCACCGACCCCCAGCAGTTGCAAGAAATAAAAAAATCAAATAAGCTCATAAGACGTTTTTTGGTCATTGACCAAGAGGTCTTTAACATCTATGGGCCAAAGCTCACTGAATACCTCAAGGTTAACAATGTTGTGTACAAGATCTTAGCTCTTCCAACCAATGAGGAGAGCAAATCTATGGAAACCGCTCTGAAGATCCTTGATGATGTTAACAACTTTGCCCTTGACCGACGAACGGAGCCAATCATTGCCATTGGTGGAGGAGTTTGTTTGGACATAGTGGGGTTGGCAGCTTCATTGTACCGGAGACGCACCCCTTACATTAGAGTCCCCACAACTCTTCTGTCTTACATTGATGCCAGTGTAGGGGCAAAGACAGGGGTAAACTTTGCCAACTGCAAGAACAAGCTTGGGGCTTATATTCCACCTGCTGCTGCCCTCCTTGATTTGTCATTCATAGCAACGATTCCAAGAAGACACATCTCCAATGGGCTAGCAGAAATGCTAAAGGTATGATTCTCTTTATCTTTTTCTGTACTCCTATTTTATTTATTTTTGTTCGAAAACTGCCGTTAAGGGACTTAAATTGAATTTAAAACTGACACATTGGGTCTTCTATACTGTAAGCAGACCAGAGTTTTTCATAATCCCTTGGCCTTTTATGCAGGCGAGAATACACTCTGAAGAACCCTGTTAGAGACCAATCAACAAGACTATCATTTTCATGGTATGTTAAAAGAAAATAAAAACCTGTATGCTAAAATTCACTTTTTTACAAACCAAAATCATCAATTAGTTATCCTGCCCCTAAAAGCGGCACACATATAATGGTTGTCACTGTTTTATTAGTCCAGTGTCAGATTTATTGTGAACTTGAGACAAAAACTTGAGCAAAATGTTAAATAAACACCTCCTAAACTCAGTGATTTTTAAGTAAATCACATATTGCATAGATCAGTGTTCTCATTAGAGCATTTCCTTTTTTTGTAGATTAACCATCAAAACCAGCACGTATTAGCTTACATAACTAGACTTTTACAATTGTTGAAGTTTGCCTGCCGTTAACGCCTAAGCCACAATCCTTTGAAAGTCACAAAATGCAAAATATTTCCAGAGCCAAATATTTCTGTCCAGTATGCTGTATGTAAGGGGGAGCTTTCTTTCACAGCCAGCTGGCTGGCAGTGTGCTGAAATAGATTGTTAAGGAGCAGTTATTCATTCAGCCAGAAAAAGTGCCCTTTAATTAAAAAGTAAAAAAATTATAGGAGTTGCATCATCAACCTTTTTGGCAGTTTTGAAACAAAAAGTGTGTTCAAATCTTATTGTTTTTAAAGCAAACATTTGCCTCTATTAATAAACTAAGCCCAGTAAATGTTTTGGCTTCGAGTTTCATTTACTTACTAATGGTTTCTTTAAATGCAGATGGCTTTGATGAAACATCAAGGGCTCTTCGAGCTTCTCGAGGAACATGGCTGCATGCTGTTAGATACAAAATTTCAGACTGACAGCACTTTATATGGGCACAGCAACACTGATGCTGCATCACAGACAACCCGTATAGCTATCACAACAATGCTGGAGGAGCTTGCCCCAAACCTCTGGGAAGATGATCTGAACCGCCTGGTGGATTTTGGCCACCTCATAAGCCCAGCATTAGAGATGGTAAGTTCTAATAACTGACCAATCTGCCTCTTTCAATGTTTTTAACCCTAAAATATGTAGATTTAGATTTTTAATTGGCCTTATTCTCTTAGCAGTCTGCAGCTGTATGATATAAATATTCTTATAAAATATCCACTGTGATAGAAATTTCTGATTTGTGTTTGCTTGGTAAGGTCATTTGAATCAAACTAATTAAAATCCAAACAGTTTATTAGGCTTGAAACAAACAATAAAAATAGATTTGCATTAGATCAGTGCATTGACCAGAATTTCACAAAAATAATCTTGTTGATATCTTTAAGCTGAACTGAAATGGAAAGAGCTGTACTGTACTTAACTTGGAATTTGATTATTTATATATAGAACTTCTAAAAATAAGCCTATATGTCAAATAAATGTAGTTAAATTATATATAAGGTTTTATTGTAGGATTGTAGATGCCTTTATTTGTTTTTAAGACGTAATAGATCTTATTTTAAAGTAGAGACATAATTTAGAAATAAGAAAATGTTATTTTCTATACTCACACATAGCAAGCAAAGCTGCCTGGTCAGCGATTTAAGGTAGAACATTGAAAAGTATTAAAAACCTTTCTGTTTTACAAAAAAAAAATCTTTAATTCATGAAAAAATATCCAGAAATGATGACACTTAGTCGTAGTATCATTTGATTCAGTATGAATAGATCTGACTATTTCTTTTATTTGTTTTTTTTTTTGTTTCTAAAATAATGCTGGTGTGGGTCAAAATCCTATATAATTTGATTACTTGAATAACAAAACTGGATCGTACTACGTTAAATAGAACCACTTAGTGAAACTTTACAGGTTGATGGAAGCAGTACTTGTCTTTCTGTAAATGTCACTGAACAGCTCAGCAGTACGAAAACAAAACACTCTCTGTGGGCCTTGAAAGACAAATTTCAGTATTTTCACAAATGCAAAATGTCAGTTGCTTGGTATAATTAATCTTTTTTCAAAAACAACTCCTTTACATATGATGTCATATTTATATCTTTATTTCAGAAAGTTCTTCCATCCTTACTTCATGGTGAAGCAGTGAACATTGACATGTCTTATATGGTATACGTGTCCTGTGAGAGTGGCCTTTTAACAGAAGAAGAGAAGCAGAGGATCATCAGCTGCATGGTTGGCCTTGAGCTTCCTGTCTGGAATGAGGAGTTCACTATGGAGCTGATTCAGAAATCTCTGCAGGACAGGCTTAAGCATTCTGGTGGCCTGGTCAGAATGCCACTACCAGTCGGTTTAGGGCAAGCAGGTAAGAATTCAAATATCGGCCCAAACTATTTTTAAGAGTTGCCTTTGGTTTAATGTTGTGAATTATCGTTTGTCCTTTTGTTTCGCTTTGCAGAAATCTTTAACAACACTTCATTTGATACCCTGCACAGAGCTTACATCAAGTGGTGCGAGGAGCTGAGTGTCTCTTCTGACAGCACCTGTGATGTTTGATTTACACATCCTGCATCTGCCTGCGGGCAGTTTCAAAAAAATGTACTTTCATTTTGAGATGTAAATCTAATATACTTTACTCTGCTGCTGCATGGTTCACATGGATGGGTAGAAAGGTGTTATAGTTAAACAGCAAGTTTAGAAAGTATGTCTTTCGTATCACAGCCACCAAAGGCGAAGGGTTCTGCTTTATTTACATTGACAGTATTTCTATTGAATGGCTTAGACTGAGCTCCATTCCATCAATCATAGAAGCCGTTCTCTTTAAATAGTACATTGAGTTGATTTTTTTTTTAATGATGGTGTATGCGCAGAAACAAGATAATTTGCTTAAAATTTGCTGTGTTTAAATGCTTTTTCCTGATGTCAAGTATACTTTCATACAACAATAAATACTTTTTTTTAATACCAAGAAGTTTGTCTTTTGTGATAATGTGATGAAATATGTTGTGCAAGTTGGGTAGCAATATATAGCCATTGTATGTTGGAGTGAAGACAGCAAAAATAATTGCATAAAGTGAGGAAGTATTGCAGAAATGTAGTGTGACCTATCCAATGCTGCCAAGTTCCTCTGGGGGTGGCCAGATCCACCTGCCCCACGTACAACAGGACACAGACTGTTTGGGATTCTATCTTCCTGAGAAAATTATGGAGGCTGAATGGATCCATAAACTTTTCAGATCAGTTCCATTTTGTAGGACTCATAATTAAAGTGTACATACATTCAGAGGCTAAAAATGGTGTATGTAAAAAAAATAAAATAAATCTAGATTTACAAAAACAGAGGGTCAGAGAGGTGATCTAGAACTCAGTGACCATCTTCAGCTGTCTTTTTTTGTTACATTCTCTTAGCCCTTGAAAATTATATTCTTATAAATAATACAGTTCCACCGACTCATTCTGATAGACGATGTAAAATTCTTAATAGGAAAGCCTTTTTTTCTCCTGGGGCATAATCACAGGGCTGTGTAATCTCAAACTGCTCTGTAATTCTCTCTGGAGAGTTGGCACCACCTGCTGTTTATTTCCACAAATGTTCTCAAACTAGTAGGCTGATGCAAATACAGTTTATCTTATCATTCTCACAATCTGAGTTAAAAAATGTGATCTAACTGGACTAAGTCTATGTTTACCTGCAGGGCTTTTCTTGCTGTCATAATTGATTCATCGAACTTCTGTTATTGTGTTTTCGGGTGAAAAAACTCTGGCTAGAGTTAGGTAACCAATTGCGAAACATATTAGGAATAATCCAAAAACTCTGCTTTACAAATAAAAGCCCCACAGAGTCAACACTTTTATAATTTTTTCCTTTTTGTACAGCCCTACTGGCCTTTAATTTGAAAGTGGTCTGACAAGAGACTGGGTTGAGTGAGAGGAGGAGACATAGATTAAAGATCTTTAGTTCAAGACTCGAACCAGGTTGTCTATCCACGTGCCATCGTTGCTATCTGTGGTAAAGGTTTTTGACTGGATTTAGAACTGGACTTTGGCTTTGGCGACACTATGGGATAATTTTTCTTCCTTTGAGAACTTGACTGTGTGCTTTGGGTCATCTCACACCAATATGGAGCACCCTGGAGGAGACCTTCTCCTAGGATGTCGCTGCCAGAGAGGTATCCTGAGAGTCTGCCATTCCTGCTGCTAAAATTCAACCCTATTGAATGATGCTACCACTATCATGCTTAACTGTTTGAATGACATCATACCTGGCATTCACACCAAAGAGTTTATGTCTTTATCTCAGCAGACCAGAGAATTCTGTTTCACATGATCTGAGACTCATTAAGGAAAGGCTTTCATCCGGTCATTTTACCATTTAGGCCTAATTGGGGGATTGCTGCAGAGATGGTTGTAATTCTGTAAGGTTATATTCTCTCCACAGAGGAATGCTGGTGCTGGATTCTCGTCTAAAACCCTTTTCCCATATCGCTCCGTTTTGCCAGCTCTTATAGGATACTTGCTGGCTCCAAACGTCTTCCATTTATCAATGGTGGTTACACTGAGCATTATTTCAGTATCATTCCCCAGATTTGTGCCTCAAAAGAATCCTGTCTTTGGAAAAAGATTTTCTATAGACAATTTCTGGAACTTTTGCTTGGTGTTTGCACTAGGACATATGCTTTGAGACCTTAGACAGGTGTGTGTCTTTCGTATTTATTTCCAATCAACTGTATTCACCACTGATGGAGTCAATTTAGGCTATAGAAACATTTCAAGGGTAGTCATTGAAAAGAGTAAGCATCATAATTCAATATGTAGCCTCATGGTAAATGCTGTGTTTGCAGTAATATAAAAAAAAAAACTTTTTTTTATATAATAAATAATTTGAGCGAAATATGTTAATATAATACCATTTGTAATAAGGCTGTAACATAACTACTTTAAAAACTTCAGTGAACATTTTCCTGGTGCATATCTGTATACCTTAGTGTGTTGGCAATAATACTGACATTTTCAGATCATTGCTGACATGTCTAAAGCCTATGATGTAGCTTAACAGCCTGACCCTCCTACAAATCCATCCTCAATTTATCTGCTTTATTTTTTGGTATTAGTTGTGTTTTTTTTTTTTTTTTTTTAAGTATCTAACTTTTCTGACAAACTTTTAAGGCCCTTTATTCAGAGATGTGGATTCATTAAGTCATTTCCATGCAATGTATTGGGTTTGTCTAGCTGCTGAACCAGGTAAATCCAATCTGCACAATTTAATTGCTCGTGCAGATTGGACTCACCTGGTTCAGTGGCAGGGGCAGAACAAATACATGACATAAAGGTGACTTGTAGCATCATATCTCCCACCTCTGCCTATGCTAATAGGTTGAATTTACACTGAGTTTAAGACTCCATCCACACAGAGATAAGATTATTCACTCCCAAAGACATGTGTAAATTACAGCTGTGCATTCAAATGGAGAAAAAAAAACTACACATTTTTAAAAACTGGATCTGAGAGCAGGTGAACTGCAAAATCCAGGTCTTTATGTTTCAGTGTGTACGTGCAATCTGTCTTTTTTTCAAAGATGGCTCTCTCTAACCGGTATACAACCATGGTGCTGTATTTACCAGCTCACATGAGCTGCCTGGGCCATGTTCATGCCTGTTGTTTTCCTCAGTGTTTTTTTTTTTGTGTGTTTCTGTGAGTGTTACAGCGCCACCAAAGGGTCCGGCACATGTACCGCAGCGTTTTCAGTTTTTCCATTTGTATTTTATTTCTAAGTCATTCATAATAGGATATGATGATCATCTTTGTGTAGACTAAGCCTATTAATCTGGGGGAATGTTGTGAGTTCATGCATCCCTGGATCAAAGGTAGGTAGCCTATAGAACATCAGTGCTCTGCCATGAGCACATCCTTCTCTGAGTTACCTCATTTTATTTCTTAATTTATGACCAATATTTAACCATCCACCTGCAAATAAAGAGTCCATGCTTTATGAGTTCCCCAAAATGTCTAATTATTATTAGTCTATTTATTAAACAACATAGCCATGTATCATCTGCTCAAGCATCAAACTTGCTGAGGGGAGTAAAGACCTTCCAAAGTGCTGCATGAGATTAAGTGATGTCATTTTTGGGTCATTGCACAAATATTAGTGTCAGTTATGTTCATTCTGTAGTGTGCATGTGCAGCTTACATTTTAAAAGGTACCGAAGCCACTGTGGGATCATTTTTCTTGCAGCTTATGTTAAGAGTAATTGAAATTAACTGCTGCCAGCACCTCTACTTTAAAAGGCCGTATGGATAACTGATTTATTAAGATTGTTTACACGTATTTATGTTAAATTATTTATAATTTCAAAATGATAAGATGCAATGGCACAATTTATTGCAAATCATCTAAATATGACCAAATATAGACAAGTGGTATCTGGGGGGAATAAAGAAAAATTAGCCTAAATAAATGTCACATAAAAACCTTTTACTAGGCTCTTTGTTTGATCGGATTGTCTGATAATTTGCAGAAGATCAGGCAAATAAGGAGTTTACACATTCCACATGTACAAACACACATACAAGCCTTATCCTGCTATTTCAACAACATGACTCTTATATTATGCACTTTTATGTATAAAGCATGGTAGCTGTCTTAAAATCAACAGTAAAACAGCTCATAAATGCAAATATTAAATAACAAGGAAAACTTCAAAATTATGCCGATTTCCTGTTACACGTTTGTCAAGTATTTTCTAAACAGTTTATAAAAATTAAATGAGAAAGTAAAAACACCAGAGAGAGCGTCTTAAGAGTCTTGGCTCACAGTAATATAATTACATCAATGAATGAAAATAAAAAGACTTTATGTAAAAACTCTTTTAACATGAAATTTATCAGAGAGTTCCTTTATGCATAAAAAAACACTTATGACATAGGGCTAACATCCATGATCTTTCTCGTCCATACTAGAGCTAGAACTGTGGCGGCTGCTGACATTGTGAGAAACGTCTGGGGACATGGAGGACAGGAGGGGGTCACTTGGGGAAACTGGCCCCAGGCTGTTGTCCCTAACCAGCTCTTTCATTTTGCAGGTCCTAGAGTTTCCGTAGGAGTCCCCAGCATCTGCAGGGATGTGGTCAAAGGTAATGGTGCCATTGTTGAGGTCCAGCGTAGTTGGTGGAGACATTTCAGGCGTGCAGTTATGCTGGTAGACGTCAGATGGACAGTCCCCAAGAATGGGCTCCTGTTTGATGGCTCGTGCCATAAGCTCTGAGGTGCAGACTGAGGGGGATGATACCACTGTGAGGCCATGAGCCCGGGCTTGGATTTCCAACTCCTAGGCAAAAAATAAAAAATAAAGTTGTACATTAATCAGTTGCATATATTTCTAGATTAACAAAAAGAAATACCTTAACCTCTCCATTCGTTATCTCTACCTGCTAATTCTCTTCTAATCAGGGTCACATGGAGGCTGCTGCCTATCACCTGCTTTTATTGGGTGACAGGAAAGGTACAGTTCCTGCCCAATGATTAGCCAAACCTTTAGTGTTCAGTGTATTAAGATAGTCAAATAAAGATATGGATCCACTATCTAAGATTTAAAAATCAACCAACATTGCTGGTCATGGCAGACTTAGAATTTTATTTAGAAGACATGTTAGCGACAAACCAATGTCTGTCATTTCGGCCTGGATCCATTTAAAGAAAAGTATCAACATCAAAAGAGACCAAGACTTTACAACAGGACATGAAGTATCAACCAACTTCAGTAAATTCCAAGCTAATTTATATAAATGTATGAATTCACAGAAACAGAAAGGATAATCAACTTTTAACACATACAGTATGCTCAGCAAAATTTGCTCATCCCACAGAAGCATGTAGCAACTGTGGACAGTTGCTTACATTGTGTTGCTGGTTTTGCAGCAATTCCTAACGCTGAGCGTGTATGAAGTGACCTTAGAGAGGCAAAAGCTCCCTTTTAACAAGAAGAAACCTCCAGCAGAACCAGACTCAAGACCTTGGCGACAGTGGCGTTGGATGTAGGTGTTTGCCCTGAAATTGAAGGGTTGACGGTTCAAGCCCCGACTCCGACTTTCAGTGTCGTTGTGTCCTTGGGCAAGACACTTCACCTGCATTGTCTACTGATGGTGGTCAGAGGGCCCGTGTACGGCAGCCCCGCTTCTGTCAGTGAGCCCCAGGGCAGCTGTGGCTACAATGTAGCTTGCCACCGTGAGTGTGTGTGTGAATGGGTAAATGAATGTAGTGTAAAGCACTTTGGTCAGGTCTGCTGACTTGAATAAAGGCGCTATATAAGTTCATGCCATTTACCATTTACTTAAAACTATCATAACAAATTTGTTCTCTCATTTTGCACTACCAGACATCCCCGACACTGCATTGATCCCTGTGTGTCTGTTAGATCTCTGTGTTGCTCCATAAACTGCTTCCTACTGTCCAACCATAAGTTCTTCTAAATTTTGCTGCCATTACAGGTAAATATTGGTAACATCAAACATTTGACCAATCAAATAACCAAAAGACAATTCTGGCGGTTTTTTACAGACAGTTTGATCACTCACTGACTTTAAATATTTTGAAAAGATGTTAATCATATGTGTCAAACTCAAGGCCTGCATGATGAATGCAGGCCACCATGGCAATTTCGCTGGTCCAAAGGTGCCAAAAAAGGCATACACGTAGAATATCATAGTATAGAAGCATATGTGCTTGTAAAGTGTACACAGTTGCTAAAACTACTAATACCAGAGCAGTATTCTCTTTGTAAAAAAAAATAAATACAAAAAAATTACCAAATCAAAATTTCAATTTATAAAGCATTTTAAAGACTTAAGAATACTGATTTTGTCTGATATATAAATGAGAATGAGCTTCTAGGGCAGTTGGTTGCAGTTAATATCATTTAGGCATATAAGAGTCAAAGGAAAACAATGAAATTCATGCCCAAATCTTTAGGGTTTTTTTTCAATAAACAATATGATATATAAATGAGATGACATCTCTGATATGTTTCTAGAGCAAATAGAAAATCTTTATCATGTTGTAGATGAAAGAGGGTTTTCACAAAAGTATAACGCAGGTATTCTTAGATCTATTATTACAGTTGTGAGCGGCACCTACAGTAGTATGTGTTTATTATTTATTTATGGCATTAAAAATAGGGGAAACCCCTTAAAATGATTAATTATGTGCCTAAATATAAAATCCTGAGCTGGGTTACGATTGATGAATTAATCTGTTTGGTTTTGTTGATTATCAATTGAGTTTAAAATCATCCTTTAAGTGATATTTGCCTGTTGTCGGCAACAGTCACACCAGCAACATTCACAAGGCCGACTTCACCGGAATCCAACCACTAGGGACACACCTGTATACGAAGCATCAGATGGCGGTTAGCATGCTCCAGTTTCCTCTGTCTGCATTCGAGCTCCTTGGCTCTCTCCTGCTCCCGCTGTAGCTTCCTGATGTAGTCCACAGAGGCTTTCAGAATGGTGCCCTTATTCCAGCGCATGTCTCTGGGGTATGCATGAGACAAAGATCTACAGTGAGACACAGCTGACCAGCTGACCAGAACAACACAGGATTCTTCATGGATCATCTGGGTCAATAAGTCATGCACTTTAAGAGTACAAATGAAGAGGAGAAGGTTACAAACAAATCCACTTTAGAAAAACTCCACAGGCAGATGGATAAATGTCAGGGCACGTGGAGTTTGCTTTCAATTAAGTAATGCTAAGTTTTTCTAAAAGTTACTTTGGCACATTAAAATATGTGAACATGAGAAGAAAGAACTAATGATTTAGTAACCAAACATGACCTTAAAATTTAGTGAAAAACATCTTTCATACAATATTTTAGATGAAAAAAAACGATCATTTTCATTTATTTGAGCATTTTGCTTCATAATCAGTCGAGGTACACAACGTCTTTACCAAATTATTAAAAAAATGTCAGGCCAGGATTTTGAAAAGGCTTTACAAAAGGGTTAAACGGGTTTACACTGTTTTAAAAAATGAATTAAACTGATAAGTGCAATTTTGTGGCTTGCGCGTCTGATCATTCCTCGAGTCACTAATCAGAAAAAGTGGAACCTTCTTTGGTTTTAATAAGTGTACCTCTTATGAGGGTTCAAAAAAAAAATTACTGAACTTTTTGCACATTCTCCTTTCCAAAAATCTAAAGCTCAGTTTGGTTGGACAAAGACAGCAAGTGTACATTATAAATCTATAGAATAGAGTAGAACAACTCCAAAACATGAATATGCATTGAACTAAATATTTCAATTTTAGTTATGACTTAATTTTTACAGCGTCTAATACTGCAGGAGAGAAAGAGCCCTTACAAAGTGAAGCATTTTGCACGTACACAGTAAATACAGTTTTAGTCTTATCTGATCAGAGCCCCTCCTCCCACATGCTTCCTCTGCCCCCTACATGGCTTTTGGGGAAACAGACTTCAAATGTTTTTTTATCTCGCTAACTACTTGTTTTCTTGTTAAACAGCCTCTGAGGTTTTATAACTTGGTTTAAACCTTGTTGTGCTTTTAGGGCGGTTGGTTGCAGTTAATATAATTTAGGAATATAAGAGTCAAAGGAGAACAATAAAATTCATGCCCAAATCTTTAGGGTTTTTTTCAATTAAAAAATGGCTGTAAAGTATTTGCTTTTCCTTTAGTTTCTTTATTATGCACAACTTCATGTTGGTCTGTAACATTGAATCCCAATTAAAAGCTTCATACAAATAAAATAATGTAGAATATGAATACTATTACTGAACTCTCATTCCAAACGCAGAAAAAATACTTACGGATCATTTGACTTCGGTATCAAGGTTCCCAGCTCCTTTATGCGGTCGTTGATGTTGAACCTCCGTCTTCGCTCAACTAAAATTTGACCAAATGAATGATCATACAAAGACATTGTTCAGCAAAAAATGTATCTTAAACCATTTTACCATCTCCTCATTATGGACAGAAATATGATAAAACACATATAAATCCCCTTTCAGGTTATTAGAATGGACTTACTCAGGTTGTGATTGTCCTTCTTTTGTCTTTCTTTAGCAAGGGCTCGTACTTCAGCCTCTGTGGGATAAAAACAAAGGGGTTTTGTCAACTTTTTATTTATTTCTTAATTACTTTCAACATATGTTTATCCACATTGATTAACAGGGGGGAAAAAAAACAGAGTTTAGCTTTCAAGTTTTTGCAGGTAAATACAATTTTTTTTATTGTGTGCGATTTAGTCGTACACAAAATACATGATCTGATGGGAAAACATTTTATTCTTGATTCGCTTACCTACTGGAAAGCCGTCTGGCCTTTGATAGCTTTCAAACTGGCCACAGGATCCCGGCTTGTCCAGTACTTGCTTCATGCCAGGAGCTGGAGTAATTATTTGGCAAAGCATTGACTTAACAGTATTTTGTGCTCTTCCAAATTGCACACAATGTTCACTTAAGTCCACAGTAATCATTTCATATTATTCTTTCCTATGGTAAAAGTGATTTTACTTCTTTATATGTATGTAGCTTCTCTGTGGCTATCTTAAATCACAAGGTGAAAGGAAACAATCGGGAGAACATGCACTCGGGTGTCCTTGTTCAAAGCATGGTACTAATGAAGTTTGTATGGGGTTCCTTCTTACCTGTGAATTCCCTTTTGATGTTCGGTGCACATGAGTTGCCCATGGGGATGCCAGGGAGAGGAAGGCCCTGGTTGTTGTACACATCAAGTATATTACCAGACACAGGGAGCTGGAGGTCACAGATGTTGCATTAGTTTTTTCTTGAAAAAAATCAAAAAAACTAAAAAAGTAAGGTAAAAGTAATACCGGATTGTTGATTTGAAAAGCTGGGTCCATCAGTCCAAGCACATCCTCATTGTAACTTGACTCTAAGCTTATAATATCATCAATGACATCATCCATCTGTTGGAGTGAGAAAATATATAAGTAAAAGCTTCCTTAATTGGAATGAAAAGGGATCATCTTTAGGGACAATCAGTCGTACTTCTTTTTCACAGTTGGCACCGAGTGTTAGAAGGGCCATGGGACTGTTGGGTGCGCTGCCAGCAGGCCCGGGTGGCATGCTGTGCTCGGGGGGCAGGCTGGGACACTGGCTTCCAGCTTTCCCACTTAGACTGGAAGAAAGATACTGTCTCACTTGCCCTCTCTGAGACGGCTGGATGTGGTACTTGGTCGGACTTTCCAGGTGGGACTGTACCTACCAAGAGTATTGATATATAAACATTTGGCTTGCTTTTTTTTTCTTAAATGTTAAGTTTGTTTTAGATGTGGATGATAATTTGGTAATCAAATGTTATAAATGTCAATGTATTTATAAATTCTTCTTTAGGATTCTTTATTACTGGTATATACCAATTAGAGAAACCCCATTATAATTCCTAGGAAACTTAAGGGACAGTTATTTCAGAAAAAGATGAACCAAAAGTTTGTCTTTACACAAATACTCTTGCAAAGCCTTTAGGTTCAATCACATGATCTCTGACCACAAAAAAGGCTGCTTCACCCCGCAGCAGCTGTATAGAAACTACAACGTAAACTTTTCCATTAAATGTTAGAAATCATTTCAGAGTGTGTGTACCAATGCATAAGCATCATCTTTTAAGTTTATTTTATTTGCATTTTTTAATATTTCCTAACATTATCATAAAAAAGGTACATAAAATCTTACCTGATAGTGGCTGTATTCAAGCATCTCCAGCATTTTGTGATTGTGAAACAAAGAAAATAATGGTTTAATCCCTTTACGTTAACACCTCCTTGCTTGGCAGGCCAGCTGTTGAAAATCTGACAGCAGACTTTTAGTCCTGCTTTATTTATCCTGGGAATAAGCCTAATTAGTTATGCACGATAAGGACTGGAGGAGGACATCAAGACTCATCCTCCCATCTTTGTGTTGTTCCAGATTAAACTATGAATTTATGTCTTTATGGAGCCCATTTGACGTCACAGCCTCCAGCTCACAAAGGCGTCTTTCTGTCGATGGGCCAGTGGTCTGCAAACTGAAGTTTGCTTAAGGCCAACTAACATTTAATCTTTAGTTCTGCTCATCTAGTATAAAACATCATTTGTTCTGAGCGCCAGAAAAACAATTCACACCACTGTCTCCCGACAAACAAGCCAGATAAAAGCTCAGTAGTATACGCCATTTACAAAATTCTTGATCACTTTTTGGACTTTTACAGGTTAAATATGTTTACTTGTCAACTGGCATGCAAAGTAAAGAAGATGACAATCTTTTTTTTTTACTTATATATGGGTTGTCATTCTTGTTCATTACAAACTATATTTGCACAGAAAAACCACCACATTAAAGTTTCCCAACCAGTAAAAATCTCCAAGTCTATTTAAAAAAAGGAGCAATGCAGGATTTTGACCTTTTAAAGTTTGTTGTGTAATGTAGCAAAAAGAAGAGGAAAAATAAATCCTTTTACTCATTAATTTATCTTATTTTGACGTTTAAAAAGGGCCCCCAAGAGGGAAATCTAATATAACCATATAGGCTGTATAAAAAGACATGGTAATGGCCTTTGGAAAATATGTTTATTTACACTTCTATTTGCTTCTTCTTCATCAATAGCTTGGTGCTACCTGATTTTTTGAACATCTTTGAAAAAAATAAATAAAAAGAAATACAGAGAACTAAGCATGCATAACTAATAGCAGTTGGCCTGCTCACTGCGTATGTTACCCAAAAACTGTGGAATAGTTAAGTGGAGTTGAAATTGCTTTTTCATTGGGGTTTGAAATTAAAAGTCAACCGGAAACAGCAGAAGTTTCTTCTGATACATGTTTCAGGTTTATCAGCTAAGACCTAAAACATCTTTGGTATCAAAGATACTGACTTTTCCGGGACTTAAAACAAAGTCCTGGGAAGCATGTTTTGGTTTTTATGCTTTAAAGGTCTAAAATAAGCTTCCTGTACACTGTAAAACCGCTCCGATGCTGAGCTACTTTAAAACATGTTTAAAACTTTTTCATTTGTCCTTGCTTATTCCTATCTACTTTAATCTTGATGTTTTTTTTAAGCCTTTGGACCTTGTATGGGATCGACCTAAGTCAGTAAGAAGCTTCAACATGATGCTTCAGGTGTTATTAAACTGTAATATCTAAGGTGTTTTTTTAAGGAGTCACAGATCATTTATTTCTGGTAGATAAACACCTCAGTTAGTGCGCATGGCAAGTCTGAACCCTGAAATCTCTCTTATACATAGTGAAAGAGTGAAAGCTGCCCATACAGAAGAATAGCCAGACAAACAGCTTACCGGTACACCTTGGGAAATATCAGCACCTCTCATAAATTAAGAGGATTTGTGGCATTTTTTCAGGAATATCTGATTTTAACATGGCAAGCCTAATTCATAATATTTAGCACTCAGGTTTAGTTTTTCACATTATCAAGTTGGGCCTGATTTTAAATAACTGAAACAGTGTGAATTATCTTAAAAGTGATAAAAACAAGAGAAAGTTTTGGACTAAATGTTTAAATGCTGGTAAACTAATCCAGAAGACCCCTTCAAGAAATGACAAAAATAATCATGTCAAGGGGATTAAGTGTTGTAGTGGATAGTGGGTTTTAATAATCATAAATATATATAAAAAAAATTTGTAGTAACAGTTAATTTTTTTGTAAAAAAATATCTTTAACTAACATCTGGTTTTTTTCATTAGGTTGCCGTCAAAGCTATTAACTTTATTATTTTTTAAGCTAAAAGAGATAAACACTAACTATTTTAAACAAATACCTGGGACACAAAGTAAATAAAGTAATAGGTAATGCTATCTCATTTTCCTTTATTGTGTAAATAGCCTTTTTACAGGTCTACCAATGATGTCCTCAACATTTCCATGGAAATGTCCTAGCAATGACCCGTTGAGAAAATGGCCTCCTTTCATGCCACACTATTCAGACACTCTACCAGCATTGATTAGTGTAGTAAACATAACCTGACTATTCAGGGGCATTCAGGTTCTCGTTATTGCCTCTGAAAATTCAGCTCAAAATGGTTTGGCAATGCACTAGTTGATTTATTTATAGTGTGTTGCCATTTCTTTTAATTACATTTAAATGTATTAACAATACCAACATTTTTGAGAAATATAAACAATAATCAATAAAAAGCTTTTTTAAATAAAAAAAGTACTTAGATGATATAGGTGGAAGATATCCAAACCAGCCTGACTATATATAAAAATGTGTTGTCGTTGGAGAAGGAGCAAATAAAAAAATAGATTATTATACTTGTAATTTCCCTTTTTAAAAGGAGGACCATCCTTAATCTTTGCCCAAAGAATAAGAAGTAAGAACTGGGAGACAGAGTCTACATCAGCATAGCTTTTACCAGTTTCAGACAGTTCAAGAGGAAGTGGAGCTTCAAAATAAACATAAAGGATGTAGTCTTTCTGCAGGGCACTTAATTTAATTAGATATAACAGCAAAGTTTATTTTGGCCTTATGTTCTAAACAGGGCAGTCTGCTCAAGCAATTAGTCCCACTAATTTATTTGTTAGTCTACACAGGACGAGCTCTGTTGCAACATTTGCCTATCAGTTGCTGTTATACAGTAGAAAAATAACCCAAAACACACCAATAAATTCACCTTTTAATTATTCTGAACTAAATGGAAAAGTTAATACTTCAATCCTGTTACAGCATTTAAGTGCAAACAATGGTGGCAAACCTACGTATTGGTTTATGTGAGGAATTATCTTTAAACAAAACACAAAATATATTTGAATGGCTTCTTTTTTGATAAATGAAATCATTATAGGAACATTTTTAAATGAGACAATTTTCTTTGTCTCATCTAAACATCTGCTTTATAGTCTTAATTATGTAGTTTTTTATTGTTTTGTTTGTTTGTTTTGTTTTTTCTTTTAAAGAAATTCTGTAAAACAAATAAATATCAAAATAAAAAAAAAATATTCAATTTAAAGGTATGCTTTATAGACCACTTACATGTAGACCTGATTTGCCTTAAGCTGGACATCAGCAATCTCTGGGTCACTACTAAGAACTATTTTGTTAGACTGGTGAAGATTCTCAGTCATCCAGGTCATTCTTAAAAAAGTTGGAAAACAATCCGCTGGACTTTGTTTCCAAGTTTAAAGACGTTTCGCGTTCCATCCAGGAAGCATTTTCAATTCAAATGTCAGAAACAGTGTTGAGTTCGAGGCTCTTATACAGTAGCCCAAGAAAGCTTTTAGAAAACCTGCAAATTGAACACACAAATGAGCCCACCCCTTTGGAATGGGGGACGTTTGGCTTCTTTTGTTAGCCTGCAATGCACCATACATGTCTATGTCCCTGAAAGGGGGTTCTTAAAGGTAATTGTTGGCCTGGCTTACTAGGCAATATCTTCTAGTCCCTTGTATAGGGGTTGGGCTTGTGGTGATAGCGCGAAGGGATTAACTCAATTGCTACCTTGTAGATTTTTCAAAGCTGAAATCTGAGTCCACCCCCTCTGTTTAAGGTTGGTTTTTCTTTCTTAACATAGATGCTTCCTTCATGTCCCTCTCAAACCACCTATTTTCCTTGTTCAAAATGTGAACATTTTGGTCCTCGAAAGAACGTCCTTTGTCCATAAGGTGTTCATGTACCTCTGGACAAGACACTGTAGTAGTCTCTTTAACGACCCCGTTTCAAAAACATAAATATATATGTGTGACATGATATGTCTTGACATATGTATATATTTATATATGTCAAGACATATAATTCAACTTTATAGATCTCACATAAGAGAAATATATCTCTGTATTTAACCCATCCCATTGGGGAGCAATTGGGATGAAGGGTTTTAAAAGCCACTGTATCAATGTAAATAAACTGTGCTGGAGCAGGGAGAGCTCTAAAATCTGCAGGACAGCGGCTTATGAGGACCGACTTTGGGCATGCCTACTTGAGTCCAGCCAACTGAGATCAGGAAATGGCCATGAGCCTCTGTGAAGAGATAAGATTTGTGCCAGATATTGTCTTTTAGCTGTAGTTTAACCCTTCCTAACCAAAGCTGTGCTTGTCCCCTGCTTGTCTAGTGGTTAAGTGTGGAACTTGTAAGCTGGCAGAGAAGAAGCAATAAGGCGACGGTGCTTGGCTCCCGCGGTTAGTGATAGGTTGAGTAGAGCTGAGCTGTTAGGACTGTCCATCTTGTGGCTTTAATTAAGTTTTTAATTAATTAATTTAATTAAGTAATTTTTGATTGAATAAAACTTTTACATAGAACTGATCGATTTCAAGTTGTTGGGACAGAAATCTATCTCTATCTCTATTCCAAATAACTGTTTAAAAGATCAATTTACAAGCAATCTGTTTAGTATTTGCAGGAAATCAAATGTTTATTCTTTAAAATGATTTTAAAACAATATTACTGAAGACAACACAATGGCTATTGAACAAACTGTGTTGGAACTAATCCATCAATTGTGATATGTGGAGTCATTAAAATATATATTTTTTTCAGTTTTGACTTTATAATTTAGCTTTTACGAATGCTGCCAATGTGCTGATAATGCTTGCTGTCCATTATTCTGCTCTAAGGTTAGGGCAAGTAAAAAAATAAATTATACACACTGCTTCACATTACATCTAAAGATGAAGTGAATCTAAACTTGCAAGTGCTGCAGAGAAAGAAGAAGTATCAAATGTTTAAAGGATAATGTGTACTGAAAGATTTTTCTTATGCTTCTTTGCATGCATCTCTCTGTCCTAAAGTGTATTTTGCACTTAATAATACAAATGTCTGTTGAATGTTGTGTGATGGTACAAGAACAGAAAGTTTTGTTCCCCTCTAAGGATAGTATTTAAACTTTCTAATTGTAGAGGTGAACACAAATACAGGGGGAGGTGCCCGCTGGCTGAACACAGCTTAATAAGATAAGACTGAAAAAGCATTCTTTGTGAACTCGTACTAGAGTGTTTCTTTGTTTCTGCTTCGCAGTGTGCCCTTTTCCTTCAGCCAAACCTTTGGTTTATACTGAACTGTTTAGTAGAGATGTATTGCAGCAATCCCTTGAGCAAGCCCAGCTTCTTCCTTTATTCATAGACTCTTTGTGAGATGTGGGTTTATTACCTTCTCCGGGAAAGCACATGGGTGTGTGTTCTAGACTTATGCCTTTAGGACCAACAAAATTTCGAGAGATAGTCGTCACTCTTTGACCCTTGAAATGAAACAAATCCATTCACATCTCTCCACCAGCTCTTCTCCACACTTTAACTTTTCCCATTTCCTTGGCAACTGGCCACTCTTCGGGGCATTTCGTCAAAAGAAGACAGATAACATTTTCTGTTTTCTTAAAAGTTAAAATGTTTTTTTCAGAAGAGGTTTTTTTTTTTTACAACGAAATGCTGTGGTTTTGAGTCCCACCAAAGATAGGTCAATTACATAAAGATAGTCATAAAAGTTGGTTGTGATTTTGACACAGAGGCCAAGTTGGAAGACATTTATGACAAGGCCTGATAACAAATAATCCAGGATTCTCGAGATAAAAAGTTTGAGATTAAAGGTATGACATGTGACTTGAGTTGCTATTTTGTTTTAAGTGGTGTAGCTGGACATTTATTGTTCAGGGAGCCAGATGGGGGGCAAGACTATCTCATGGGGGACTGCTATATGGTGCATTATGACTGCCAAAATTAAACTTATTGCACATCCACCGGTACTTCCTTATCGCAATTCCAGCACATGATATGATTAATGATAGGCCAGCACAGGTAACTAAATGGCCAGCGTAGGAAAAGAGGAGAGAATTCCTCCAGTTTCTCATGTTCTCTTTTCTTATGTTTACATCATTTGAGATGGTAGCATGTTAATTATGGCTGTCCTCTGCTGCTCATCATTGACACAATTTCTCTAGGTTTGTCCATTACCATTTTGTCCGTTTGTATCTGAAAGTCCCACAGGATTTTAGTCCTCCTCGGGGAGGCTCCCATTTTGACCTGGGGGTAATCAGTTCGTATTCGGCACAGATGTTTCCATACTCTATACCAGCCACTTGTCTATGAAGTTTCGTGTATTCCTTTCCTGATAGCATATGGCACTCTGCTGTCAGATGCTACAGCTGGGATTTTGTGTTGTTTGATAGATCAGGGCATCTCATGCTCAAAGCCTGCTTCTCTGCTGCCATGAAAATTTTTTCTCTGCTGTCCTACAGCCCAGCCTTCCCTAGGAATTGTTAGGATTTGGTCACATCAGCCACGTCAGCTAGTTCATTTTCTTCAATTTTCCATTGTCTGACACATTTGTTGAGTGCTCCATCCCTTGATGACATAATCCTGATGTATGCTGGGAGCTTGGATGTTTCATCTTCAATGGTGGCTCTGATGCAAACTAAGCTCCTGCCCCCTTCTTTGCGCTTAAGGTATAGCTTGTGGAAACTGGGTTTGGCGTGGAATCCACTATGCATGGTGAGTAGCTTTCGTATTTTAACATCAGTGGTCATAATTTCCTCATTAGGCCAGCTTAATATCCCAGCAGAGTATCTGTTTCCTGGCAAGGCATAGCTGCTAATTGCTTGGACCTAGTTTCTATCACTGAGCTGACTTCTGAAGCTTATTAGTGTCACAGCTTTGACCAAGATAACGTGCAAGCGTCATGCATACTCCAAGCAAAGCCAACACACACATCCTTAAACTGACCTTTTTGTGTCAACAAATGCCTTTAAAATGATAGAATGCCACCCATTTCTGTTGAAGTAGTCCAACGGCTATTCAGGTGGTTCTATAATAGGGGTGCGACTGCCACTGATTGCTCCAAGAAATTGTGCTGCTCCCCGTCATTTTTTGAAAAACTGTGCTAGTTCCACAAGTTTTCTGGCATCAGGGGTCTCTAAATGTGTAGGAACAACAATTTGATCACAGCATCACAAAAGTCCTGCAGACAATGGTAACCGCTACACCAACGCTAAAAATGTGACTCACTATCCTGTATTCGCTGTTTGTGGACATCTTCCATACTGCAACAGCCAGATGTTTATCCACAGGTATGTATTTATAACATTGTGAGTGTCAAGAGAAGCTCACTTAATGCAGAATCCGAGACTTCATTTCTTATTTTGGAAAGGCATCCAAGAATACTTTTCTATAGAATGCTGGCAGGCGTGTTTTTAAGCAACAGCCAGTAAGTCCTTGAAAACCCACGTCCCCCTTGAAAATAAGATCCAGATCTCAACGGGGTTTACCTGGTTAAATAAAGAAAATTAAAAAAGAGTCAAAAGTTTTTGAAGTTGTAGAGTAGAGCTGGACGAATCCAATAAAAGTTTACAATAATTATCTTTGCCACATTTATTAAACTCCTTCAAGACATAATCTTACAAGTATTTGTTTTAAAAGACAAGCTGTAACAATAGACTGTAATGTGAATTGTTGAATGTCATGTATTTCATCTTATATTGAAAGAAAATTTATCGGCCGCACAGTGATGCAGTGGGTAGCACTGCTGCTTTCCAGCAAGAAGGTTTCAGGTTCGATTCATGGCCTGGGGTCTTTATGCATGGAGTTTGCTTGTTCTCCATGAGTATGCGTGGGTTCTCTCCAGGCACTCCAGCTTCCTCCCCCGGTCCAAAAACATGACTGTTAGGTTGTGTGCATGAACAGTTGTTTGTCCAATGTTTCACTGTTTGTCCTGTCGTCTCTGTGTTGCCCTACTATACACTGGTGACCTGTCAAGGGTGTACCTCACCTCTTGCCCATTGACAGCTGGAGATAGGTACCAGCATGATTAATGAAATGTAATTTGTATTTATATATATATATATATATATATATATATATATATATATATATATATATATATATATATATATATATATATATATATATATATATATATATATATATATATATATTAAGGCTGGGACATTAACGCGTTAATTTCGATTAATTAATCACACAAATATTAACGCGTTAAAAAAATTAACGCATTTTAATCGCACACCACAGTCTCCTGGAAGTCGTTTGGGATTTCACCCAAGTAATTATTTCACCTGTGGGGGCAGCATTACAACTATGGCCAGAATACCGTCGGATGGAAACTGAAGAAGAAGAACAGAGAAGAAAGTTGCTTTAAACTATGAGAGACAACCATGGAAGAATTAGACGAAGCAGATGAAAATATTTTAGTTGGTCCTTTGCAGGGGAAATTTTGTTTTAAAATACAGGAGGGAAGAGTCGATAAGAGCGCGGTCATATGTAAATTATGCAACAAGGAATTCGCCTATCACCGCAGCGTATCAAGCCTCAAATATCACCTGAACGCAAAGCATGTAGCAGCTAGCTTGGCAGATACTAGCGTGGAAGCTAGTCCAACTGGGAGGAAGACGAAACAACCCACACTACACCAGCTGACTGGCTTCAAGGGCAGGGTAAGCAAGACCAAGGCCGATAAAATGACCAACGCGCTGGCTTACTGGGCGGCTCTCGACTGCAGACCCATTGCTGTTGTAGAAGATAAGGGGCTGGAAAAGATTCTTCAGATTGCCCTGTCTGACCCCACGTATGAGCTGCCATGTAGAAAAACGGTGACAAAGAGGGTCCAGCAGCTCTACGACAGTGAAAAGGGGGAGAAGGAGAATTTGTTGAAGAAAGCCGAATGCGTCGCTATTACTGGAGATCACTGGACCTCAGTCAGCAACGCAAATTACCTCGGCGTGACCGCACACTTTATTGACAACAAGTGGCGCCTTCACTCGTTTGCCTTAACCATCAAGAAGATAACCACGAGGCACTTTGCTGAAAACGTGGCAGAAGATTTTGAGTCTGTGACGGAGGCCTGGGAAATCACACAGAAAGTCACCACAATCGGAACAGATAGTGCCCGTACCATGATCGCTGCAATGACACAGCTCACATTTCAGCACATGCCGTGTATTGCTCACATGGTACAGAGGACGATCACAGTTTGTCTTAGTGACAGCGGGTTCACAGCCACACTGGCGAGATGTCGTAAGATAGTTGGGCATTTTAAACACAGCCCCTCAAACACAGAGGAACTGCACAACGAACAAACACAACTGGGCCAAGACAACGAGCCACTGATACAGGACGTTCCCACTAGGTGGAATTCCACCCTGTTGATGGTCTCTCGTCTGCTGAAAAACCAAGATGCTGTTAAGGCTACGCTCGCCAAACAGAAGCACAAGCTCACCATGTTGAATGCAGCAGAATGGGACAGACTGCAGAGGCTCGAAACCCTACTTTCCCCATGCAGGTAAATACTCATCAACGTTCATTAATTGGATTAAAAACGTTATGACTGGACTATGAGAGTCCTGTATAATTTAAATTGCCTTTCCAAAATGTATTGTACTGAATAATATTAATATCACTATGACTACAGTATACAGTTTTTAATCCAATATTAAATGGCAAAATAATGTGTCACTGTAATCAACGTTTTGGCACCTAGGAACGTTGCATAAATTAAAAATGCTGTATGTAAACAGAGTTTGCAGAAATTAATCTATGCTTTATTTACCTGTAGAGTTGACAATTGCAATACC
Organism: Cyprinodon tularosa; assembly: GCF_016077235.1. NCBI lineage: Eukaryota > Metazoa > Chordata > Actinopteri > Cyprinodontiformes > Cyprinodontidae > Cyprinodon > Cyprinodon tularosa. Next base: position 351,383 of record NW_024038774.1, on the reverse strand, counting down.
ATTCTTTCTTGTCTTTCTCTGCTCTTTAGCACATTGAATGACAGTAGTGTAAAATTTGCTATATAAATGATATTGACTGCGTGATTAACTATCCTCTGCAGAGACGTGACAGAGCTCCTTGGGGGTGAGAATTATGTGTCATGCTCAGTTGTGTTGCCTGTTCTCCGCCACCTGACCCGCACCATGAAGGCCTCAGATGATGACCCAGCCTATGTGGTGAAGTTCAAGGCTGCTTTTGAAAAGGACCTGTCTCAGCGTGAGGATGCCCTAAATCACAGATTTCTACAAGTGGCTACAGCACTCGACCCTCGCTTTAAGGTGTGTAATGGTCTTCTTTATTTTTCTCTTTTATTGCTTATGACTCTTTTATTTCCTCGGCCCCCTCCCCTCTCTTATGGAATAACAACATCAACATGACTTGTATAGCACATTATCACATAATTGTCATTCAATGTGCTAAAGAGTAAAAAAAATGAAAACAGAAAAAAATAATCCATGTTGTTTTATGGATTGAAGATAATTAACCAACTATTACCAAAGGCAGATGAGAATAATGCTATTTTTAATTTCTTTTTAAAACAAGATGCTGTTAGGGCAGTTCTAATTTGGACAGTTTAGACTTGACCATAGGCACAACCAGTAGAGGAGATTCTGGATGATGGAAACCATGTATACTAATGAATTTCATCCAGCTTGTACTCTGTAAATCTCTGATTAATGTGACCACAAACCTGATTCTGATTCTTATTCTGATCTTAAGGACCTAAAGTGTCTACCAAGAGGAGAGCGAGGAGAGGTGTGGACCAGCATTGAGGCACTGGTGCAACAACAACCAGGCAGAGCCACTCCGGAATGCACAGAGGAGCCAGCATGGAAGAGGAGCCTCCTGCTGTATAATTCCGACTCTGAATCAGAGGATGAAGATGGGCCCAAAGGAGCCGTGGCCCGCTACAAGGCAGAGCCTACCATCAGTGAGAGAGACTGCCCACTGCAGTGGTGGTCCACTCATGAGAGAGCCCATCCACAGCTCTCTGTCCTGGCCCGCAAGTATCTAGGCAGCCCTGCCACTTCGGTACCCTGCGAAAGATTATTCTCCCTGGCAGGTAATATAGTTCAAAAGAAGAGGGCAGCCCTGAGCTCCGAAAATGTGAACAGGCTAGTATGTCTCAGCAACTGGCTGAAAGAGAGGAAGTAATAAGTTAAATGTGTATCCTGAGGCCAGTTGGCCAGTTGTGTTTCAAATGGGAAAAAATGGAGGTCAATCACTGTCACTTTATGTTGAACTGAACTGTCTGAATGGCCAATGTTACAAAGAGTTGGACTGAATTTCATTTTATTTCTGACTTATTTTTTGTAAACAGTTGAACTGTTGATAAATCCACGAATTGTGTTAAAGCCTCAGAGGCTTTTTGTTCTGAATGTACTTGAGAGTATTGCATTTTTGCATTTAAAAAGCAGTATTAAGCACTACCTATACCTGTAGAGCTACCTGAATTCTGAGTTTAGCGTTCCTAAATATGTTGAACTTTAAAATTTGCACTGGCATGTTGATATTTCTTTAAAGAAAATAAACAAACAATATTTTGTTTATTAAGCTTATGTGTTGTCATTCAAAATCCATGTGGAAAAAGTTACTTCCTGCTGTTTCCAAGTATGCGATTAAAATGCGATTAATTCGATTAATTAATTTCACAGCCATGCGATTAATCGCGATTAAAAATTTTAATCGCGTCCCACCCCTAATATATATATATATATATATATATATTTTTTTTTTTTTTCTTTTTATTGAATTATAGTACAGCTGTATTACGGAGGTTGTCTGAAACAAGGAGGGAAATTAACTCTTTGGCTGTTAAAGAAGACTAAATCAGACATGAATAGCATGCATCCTTATAGACTGACTGATGGTTGTTTTAAGTAGCAGTTCAAGAACTGTGCCACTTGATTACTCGCAGATGTAAAATGTTGTACAAATAGAAATAAGGGATTGTTTAATCACTATGGAGGTTTGTTCATTTTCCCTTTTAATAATGTCAACATACTTTCCAATCAGAAACAAACTTCACAGGGTTAAAATTGGGGGTATGATCATTTGTGCTTAACTGTCCAGGATTTTCCCCACCTCTTGCAAAGTTACTGCTGACATAGACTGCAGCCCAGTGCAGGCATAACGCTTCTTGTGCAGAGAGAGAAATGTGCAGTTCTCTTCTGGTTTATAACTGTGCATAGGCTAATAAACCATTTCAAGTTAAATGACTTCTTAATATAGTTGTGTTTAAGGATATAGTCATGGTAATTGGTAAGGGTTACAATTAGCTTAAGGCCAATGTAAAAACCAAACGTATTGATACATATCACTGAAACAGACCCCTGTCTTAAAATGATGAGCCTGGAAAAAAAAGCCTTCAGCCAAATACTTAAGTAGGAAATGTTTGAGGAAAGCCTTAGCTGCTTAATTCATTGATGATTATCGATAGTATTGGGGTTAAATAAGTTTAAATGAGCTTTTTTATTTGAGGTTATGGGTTGAGTTATAGAATGAGTTAACATAAGGAGATTTACTATAAATATATATATATATATATATATATATATATATATATATATATATATATATATATATATATATATATATATATATATATATATATATATATATTTATATATATATTTACCTATATTTATATATATTATATATATTTAAATATAGGAACAATTGAAAAATCTTAAATATAGAACAGTTGAAAAAGTTTTTTTTCCCCTCCAATTAAGAAACAAATATAAAGGTACACTTTCATGTTCAGATTTAGAAGTAAAAATGTTAAATGAATAAATAGTAAGAGAATTTCCACTAATCCAAAAGTTAAAATATATTTTCCTTGACCTTCTTCCCTTTGACTTCGAAACTGTAACAATATTTTTTTCCATTTTTAACATATCTCTTCGGGTAATTTAGTGATATGATCAGTGTGGTTTTATTAACAGCTTGAAAGGGAATAATGTTACTTGACTAAAAACACTGTGTTTTTTTTTTCTTTTTTCTAAAAAGGAATTAATGCCAGGAAAAGAGACCAAACATATTAATTATACCCCCTGGAGCAATTTTCCACAGAAGCAAAACAAGTAGAATAGATTGGTCTCCTATAAATAATATAAACACTACATTGTATGGTCTCTTGGAAGTGTAGTAAGACCTCGTAATATTGAGATTGTAGTTAAAAGAAAAAAGTAAAGTATAGTTAAGAAATATAAGGAAAATGCAGAGTAGTTTATTAATTAAATAGTCCTACATTTCCCCCTTTTCAATCAGTATCTTGCTACTTAGCCATCTTGATTAGCCTCTATTTTACACAGTTTAGTTTAATAAAGGTAAGGCAGCACCACAGAGCAAACCTGTAGACTGCTGCTCACTTTACAGCTTTATTCAGACTCAAAGTGAAGATGGAAGCCAGAGAAGGTTATGGGTTGCAAGATAAAACACCTTGGGAACAGGAAACTATTTTCCACTATTAAACTAAAGGAATGGGCTTCAGGATGTGTTAGTGTAAGATACCGAATTTTTATCTAGCACTGACTCTCTAAGGGTCAATTACCTGAAAATGGTTAAAAGAAAGGGGAAAAAAAGCGTTCAAGGTCATGAAGGCAATAAAACCCTGGACATCTGCATGCTTGTATCGCAATCACAACATAATAAAAAAAATAATAATCATCCCGTTGTCATTGTTTTCCACTTATCTGAGATCAGGTTGCAGGGCCAGCAGTGTCAGCAGAGACTCCAAAACTTTCCTCTATCTGAAACACCTCCTCTAGCTCCTCTGGTGGAAGCTCAAGGTGATTTGGGGCCAGCCGGGAGACATAGTCTCTCCAGCATGTCTTGGTTTCTCCCCTGGGCCTCCTCCAAGTGGGACATGCCTGTAACATCTCCTGAGGAGAAACGGCTTTACTCCAAACCTTTTCAGGTTTGGCCAAGCTCCTCAACCTATCCCTGAGAGAGTGCCTGACCACCCTGGGATCTTTTTCTTTCAGTCATAATCCAAATGTGTATTACCATAGGTGGGAGTAACATAGACTAATGAGTATATCAAGATCTTTGCTCTTTGGCTCACCTCAATCTTCACCACAACAGACCGACGCAGCATCTGGATTATTGTAGCAGCCGCACCAGTCATTGCAATTTTAGCTTTTGGCAAAATCAATCTCTACTACTTCTGAGCACCATCACCTTCGGGTGATGGTAATATCCTGCTGCAAGGAGAGTTTTCTATACAAGGAACCAGTCTAGCTTTTCTGCTAAGTAAAAAAAAAAACACTTTCATCAGGAGCTTTAGGCGGGGTCAATAAAAACAGCAGTTAATAAAACATTTAGACAGCCAAATCCAAAACTCAAGATATTAGTTTCTTCTCTTGACAGTAAAATTTAAAACATTAAAAACAGGAATAAACAACGTACTTTAATGAAGACAATTTAAACTGAATCCATAAATACCATTTCCAATCAATTTTTTAACACCGTGAGTCCTTTTTAACATTATGTGGTGTCAATAAAGCTTGCTCTAAAGGATTTGCTTGACTGTTTCCAGCACTGCTGAGGTGGATGGGAGTTTGCTGATTAGGATTGTGACGTGGTCATTTCACAAGAGGTCACAGTCTCAGTATATTCTTTTTAAGATATTTGAAAAAAGTCCATTGTTTACTTACATCCCCGCACTGTATTACTTTGTGTTAGTCTATCATATAACATCCCAATAGAATATACGGGGTGGTATAATAATAAAAGTTCAACATTTCAATCTTTGACCAATGAAGACAGGGACAAGCCTGGCCTTAAACAAAAATAAGCAGATATGGAAACCTGATAGAAAGATGTGTGATAATTCAGCATCCTTGGTGTCATGTTTTTAAAATATAGCTATTTTATCAACTCTATGTTCTGCCTGGTTTGCGTCTCCATTCAGATTCCATATGAAACCACCTCTATCAGAAGGTTGACTAAGTTTTCCATTCCAGCAAAAACGTGAAATACCGTCTTCTTTAGGAATCATGGGAATTTTCCCCCCCTACATTTACTAAGCTCTTTGGAAAAATCTTAAGACAAAAGGCCATTCAAAATTCATATCTACAGAACACAATGTGTCCTTTTTTCACAGTTAGTGACTGGAAAAATCGGCATAATGAAAATTATTAACAGTATGGACCGTGACTACTCAACTGTGGCTGCCTTCAGACAAGACTTCCTCCCCTTTACAAATCTAAGTTTAGGTGTAATAGAATCCATATAAAACCTTTGACAGAAGAGCAAATGTTTATTTTTCAGATCATTAAACACACTGACTCCAAGAATGTAGGAAAAAATGCAACAAACTGATTAAAATAAAAAGATTTATTTTAATTAGCTACTTTTTTTAAAGAGACATGTGCCAAGTTCCATTAATGCCTCAAGGCATTTGCTTCCTTGCGTTATTCTCTAAATCGCATTTGTCAACTGTCTGCAGCTACAGCTGAGACAGACCATTTTATCTAAAGGAGGAGCTTAGGACAAAGAGATGTCTTCTCTGCTATACACCCTGAAGCCTTTGGGTAACAGCAGCAAGAATTTAGCATCCTCTTCTAAGAATTAGACACAATGTTTTCTCACTGTGGGGTATTGAACATGCACTTGCTGAAATTTTAGACCATGGTGCTTAATTTAGTGGCTACATGAATGCACAGACCTCCATTATCACGGCTGCTCGCAGAGAAGCAAAAAGAAGAAAAACAGCATCAAACTAAACAGCCTCCTGTTACTTTTCTTTTAAGTACAAGCATCAGTCACAAATGGGCGGGGACATGGATCAGCTATATCTGAAACAGTCAGATAAACAAATTCTGGAAACTTGTAGAGACATGCCCTTTTTTTCTTTGAAAATATTATCTTGAAACATCTACTGACTGTTTAAAATGGAGGACACAGCTTTAGGTGTACTCTGAGTTTTGGCAACAAAAGGCTCTCTTTTAGTTCAACTAAAGCTCTGTTTTTGCCTGGTCTGAATATCAAAGAGCACAAAGATGTGGCATTATTTTACCCAATATGCCTGGAGTTTGAAGCAAAGGTCATTGCAAACCACAAACAGCTGCACGTGGATTTAAATCAGATATATTTTAAAGTTGATGCTTTTCTAAGGCTGTGACATTATATTAGGCGTCTAATGCTACTGTGGAGAGAATTTAAAGCAAAATATAAAGCTGGTAGATATACAGTATATACTCTGTCTAGTAGAAGGTCCAGGGGAGATTGTACTTATTGTTGGTATTCAATAGACATAATCCCTCAAAGAAACTGTCTGTTTTGTGCACATCCATCGCTCTACAGTGGCGTTGGATGTAGGAGTTTGCCCCCGACTCCAGTGTCTTTGTGTCCTTGGGCAAGACACTTCACCTGAATTGTCTACTGATGGTGGTCAGAGGGCCCGGTGGCGCCAGTGTACGGCAGCCCCGCTTCTGTCAGTGAGCGCCAGGGCAGCTGTGGCTACAATGTAGCTTGCCACCATCAGTGTATGAGTGTGTGCGTGAATGGGTGAATGAATGTAGTGTAAAGCGCTTTGTTCAAGTCTCCTGGCTTGAATAAAGGCGCTATATAAGTACATGCCATTTACCATTTACCATTTACTCTATAGTTTGGCTCATCTCCAGAATCGCTCAAGTCCAGACTGCAATTAAGAAAGTTGATTAACAACATTGGGTCTGCAGAGAGGGTCATCATGACCTCCTTGTATGTGGAGGGGCAAAGGAGGCTCCCAAGGTTTTATAGGACCTTAGGAAATAGTAATATAGATATGATGTATTAACTGATCCCAAGCTAATGGCTAATATTGTGAAATGGATCTAACTAATTATTTTTGTAAAAATACACTAAAAGTTAATTAAATAAACGTAATGGGTTGACAACTGTCAAATAAGCTAAAACAAGCACAAGAAAACCTATTTTCAAGAGCGGAAAATGTGAATTTGTTTCTCTGAACTCATAATTGAATTAGTTCTCAAGTACAATCAGTGGTGTCAAAAGTACACATGTTTGTTACTTAAGTAGAAGTATAGATACTGCAGTTTAAAAACACTCTGGTAAAAGTTGAAGTATCAACTTGACCTCTTTACTCAAGAAAAAGTGAAAAAGTATGTGCTCCAAAAACTACTTTAAGTATAAAAGTATAAAATAACATTTAAAACAAAAACAGCCAGATGCCCCTATATGAATTGAAAGCTACATTTTTCGACTATTTCGAAAAATTGTTTGTGATAGGGCCGAGGATGAGGGAGGTCTTGTTGGTCTCCGTCTCCATCTTTGAAGAACATCTGCTTACTTCTGATGATTTCCTTTAGCTAACCAATTGCGTTATATGACTCATCCAATTACCCTAGTTTTCACTAGATGTGGAGGGCGCCAATGATCTGCATTGGATGGCGCACATGACGTGAAATAAATAGTTATAAACATTAAACCAAAGCCAAGAGTAATGAGTAACGTTTGTTTTAAAAATGTAAGGAATGGAAAGTACAGATACTTGTGTGAAAATGTAATGAGTAGATAAAATAAGTAATGGAGTAAAGTATAGATGTCATGATTGGTTCAAAGGGCTGGAGATCACAGGCTTGATCTGTGAGACGTGGAATGTGGGATGAATGCGAAGAGTCGGAGGAAGTTGCAGTCGTATGGCTGATGGGTTTATGACCTGGGAAATCCTGGAGGGGCCAATGAATCTTGGAGAGAGTGGAGAGCCATACCTCCTGACCGACGGAGTAAACTGGAGCAGGGCGTCTTTTCGAGTCGGCGAAATGTTTGGTGGTTTCCAAGGAACGGTTGAGGGTGGCTATGGTGTCTCTCCAGATGCGATGACTGCGGCGGATGTGGTGGTTGACTGATTTGACCGAAATCTCTCTCTCGTCTGCGGGGAAAGTGGAGGTTGGTAACCTAGACTGACCTGGAATGGAGACTGGCCGGTGGTAGCTGACTTTAGAGAGTTGTGAGCATATTCGATCCATGGGAGGTGTTGGCTCCAGTCGGTGGGATTACTGGAGGTCAGACAACAAAGGGAGGATTCGAGCTGTTGATTCATTCTTTCCATTTGGCCATTGGACTGTGGGTGATAACCTGAGGTGAGAGATGATTTGCAGTTAAGGGCTGAGCAAAAGGCCTTCCAAACCTGAGAGATGAATTGTGGTCCACGGTCGGAAAGAATCTCCTGAGGGATGCCATGTAGACGGAAAACGTGTTTTATAAGGAGCTGGGCGGTCTGAAAAGCCGTGGGAAGCTTCCTGAGGGGTACAAGATGGCAGGACTTGGAAAATCGGTCAACAATGGTGAGAATTGTGGACATACCTCGAGAAATGGGAAGACCAGTAACGAAGTCTATTGCGATGTGAGACCAGGGACGAGAAGGAATAGGAAGTAGATGCAACAGGCCAGAAGGAGGTTGATGTGTGGACTTGTTTCTGGCGCAGGTAGAACAGGCCAGTACATACTCCTTAACATCTCTGTGCAGGGTGGGCCACCAGAAACGTCTTGAAATGAGGGTGATGGTTCTACTCACCCCCGGATGAGCGGCAAATTTGGCATTGTGCATCCACTGAATTAGACGAGACCTGACTGAAGAAGGAACATAAGACTTGTTTGGGGGACCGTTACCTGGGTCAGGTTCTGAAGCCAGGGCAGAGTTTATTAGGTCGGTGATCTCCCAGGTAACCACCCCAACAGTGCAGGAAGCGGGTAGAACAGGTTCAGGCATCTCGGATTGATCAGTGGGATAAAGACGAGAGAGAGAATCGGGTTTTATGTTCTTGGATCCGGGTCTGTAAGAGATGATGAGATTGAATCGAGAGAAAAATAGTGACCACCTTGACTGCCGAGGATTGGCCTGTTTGGCGGATTGGATATAGGCAAGGTTCTTATGATCTGTCCAAACAAGAACTGGGTATTCTGCCCCCTCAAGCCAGTGTTTCCACTCCTCTAATGCCAATTTGATGGCCAGTAGTTCGCGGTCACCAACGTCGTAATTTTTGCTCAGCAGAGGAAAGTCTACGGGAGAAGAAAGCACATGGGTGAACTCTTTGGTCTGAATTGAGTCTCTGAGATAAGACAGCACCAACTCCTGAGTCGGAAGCGTCGACTTCGAGGATGAATTGTTTTGATGAATCAGGCTGGATTAACACTGGAGCTCTGGAAAACAACATCTTTAGTTTGTCAAAGGCAGTTTGTGCCTCGGGGGACCATTGGAAGGTTCTCTTGACTGAAGTAAGAGAGGTTAGAGGTAGAGCTGTCTGACTATAATTCCTGATGAATCGTCGATAAAAGTTAGCAAAACCCAGGAATCTCTGCAGTTGTTTGCGGTTCTCGGGAACCGGCCACTCCAAAACTGCCTTTATCTTATCCTCAGATGGCTTAACCTGTCCGCCCTCGAGCACAAACCCCAAAAAAGTGACTGAAGGTTGATGAAACTCGCATTTTTCGGCTTTGACGAAAAGTTTATTCTCTAGCAGTCTTTGTAAAACCAGGCGGACATGTTTCTTGTGTTCTTAGAGGTCCTTGGAGTAAATGAGAATGTCATCAATGTAGACAAAAACAAACACGTTCAAAAAATCTCTGAGAACGTCGTTGACTAAGGCTTGAAAACACGCAGGAGCGTTTGTTAGACCAAAGGGCATGACTAAATACACGAATTGACCCAGAGGAGTCTTAAAGGCTGTCTTCCATTCATCGCCATCTCTGATTCTGAGAAGGTGATAGGCGTTCCTTAAGTCGAGCTTAGTAAAGACAGTGGCGCCCTGAACTGGTTCGAATGCAGAAGCGAGTAGAGGAAGTGGGTACTTATTCTTAACAGTGATTTGGTTCAAACCTCTGTAGTCGATACATGGTCTAAGTGATCCATCCTTTTTACCCACAAAAAAGAAGCCTGCTCCTAATGGAGATGAAGAGGGGCGGATTATTCCAGCAGCTAGTGACTCATTTATATATTTCTCCATTGTCTCCCGTTCGGGTTTGGAGATATTATAAAGTCTACTGCCGGGTAGAGGAGCTCCTGGTAATAGCTCGATAGCACAGTCTTATGGTCTGTGAGGTGGAAGGGACGTAGCACTGACCTTACTGAAGACAGGAGCCAGATCATGGTACTCTGGAGGAACAGAAGTAAGGTCGGGAGAGTCCATCTCCCCCCCACCTCTAGGAGATCTTACAGCGGGGGCTGCTGAACGAAGACACGTCTCATGGCATGAGGTCGACCAAGACTCAATATGACGATCGGTCCAGTTTATATGGGGGTTATGCCGTTCCAGCCACTCAAACCCCAAAACCAATGGAGAACATGCAGAGGGAAAAACAAAGAAAGATAAGGTCTCTCGATGGTTACCTGAGACCAACAGCTTGAGGGGTTGTGTTTGGTGGGTAACTTGGTGAAGCTTCTTTCCATCGATCGCGGAGACACAGAGAGGCTGGGTTAGGGGAGCAGTTTCAATCTGTAGCTGTTCAACCAAATTTGAGTCAATTAGGTTCCTTTCACAGCCTGAATCGATGAATGCAGATAAAGTGAGGTTTTGGTCAGCAAAAAACAACGTGGCTGGAAGTAATAGACGAGGAGATTTCTCAGAAATAACATGGCCCGTCAGACTCCTCAGATCCTCTGACGGGCCCCGGCTTTTGATTTAGCTGGGCATGAGGCAATGAAATGGCCACTCTCACCACAGTAGATGCACAGCTTGCTCCTGACACGCCTTAACCTTTCCTCAGGAGTTAGCCTCGTATGTCCAACCTGCATGGGTTCGGCCTCCACTTCAAACGCATGAGAGGCCTGAACTGGCAAAGGGAGAGATTGGATCTTAGGTCTTGGCTTAGAAAAAGGTTCTGTGGAAGAGGAGAAGGCAGGTTCATTGTTAGAGGCAGAAACAGAATACAAAGGTCCATGATTCCTTGGTTTAGAGCTATTTCTGGCTCGAATCCTATTATCCAGCCTAATTGTCAGGCGGATTAATTCCTCGAGAGTGGCAGGTTCGTCGAGGGTTGCAAGCTCATCTTTTATGTTTTCGTTGAGAGCCTCAAAAAATGCAGTCTTCAAAGCACATTGAAAATGGCATGTACTTATATAGCGCCTTTATTCAAGTTAGGAGACTTGACCAAAGCGCTTTACACTACATTCATTCACCCATTCACACACACACTCACACACTGATGGTGGCAAGCTACATTGTAGCCACAGCTGCCCTGGGGCTCACTGACAGAAGCGGGGCTGCCGTACACTGGCGCCACCGGGCCCTCTGACCACCATCAGTAGACAATGCAGGTGAAGTGTCTTGCCCAAGGACACAACGACACTGAAAGTCGGAGTCGGGGCTTGAACCGTCAACCCTTCGATTTCAGGGCAAACTCCTACATCCAACGCCACTGTCACTGCTTGATTCCAACCGGAAGCTGCGGCTTTAACCCGGAAGTTAATAGAGAATTCAGCAACAGAAGAATTTCCTTGTCTTAGTTTCAAAAGAGCTCGGGAATCAACAGTTTGATCTGTTTCCTGGTTGAAGACTTGTGAAAACTCAGAAATAAAGTCGGAGTATTGGCAACTAAGGCTTTCGTCGGAAGAAAACCTAGCCTGCGCCCATTCCAGAGCTCTTCCAGTCAATGGAGACAAAATAAATGATATTTTCTTGTAATCCGTTGGAAAACTGCCAGGGGAATTTTGGAAGATTAGTCGACATTGAAATAAAAATCCTTTACAGTCACTTATGTTACCTGAAAACTTTTCAGGGAGGCTAGGTCGGAACTCAGACGATGACGTCACCGCTGGTGACCTCGGAGGAGGAACTGGACCCTGAAATGGTTGTGCTAGCGGCGTGGCGTTAGCATTGCTCAATCTGTTAGCGAGGCTTTGAATCATTTGATTTTGCATTTCGATGTGGGTGTTTAACTCACATAGAGCTTGGGCGTTCCCATAAATCTGAGCATCTTGCTCCTCCAAATGGCGATGGAGATGGTCTGCTGGGCCTTGTGTTTGGCCGCAGTGTTCTGTCATGATTGGTTCAGAGAGGCCCAATATGCAGAACACCATGGGAAACAGGGTAAAGGTTCAAATGAGTTTATTGACAAAAGCACATGTAAAGAGTCAGGTACTGGTTCACGTCTGGGGATCTGGTTCACAGGATACTGAAAGGGAGACAGTTCAGTTAGCCACGTAGCAGAAGAATGTGGAAATGTTAACCTCTGAGATCTACCTTGAAGAATCCGGGTTTGGCTTTGAGAGAGGCACTGTTGGGTCCAGAGACTGTTTGATTCAGCAGAGTTCAGTTTCAGCTTCAGCGTCTTGCATCTAACGTTTAGACAGACCTTGGTTTTCCAGCTCTTAGTCCAGAGCGGCATGGGAATCCAGAGAAGGGTCTTCAGGTTTGGCTCAGAGGGCAAGCTCGACAGGTTAAGCTCATCCAGAGCTAACAGGACAAAAACAGGTTTCCAAACTGGATAAACACTGCGGCGTTGATGCGAGGTCTGAGGGCTGCTTATATGGTGGAGGATCCTCCTGATGACGAGATGGGCTTCAGGTGTGTCGAAGGCTCAGCTCAGGAGGATCCACAGCGAACTCTGCTGGAGACAGGTGGTACAGCTCCAGATCCCAACAATAGATACCTAAAACGTGTACTTAAAGCTACAGTGTGTAAGAATTACAGGGATATACAGTCAGAAATGTAATATATTATATGTTATTTATCATCATCTATGAGCTCAGCCTCTTAACCTTAATATTTGCGTTGCCTTAGAATTCATTATTTATAATTACATAGGAGCGGGTCTCGCAGCCATGGAGGCAGACATCTTTGCGCTACGGCAGCGCAGAGCCAACAAACTAGCGATTGCAGGACCGCCCATTATGCTCGAAAGTAGCTACGGCAAGTTGAGAGAGATGAACTGAGACGGTACTGAAAAATAGATGGCATGAACTGAGACGGTACTGAACAATAGATGGCATGTATGTAAACAAACCTCATCACTTGAAAAGGTAGGTGATGCGGACGTCGTGGAAGACATTTTGTCCCGTCACGCTCGCCGTACTGTTGGGGGGGAGAAGCGGTGGGGGGGAGATGTTCATGTTGCTACGGTCTGCAGTCTGGACGTTAGATGTCGCTGAAAATTGCACACTGTAGCTTTAAGTAAAGCAATGAAGTATTTGTACTTTGTTACTTGACACCTCTGAGTGCAATGCCATGCATGTTTCAGATGTCTCTGTTGCTGCAAACTTGATTGAAATGATGGTCTCCTCAGCAGCCATCAAGTGCAGCAGAAACTTGTTTAGCTAAGCAATCGCAATATGTGTGCCCAAACACATTTTTTGGCCTCTTAGTCTTTTGATTCTTTTTCAGTTTATGATGGGGCAGTTCAATTATTCACAATTTCATGTCACTTTTTAGCAGCCCTTCTTCAGCAGTCTGAGTAACACACAGCTTGTGATCTGACCAATCAAATAGCACATCAAGGAGCCACAGTTTCAAGGAAATCATCTTTTTTCTGCAAAACGTGTAGTACAGATCCATGGCCAGATTGAGTGATATGAGAGTTTACATGAATGTTGCAACTTGATCGGACTTTGGATCAAATAAACAATGACCCAAAAAACTTCATTCAATAATTATCAACACTGCTATGCTGCGGGTTATAATAAGAGAAATAGCTGTTTACAGGGGGGAGTTTAAGACCCTTCCAGGAACCCTCAAAAGAACAAAGCAGAGCAACTAACAAGTCTGTTGACCCCTCACGTCCTAAGGTCAATTTTATAGAGCAATTCTAAAAAAATTTAGAGTCAAATCGTCGTCTCTAAATTGATCTGGCACTGAATCGATTCAGTTGTGAGTAGGTTCACATGGGATCAAGCACATGTGTAACAACTATAAAAAGCCATCATCAGTGGATCCCAGATTCGACGAGTCACAATGGTGAAAGACAAAATTAAGTCTGTCTTTTTCATAGGACTGGAACTACAGATTTTAATGCAGAATAAAAACATTTAAAAAATTGGTAAATAATTTAAAAGACAGAGCAACAGCTGCAGCTGCAATGGAGACTGAGATTACATAGGAGAAGATTGCTGCTTGAGTTAATGCATAAGTTAATGTGTAGTCTTTTATAACAGGTAGATTTCACATTTATTACAAACAATACCCCCTGTTTTTTATTTGTATATCACAAAAATTGTATTTTTCAGGTCAAAATTATCATCCTAGTTAGTCAAAACTTGCACTTGTATAAATTAAGTTTTATATACCTAGAAATGTTGTTTAACTGAATATGGATTTTTGATATCTGAATTAAATGTCCTCCTAGTCAAAATAATAAAAACTACAAACAGTCACAATTGGAATATGTAGCTCTGAATTTCATGTTTTACTAGGAAGTAATGTATTTCCGATATCCAGGAAATTGTTTCATCTCTTAGGGTATCTTCATTTTGTCTTACAGTAAAGTAAATACTAAGTGACTGACTGTGCAGTTGTTCTCTAACACACTTATCAATATCTTTTAAAGAGGTTTGTGTAATGCTGCAAATATGAGGACAGATAAGGTCATTGATGTATATGATGGATTGTGAGGTGAAACGGTAGCGCTCATAAAGATAACTTTCTGAATCTGAAAGGTCATCTATATCTACTGTAGCCTGAGAACCCTCTCCTGACGAATATTCTATTCTTTGCAAATTAATGCCACTCCTTCATTGATTGGATCCTTGTAAAAATGACATGCCATGTTTGTGTTTTTACAAATAATGTGTCTAACTGACCTATTGAGTTTTTTTCATTGTTCACACAGAACTATGACAACAAGGTGCTGACTAAATCAGGAAATGAAACAGCATGATTGGCTTTAAGGAGGGCAGAGACAGAAGACACTGAGTTAATGGAGGAAAACCTGCTCCTGATCAGGTTAGCTCAGGTTAGCTCTAGGGAGAAAGTTTGTATGGTAACTGACACAGAGTGTATGTAAACTCTCTTCGTTAAAAGGAAAAGAGTTTCTCTTATTTCATGGTCATCAGACTTAGAGTTTTCATTAAACCTGTTTTATAAAGCCTGACCTCTGGTCATAGAATATTTAGAATTTTACCCTCAGGTCAGAGCTACAGAGCACTACTGGCAAAAACAAGCCAACAGACAGACAGCTTCTTTCCTCATGCTGTCTCTCTCCATAAAGAACAATTAAAGCCAACGTATTCACTCCTTCTGAAACAGTCAAGCCTTTTTCACTGTTAGAACCTGAATTACCCATTGTATCTATAAAAAATGAATCAGAGGCACGTGGATCCTTTTACATACGGCTACTTTTTTTATCCCTTCAAGCACCTTTTCTCAACTGTGTTTTTTGTTTGAAACATTAATGAAACTAAAGTCAAATTCTAGTTTTGTGAACACAAACATGGCCATTAAAGTTATCTCTGATTCTGTCTGATTATGATTAAAAAACAAATGGCCAAAATGTCAAATGAATGACGCTACAGAATCGACCACAAGAAAAGGCTTCCTTGTAAAAAAAAAAAAATGAAGGGAAAACAAAGCAGTACATCTTAATTATTGTTCATGATTACAACCAAGGCTGATTATAACCAATTATTTTGCAAATCAATTAATCTGATAATATTTTCAATTAACTGATTAATTATCGGATAGCCAAAAGTTCCTTAAAGAAGACTTTTTACAAAATTAAACCAGGTGAAACCAAAACTTTTTTACTTGAGGAGTTCTGGAGAAAGCATTTTGACAAAAATGCTTTCTCATTTTTGAGACATTTTTGTCTCAATTTAATTTTGACAAATTAAATTGTTTATATTACGCAAATGCAAAATGTTTACATAGTTTTTTTTTTCTTACAATGTAGGTATAATCAACCCAGTCTCATGGGAAAATGTACCCCCACTACGTTGGTCCACACTGCAAAACGTAGTGGAGGTACATTAATGGCCATTTTTTTATGGTACTGTTACGTTTCTTCTGCCTATACGCTTTCTATTGTTTTACGTCCTAGTCACGTGACTTTCAAGATTCCAGCTGGGGGAAGAAAAAAATATATATAGATGGCCGACATTCGCTCATTTTTTGTGGAAAGATTAATAACTTGAGTTTGTTTTTGCATTAAAATGAGTTTTGATTACATTTCTAGTGAGAAATGTATAGTTTGTTGCCAGAATGTTTACTCAGGGAATGTACATATTCACTTGCTTGTTCGTTTCTTGCAAAGATTTTTCAAGATAATGTGAAACTGTAACATTTTGGTATAAACATGGCTGAGATTTCTCTAACTTTTAGTGGGAAAATCAATAATTTCAATCAGTTTCTGCATTTAAATGGGTTTTGATTACATTTATAGCGAGAAGTGTAGGGTTTATTTACATAATATTTACTTAGTGAACATACATAATCACCCGCTTGCTAGTTTTTGCTACGTTTTTCGGATCTCGTCAGGATTATGTGAAATTGCAACGTTTTGGCTGCTACCCATCGCCTAGCATTTAGCTGCCGCCCCGATTCAACATTGAATTCTTTGTGATTTAACTCCATCTGACGGATCAAACCCTCGCCACTGCGAGGTTGATTTTCAGATCAATGCATTACGTCGTGGCATACGGGAGAAACTAATTAAACTAGTTAAAAAAAGGATCATGGGTTAAGATCGGATGTGTTTTATTTGGAAATCTACCGGATCCTTTGTGCAATTAACTTCCTGTTTGGTGCGATCTCATTGATGGGTTTTGACCAGATTTTGACCAAAGAGGAACTAAAAAAAAAAAAAAAAAACAATTTGAATACACAACCAGCATATCTGGAATCAATGACAGAGAGCGACTGGGACCAAAAGTTTATTAATTTCTCCCCACTGATTTCCATTCAAAATGTTTTCGATCCCACCGGGCTCTAGGGAAGGGGCGTGCATACCGCCACCTACTGTTCATGAGTGTGTAGCAACATTGTTTTACATCTATTAAATTCTATTTTTTTATTTTGTATTCTGAAGATAAATAAATAATGCTTTCCTTAATCTATAAATATCTTTTATATTTCCTTTATTTCCCAATAATCCTTTAAGACTCCATTCTTGGCCTGTCCTCTTTTCAATTTCTTCCTTTCAGGTTCATATGTTTTGCAGTTCATCAATACATCTGCATTTTCTATCTCTCCACATCCTTCACATTTATCATTATTTTTCCTCCCTATTAAGTATAAATTGTCATTTAAATAAGTATGACCTACTCTTAATCTGATCATTATTATTTCTTCCCTCCTTCTACTACATTTTCCGACTTTGACCTTTTAAGGTTAGCATATTGACCAAAAGTTGACACCAAAAATAAAGCAATCGAATATTTACAACAATATGCTACATTTTTGAAGACTAATACAGATTTTACTCTCTTATAAGAATTAGTTTTAGGTTTTATAGGGGAGAGTCATCTGGGAATCTTTTATGTATTTACTGGTAAAGAACAACCTCTCAACCCATTTAATGTAAATGTTGCGTCGAACCAGAAAGTTATTTGAAGAGCATAAATGCATAAATATGTGCATAGCTTTAACAAGGGCCTCATGAAGGTCTGTTCTGTTATTCTCATTTGGAGAATATAGACATTGTGGGCATTCATTTCCCTGATAAGCTGGTGAAGATTCTTAGACATCCAGGTCATAATCATTCCAAAAAAAAAAAAACAAAAAAAAAAAAAAAACAACTTTGGACTTTTTCAAGTTTGAAAGACTGAAGACTTCCCATTCAGGACGTTTTTCAATTAAAAATTACAGTAGCCCAACAAATCCTTGTTTTGGCTAAGAAAATATGCAAATTGAACCTGATGCCTGATCCCAATAGCTTGACTCTGAACCGAATTTGATCCCTATTACTTTTTGGCCACATGCACATTATTGTGCTGCCTGGTCAACCCTAAGAAAATGTTGTGGAACTGCCACTGAACTGACACCCAATGCATGGAGGGTAACCCAAAAAGGGCCATTGTTAGAGAAACTGGGTGCCTACAAAGTGCTTTTTTCAAGCTAATTAATGGAAAGTTAGCTGGAATGAAAAGTAGACAAATAACAATTACAATTCCTTTAGGGAAAGGGGAAGGAAAATAATTTATTAAGAGGAAAGAAATTGAAAAATGGCAAAAAAGGTGGAATGAAGATAAAAAGGAAGAAGGTTATATAAAGTACAAAAGTCAGTATTAAATAGAAATATTAATGAGAGAAACCGAAGGGAAGAAATAATAATGATCAGATTAAGAGTAGGTCATACTTATTTAAATGACAATTTATACTTAATAGGGAGGAAAATAATGATAAATGTGAAGGATGTGGAGAGATAGAAAATGCAGATGTATTGATGAACTGCAAAACATATGAACCTGAAAGGAAGAAATTGAAAAGAGGACAGGCCAAGAATGGAGTCTTAAAGGATTATTGGGAAATAAAGGAAATATAAAAGATATTTATAGATTAAGGAAAACATTATTTATTTATCTTCAGAATACAAAATTAAAAAATAGAATTTAATAGATGTAAAACAATGTTGCTACACACTCATGAACAGTAGGTGGCGGTATGCACGCCCCTTCCCTAGAGCCCGGTGGGATCGAAAACATTTTGAATGGAAATCAGTGGGGAGAAATTAATAAACTTTTGGTCCCAGTCGCTCTCTGTCACTGATTCCAGATATGCTGGTTGTGTATTCAAATTGTTTTTTGTTTTTTTTTTTTAGTTCCTCTTTGGTCAAAATCTGGTCAAAACTCATCAATGAGATCGCACCAAACAGGAAGTTAATTGCACAAAGGATCCGGTAGATTTCCAAATAAAACACATCCGATCTTAACCCATGATCCTTTTTTTTAACTAGTTTAATTAGTTTCTCCCGTATGCCACGACGTAATGCATTGATCTGAAAATCAACCTCAGATGCAACGCAGGCAGTGGCGAGGGTTTGATCCTTCAGATGGAGTTAAATCACAAAGAATTCAATGTTGAATCGGGGCGGCAGCTAAATGCTAGGCGATGGGTAGCAGCCAAAACGTTGCAATTTCACATAATCCTGACGAGATCCGAAAAACGTAGCAAAAACTAGCAAGCGGGTGATTATGTATGTTCACTAAGTAAATATTATGTAAATAAACCCTACACTTCTCGCTATAAATGTAATCAAAACCCATTTAAATGCAGAAACTGACTGAAATTATTGATTTTCCCACTAAAAGTTAGAGAAATCTCAGCCATGTTTATACCAAAATGTTACAGTTTCATATTATCTTGAAAAATCTTTGCAAGAAACGAACAAGCAAGTGAATATGTACATTCCCTGAGTAAATATTCTGGCAACAAACTATACATTTCTCACTAGAAATGTAATCAAAACTCATTTTAATGCAAAAACAAACTCAAGTCATTAATCTTTCCACAAAAAATGAGCGAATGTCGGCCATCTATATATATTTTTTTCTTCCCCCAGCTGGAATCTTGAAAGTCACGTGACTAGGACGTAAAACAATAGAAAGCGTATAGGCAGAAGAAACGTAACAGTACCACAAAAAAATGGCCATTAATGTACCTCCACTACGTTTTGCAGTGTGGACCAACGTAGTGGGGGTACATTTTCCCATGAGACTGGGTTGGTATAATTACTGCTCAAGGTCGGTTGCTCTCTCAGCTTAAATTATGTTTTAGAATTTCCACCAGTTAACATTTGATTGCTAAAATAGTTGACGATAACTTTAGTAATCGATTAATGATTAATCTGATTTATTGTTTCAGACATATTTACAACTATTGTTTTCCTCACAGTGCTTCTAGGTTTCTCCAGGTGAGTCAGAGCTTGGTGAAGGAGGAAGATGATGCATCATCCATTCTGATGCCAGGCCAATAGGCAAACTGCAGTGGATCCAATGAAGTCCTCACCAGTACATGTAGATCGTGTAAGACTAACCGCCTAAGGGTCTTCATCGGGTGCAAAGTCAGGGCTACTGGTCTGTAGCTGCTGAGGTACTTTGGATATTTGGCTCTGGCACCAGTACAACACTGGTATTTTCCCCGCTTAAGGCTTAAGTTCAACATGTAACACAAGATGCCACACAGGTAATTTGCGCAATATCTCAGAAACCTGGAGCTGATGCCCTCTGGACCTGCAGCCTTTCGCACCTTGATCTTTCACAGCTCATTCCTTGCCTGTGGTTTTGAAAGGGATAAGATGGAGGGGGTAGAGAGGGGCTCTGGCATGTAGTACTCTGGAGTGAAGGTGGTCGGTGGTGGCTTGGACTTAAAGAGTGGGAGGTTCTACAGCCGGGCATACATTGTATGATTTTTTGCCTTTTTTGGGACGACTTTCCAGTCGTGCATGAATTTTTCGATGGGGCCAACTTTAAGCCTGATCTTGCATCATAAAGTGTACAGGGGGTAATGAGGGGCAATCAGCCTCTCACTACCACCTCCCGATCAGGAATCGTGAAGGTCGGGAGAAAATCAAACATGTTTGAAATTCAGTCAGCCGTCATGGGCAAATCGCTCAGTGGACATGCACAAACAAGGATTCTTCTTCTTCCTCTCAGGTGAAAACAATAAAAGCATGGTGGGGGTGCAAGTGAAATGGAGTTCTTTCTGTAAGATTGATAGACCATAGTAGCCATGTTTGCTCAGCCATGTCTTTGTCCAAATACATTGTTGCCTTTCTTTTTAGGGCTTTCAGCACAAAATTGCGAAAATTGCCAAGGCAGCACGTTTCAGTGAGCTTCATATTCCACTTTTACTTGTTTGGCTTCCAGATAGATGAGTTCGAGTAGCACCATCTCACTTTAAAGCTGAGTCTGAAGTTGCTTTTAGACGTACAGTGTGAGCAGGCAGATCGCATCAGAGCGTCGGGTCGCACAGTGTGAGAACATGCATCGTGAGCTGTGAACTCAAACTGTACGATGAAACCCTGCGGTTTCATTGTATAGTGTGAGCTGTAGTTTCGTGCAATGAATGAAAAAGTCATACAGTGTATGCCCAGCTTAAGAGGAAACCCAGTCATTCGTTGTAGAAGGTACAAAAAACAGCAGAGGGTTCAGGGCTGGGGAGCAGCGGGTGGTGGTCAAAGCTGTTGAACAACTGTTTCAGATCATTTACCCACTTCAAGCTTTCAGCAGCTTGGGAGTTCTGATTGTGGTCTGAAATGGTCTTCAGGCTCTTCAAGACAATTGTTCTTCTGCAGCTGATCCTCCATCTTCTTCTTCTAGATGTTGTTTCATCCCTGATTTTCTTCCTTAGTTGTTTCTGCAATGCTCTCAGCTGATCTAAATGATCTCCTTTTCTCCTTCAGAAGACTTTTTATTTTAGGGTTAACCCATAGCTTATGTTAAGATTATAATTACAAATGATGATGTTCAAGCTTCAAGGTGTAAACACAGAGCTTTCCTTTGCACTTGTTATTGGAGAAATGTCGTATCCTTATGAGGGGCACAGTGTTGTCCACACAGAAGTTAATGTATGCAGTTTGTGATGCGAAATGCCAAATATGATGACCTTAAGTAGCTAGAGAGAGTCATGGGAATGTTTTCATACCAAAGAACACAGTACTAACTGTTTGACAAGGGTAAGTTTTTGGAATTGCCTTTTTACAGCCTGCACTTTAGGGTTTTTTTTCTCTTTTTGTTGCCGACTGCTCTAAAAAAACTCACTCAATGTGGACATAATTATGTATATAAATAAACTCCACCTACTCCAATTGAATTGTAGCCAAATATCTTTACAAATTATTCAGAGAGTTAAAAATCTGAAAAAAGCTTAATTGCTAAGTAGAGTTTTACATGGAATTTACTTTGGTGATAAGGTGCTGTACAGAAAAAAAAAGATTGGTGAAAAGACATGTCAAGAGAAAAGAGAAAATAGCAAAGGGCAATTTATATTTTTGTGAATATATGTATTTTTATTTATAAAGCATAATTCAATAAAAGGACAATTCAAATTGCTTTACATAATTAAATAGGAAAATAGCAATAAAATAAGAGCAGAATGAAACCAAGAAAAGATCAACAAACTTAAACTCAGTTGACAGTTTAACCTTAACAGTCAAAGGCAGCTCTAAACAAATGGAACAAAGAACTCAGGCTTTCAGCACTTTTACAGTCTTTCAGGTCTTTGTTCCAGATAAGTGTAGCATTGGAACTGAATGCTGCTTCTCCATGTTTGGTTCTAGTTCTGAGGTGTTCAGAGTAGACTGGAACTAAGTGGAAAAAAAAAAAAAAAAAAAAGAAAAAAAAAAAAAAAAAAAAAAAGAACTCAAAGAACTGAGTGTTCTGGGATGTTGATACACTGACAACAAATCTGTTATGTATTGATGTGCTTATCAATTCAGTGATTCATAGAATAGCAGAAGGATTTTAAAGTCTATTCTTTGAGCTACAGGGAGTCAGTGTAAGAACTTCAGAACTGGCCTGATGTGTTCTACTTTCTTAGTTATAGTGAGAACACTGGCAGCAGCGTTTTAGATTAGCTGCAGCTGTCTGATTTACGTCTTAGACAAACCTATGAAGACACTGTTGCACTAATCAACTACTACTAAAGATAACTTATTTTTTCTAGATCTTGCTTGGACATTAGTCCTTTAATCCTGGAAATGGATTTTATCACCTTTGGTGATAAAAGGCTGACCTAGTAACCGTCTTAAAAATGTAAATCATGCTAGAAGAGCCACTTGCCAGAAACATTTGAATCAAATATCAGTAGAGATAAATGCATGCATGTAAAATTTTGACTCTGTGCAGATTAGAGAAAGTCCACATTACATATAACATCCCTGTCTTGAATTTCTATCTTTTTTGTAACATACATCTACCTGTTAGATAAGTTGAAAAAATAAATTTCAAGGAGCAAAGATATATCAAATAACTCAAAAGAAGCATATTCTGGAGCTCACATGAGTACAAAGACTCCTCTCACTGCTGTTCACCCAGAAAACCCATAAACTTTATTACTTAAAGCTACAGTGTGTAATTTTCAGCGACATCTAGCGGTCAGACTACAGACCGCAGCAACATGAACATCTCCCCCCCACCGCTTCTCCCCCCCAACAGTACGGCGAGCGTTACGGGACAAAATGTCTTCCACGACGTCCACATCACCTACCCTCTCAAGTGATGAGGTTTGTTTACATAGATAATTTTACAGATAGTATTTCATTAGTCTGTGTAGGGTATAGATTTCATGTAGACTTAAGATAATAAATATACCCGTTATTTTTTCTACATCGTTGTGACGTCTTGGTGAGCTGCTTTGCATGGTGATATAAACAGACGAAGTAATTGTAGTCATTAGTTCAACAGCGAGATTGTGTTCGCTGGAAGAATATATATCCCCCGTTTACAGAGTCCAAGTCATTTTGGTGGCACGGGGGTTACAACGCGAGGGAGAGGGAGAGGACGAGGGCGAAGGCAGGGAGGCCGTGCAGCTAGGGCCAGGCGAGAGAGGGGTGCCAGCGGGGTGAGAGCAGAGGAGGAAAGGCTTGAAGATCTCCAAAGGAGCCGGAGAGAAGTAACCGAGGTATATATCCAGAAAATTATTTTACAGAAAATTACTGAATCATACCTGTGAAACGTCAGGGACGTTGCTGAATAAGTATACTGGAGAGTAACAGCATCATCACGCAGCATGTTATTGTTTTAGACAGGTCTGAGCATCCTGTACTCCAAAAACTGCAGTGATATTAGACAATTGTGTGTGTAGGATTAATTACCTGTCCAAGAGAAAACTGGCAACTTGAGCGTCACTTTGAAAACCTTTTTCCTCCATCAGTGACTTCCATCGTGTAAATGCCGTGCCAATGTTGATCCGTGTTTTTTGCCGTTTCTTGTCACGCTTGCGTTTATTCTCGTCGTGTTTCCGCTTCTTAGATGACGGGGGTTCGGTGTCCGCCGCTTTTCGTTGTGATACAGAGTAGGCATGATCCTCCATTCGTCTGATGTTTGGCCACACAGTGCCAAACAGTTTGCAAAGTCACTCACGCCTGCCGCCTTGTTCACCTTTCTTGTTACTGAGGCGCAGTATACCTGCTTCTTCTTCTTCTTTGGTTTCAGGCAGACTAAACGCTTCTCAGGCATAATACTGCCATCTACTGTTCAGTACCGTCTCAGTTAAAGGAATAGTACACCCAATACATGATTAGCCTTCATTTTCTACTCACCCCCATGCTGAACAACACTCTGGAGTACTTTTTTGATATCTCAAATTCATCTGGAGATCTGGGAGGCTTCTTGCTGTCTGCTGACATTCAAATAATGGAGGTCTATGGTGCCCGAGACAGAAAGGTCCATAAAAGTCCACAAAAAACGTGTCAATATTCCTCCATACTGCTCGTCCAATGTATTCCAAGTGTCCTGAGTGGGTAGCATCCAGAATTTACTCGAAACGAAGTCATTTAGAATGTTTTTAGAGCATAAACAGTAGTGTATAGTATTTCCTAAAAGCGCGTTCACGAGTCTACAGAAACCGCGGCAGACCAAACCAGATGAAAGTGCGCATTCAGCTCGGCAAAGAACTCATGCTCTTCCTCAACACTGAAGCCCTCAGACATTTTTCTTTCGTTGTTTCTTTCTTTGCACAGGTAAACAGCACATTTCTTCTTCTACGCTTGCATTATTGGCAGAGCAGACGCTGAATGCGCCCTTTCATCTGGTTTGGTCTGCCGGCTTCTGTAGCGTCCTGAACGCGCTGGCGCGCGCTTTCAGGAAATCCTATACACTACTGTTTATGCTCTAAAAACCTTCTAAATGACTTCGTTTCGAGTAAATTCTGGATGCTACCCACTCAGGACACTAGGAATACATTGGACGAGCAGTATGGAGGAATATTGAAAAGTTTTTTGTGGACTTTTATGGACCTTTCTGTCTCGGGCACCGTAGACCTCCATTATTTGAATGTCAGCAGACAGCAAGAAGCCTCCCAGATCTCCAGATGCATTTGAGATATCAAAAAAGTACTCCCGAGTGTTGCTCAGCATGGGGGTGAGTAGAAAATGAAGGCTAATCATGTTTTGGGTGTACTATTCCTTTAATCTCTCTCTTCTTCTTCTTCTTCTTATGAGATTTTATGGCGGTTGGCAAACTTGTGAAATGTGCATTACCGCCACCAACTGATATGGAGTAAAGCAAGGAAACAGGAAACGATTCACCCCCCCCAATAAAAAAAAAAAAAAAAAAAAAAAAAAAAAATACCTGTGTAACTTAAACCCACATAATACTAAATTATACTAAATTACATTTGCCCGTATAATTTTAATTTACTCTAGGTCATCGTAACTCTGCCAGTTTCTGATGGTCCCATTGGTCTTTCCATCATGCTTCCAACCATCTCCCAGTTCATATCTTTAACATCCAGATATTTTTCTGCAGCCTTCACTATTATTTTGATTTTTTCTGTTTTTTTTGTCGTCTGAGCAGTACAATTAATCACTTCCACCATGAAAAGAACAAAATTTGTCTTTTTAACAATTAGTGAGTCTTCATCAATTTTTGGAGATTTCTCTAGAGGTTTGAAATTTGCCGTGTGTTGAACTGTAGGTTTGGGTTTTTCTGACTGAGATGGGATCCTTTTTGCAGCTTCAGCATAAGTTATTCCAAGCTCAAATTTCATTTTTTTTATTTCTTCAGACCTTTTGCTTGCTTCACAGCCGCGATAAGCAGCAGTATGTTCTCCACCACAATTACAGCATTTTATTTTAGCTTCTTTTCCACATTTACCATATTCATGTTCTCCTGCACACCTTCCACACCTCTGTTTCCCTTTACAAACTGCTGCAATGTGTCCGAATTTTTGACATTTGAAACATCTCAATGGTGGTGGATTGTAGATTTTGACATTGTAACTGATGTAACCAATGAATACTTTGCTTGGTAATTGCTCTTCCTCGAATTTAATTAGTACAGATAAACTGTCAGATCTTTCTCCGTTTCTTGTTGTTTTTAACCGTTTTACTTCTTTTACTTTTGCACCGCTTATGTTTTCCAGAATCTCTTTTTCAGAAATTTTCAGAGGAACTCCTCCAATGACTCCCCTGCTGATCTTTTTGTTCTCCATTAGGCTGCACTGAACTCTTATCCCGTCAATTTTGTTAATTCGTATTGCTTTGCCTTGCTGGGCGCTGTCTCTGCAGTTAATTAGCAGGTCTCCACTGTACAGAATTCTGGCACCTCTGACTTCTCCAACAAGTTTATTGATGGTTTTTGTTAAGTGAACCGGATTCCAGTTTGTAAAAGAGTCTGCCTGATTAACGACTTTGAATATGACTTTGAATTCATTTTGTTTTGCTGTGGAATGTATGGATTGATCATCACTGGATTGTTCTGAACTAGATTCCCCTTTAACTGATCTCTGTTTTTTCCGCTTTTTCTCATTTTTTGATGCTGCTATCTTCCAACCTTCATTGTCACTATTTCCCTCTTCCATCCCACAAGAATCGCTTCCTGTTTCCTCACTACTCACGGCCCAGGACATTTCTCCACAAGCAGAGCAGCTTCAAAACACGCGCCATGCACCAAACGACCAACGTCTCGACCAGGATCCTTTCTTTCTTCTCTTCTTCTTCTTCTTCTTCTTCTCTCTAATCTCTCTCAACTTGCCGTAGTTATTTTTGAGCGTCATGGGAGATCTCGCAATCGCTAGTTTGTTGCCTCTGCGCTTGCCGTAGCGCAAAGATGTCAGCCTCCATGGCTGCGAGACCCGCTCCTATGTAATTATAAATAACGAATTCTAAGGCAACGCAAATATTATGGTTAAAAGGCTGAGCTCATAGGTGATGATAAATAACATAGTTATGTATAATATATTAAATTTCTGACTTTATATGCCTGTAATTATTACACACTGTAGCTTTAAGTAAAGCTGCAAATCTTTTTAATTTCCATTTCCACAATTGTACCAAGGGGTAGGCAGATTACATTCCATAGAAAAACATGATGAATTAATTACATTTTATGGTTAGATTATAATTTTTTGATCAGTTTGGGACGCCTTCATGTGAAAACACCAATTTTATGCCTAGCTCCGCATTATCTCTTAAGATATTTTGTAGTATTTAAGCTGACCATTAATCTAGGAGAAGAAATAAAAAACATGCCCCATATTTTGATTTTTGAGCCACCATTATGGCATTGGGATTCTGCCAAAAGTGCACTTACAGAATAAATACTCCTAAAAGCAGCTTTATTTCACATACATGCTAAATAATTACTCCTCACCACTCCTCACACATATGTTTAACGTTTTACATGCTCAAATAGAGTACCAGAGGGCTCCAAAATACCCTTTTTTTCTTTAGACTTAGACAGACTTTATTGTCATTTTTTACACACAGTGTATACAAAAAGAAATTTCATTCAGTACAGCTCTCAAGACTTTTCCATTTTTAAAATGCAGCAGTGATAAAATATAAATAGCAGTGATAAAATGTAAACATACAACTGTTATATGATTTACATATTCCAACATTTAGTGCTTTTTATTTATTTTTTAAACCCCATTATATACAACATTCAGCAGATTAATGGCAGTGGGGGAGAAGCTGTTCTAGAATCTCCTGGACCTGCATCGGATGCCTGGAAGTCTCTTTCCAGAGGGCAGCAGGGAGAACAGTTCATGGTGGGGGTGTGAAGGGTCATTTATAAAGTTACAGGCTCGGGGCACACTACTCTCCTCACTTTCTTCCAGTCTGAGGCGCTTCAGCCTCCACACCACACATGAATGCGTGTTGCGTCTCTGCGCACATGTGGCTTGATTTCCACGCGGCCATTTCCTATCAACTTTTGTCCCTTTGAAGGCGTTACCCACCAGACAAAGCTTCTTAGCAAAGCAACTTAATACTAACCACTTCTCTACTAGAGTTGGAAAATGGTTAGCAAAGTCATCATTAGATGCACCATAGTCTGGGTGAATACTAGATTCTGATTGGCTGTAGGGTGTCCGTTACAAGGTGTTATATATGGCTATATGAGGACTATTAAAAAAGCCTCATTGTTTCTCCTGGCTAAAACATTAGCTGGAAACGGCGAGATAGATGATCCTAGTTACCTTGGCAACATCAACTTTAGGACAAAATAAATGTTTAAACATTTTTTAACATTAAAAAAAGTTTTAAATTTGTTCAAAAGCAAAACATTTAACAGTGCTTTAGCATAACAATTGCTGGCAATAATAGTGGTTAAACATTTCCTGTATGTCTTAAACAAGTTGTAGCTGTCTGTAGCAATCTGTAGCTGGTATTTTGGCCCATTCTTCGATGCAGATTTCAACTAGAGCAGTGATTAATTTGGGGGCTTTAGTGGGGTAACACAGGGGTGAAGCGGGGTCTGGAGGCTAGCGAGGCCACTCCAGGACATTGAAATACTTTTTGTGGAACAACTGCTTTGTTGCCCAAGTAGTGTGTCTTCCAGCATTGTCATCCTAGAAGACCTAGAAACGTCCCATCTTCAATGCTGTTGTGGGTAGGAGGATTTGTCTTATTTCTCTAATCATATGGAGAAAAGCATGAGATTAGAAGGAAAAGCAGCCCCAAAGCACTTAGCCTTCTTTATTCTCCAAACAGGAGTTCTGTTTGTGCCCAAAACAAAAAGTTATATTTTGGTTACATGATATTTTCCTAATCCTTTTCTGGATAATTCATTCACTCTATGGCGAATTTCAGATGGCCCTGAACATGAACATTTAATTTCATTTAGCTTTTTCTAGCTCATTCTTACACATCAAAACTATTTTTCCTGTTGTTTTTAGGGCTGAGGCAATATATTTCTGGTTAATTCTTTGCACCAAATGCTTCAGTAATTGAGATGTTCCTTCCGTTTTAGCCAATTTTGCCCAGAGGAGATAAAACAAAAAATAATCTTTTTTCTAATCTTTTTTTAATTTCCAGAATGACATTAAACCGTTACCATCACCACAGATCGAAAGTACATCATGTTCTGCTCTGTGAAACAGGCCAGACTTTATGACTTTGTCCTAATTTTAACTATTTCACCATGCCTTTCTTTTTATTCTTCATTGTTTCTAAAATTGTTCAGTGACTTGATTCACTTTATTGGCTGTTGTCTTTGAAAATAACTCTGAAAATAACTGACCTTTCTATAAATATGTATAGATTGGCTTTTTTTATAAGAATGCTACTTCACTTCTTCATGTCTTCAAATGTAGGTCTGTTTACCATGCTTCATTAAGGTTCATCACAAACTGTAGAGCCATGACACATCACTGTGACCTGTACTCTCAGGTGGGATGTCATTGGTACACTTTTATTTGCAAGGCCCTTCTTGGATTACTGCCCTCTTACATTTGTAACTTACTTACACAGAAAAGCATGGCTTCTTAAGGACAGATTATCCTTCTGCAACCACACTCATCAATTGTCACTGGTCTAGTAGCAAACAAGTTTTGCTAGTATGCTTCTGCACTGTCAGTCTGGAATTTCTAGGGAGCCACAACAGTTTCCCGCCAAATTGCAAGGGTAATCACAAAGTACTCGAGAACTCGTGAGAACTTCGGCGGATGGTCATTAGAACTTCGGCAGCGCTGGCGGGAGGATTTATCTTCCAAACCAACAATGCTAGATATCACGGTCACGGAGATGGATCTAGAGTTGCTAGACATCTAAGAGGAACAGGTTCTGTTAATGAAGTTGGCAAAAAGACAGATTAACCTTTTGTTGTAGTTGTCCATTGTAGCTGTTCCTCGGTTTTTTAAATATGGAGCGCACCAGCACCAAATCGAGAAGGACGACCACACAGACAGCTGGAAAGGCATACCAAGGACCAATCACAGCTGCTTTTTGTCACTTCTGCTTTGAGGTCTGCATGGGTTTGTGACCACCCGACCCATAGTCAGGATTTTTTTGAGGTGCGCGAGGACGGTTACAGAACCTCTGCGTGGGGGGAGGACAGATTTAAAGGTTGCAGAGGCCATGTGTCAGAAGCATAAATTGGCCTTTATGCCCTGAGATCCAACGATCAGCTGTTGCTCACTGTTCCTTTTGAATTTTTTTATTTTTAAATGCTTTGAAATTGAAAGTGAAAGAATTTGAAGCAGCCTCAATTATCTGTAATTGTTTTAATTGATATGTTTTTTATATACCTGTCATGTAATTCAATGTATCTCTGTTTATGTAACTTTGCTGCCTCTTGTCCAGGAATCCCTTGAAAGGTTTTTAATCTCAATGGGATTTTTTCCTGGTTAAGTAAAGGTTAAATAAAAATTTTATATATTTGCCTTGTAAAGAGACTTGAGATGGCTTTTGAGGTGAATTGGCTGTTAATAGATAACCCTCAGTTAATTGAAAAACAGTTAAGAGAAACCTGTCAGTGAAAACAGGATTATATCTCTGATATAGAAACACAGATACTTTTGGTTTATCTAAATTCAACAAGCTTAAACATGTATATAAATGTACTCTTTATCAGCAATATTGTCCTAAAAGTTAGAAAATTTCTATTTAACAAAAATTCCTTTCTTAAAATCTGTGTTGTTTTTTCGGTTATTTTATGCAGGCCAGTTAGTTATACTTCAGCTTGTACGCATAAATTTGGCCAATCATCAACGGTCATCTGTCAATCACATTTTTTTATTCATAGCATCTTGATTCATATGTCTCAACTAAGATAAGCAATGGTTGAAATAAGAATAATTTACTTTACCATTGAGTTACCTCCCAGTGTTCACGGGGATGGACGTCTGTGTTGTCTAACAGAACTGGTAGCGTTGCGAGGCAAGGGCTCAGACATGTACGGCTGTAAGGCTTCTACACCAAAAAAAGCTTCTGCTGCCCTGGTGTCCTCTTCCACAACAACTTCGTCCCCGCTTTCCTCCTCTAAATAAAAAAAATTTTTGACAGAGGAGACTCATCCATGACCTCCGTCACAAAACTCTCCTCCTCTTGCATGTTTCCGCTGTCCACTGCGTTCCTTGACAGTGGCATTGCTTAGTGCTACTTGGTCCCAATGTAATTTCCCATTGGGGACCTACTGGCACTAATTTGCTGACTAGTTATCAAGATGCTTCAGAGAAACTGGCCACAACCAAACGTGCTTGCGAACCTTCCACCACAACAATCCCCTTGATAAACGACCAATCACTTTCACTTTATTCACTTGTGTAAAGTCGGGCACCACTCGGGAGAATTCAGAACTGCAACCGTTGGAACAGCCGCTTCCTTACAACTTTAAAATTAGAAAATTTCAGCTGCAAAAGTCTGAGGTTTCTAAACCGAGCTATATTCAGTATCTGGTATCACATATAAAATGTAGGAAAAGTTAGAGGTAAAGTTTATTTAAGTTCACTTCTTAGAGATGTAATTCATTCAACTGGTTGCTCATATATGTATATCACACCTGCCGACAGGGGGAGACAAAGGGGTAAAATTCTCCAAGGCCCAGGACCAAGGGGGCCCAAAATTGACACTCTGATCATCAAAAATACAGGCAGAAGTAATTTTTCACAAAATATTTGTGATAAAAATTAACTATATATATATATATATATATATATATATATATATATATATATATATATATATATATATATATATATATATATATATATATATATATATATATATATATATATAAGTATATAAGTTTGCTTCGCTGCAAACTGAGAATATCAGGTATTCAGAAGTCCAGCACACATAAAATAAAAGAGAAGGGGGAAGATGACACCAAAGGCTTGAGGGACGACAGTGGCGTTGGATGTAGGAGTTTGCCCTAAAATCGAAGGATTGATGGTTCAAGCCCTGACTCTGACTTTCAGTGTCGTTGTGTCCTTGGGCAAGACACTTCACCTGCATTGTCTTCTGATGGTGGTCAGAGTGGCGCCAGTGTACGGCAGCCCCACTTCTGTCAGTGAGCCCCAGGGCAGCTGTGGTTACAATGTAGCTTGCCACCATCAGTGTGTGAGTGTGTGTGTGAATGAATGTAGTGTAAAGCGCTTTGGTCAAGTCTCCTGACTTGAATAAAGGCTCTATATAGGTACATGCCATTTACCATTGAGTGCTTTTATGGGTAAATATTAAAAATAAACTGAGGAAGAGTCAAGAACAGGTCCAGGAATGGAATTGCAGAAGAATGATGCCCATTCAGAGCCAGGTAAGAAGTAATGTGTTTATCAATGTGATTTTAAAGTATAGCATCAGCTAGCTAGTGTAATAGGGAAAACACCTTTTCTTTTACAGAAATGCATGAGCTTAGCACCAAAAGAGTAGAAAGATGGCAGAGGTTCAGGTGTAGGGTGAAAGACAGAGCAGAGCAGGGTAGCCAGCTGAGGCGGGGAGCTTGGTGGACAGAGAAAAAGGAGGACAGCGCAGCAGTTCTCCCGTTGCAGTTTCGGGGGGAGGGGGAAGCGTGTGTTTGAGGAGAAGACAAATGAAGAGATCTATCCTTAACGATAACGGACAGTGCAGGTGGAGGGGCTTTTTGCCCGATCGGAGTGTCTGAGCCTAGTGGGTCAGGGATGGATCACGGCATTAATTTCAATGGTCCTGCACTGTGGCCAACAAAAAAGACAGCTTTTCTCAGAGACGGCAAATTTACTGCCAACAGATTCAGAGGGCAGAGAAATATCTAACCTATTCTACCTCCTACAGTAGAAGGGAAAAAATTGTTAGGGACCTACTAAAATACAGCAGGTTAAAAAAAGGCCATATTTTGCCATGCTTACTGTTCTCTTATGAAGTAGAGAAAATATCAGCTAGTGCACTAAATTCTATAGATTGGATGAAAACATCCAACAAGAAATACAGAAAGTTTTATGAAAGATGATGGGGGGTTGGGGCACACATTTAGTGTTACTTGTGATTCATCTTTATATAATCGAGCATTTCACAATTTGGGTCATATCGTTACAGTTTCTATAATAGAGTTATGACTATAGTTGAGTGGAAGGTTTTAGGTCCTACTTTTAAAACAAATCTCTAACCTTGTTTGACAAACATTCAACTGTGCACCAGGTCAAAGTGCTCAGCTGAAGTCATAGTGGCCTTATTGTGTAATCCATGATGGTGTCATATTACATTGAACTTTGACAGGGCACCCGATATAGCATGTAAAAGTAAAACGCTATTAGTAAAAGAATGCAATAAGGGGAAATAACAAAGGAATGTAAGATGAAGTCATGTGAGGACAAAAGTCAAATGAACCAGTGGTGTAGGAAGCATTTGAGATGGGGGGGATGGTGTAGATTGGTTAAGGGAAGAGATTCTAAGGGGATGTTTACCAGCAGCATGGGGCTTTGCTCTCTGTCCATGCACCTTAGTGACTTTATGAGGTTCTCGTTTAAACTCCAGTTAATCTGTCATGTTGAGAAATATCCACTTCCACCTCTGTTTGACACACATCTAAAATTCAATCACCTCTAAAGGTACTTTAGCTGAACCACTAGCCCTGGGTCAAGGGCAAGGATATAACCACATTTAATCTCTCTTCTCGAATTACTGTACAGCCCCATTGTAAAACTTAGACATATGTGTATCCACAAGAATTTAAATATTCATAAACTACTACAAACACAGTGGAAACAGAAAGCAAAATCTAAACACATCCTGACTTTATATCTAGTTCACCGCTGACCCCTTTACATCCCCACCACCATCTCAGCTGAATACAAAGTATCAATGCTGTTCCAATTTACCACGCATCTACTCATCCAGCACCAAAAAAAGATAAGATTCCTCAAATGCAACTGAACAAACTGATATAAAACCTTTCTTATCTTGTTAATTTCTTTCTCCTAAATGTTAGATCTATCCAGAAAAAAAAACTATTTACCAAAGCGCAGCATTCTCCCAGGGTTATTTGTTCGCTTTGTCCATGTGTTACACCATTTTCAGTTAACATAATAGTTGTGGAGCAAAGTTAAGTAAATTTCTCCTAAATATCTGCTAGTTGAGCAGTCATTTACCATGACCGCAGGGGTCATTAATGAAAGCATTATGTAAAAAAAAGCGTTTTGTCCATACCTGCTTGTTACCTGGTTCAGTTATCAGTTGACATTCTTGATTATGCTTGTTTCTACTTGGAGAATCAGTAAAACATTGTAGGTAACCAGTAAAACATGAAGTTAATTTTTTTAGACCTAGAAAAATATTTTGCCAATCTACTGTAAAGGATTCTTTCGCGAAGCAAGAGAAACAGTGCACTTTTGTGATTGCGGGAGAGTCCGAATCTGATTGGATAGCTTTCAAATGTGGAGAGACTGTATCGCCCCACACAATTGTTGCAATAGTCACGTCTTGAACTTAAAACTGGCCAACATTTCAAAATACCACAAAAAATGGTAACTTTAAGTTAGACTTAAAGGCACAATAACTGACTGCTTAGATTATGCAAAAAAAACTGAGTAGAGGATTACCTCGACCTTCCACACACGTATATAAACAGAAAGGGATTTGTATGTGTTTACCTCATACTTGTTTTAATATAGTTATCTATGCTATGCTTTACTATCCCCTTAGATAATTGAAGTTAGTGTTTTTAGCAATAAGAAATAACATTTCCAAGATATAATTTGCTTAAAGCAACTTTCTACTACACACACAGTCAGAAAGCCATGTGAAAATGGAAAGCCACGTGCCAAAAAAACCACTGTAGCAGGATTTGATTTTCATGCCAAAGTTGAAGGGGTATAGAGCTGGAGATTGTGTTGCACGGCTATAAAAAAAACCCCGCAGAGCTGAATAAACAACCTGTTCTCCAGACAAGTCAACAACTTAAATGTCTCTGTCACCCATGAGCAGATTGTATCCAGCCTAATGCCATCACATGCATATCTGTGATAATTAGTTGAAATCACAATGATATTCGTCTTTGACCCATTTGTGCAGAAAATCAAAGAAAACCAAGAGTAATAAGCTATCTAGAAAGTGTCTGACAGCTGGAATTTCCACGTACCATTCACTTCCACAAACCTAAAACACTGGCTGTGGGAATTATAAACCTTAAATGCGCCAGGTTTTTAGCGAGAGGCAGTGGTATTAACCATCTGGCCATAAATTAAGGAACATTAATTCACTTTTTTAAAGATTTGTGATGATGATTGTTTTTCAAAAGTTGAACCTGCAAGGGGCTGTAACAGCACTCAAATCAATGAAAAATGTGTCAGTGTAGTGGAGAAAATAGGATTAGCTGGTTTGCATACCAAATGTCTGGAAATAGGAATTCTCCCAGGAGATAATCCCCCTATGGATTTAACGTAGGCTCTTAAAGAACTCTAATTGAGTCTCACGGACTAACACAGACATTTAGGAAAACAAGACCTTAATCAATGCAAATTGGAAACTTAAAAAATTAGAAACAATTTTGTGAGAAGTGGAATCAACAACCAAAAGGTGAAAGAACTATTTTCACAAATAAACCTACCTTCAAGACTTCCATGGACATCTGGCTCCCACTGGCTGCAGGTGTGACAGGGACGGCGAAGGTGTGACGGGCGTTGGGAAGCAGAGGGTCCCCTCTGCACCATTCACTGTGCTCCTCGGCCTCTCAAGCCAGGTGAAGGTATGTCAGCCTCTCTATGATCTGGAGCTTCGGCGTCTCAGTCGTGGAGGGAGAGAGTCTCTGACGGGGCTTGAAGAGGCCATGCAGGTCTGAGGGACTCCTGAAGACCCCAGCCCACCCAAGGATACAAGCGGAAGGAGGAGTTAAACATGCCGGGCTAAAGCAGCTGCGGCCATTTTTCTGAGCCATCCTAAGTCTGAGAGCAATATGAGGTATTGTAGTAGAGGACAATGTGATGATTGAGTGAAGGAAAACCAGAAATTCTTTCACCAAGAATATGCTATTGTCCAATGGATGGGCAAAACATGCATCCAGTAGCTTTGGGATTTTGAATATATTCAGGATTAACTTGTGGAATTTGATAACAAACCATACTGTTGTAATTTTTGCTCAAGGCCCTGAAAATGCTTAATCCTGCGATAGAAAAAAACTAACATGAATGCCTGAGTAATTAGTATTTACAGGGTTAAATATACTCTATAACTTATATATTTTGGCAAGGATTGCCAAAAGGCCATCTATTAACAATTTTATTCCTTTTTATATAAAGAAAAACTCAATTTCATCTAAGTGATGTAAGCCTATCCATCACACAACAGTTCTGACACTGCATCAGTAAAGGTTTTGAAGGATTTCCTTTTTCAAAGAAATACATCAAAATTCTTTGTCTTTGTTTTATTACTAACTTTATAAATGCTAATCATTATACCCTGTTCTTTAGACTGAAAAAGTAAAGAGGTATTCCTGGTACTTTGTTAAACTGTTTCAAATGTTATTTAGCAGACAGGAAGTAATTAGGGTTTTACCAAATCTGTACGAATATAAATCCAATGTGAGGGTCCTCGAGGCTCCACAAGTCGGCAGAGCGTCAATTGAAAAAGAAAAGACTGCCCATTAAAAAAAAAGTGATTTTCATTTAATATATCCATTTATAAAGAATAAAACAAAACATGTCCTGTAGGAAAGAGCTGTCTTCTTTACAGTTTCCCTAGTTTTACCTCGTTTGAGCTACAATGCAGTCATGGGATGATAACTACATAAACACAAAATAATCATTAATAACAGTGTAAGAACAAGTTTAAAAAAATAAACAGGTTGGTAATTTGGAGCAATGCACTATTTATAAAATCTAAATTGTTCAACTTTGCTAATATGGAAGAATTACAAACAGCTTTTATTTAGTTCAAAGCCAAAATGAATTGTTAACAGGAACATATTCAAAAGGTCTTGTTTTTTTTTCATGACTTTGTAACTTGAGGCTCAAATGTAAATATAATATACTTCATTTCAGAACCACTAGAAGCGACTTGTTTGTTTTAGTACATTGGGTTTAGCACAGTGGTCATCATTGCATGTGAACATGAGATATGATCAATCAGGTATTACTAATGATGTCATACTCTTGGCGGTTTGGGTTATTTTGTAGTTACTGTATATTGACACATACATATTGATTAGTTGGCATATTGATGTTTGTTTATAAGAATCGAGAGATCTAAAAGAAATTAAACACACACGCACACAAACTTGTCTCACTATCTTTGAGGGGCCTTTACATTGACATCCATTCATTTCTACAGCCAAACCGTGACCCTTACCCCTAACCTTAACCAATACGGGTTCATATTTAACTCTAACCCCAACCTAAACTCAATTCACACCTTAGTCATAAACATGACCCCTGACCCAAAAACAGAAATTCAGGCATTGGGCCCCACAAGGAGCAGACATAACCCCACACTGTATTAAAAATAAGAGCACCCTTTCACCCACACATACACATGCACACACACACACACACACACACACACACACACATGCACACACTGTAGTTTCACAAAGACTGCTTCATTTTGGATATTTGGCCTGCAATTGTAATGACCAAATACAATAAATTCATTTTTTTCTCCATTAAGATAAAAGAAATTCTGACACATACATATTTTAAGTCATACTTATTCAATGACTGATGTGAACCAAAGAGATTAATGGTCATACTTATTGAACGTAGTATTTATATTTGAGACAAGAAAAGAAAACAAGCAAAAATAGAACAATAGTAAATTAAGAACAATCAACCATTCAAATGAATGGGTATGAGTATAAACCTTTTTTTTAAAACTCATTCAATTCCAAGCTGCAGCATCATTCAATAAGTTCATCATCATCATAAGTAATTTATATCTATGTAAATATTAAAATTCATTCGTATTAGCCTGTCTTGACTTGTCTTCAATAGAATTGAAAGCCAAATCTCTAGCTTAGGAATTATATCACCAAATACTTCTGCTAATTATCTTTAAACCAATGGCCAAAGGCATTTATTCTGGATTTAAGCTCACACACTCCTTTGCCAGCTTAGAGAATAATGGCTTACATACAGAGTTCCACCGCAGTCTGGAAGGTTCTAGAAAAGTGTGGAATTTAATTTATTTTTCAAATCTGGAAAAGTCTCTAAAAATGTTTTTAAGGCTTATTCCCTATCCTATTCCATCCATCCATCCATCCATCCATCCATCCATCCATCCATCCATCCATCCATCCATCCATCCATCCATCCATCCATAAATAACTATGATCTCAGGACATTTAAATGTGGAAAAGTATGGGATTTTGCTGAAAACATCTGCTGAAATGCATCTAATCCCTTTATGGATTTAAACATGTCATAGAAAAAAAAAACAGTTTTTCCTGTGTTCCCCTTTTCAAATCATCTCTGCATGAAAGCAGACAACATCTGCACATCCCAAACTGAAATGGATATGGGAGTGCACACGCTGTCAGTATGAGACATTCTCCAAGGAAATCATTCTTTTGAT
This sequence comes from Cyprinodon tularosa, assembly GCF_016077235.1. Lineage (NCBI taxonomy): Eukaryota > Metazoa > Chordata > Actinopteri > Cyprinodontiformes > Cyprinodontidae > Cyprinodon > Cyprinodon tularosa. The sequence goes on along the minus strand of NW_024038774.1, from coordinate 313,045 downwards.
ATAACCACTTCAAATCCTCTCAACCTGTGCAGCTGTGTGATAATCGCACTAATTAGGCAGGCATGTCAAATCTAAGCTCAGCTCACAGGTTTTACTTCAACATTGCCAGTGGGATGGCTTTGAGGCCAGTTTTTTTTTTTTTTTTCCATGTCTGTTTTTGGGTTTCTCAACAAGACAACAGCAGTGCTATTAAGTTACAGAAAACTACTCAGTTTCTCTAAACCTGTAGAATATTTCAGTTCTTGCTTATGGCCAGATTTCCATGTAACCTACTTATACTCATTGTATTCTCAGGCTGGGACAAAAGTGCAATTCACTGAGTTCTCTGAATGGTTTCGCAGTGTTAAGTGTTTATCCTGTTGCTCTGGCTATGACTGTTTGTCTCGCCAATATTGCACCCTAGTTCTTTAACACAGAAACCAAAACTCCATTCAGATGAACAAGGACAATTCAACTGCTAGTTCAGCCAGTAAAGTCCTTAACTATTTTTGCACCAATGTCCAAGGATTTTTTTTTGTTTGTTTGTTTTTGCTAATACGGTCTGATTAATTTTTGGCCATTGTTCTACATGAGAATAATCAAAAACTACATTTTCTCTCAAATACAAAAAAAAAGTTTTGTTTCTGTTTATATTTGAATTACTTTCAAATGTTAAAATCATTTAACAGACATGGGAATTTGTCAGTGCGACTAACTTTTTGTATTATTAATAAAGGTTTTCAATATTTGATTAGACTAGAAATTCAAACTAGTTGGGGAAGAAAGAGAAGAAATAGAAAACGTAAGTTCTATTTTTAGCGAAGGGCTGTTAGAATGGTAAATTAAATGAGCATTTAACAAACACAACTGTTTCAGAGAAAATGATAGAAAATGTAATTAATTATACATCTTCCAATCTATCATATAATGTTTTTTTCAATTTTGTTGAACTACTACTGTAAACTATGTTATACAAGGACAAAGCCATCAAACAGATAGTTAACAAGACAGCAGACACATGTCAGTTTCTAGCTTGCCTCTAAGTCAGTTTATGTCAGATGGAGGTAAAAAGTTAAGTTAGGTCAGTCCCAATATTCTGCAAGTCAGAGAAAATTGTCTGTTGATTTTTTCTTACAAACACTTGCCAAAAGTAACTGCATTGATCCAGTACCATTGAGTCAGCCACTGGTTGTGCAAGAGTTCCTATTTAGAAAGAGGAGAGAGGTCTGTCATTTATATCACAAATAAACCTAACTGAGAGAGTCAAAATGAAACAATAAAAACAAAATCCAGGAAATTCGTTTGTGGGATTTTAAAGGTTTTTTTTTCTAATATTAATTATGATGGAAAATAAATACTTAGTCACCTGCAAACAAATAGGATGTTTGTTATTCACAGACCAGTAACTTCATTAAGGCTCCTCTGTCCTCTACTCGTTACTCAGCACCTGTTTGAACTCTGTATATATAAGACTAAATCTGCGGTGGGCGAGCAGGCTGGTGCAAATAAATTAACTGTGGGAGGAATTGTAAGAAAATGGAAGATCACTGATAACTCCCTTGATCTGAAGCCCCAAATGAAAATCAGCCTTAGGGGTCAAAATCAAAATTAGAGAGATAAGAAAAAAATCCCAGAACTAATCATTAATCATGCCTGAAGAAGATCTGCATGTAGGAATGGGCCAAAAAACCAGCTACTAAGTGTTAAACCTGGTAAAGACTGATAGCAAAAGTTTTGTTATTTCCAACAAATGTTGTTCTCACAAGTAGTGAGCTGAAAATTGTTATTGAACAAGTTTGAATTTTCCACCATTATCTGCAAATGAATTCTTTATTAAAATCTACAAAGTATTTAATTTGATTTTTTTTTTTTCTCATTTTGCCTCTCATAATAAAAATGAAGCCTGGGCGGAAGTTCAACTGAAGAAACTCATTGTCTCCTACATCCACCTGTGACACAGCCAATCAGCTTTGAACCACTCCTCTAGGAAAGCCAATCGGCATCCAAAGTTCATCCTAAAAACCCTCTGATCCACTCTTGTCTGCTCCTGTGCGCAGGTGGTGGATGCGCTGTGACTTCATTCAGATGACTGCATTTCAACCCATCCCAGCCTCTTCTCCACTATAATAGCTAAAGCTTCATCATAGTGTCATTCCTACTAGACTCTTACTGCGTTCCCTGTCTCTTGTCAACTGGTCCGGCAGAAGACCACCATGTTGAGTCTGGTTCTGCCAGAGGTTTATTCCCAAAGGGGAGTTTTTCCTCTCCACTATCGCTTCATGCTTGCTCATCATGGACAGGTTCTCTCAACCTGAGTTATCCACGCTGGACTTCCGTCTTCCAGGTCCCTGAGTGAAGCTCTAGTATCAGCTCACACAATCCACTGGATCTCCCGAAAAAGCTCAGCAGACTGTCTCGCTAACCAGCAGTCTACAGACTGACCAAATTCATTTATCTCCACTCCACCACCAGTTTCAGGCCTGGGGGGAAACAGCTCTATTCTTTGCTCCTGTTAATGCATATCTATCAAAACTCAACGCTATGTTTCCTGCCGAGGTCTGAGCACCAAAGGCAATGTAATTGTATCAATACATTTCTCCTAATTGTCTTTTCTCTTGTAGCAGCTGCTGTACAGGTGTATTGTCAGTGTATTGTTTAATATCAGAAAGACATAATAGAAAATTATAACCATAACATTTGTGCAGTGAAATTTTGTGTGAGCCAAATAAAGAAATTTTACATCTGAAATCTGCATGAGACAATTCCACCGAGATCTTAAAGTATTTACCTGAAAAAAATGAATTAAATCCAATGAAGCCAAATCACTTTTTTTGTTTAGAATGGGGGCAATTGAAAAAGAAAACATTAGTTTCATTACTGCACATTAGCTGATCTTGTGACATTCATCATGGCTCTACATCCATGACAAAGACAACAAAGCCAAACAGTAAATTATGCAGGCATGACCTTATCATTACTCACTATTTGTCAAATGAATGTGTCAAAGACTCTGTGTGGGGATACACAGTTCAGACATGTAACACCATTATAAAAGCCCCTGAATCTACCTGAAACTAACCTTAGCTCAATGAACCAAGGATGTAAACATGAAAACTATAATGGCTGAAAAAAAGACAACTATCTTTTTTATATTTAACTTGTTTCTTTAGGCTTTTTGTAGGAACTTAAAAAGAAGTTTAGAGTTAATAAAATTAAATGTTTTATGGTTAGAGAATGTAATATTTGCCTTGCGCTTAAGCAGTTGTCATTGGAAAACGTGACCTTATCTGAGGAACATCAGGAAGTTCCAGACCTTCAACTGAACAATAGTATCTTATTCTGAAGATCAGACACAGACGTCCTTCAAGCTTACAGGACAGGAGTGCTATGATTGTGCAGCTATTTTACAGATAAAGTGACAAGTCATTTGAATCTAACACACATTAGACAGATCACACTGGAGTGCACTAAGACGGAAGAGATCATAGGACTTCAGCCATGGGTAGTTTTTAAGCGTCAACTGAAAATAGAACAGAACTGTCATAAGCCAGCGATGCGTTTGACATTTTAGAATAAAAAGATTTCAAACACCAGTTTTATGCCTAACGCTGTTCATGGATTCGTTCTTTCTTCCATTGCATGCTTGCTTTGGTTCTCTGTCACCACCTTGAGTTTCCAAAGCTCATTGGAGATTGATAACTAGAAGCAGCTCAGAGAGGTACACATCTTTAGGTCTAAACTTAGTAAACAAAGCTGGAGACTCTTTGTAAAAATGGGTTCAATGTTAGTATCCTGGTTTCAATCAAAGCTTTCTAAATCTAAACCCTAAATTTGTTAGAGTCCGCCCTGGATCCTCTCAGCTGAGCTTTCTGCGCACCTGCTGCGGATCATCTCATCTGGAGGACCAGACTACATAAGCTGTCTTCAGACCTTGCCTCGACGCCGCAGTGTCTTAATCAGTTGGTTAGCACCTAAGCCATAGATCCTCTGAGAACCTAGTTACTTCTGAGTCCTGTTTTGGGTTCAACCCCTTTTTGTCTCTGCTTCCAGGTTACCTGTTTTTCTCCGTGAAGCTCTGGAAGAGCTTAACCTGCCGAGCCTGCCCTCCGAGCCAAACCTGAAGACTCACTCTCTGGATTTCCTAGCAGCTCTGGATACTGAGCTGGAAACTCAAGCCAAGGTCAAACTCATTTCAAGAAGTAACACGCTGAAACAGCTTACGGACTCTGCAGAACCAAATCATCTCCGGACCCAACAGTTCCGCTCCCAAAGCCCCTTCTACGTTCTTCAAGGTACAAACCTGAACACAATAAAGATCAATCCCAACAAAGCCTTCGCTAACAGAACTGTCTCTCTCACAGACTCCAGTGAACCAGTCCCAGACCAGAACCAGTCAACTGTCCTTATTATTATTCATGCTTGTGCAAACAATAAACTTGTTAAAACTTTCCCTCTGAGTCGTCAGTGTTCTGCATCTTGGGCCTCTCTGTTTACCCATCATGACAAAATTTGTACAATCAAGCACTGGTTGAATTTGTTTTCTCCATTTGTCTCAGTTCCGACCAAAAACTGATTTAAAAAAAATAGATTTTGGTTATATTTCTTTACATTAAGTTCATCAAACTAAAACCCTGAACTTTTTCATGCTGTAAACACATCAGCAGATACATGTTTTAATTAGATAAAAATCTGATCTATTTATGGGACATTCTCCTTTGGTACAGAGCTGTACTCCTAGAGAAACCAAGTGTTTTTTTTTTTTTTTGATGTGTAGAATTTCATTGTTGAATTAAAATAAAATAGTTTGTGTGGTGAAAAAAAAACAGAATTCACCAAAATGTTAAAGCATCAGGTCAGACAGGGCATTTATACCTCTGTGTTCAAAACTTCTTTGATTTTGTTTTTATAAAGTGTTAAAAATGCATTTTGATTGTGAGTTAGAAATGGCTGTGTGGCTGCACTGTGAGAGAGAGGATATCTTATTGCCTGTTCAAATCTTTCATAACCAAGGAAACTATGACATTAAGTCATCTTTTTATTGCCTTTAATCAAGGCTGTCACCTTTTCCTTTTCATTGTTGTTTTGGAGCTGTGACATGAATATGGTGACACACCAAAGCTTAGTTAACGTTAAGTATTTGACTGATCACCATCACACTGTATGGCCATATGGCGCTGGTGCTTCAACACTAAATAAATCTTAGCATTGAGCTTACCGTCAAGTCTGTAAAACAATATGTTTGCTCACTTTGTGTGAACAAAGCCTTTCTAATAAAAAAAAAAAGTGCTGTTTTTCCCAACCATTAATATAATGGTGTTAGCTTTAATCCAAGACCTTAAATGGCTTATTATCCCCAAATGGGAATGCTGTTAAAATTAATTGACACTGCAGCAGTTATTTAGCAGCTTTCCTTACCCTTTCTTTCGATTCCTTGCTAAGTAAAATACCACACAGTTAATGCAGTATGTTAAAGAAGCTATCAATGACTCAGCTAATCTACTTCTTATAATGTCACTTCCCTGGTTCTCTTAATTTCCAGTAATAAATACAGCATGTTGTGGCCCAGTTTTGATGACACCATGGACTAATTTTATGCAGGCAAAAGAAAAAGAAAAAGACAAACATTTCCTCCATGTTTCTCTTGCGCTGGTAAAAAAAAAAAACATACGCCCACCCAGATGCATGCTGGTCCTAACATTAACTGGATATTTATGAAAAATAATTCAACTAAATTAATCACAACTAACCAAAAATGAAAGGAACATGACAAAATAACCAAAAGACATGATCTCATATGAGAGATATCAAACAATAAAGTAAAATAAAAGACAAAAAACATTTTTAATTATTAACAAAAAAGAATTGGCTCCTACACTACACAAATGCACAAAAGTTCGCATTGAAGGTCTTGGATAAACTCAAATTATAAAAAAAAAAAAAATCCAGCTTCCGGATATGAACAGTTGCTTGTAAAAAATTATAATTTAGTAAATTATTAAATCAGAGACTTATGTAGTAGTCTACAAATTCTGTTAATACCTATATTTGTGAATATGTTCCTTTAAGGTTTGAATTCAAGAAATAAAGAGAAATACATTATTATCATCATGGTAGAGCATAGCAAATCCTGCAGGTTTTCCTATTTGCAAGTATATGATGCTAGGCTCGGCTGTGAAGACATAAATCAGACATTATTCTTCCTGTATAAATGCAGCATGCATGTAACTATTATTAAATAAATCAAATAGATTTAACCCAATGGGCAGCTAAGTAATGAGGCTATAATTCATGCTATATTTAGATCTAAATCTGATAGCACCTGATTAAAAAGAGTTGGAGTCACTCTGTTTCTAATGAGTATTATCTATAAGCTCTTCCTCCCTTCCTTAAAGGATATTTGGATTTTTCTTATGGAAAAGGGAGTCCTCTTAATAAACATTGTAAAGGGGATCCACAAGCTAATAATAGGCTCTATGCACAACTCCACTACTTCCTGAATTTAAAGCAGCTCCTTTGTTTCCTGTCTTTCATGATTGGATGCTCTGATTAATCCAGGTGTGTATGACCTAAGTAACTGGCCAGACACACCTGGATTAATCAGTTCGTCCAGTAATGAAAGACAGGAAACAAAGGAGCTGCTTTAAATTCAGGAAGTAGTGGAGCTGTGCATAGAGCCCATTGAGATTTAAAACTATTTTCTTCCTGTTTTAACCTTATCTCATAGATAATGGATTTTTTTTTAAACCCCTCATTTGGCCTGCAAACCAGATTATGGTTGAGGGACATGTGAGGTCAATTCACCTTATTTGATCCCAGCACTTGCATTTGGAAAATTTAGCATTTACAGCATGTTTCTTTCAAAGCAGTTACATCTATTGACAAAAAATACCATGGTGTAATTCAAAATTAGCTTTGCCTATTCTTACACATTTCTCCTGACTGTTCTTGTCAGCTTCAGTCAACAACTGAAGCACCGAGACGCTGATGCAGCATTTTAAGAGGTCTACAACTACATTTGTTCCACTGCCTTGTGTTAAAAATGGAAGATTTTCCCCTTTCGTCTCAGAAGAAGGGCCTTCTGATCTTGTGGGGACCACAGAAAGCCAATTTGATGCACTCTTAAATTAACAAAGGCCACAAAAAGACCACAAAGCATGAGCTTCTCATATCACTGATGTGTTGATTGTTCTGATAATGTATAAATGTTGAAAGGTCAAGCATTAAAACAGTCCTCTCACTATTTATGTATAAAACTGCTGGTTTTACAGGATTTATCATATTGTTGAAATAAACTAAAAGTCGCACTCACCTTTTTATTTTCATCGGCTATTATCCAAAGTTGCTAATGCCAGTGATGTTCCACTTTGAGGAATAAGGTCCTTTTTAAGAACTCAGAGATTTAGGAACTTCCTGTTCTGACACAACAATGTCTCATTTGCTGATGACACAATAATAAGCCTCGCAAGTTATGATTTTTGTCAAGATATTTAGTGGTTTAGTTCAACCTACAGCTTTAGGGAAGGAGAAATGGCTATTTTGTGGTTTTTATTACTTCTGGTAATGTATGGCTGCACAACAGCTTCTTTTTTGTTAGTTTTTTCTTTTAGCATGATTCTAGTCTCTGCTATAACATTAAAATTTCCATAAGCTATTTAGATGAAAGTTACATCTAAATAAGTAACAAGAATAATTTAAGGATCTTGTTCTATTTCTTTAAGCTTAGGACTTTGCTGTTTATTGTATAATACTCATCTAAGGATTATCTGAAAAAAGATGCTGTGTGAATAAAACTTTAGACACACACATATTATACAAATATTAATCTGCAATAATGGCCCAAAGTATAGTTTAAATGGTATTTTAGGTCAATATTTTACTGGTTTCCTGAGGAGGAAAGAAAGACATAGGGATCTTTGTTTCCATCTGTCAAGTACGTATGATTCACTCCATGACATCTCAAACCACACAGACACATGTGAAAAAAAACCAACACATTTTTGATGGAATTAATTTTTTATACAAAGAAAATTAATTGACATGCATTTCAAAATAGATTACATTGGGATTTTTGTAATTCTGCTGTTAAGGTGTTAAGAAGTTACAGAAAACACAGTAGAGATAGAAGCTTAATTCATCCATCCATCTATCAATCTACAGGTGCTGGTCATAAAATTAGAATATCATGAAAAAGTAGACTGATTTCAGTAATTCCATTTAAAAAGTGAAACTTGTATATTATATTCATACATTACATACAAACTCATATATTTCAGATGTTTATTTTGTTTAATTTTGATGATTACAAATGACAACAAATGAAAATCTCAAATTCATCATATCAGAAAATTAGAATATTGTGAAAAGGTTCAAAATTGATGGCCCCTGGTGCCACACTCTAATCAGCTAATTAACTCAAACCACCTGCAAAAGCCTTTAAATGGTCTTTCAGTCTAGTTCTATAGGCTACACAATCATGGGGAAGACTGCTGACTTGACAGTTGTCCAAAAGACGACCATCGACACCTTGCACAAGGAGGGCAAGACACAAAAGGTCATCGCTAAAGAGGCTGGCTGTTCACAGAGCTCAGTGTCCAAGCACATTAATAGAGAGGCGAAGGGAAGGAAAAGATGTGGTCGAAAAAAGTGTACAAGCAAGAGAGATAACCGCACCCTGGAGAGGATTGTGAAACAAAACCCATTCAAAAATGTGGGGGAGATTCACAAAGAGTGGACTGCAGCTGGAGTGAGTGCTTCAAGAACCACCACACACAGACGTATGAAAGACATGGGTTTCTGCTGTCGCATTCCTTGTGTCAAGCCACTCTTGAACCACAGACAGCGTCAGAAGCGTCTTGCCTGGGCTAAAGAGAAACAGGACTGGACTGCTGGTGAGTGGTCCAAAGTCATGTTCTCTGATGAAAGTAAATTTTGCATTTCCTTTGGAAATCAAGGTCCCAGAGTCTGGAGGAAAAGAAGAGAGGCACTTCATCCACGTTGCTTGAAGTCCAGTGTAAAGTTTCCACAGTCAGTGATGGTTTGGGGTGCCATGTCATCTGCTGGTGTTGGTCCATTGTGTTTTCTGAGGTCCAGGGTCAACGCAGCCACATACCAGGAAGTTTTAGAGCACTTCATGCTTCCTGCAGCTGACCAACTTTTTGGAGATGCAGATTTCATTTTCCAACAGGACTTGGCACCTGCACACAGTGCCAAAGCTACCAGTACCTGGTTGAAGGACCATGGTATCCCTGTTCTTAATTGGCCAGCAAACTCTCCTGACCTTAACCCCATAGAAAATCTATGGGGTATTGTGAAGAAGAAGATGCAATACACCAGACCCAACAATTCAGAAGAGCTAAAAGCCACTATTAGAGCAACCTGGGCTATCATAACACCTGAGCAGTGCCACAGACTGATCGACTCCATGCCACGCCGCATTGCTGCAGTAATACAGGCCAAAGGAGGCCCAACTAAATACTGAGTGCTGTACATGCTCATACTTTTCATGTTCATACTTTTCAGTTGGCCAACATTTCTATAAATCCTTTGTTTTTATTGGTCTTCAGTAATATTCTAATTTTCTGATATGATGAATTTGAGATTTTCATTTGTTGTCATTTGTAATCATCAAAATTAAACAAAATAAACATCTGAAATATATGAGTTTGTATGTAATGTATGAATATAATATACAAGTTTCACTTTTTAAATGGAATTACTGAAATCAATCTACTTTTTCATGATATTCTAATTTTATGACCAGCACCTGTATCCATCTTCTCTTCTCCTGCTTATTCCATCAGGGTCGCGGTGGGGCCGGTGCTTATCTCTGGCAGTCTATGGGCGAGAGGCGGGGTACACCCTGAACAGGTCACACTCTGTCGCAGGGCATTACAGAAACATACAAAGACATACAAACATGCATGCACACATCCAAAACTAAGGAGAAATTAGAGAAGCAAATTAACCTAAGAGTCGTGTTTTTGCACTGTGAGAGGAAGCCAGAGTACCCGGAGAGAACCCACGCATGCTCAGGGAGAACATGCAAACTCCATGCAGAAAGACCCCAGCAATAATTTTTCTTCACAATATATTTCCTTGCATTTTCTATACATTTATTTAGAGTCAAATTAATTGTATATATTTTCTACATCTTGGCTAATTCACTTCACCAAATGCACATAAGCATACACTTATTTTAGATTTCATTTTATTGGAAGGTGACTGATTGTTGAAAAGAACCATTGGCTGTTCTTAAACTCCAGCGGAGTTAAAAAAATGTTGAAGAAGGTGCTCTGGTCTGGACCAAAACTGAATTTGTTTTCCCACAAGAATAATGCTAGGCATTGGAGAAATTACACCTTAACCAGAGTGAAAAATTGTGATGGCAGCATAATTTTGTTAGAAACGCTCAAGGCTGCTAAAAATGTACTTGATCAGTTCACCTGTATGCAGTCTGACACCAAACAACCAGGCAGAGATATGGAGACGGATAATAGGTGGAAGATGGTGGTCAGATAAGAATGAATATTAGAATTAATAAATATATAGGTGTGTTGAGACTGGAGCAGGGGCTCATCTTTTAGCGGGATAACCCTAAACATACAGCAAGAGTTGTCAAGAACATGGTTTAGATCAAAGCATATGTTAAAATGGCCCAGTCATAGTTCAGATAAATTTCCCTAAGAGAATCCTTGTGTGGACCTAAATACTTCTCTTTATGGAAAGTCTACATTCAGCCTGGCTGATCTTGATTATTTTTGGGAAGGAAAGCTAATATACATAAAAAAAAAGAAAAATCTTACTTAATTTGCTTTGTGTTTTTCAGTCATATAAAATCATAATAACATTAAATATATATGCTTTTTGTTGACTAAAAGGGTAAACAGTAATGTACCATTGCTGGGGAGGATGTTAAGTAGTCTTTTAATAATAAATATACTGATTACAATAAGGTCTTGTACAGGAAGCAAATTTTTTATCCTCCCTTGTGTAACTATCTCATTGTATCTACAGATATATAATCAAATGAAATGTGCTGTGGTTTTCCTCGGATGTTAGTTTCACTTGGGTAATGTGAACCATAAACAATCTGTGGCATTAATTCCACAGAGTCAGTGTCCTCATTCCCTTTCAGTGGAAACCATTGTCAAAGACACCATCTATTATTACTTTCACAAACTGACCTGTTTTTCTCTGGGTGTATTGCGATATTTATTATCGCAATGTATTATTGTACAACTAAGAGGTTCACTGCTTTTTTATTCTCCTGATAAGGTTTCTGAGCTCCATAACAAATATAGATATATACAAGTAGAAATGACAAAAGACATCACTATATGTTGGATTACAGACCTGCATTTTTGAAAATGAAACATGTCCTGCAAGCAGGACTTTGTTAGATGTTTGCCACTAAAAAGAGGAAGGATGAATAGTGACTCAGCTATTTCCATTCTGAAACTTGGCTCTAAAATTGGTTTCTTTTCCAGTCTCTTTTATCGCCTTCCTCCAGTTAAGTGTGTTCAATGCCTTCAAAAAAAAAGCAACAACTAACTAGCCAACGGGTTTTTGATATGCTCTCTCTGTATGATTCTTGGCAGCCATCTGGCATTTATCATGTCCATTAACAGTAATGTCTGTCACAGAGGAAAGAAAGGCATGTCAAATGTTCCTTACTTCGCGCTCCACTGTCTGGATGAGGCTGCCCGTTATAAACGGTGGGGGCATATAAATTCATTTTGCTGTTTAATGTGCAAGGATGCTACTTGTTACAAGGCCATTTGTCAGTACACAAAGGGACGATTCATGCCACTATCTTGTGTTCTCTACCAGTGATAATGAGTTATTCACTGGATCTACTGCACCAGAGAACAAATAATGCTTCTTTCTCCTAGCCATGTATGTTCTATGAGTATGGAAAACTACCTGCCAAGACCTAACTATGGGTCGTGCTTCAGTCAACTTTAAGATGGTGGTTTTTCAGTTGAGATGCATGATTGCTATAGTTATAATAGATTAAAAGATGATTTTAAAAAAACAGAGCCTGGTAGCTCTGTAAATAACTGCAGTCAAAAACACTACAAACACCTAAAACTGACTATTCATTTATGAGTCCAGTTTAGGGCTTTATTATTTATTTTCACGAGTCCTAATTGTATGACACCATTATTATTTATCTGTTCTGCCATAACTTAATGTTCTATCTGGAGCTTTAAAGGACAGCTCATCCCAAAATCTTTCTTTTTCTGTTTATTTTTTATTATTTATTTATTTTATTTTTTTGCTAATAGGTGGATGCATAGGTAGATGTCTTAAAGTGTTCCATACATTGATTTGCAGTCCAGATTTGGTGTCTAAAATTGTCCGTTGGGCACCCTCCTCAGTTGTAGACAAGGTTACTGGATCCAAGTAATCCAATCTTCTGGTTACTTCCTCAATAGTGACAGCTAAACTGATGCACCTAAAAAACTGATGTCTCGTGAAAACTTACTGGAAGGGATCACAAATACAGATCGTAACAGTTTAATCTAATCCAATCTAATCTAGCACAATGATCCCAAAAGTTGGGGTCATGACCCCACATGGGGTCCTTGATCAACCAGTATCAGGTGTGTTGAGAAATTGAATCAAGCAATTAATATCTATGCTAAAGTGCTTAAAGATGCAATTACTATTTAAAAATGTCTTATCAACTAAGTATACAACTTCAAGAGAGTGGAATGCATTAAGAGTCCTTTTGTTATGTTGCTTTCATATTCAGAGCTGCTGTAACAATCATTGGTTGTTATTTCTGTCATACGTAATTCTGCACATAAACAAGGCAGGGAGGAAAAGTTTTTATTTAAAAGAGAAGCTGCATCTATCCTGCTTGCAGGAGGGTTTTATTTATTTTTCCTGTGTTGAAATGTATCTCTGGAAATGAAAAATCATGTAATAGAAATGGTCTCCTTTTTGTTAAACTGCAGGATATATTTTTTCCACAAGGTGGTGCTATAACAACAATAAATAGCTGATGTCCACAGAGGAAGATTCAAAGGATATGAATAAACCAGGATTCTTCATCACATCAGCTCCCTCATGATCCATTGGAAACATACCCTAAGGAAAAAAAAAATGCAATTAAGCAAGTGATCAAAAATACTTATTTGATTAATATATTTATAAATTATGTCTTGCAATATGTTTTTATTCATTTTTGACTAATCAAATCCACAAATTTATTTTTTAGGTTCATTTCTTACAATAGAAACAGTGAAATGCTTAAAACAAGAGTCAAATGGAGGCTAAAGTCAGCGAGTAACAGAGCAGGAACAGGGTACTGTCATGTCTGCTCAGCTTCCTGCTGAGTCAAAGTAGTTTCCTTGGTTTTTCCAATAATGCAGTAACCTTTAAAGGTTTCATTTCACCACTGGTGTGATCACTTTTGTTTTAGTGATAATTTCTTGCCATACTTGGTATTTCTACCCATACTTTAACTTTGCATTGACTTCAGTTCACTAAAGTAACCCTAATATAAATTTCCTGTGATTCACAACACACCCATAAATCCTTAACAAAAAAATAAAGGGAAGGGGGGCCGCTATAAAAGGACCAGACTTTTATCCCCATAAGGCCCATAGGTCTGGATTGTCAACATTATGTTGCTTGTGCACTTTTAAAAAATATGTGCAAGCTACATTTCTATTATTAGTTTACAAGAACCTTTATTTTAATTTAAGTTTAAGGATATTGAAGAATGTCACAGTAATAACTGCCGAAAAAGTGCAAGGGACAAAACATTGTGGTGGAACATACAGGTACAACTCGCCATAGGTTCTGCAAGGAAAAAAAGCATGGTGCAAAAACAGCAAATTAGGGAGGATTACTGCTTTTATGTCTCAAATATTTGTTTACATAGACTTCTGAGAATGAGAGATAAAGAGCATTAAAGAGAATGGCAAGTATTTTTGCTCCTCGGTTCCTATTTCACTGAAGCCTTTTTTTGCATTAAAAAATAAATAATCAATAATAAAAGAGCTTGAATTTTGTGGTTGAAATCAAAAGGTGTGCATAACCCTAAAAAAATACAAATCTTCATGCAAGAGAACACAAGACTAGGGACCCCTGACTTAAGTCCGGAAGGGCTGGAGTTCACCTTGGTTTGGATGTTTCCTTCTCCAAGACAGTTACCGGTAGTTAAATAAAATGCCTGATTTCGCTCCTGCGGTTCAAATCTCAGCAGTCATATTGCAGCTTCTCAATGTGCGATCCAGTTTCCTCCTACAGTCTAACCACATGCATATTTAAGACTCCAAACTAAATGTGAGTGTGTGGTTAGTTAGACCTTTAACTGACAGGAAGCTTCATGCCTCCTTCCCTTACTGACAGCTTGGATAGGCTCGAGCTCCTTCCTGAAGAGGAAAAGGCAGGTCCAGGAAACTGAATGAACACAAAATTTGAATGTTATTCAAATCCATAACTCAACAGAAAGCTTTATAAAATAATATGAAAATTCTAAAAAGTTAAATGCTGCATTAAAGCAAATACATTTTTTTGGGTCAGCCAACCATTAATGAAATAGGAGAATAAATAAATAGAAACAGCAGGACCATACGAGAAATAGTGAAAAAAAATATTGCTCGTCCATTCCTTTTTTTTTTTTTTTTTATAATTTCACTCCCACAGTGTTTATCATATGAGAGCAAAATGTTAGCAAAGAGGGAAATATGCCACTTATGTAACACCCTACTTCACAGGCAGCTGTAACTCAAGAAGGACAGAAGCTTTGAAAAACTGTTTAGTTCCCATAGCGTGTGATTGGAGCAAACGGAAACCTTTTTTTTTAGATGTTGCAAAACATGAATTTATCTTTGTGCATCCATCCATGCTTGCTTTATAACAAAAGGTTGTTTTCTGTTCGCGTCCAAAGTAATCTTTTTCATGAAAAGACAAAAAACATCAAGGTGTTTTAATGGGATTTTATGAGAGATTAGATTTGGTAACAAATAGAAATCTGAAAAGCGAGCATGCATGCAGCCCCCCCTCTGAGCAAAGACTGTGCAGAAAGACATATGCTAAAATTACAGCTGCAAGTTCTTTGTCTCCACCTACTTTACACATCTGCAAACATCAGCTGTAACTCAGCCAGACTTCTCTCTAAATGGGTTTTCCTTCAACATGTATCTAGATCCATCCATCCGTACATTAACTGACGAGCTTCAATGTTGTATGAAGGCAAAACGTATACGGTAGTTAGAGTAACAGGTCTGATCTGATCACAGCCTCTTTCTCCACATGTTTGCTGTGTCTCTTCAATAGCTTCTGAAATACTGCAAGCAGGACTTTGTTAGATGTTTGCCTAATGATTTTCTGCTTGCCATCCTTTCAAAAATTCTAGATTTCTACATGAGTT
The DNA here is from genome assembly GCF_016077235.1 of Cyprinodon tularosa. Taxonomy (NCBI): domain Eukaryota; kingdom Metazoa; phylum Chordata; class Actinopteri; order Cyprinodontiformes; family Cyprinodontidae; genus Cyprinodon; species Cyprinodon tularosa. Next base: position 297,678 of record NW_024038774.1, on the reverse strand, counting down.
TTTAATTAATCCTCACCTTGCTTAGATTATCAGTGCAGATAAATAAACATGTTTGGTAGATTTGCATGTCTGCCATATTTCTTTACAATTTCTGACTAAGCAGTAATTCACAGTTTCATTGCTTGTGGTATTGCTTTAAAATTCACTTTCTGCTCTATAGTTTTATCCCCAACCTGCTTTATGTGTTCTTTGGTCTTCATACAGCCTCTTGTTCACTAAAGTTCCCCAACAAACCTCCAAATTCTTTGCAGAATTGCTGCATTTATACTAAGATACTTTTCACTGTTCTTCACTACTGTTTTACTATCAGGGCGGCTTCTAAAGGCAGTTGATGAGATAATGAAACAATATGCACACTATATGCTCAACTGATATCTAAACGTTTTTGCTCTGTAACATAAGCTCCCTATAAAATTCATTGAAGTTTAAGGTTTTAATGTCGCACAATGTATTAACAGTGAACTTGTCTGCCTCTATAGTTGGTGATGTGTGTTGCACGCTTCATGTAGACTTTTTATATCAACACAATGATGTTTCAGTCTGACCTGGAAAATATGAAAGATGTATAAAATAATCAGGCTATAGAATGGGTATGGGTGGTATAGGATCTGCCAAACATGAGCTGACTTTCTTTAAGGTCTGAAAGGATTAGATGGAACGGAAGGGGTCAGTGCCCACTTATTGTTCATGTCCCAGCCTCGGTTCATCGAGCTGCTCATGAATGTATTAAGTTTGCTCCTGAAAGAAAAGCCAGAAAAGTTGGCCGAGATGGGATGTCTGTCAGAATATAAAGGAAATGGACAGTATCGGCCCTTCGAGGTCAAGGCTAAAAGGGAGTAAGCTGTGTTCCTCTGCGGGTGTAGAAATGGGGGCAGCATGCAGGGAAAGACTCACAGGATCTGATACATATTGGCATCGGGCCAATGAGACTGTGTCAGTCAGGAGGTACTCTCAGGAGGGTAGACTTCTCTGTGTTAACATATGTTCCACTAGAACCATATAATCCCCTTGCACTTAACATGTATGTATTACTCCCCATTTGAACAAGTAAATGTCCCCTCATTAGGACTCCTTCACGTTAATCTGAGATAAAGAGAGATTATATTTTTTGCTTTTTATACACAGAAATCAGAGGTGTTTAAGATAAGTTTTTCTGGAGATACCCCCATTGCCTCAGTTTAAGCAGAGCACCACAGCACAAGAACTACCTGATATGACCAATGGAGTGTGGTCATTGCATTGTCTTTTTTGTATGTAGTCTCATCAGGACAATAGCTGCAGGGCTAATCTCAGCAGGAGCTAAGTCCAAGCACAGATTTGCAGTGCAAATTAAAAGGGGGGGCGGGGCTGCGGTGGGTTACGTGGCGCACACATGGCACCAGGCCTAATCACAGGCTCCCAGTAACCGTTACAAAGGGCTAGAGGGGTGGGGGTGGTCCCCATCCCCAATGAGGGTGACGCATTTCGGTGTGAGCATCAGAGGCAGCCTTTGCTAAGACATCAAGACTCATCTTTTGCTTTCTTCGTCATGATCTCCCTTTCTCATGCATACACAGTGGGCATAGACATGGCAGCGTCACATTGTTGTTGCTCTCCCTCTGTGTCAAACTTCCAGACAGTTTCATCCCTCCCATTTCCTTTCTCCTGCAGTTTCTGTGGATTACTGGGTTTTTCCATTGTTCTGTCTACTATCAGACCACAACAGCGTGGCACTCCTTTCCTTTATAGTGCAGTCACTGGAAAGTTGGCAATCTATTTAAAGTCTTATATTTAATCTTTTTAAATGTAAGCTTGTAAAAATTTAACTATGTCTACTTTCATTGTTCTCTCCTCACTACTTTTATTTGTTTGACAGATGGACCAAGGGACAAAAATATTTTTAAAAAAGTAAAACATTTTCAGGCTATAAGTAAATATTTGCAGGCTATTTTTATATCCAGAAGTACTATCTTGGGTTTGGATTAAGAGTCATATTTAGAATAAGAGGAGTTTATGCATCTTGATGCCTTGATCAAAAGTGATAGACGGATGGCTCACTGTAAACTGACCACTTTATCATGTAAACTTGATTATATAGGCTCAGCACCCATGTGAGCTTCAATTCTTTATGGCTCACATTTAATAAGTAGGTTTTGCATAAGGGAGATGCTGATTTTCCAGGTGCACATCTATGATCCCGTTTCCACTACATCCCAAAGGTGGTCTATTGTATTGCTCACTGTCGGCGCCACTGATTTACAGTAAACTCATCAACATGTGCAAGAAATCTGACCAATAATTACAATACATTTTAAATAGGAGCTTAAAATGATAAAGTTATCCACAGTAATGCCAGTGTCTTTAAGATGGTCCAGCAAAATATCACCATTTAGCCGAATTTTAACTGGTCTACTATATTGTGGATAGATATAACATTTTATCTCATCTCTTTAATGTCCATAACTGTATTATTTTTCTATAGTGTGTGCTGAAAATCTCTTGGCTTGTTCATCCTTGTGAAAGACACTTTAGTCTAAATGATTTATCTAGTTAAATAAAGGTAAAATTAAAACCCATGAGTGCTGTGCCATTGTGAATTATCCTGCTGGAAAAGAGAAAATATCAGAAGATGTAAAAATATGCAGATGGTCAGTAACCACAATCAGAGAATCTAGAGTGTTAAAAATGTACTAAGGGCTCACGGTGTGCCAATAAAATATCCTCTATTCAGTTTTAGCCTGAATTATAGAAACAAGGGTGGATTCGGGCTTTAGGTTATTTACACAGAATTCTGATTTTTAAAATTGAAATCAAGACATGTGATCAGGAAAACATTTTCCAATCTCTCACAGTCTGTGTGAACGTATACCCAGTTTACTTTTTTTAGCTGATAGAAGTTTTACCCAACATGGTCCACGGCTGCTGCAGACCATCTGTTTCAAGATTCCAAATGATTTACGTGCAGAGCTGTTATTCTGCATGCTGTGGCGCTAGCAGGTTCTTCTTGTTATATTATTGTCTATTTTCCTTTGATCACTTAAATTGACAAGTCGTTTCCAACCTTTGTGGATGGGGGAAGCTAATTAGCTTCTAATCCAGCCTAAATACAGCCAACATGGTTTATATAATGCAATTATTGGTTTATACATAGGCTTCTGGTATTAAAGATAACATAAAATGTGATTTATTTATTATTTAGTTGTTGGGAGTTTGAAATAAACATGATCGATAAACTCAGTAAAATATTCAAATCTGAATTAAGCTGGACAATAAAAAAAATAGATACAGGTTTATTGATTTCTTTTACAATTGATATATAAGAATGTACAACATCTGTCCAAAAGTTCTAAAATTATTTTGGATTTTCTAGTTTAAAGCTTTCTAGCTTTCTCTAGGAAACTGAGGAAGAGAGATTAGTGAACTTAGTCATATGTATCATTCAAATATAATTGTAGAAAATGTCAATTGAATGCATTTATTTCTATTATGCAAAAAGTAATCTAAAAATAACTTAAAATTAGGAAAACAGTAATGAGAAATTAATAATGAACAATAGATTTTCATACAAAAAGAAAAGATTGATATATAAAGAATTAAGTTAAAACTCCTACGACTTTGCAATTAAGTGATTTTTCAGTAACGTTATAAAAAAACTCATACTTTGTATATCTCCAACACTTAAATGTTATTCCAAAAAGGTTAAGCAGACAATTGAAAAATGCAGCAAAGAATCATTTTTATAATTTCGGATTGAAACATGTTGATAATCAGAACCTAATGATGAACAAGCTGTAGTTCAATTTCAAACAAATTTCAAACAAATTTCTGATACTATTGTTTTATTGCAAAATAAATTCCTTGGTGCACTTGGAACTGTGTAGCAAGTCAATTTTCTATGACTTATGTCAATTTTAAATGCAATGATGATTGAAAAAATATTCTTCCAAAAAGGTCATTTAGATTAATTTGCCAGTTTTGTATATAAAAACAGCTAAATGAATAGCTATACTTTTATGGAAAATCATTGTGCTGTTCCCTATATGCCTTGTGTTGCTAATAAGCTTCAATTTATACTGGTTATAACATCTGATTTGCAGCAAAAAACACTAATAATTCATTGTTTTATACAGCTGAGTATAAATTCACTTATTAAGAAGTTTAAATCCACCCTTTTTCCAAAAATGTTTCCAAAAACCATCTGAAGTCCTATGCAATGGCGCAATTATCGGTAAGCAGAGTATACAGTTGCTCAGGGGCCCCCGATCTCTTAGGGGCCCCGTCGCTGACACCTGGTTGATCCTGTATGCAATTGTGGACTAGGACTTTTCTTTGCAGATGTTATGGTGCGAAAAATTTGTTTTGAAGCCAACTGATATAAAAGTGACTGACCGGACCTTATTTATAAAGCAACACATGGCAGATTTCAACATGATGGTGAGCCGTTCAAACATGACACCAATAGCAAAGCAAACAGTAGTACTTTTAATTACTATGTTAATAACTGTGTATAGTTCATTAGACGATTGGTAAAAAAACTACACTCATATAATATGTTTCAAACCGCAATAAAGATCTTAAAAGAACGACGTAGTTGAGTGTTTTATTTTTTACACTACGTCTTGGAATTATGGGTAATCCACTGGCGTTGTACTTCATATGGGGCCCATCCAGATAATGTTGCTTACGGGCCTATTGTTGTGTCCTTAGGCCATTGGTCCTATGTCCAGTTTGTGACATGCTAGATAAAGGAGAGCGCAAACACATGAGGCAAAACGTCTGTACAGATGAGAAAATGTAGGATTCTGACCTATGTGCAAACACTGTTTGGAAAACATTGAAAAACATCCTGAACATATATAGTTGTTATGCTAAAACACGGCGGTGGCAGCATCATACTCGAGTATTTCTGGTGGCCAACTGTTCAGAATGAGAGTTAAGGAGCCCTGCTCTGGTAAGCTATGTGTGTTTAGTTTTTGTTTCTCTGTCACTCCTGCTAAGGCAAGGCACAGGCAAATTTATTTGTATAGCACAATTCAGCACAAAGATGATGCAAGGTGCTTTACATGATTACAATATAGGAAAATAAAACAGAATCAAATCAAGTAGGAAAAAAAAATAAATAAATAAAATAAAAAATGCAGAAACTAAAAAGAACATTAAAAACAGTTGGACTAAAAATACAAAAGTTGAACTAATGACGTTTAAGTTGAACTGTTTAACTAGAACAGTCGGGGGCAATCCTCAACAAATGTGTTTTTAGTCGTGATTTAAAGGAACTCAGGCTTTCCGCACTTTTACAGTTTTCTGGAAGTTTGTTCCACATAAGTGGAGAATAGGAACTAAATGCTGCTTCTCCATGTTTAGTTCTGGATTCCAGGTATGCAGAGCAGGCTGAGTATTTTATTTTTATTTTATACTCATATTTTAATATACTTGGAACTGTGATATGGAGCTGAAATACAAAGCTGTCTGTTAATGGCCATAGGTTTGCATCAGCATGCTTTGTTCTTGATTGTTTTCCTCCCATCCACCAGCTGAGGGTTTGGGCAGCAGAGAGCGCCTTCCTATTGGCCATGCAGCCGCAGAGGGACATTCAACTGTCCCATCCCAGGAAGGCAGCGCGGAGGCGGGGCGGCCGGGGAGTGTGAGCGGCTGGCTCTCTGTGGGGCTCTTTATCATGCCGAACTGATTCCTCTCTCAGACTTTGTGGACTATTTTAACCCCATCATTCAAACCAAACATTTTACTGTGAGGAAGCTCCTGCTTTATATTTTGATTTTTGTTTTGGGTTTGGAGTGACGGACCCTATGTGACGGACCTGCGCCGGCTGAGGCGCTCCGGGGCCAAACAATACTAGATCGCAACAAAGGACACAAGGTGAGAAACTACTCCGATTAAATAAAAAACACTTAAAAACGACGCGTATGAATGTAACCACCTGTCACTCTGGAGGAAAAATGACGTTTTGGTGCAGTATTTTATTTTTTTTAATGCATGATGCTTTTCTTAACACTTTGCTTATAGTAGATGAGCGTCTTTAAAACGATGAGTGATGAGTATTAATTCACTTTTCTTGCCAATTCATTTTTTTTTTGTGTCTAAGTTTGATGTGAATCTACAGACACAGGAACTGTTTTTCAGGTCAGCTGACTCCTGAATGTCAGCTGGATAAAGTGTTGACATATCAACACCAGTCCTATGCTGATTTTGGAAAAAAAAAAACTAAGAAAAACCGTGAAAAACTTCCAAATAAAGAAGCAACAGTCCGTTTCTTCTGAGTCCATTACAATAATACTCTGACCAGCTGCCTTTCTCTGGATGAATATCCTGTTTCCTGGACTAAACATACAATAGGATACAGCCAGGCGTGTGATATCCTGCCACATCTAGCAGATAAAAACACCCCTCAAAATATACACATACAGGGGTTTGCCAAAATGTTCATAGCATTTATATTTTTAAACATTTAATATGTTAAAGCGCTAAACCAAAGTACATTATGACAACTTAATGAGATAGACCAACACAAAGTAATGTACCAGTATAAATATGCAGTAGGAGAAAAATATATTCAGTATTCAGCTCCCTTTAAAATTATACTCCTAAATAAGAACAGTACATGTGCCAAATAGGGCAAGAGCTGCAATATTTTGGCTGAAAACTCTGATGTATCAATTACAATCAATCTATATTTTCTATAACTTTTTTATTTATTTTACATGTTCATAATAGCCAAAACCCTTTCACTGAGCATTTGCATCTTAATTACCAAACATCTATATCAGGTACTGGCATCAAGGGGCAGCTAAAGTTCATCCAGTTTGTAAGATTTATTCTACTGCTGATGGACAGGAAAGGATGGCTGTTATAACACAACGTTCAAGTGAATGTTGTATCCAGGAAGCTCTTTTTGATTGCTGTGATTTAATTTTACACACATTGTTATAATGGTGATATAATGTGATAAACTGTGCAGCTTTAGATGACTATATTGATAACCTTAGTTTGGATGAGGTATACACTGACCAAAGGAAACAGATTTTCTTAATTTTAGTGGATCTGCAATTGGTCAAAACTTACATGTCAAAAGAGATTTTTTTCTTATCCCTATCAATAAAAGGTCTGAAAATCACCCACTGCCAAGGATAGTGCTCTCATATAATTTTAAGACCACTATCCTCTAAGCAGTTTAAACAAATTTGTTTCGTTTCAAGAGTATTAATGTTTTTTAGTAAAGATAGTACTGAAACATTGAAGGTTTGCCCCTAGTTTGGACCCATCTCCATGGTAATATATGGTGGTGAGTAACGCTCTGTCTTACCAGGGAAGGAGAAGCTAGCTGAGTTTATTGGGAATCTAACCAGATCTAAATACAGGTTAGGGAATAGAGCCAAGAGAACTGAGAAATTGTTGCACTTAGTGTGGCAACTAATGGTTATTTTGCAAATAGATTAATCTGTTGATTATTTTTTTCAATTAATCAAATAATAATTGGATAGCCAAAGGTTCCTTAAAGAAGACTTTTGCTTTTCCACTTGAGGAGTTCTGGATATATAGCATATTGACAGACAAAAAAGATTTTTATCTTAAATGTGAAATGTTTACCTATTTATGTATTTTTTTTTAACAATTTTTGCATAATTGCTGCTCTAATTGGGTTGCTCTCTCAGCTAAAAGCATGTTTTAAAATCTCAACACTGAAGTTAACGATTAATTGATTAGTTGACGTTATTAGTTATTTCAATAATTAATTAATTATGATTAATCCGATTAATTGTTTCAGCACTAGTTGCAATACTTAAATATGGATGTCTGTAGGTGCTTTAAATTGATTCTGATTAAACCTTAAAAATAACATAAAACAATAATTCAGTAGAGAGTCCAAGCTGGTGTAGAGATAAGTCAGAAGACAGACAGCTGTACATAAAGCCAAAAGTGATAATCGTTCATGTTTTTTTGATTTGTCCAATAAAAATCTCAACTTGCCCGTAATCTCTGTTGAGGAATTAAAATAATCAAAATAAATATTTTCTTTGTAAAGTGGTATGAATTGAAAACACATTGAGATGTTGTCTTCCTGTCACAGCCTCAGGTCCGAGAAAACACAGAGACAGGAAGATGTGAGAGAAAGATACAGAACAAAGGCCGAGGCTGCCTTTCTTTGTGTAGGTGACTATTTGTGTTTCATGGGAGCAACATGTGCTGCCTCTTTTTTATCTGGCTGTCGGAGGGACTAAATACAAATGCAGCTCCGCTTTTTGTGTTGACTTTCAGTCTGGGATGTTCCTCTTTTTTTTAATGAGGTCAGCGCTTCTGATTCAATAAAGCTATCAACTGTTACAGGCAGCTCCAGCTACACCGCTCAGTTTGGCACATGGTAGCTAGGGTATTATCTGTAAAGGTGTGTTTAGGAGCATAAACATTCCACCTGAGCAGTGTGACTGGAGCTGATGAAGTGTTCCCACCTTTCCTCAAAAGCCCTGTTTAGTGTGAGAAGTTGATCATCAGCATTTTCCTCTGGCTTTCCCACATATTGTTGTTAATAGGATCTTTGTTCAGTTTTGGGTGAGAGCCTTTGCTCGTTGGGTATATGATACAGCACCTATGCTGGTCTGCAACATTCAACACTAGCTGTAGTTCAGGTTGGACTGGTTATGCGTGTAAATGTCCTCAACCCAGAAAGATCAAGCCCTTGATTGCAGCCTGTGTCAGATGATAGGCATGTACGGTAAAAATTGCTAGTTGTATAAGGAACTTAGTTTTAAGCAGATAATTAAAATCAGAATTCAGCATTCTGCTGTTGCAAACTAAAAATGTTGGAAACGTGGCTTGAATAAAATTTAGAGCCAAAGCATCCTAAGATTTTTTTTTACAATGTAATAGTACTGTAGGTATGAGAATCACAGATACTTTTAGGAGTCCAAACAATTCACCTATTGTAACAAAGTTACTGTACAGCAGCATGAGCCAACAACAATGTTAAAGAAAAGGAAATACATATTTTCAGCTATAAAATAATTTTTTTTTACAATAATATCCGCATTATAATTTAGAGTACCATGATTGTGTACTAGTGCAGCAAATTGAAATATAATAATTTAAAAAGCCTTCACTGTTTCAACAATTATAAGATGTGAAGATAGTTTATCAATTTATAGTAATTATTACTCATTAATGGGCAGCCTTTGGAGATGTGAAGAGCAGCAACTGGTTCACCTTTTGCACAGAATTACAACAGTGGCGTCACATACAGGTGTTTGTCCTGCAACCTGACAATCCCCAGTTTGAACCCAGCTCCGTACGTCACAGTCTTTTGGGACAACACTTCACCCGAATTGCGAGGGTGCCTGTGCTGTGGACGAAAGCCTTGCTTCAATCTGGAAGCCCCAGGGCAGATGTGGCTAAAAATGTAGCTTGCATAGTGTGTGAAGTTGTGCATAAATGGATAAAGAGCTGAAATATATGGCCTTTTAATACTACACAACATACTAAAGTATCTGTTATAGGAAAATCTGCTGTCATTTTAAACAAGTAAATATTTATTTGTATTTGGGTTTTAAAAAAAAAAAAGTTATTTAAAGAGGAAGCATAGATTCTTGTATAGTATACTAATATTTGTGGAACATTATAATAAAACTAATGCCTTGCAACAAGAAGGTTCCAGGTTTGATTCCCGGCCCAGGGTCTTTCTGCATGGAGTTTGCATGCTCTCACCATGCAGACGTGGGTTCTCTCCAGGTTATCTGGTTTCCTCCCACAGTCTAAAAACATGTCTGTTAGGTTGATTGGCTTCTCCAAATTCTCCTTAGTGCCTGAATGTTTGTTTGTCCTGTTTGTTTCTGTGTTGCCCGGCAATAGACTGCCGACCTGTCCTGGGTGTACCCCACCTCTCGCCCATTGACAGATAGTATAGACACCTGCACCACTTGCAACCACAGCAGAGATAAGCATGATGGAAAATGGATGGATGGATAATAACAAAAGCAGTTTACAATGTAATGACAAGAAAAATAGATCTAAAAAAAATTATATCTGGCGCATTTGATGTCAAATACTGTTCTTCTAAAGCATCTAAGACTGGTATTTGTCATTATACTATGTTTAGCCAGTATTAAGAGCCATGGTCAAGGATCCAACGAGCCACTTGTGGTTGTGAACCGCAGGTTGCTGACCCCTGGTATAGTTAAGGAGTTAATTTAACTTCCTTCATATGGCAGTGGCAAGAATACATCTATTTGCCAAAGTCAACCATATTCTAGAGTTTTCTGAAGCAAGTCAAGAGTAATTCTAACCTACACAGAATACTCTGCAATAACAGAAAGCTGCACAAGGACAGCATTCAGTTTTTTCAAATTTCCAAATCCCCTAAAATAGAGGACTTTTCTCGAAACTCTTTAAATATACTCATTTATTTATACATTTCTGTTGTCTAAATTGATCATAAATAGTTTAGCGTAATAAAGACAATACATTGTAGAACAAAACTTGTGAAAATTTGTGGTTACAAAAAAAACACAAAAAAGCCTGGCAGTTGTAGCTGTTGTTTTAGGGCAGTTGATCAATTGTTTTGGTCTGACTTCTGTGTTGATTACTGATTTTTATTGCACAATCTGGTTGTTGCTGCTCTGAGCACCTCTGGGCTTCAAAGCAGACTGATCAGAGAGCTGAAGAGCAAAGTGGGACTGGAGCAAATGGGGGCAAAATCCGGATCAGAGGGAAAGTAGGCACAAGCAAGTGTAAATCCGGGATTAATTGCCCTGCCATCAGACCACTAACCTACTTTCAGATTAATGAAGACAGATTATTCTGTCATTTACAGAGTAAAAGTGTTTGTACCTATATTGTAAAATTACTTCTATGAATTTTGAAGAAAAAAAAAGAACATACATACAGAAGACCAAATTTTGATAATATTTAGACAAAGTAATATAGATGTATATCACAAATGACCAAAAAAAACGTTATTAAAAGCCATACTTGATGTTTCAGAAGATACACTTCAATAATCTGTTCAGACCAAAGTTTCTCAGCCTGTGTCCTGATGCACAGGAACCAACAGCTGCATTGACTAAGATTGGCAAAAAAGACACAAAAGTTTGTAAGCAATCAGGCAGAGCTGTATAAAGCTGTAAAATCAAAGGAAATAAAAGGATTTTTTGCTTCACCAGACTTGAAATTGCTGTTTATTTCATGTTTGTATATTCTATACTCTATTTTTTGGTTGGCTTTGAGGCTTTGTTTCCGAAACTGCTTTATCAAGAAAAAGATTCTCTTAGATTACAAATAGAAAAAACACAAACACAAGATGTAAAAACATTGAAGGCTCTCAACTGGACCAACAGGGATGTTGAGGATTACGCTTCCTGTCTGAACCCTAGTTTGGGGTCATGCACTCAGAAAAGGAGGGGTGGGGGTTTCTCTACTCACTATCTTTGTGGGTCACCAGTAATCTATAGGTTTAGCAGTAAAAATCAATTCAGCATGTGCTGAACAAAAGGGTTAGATGCATTCACAATGAAATGCTTTATTTATAAATGGTTATATTCCTCTGGAGTTTTTCTGCTGCATTACAGCTGCAAGCATGACCCGCTGTGAAATTAACACCAACAGGAATCAGTTCCCTTATTGCAGAAGCTCAGCAGAGAGCTGATACTTGTTTTCTTTTCTCTTCCTTATTTCATGTCTGCTTTGTGTCCTCAGACAGGACACAAAGAGTCTGGGTCTTATTTTTTTGCTAAACAGAGACCATGAATATTTATTTCTCTATTCTTTTTTTGTTTTAAAATGTATAATAGCAGAGCAAAAAAAAAAACAACAACAGCTAATTACTTTCATCTGATGAATGTACAAGTCTTGCTTTTTGTTTGATTTCAAGTGATTCTATAATTTAGTGTGTGGCTCTGTAGGGATGCTTAGATTTGCCCTGAGGGTTTATGTCTCCTCAGAATAAAGTACAGGCCTCCTCAGAGACCTTTTTTAATCTAAGAAGAGACCACATTAAATGAAGTTCAAATCTGCTTAGGAAAAACTATTTGACAGTTTGCAGACAAATATTCATTCACATTTAAAAATGAGCCAACATCACGATGTTCTTTAAAAATGAACCCAATAATGGGGTCATAGGTTATCCGTGTGGATCAGTGACTTCTGACCCATCATATGATTCTATAAATCACATTTTTTAACTATATTTCCAGTTAAGCAAGCAGTGAATATCAGGGAAAGCTACCAGTTGCATCCAGAGGCTGAGTCAGTTCAGAGAAATAAATAAGAAAAAGAGTTTTAAAAATTATAACTGTACTTTTTGTTTTGTTTTGCAAAACTGTGCATTCATGTGTTTCCCATAAGGATTAAGATGATTTAAAAAAAGAAGATTTTAGGAGACATGATGCACAGATCAACTTAACTGATTAACTTTTGGTGTATATATATATACTAAATTGAACTTTTACTTATTTTACCTGCTTGTTGATTTTGATGGAGCCTTTGAACCTCCTCTGAAAATTGAATTGTTTTCTACATTGTTGGTTTTCTGGTTGGCTGGTAGATCTAACAGGACACTTTCACTTTTCAGAAGGTTGCTGTTTTTTCATGTCATGGTATTCTTTCCAAAAAGTCTTTTCTACAAAGAAAAAAAAAAAATCTGTGTATTTACCCACATTGGTCAGCAGTGTTTAGTGCTACAGAAGTCTCCCACTGAAAGTTCTGGGTTATTTCCCCTCCCAGGGAAGATTCATGTTTTCTCCATTTATGTTTAATGGCTCCCATTGTTGTTCTCAATATCAGAGGGATGTAAAAGACTTGGTTTCTCCTTTATTTTTGAAATTGTTTAGTTCAGGGCATGATGTGTTGGTTTACGAGATGTTAGAGTCTATTTCATGCTGTTAGACAGGTCATTTTAATCAAATGGTAAACAGATTTGTGTCACTAGTAAAACTGAACAAAACAATTTAGTGAATCACAATTAAATCAGGATTTGAAAAAGGGTGGACATTTGCCTTGATAGACACAGCCATCATTTTATAATTACATTTTGCTTTTACTCAGGTTACCTTTCTCTGGTTTTTATAGTTCTCTTGATGTTTCGGAAACTTTACTCAAAACATTAATTTCATAGCAATGCTGTTTACATTTTTATGGCAATAGAATATAGATTTATTTGCAGCACAGGTGTGTGGGTGGGTATAATTTAAACAAGGAAAATACAAGAGCTGAACCGACTCTCCTCATATGGTTTAACCTTTTGCCTGGAGCAAAGGATGGAAGTTTGAACTTGATAAATCTGTATTCAGTGTTAGACTCCAGGATATCCCTGTTTGTCTGCTTGTCCTCCTCCTCCACATCTGCACATCATTCTGTGACTGGAAAATAGATGCTGTCAGGCTTAAAAAAACACTAACAACAATAGGGGAACTTCTTCCACCTCTGTTTGTGCTGCTGCTGCTGACTAGCCCGAGAGGTTTTGGAGAGATGGAAGGGGAGGGGTTATTTTTCACATTTTGTTGGATATGAGCCTCTCTCCATCTATCCATTGTGAATGCTGTCATTTCATTGTATGTTCTTCTTGAATACACACTGTGAACACATAACACTGGGTAGTATTGCGATTGTGCTTAAAAAGCCTGATTGTACTGATCAAGGAGAGGCGGCCTACATGGCAAACAAGTAGATGAAGGGGATGGGAGTACCAGGTCAGAGCTGCTATTATTACCCTCTCAGGTTTGAAAAAAAAAAGAAATGGTCTATGGTTGAGAGTCTGTAAAAAACAACCGTGCTTCCACAGCAGACATACCCCGCAGCCTCATATCCACCATGATCAATAGTGTGCAGCTCGTAAAAACCCCATGTGAATGCTTCATAGATCTACTGCCTAGGGGATGAATACACAGAGATTGTGAATAAGCTCTGGGAAACACTAGAAAAGCCCCCGTTTTTATATTCCAGGCTATTTAGATCAGTTTGTTCTTCTTTGGTTCTGTTTTTTTAAAGGCCTGAATGTTTATATCCCATCATCGATGTGGGGTCACCCCAGGTTTAGCTTTAGCTCGGCTCTTAGTGGAATACAACGACACCACAGCTTCCATCGTTTGCAGTCAGGAAGGCCAGAAATCATCCAGCTGTAGTCACATTGGAGATTGGGTTGTGTAGGAGCAGGGAAGTGTAGAAAGTCATTATCAGCTGCCCTGTGGACCAAAACCGAGCTCCCCGCTGATCCACTCTGACCTGGCTCACATCTTAGACAAGGACAAAGTTATAAATGTTAGCTGAAATTTAAAGGAAGAGGAATGAGTTGGGCATTTTGAACAAGATTATAAAGGTATGATATGTTTCACGTTGTTATGCTTTCAAATATACGGTAACCTAAGTTGGTATAACCTAAGTTTTGAAATCATATTACTGACACAGTTTATACCACCGTCTTGCACCTGCACATTGCTTTATAATCCTTCCTGCTTTTATGTGACACCGTTTGAAAAATCTAGTGTTAGACTTAACGGTTATAAATGTATTTATTTATTTTTTGTGTGTACAGACTTTAGACATTTGAAGATGCATAAAGAAAAGGAGGAGTTTTTTTTTTCTACAATAAGATAGCTGACTCGAGCTAACTTGTTTTATTTGCAAATATTCTGTTACACTTGTTTCATCAGGTGTTAATACACAGATAAATACAGATTTAAAAAATAACTTTTGATTTATTATTGAACTAAAATCAACATTGTTAAAGAATATTTAAAGGGGATTAAAATTCCAAGTTTCAGACTTGGGACTTGATTTTAAATTTACCCATCTTTGCTGGAGACTCAACTCAGGGCTTGAGAAAAAGAATAAAAGTCTTAGCTAAGACTTCGAAACAATGAATTAGTCCAACATCTGTAAAGAAATTTATCTACCAATAAAAACATGTGTATTGATGTTACTTCAAAAATAAAATATTCATTTGACAATGTTATATAAAATATTCATAATCATTTAATTTAGATTCAAAGATTTGAAAAGAGACGCTATGAATAAATGTGTCAGAAGTTACACAGCTATAGATATTTTGAGTTAAGTTATCTCAATGGGAGGAGTCAAGTATCTCGGGGTCTTGTTCACGAGTGAGGGACGGATGGAGCGTGAGATCGATAGACAGATCTGTGAGGCATCGGCAGTGGTGTGATCGCTTTATCGGACTGTTGTGGTGTAGAGGGAGTTGAGTCGGGGGAGCAAAGCTCTCGATTAACCGTTCGATCTATGTTCCCACCCTCGCCTATGGTCATGAGATCTGGGTCGTTGCTCCTCCATGTCGAAATGAGTCAACTGAGGTGGCCCTGGTATCTATTCTGGATGCCTCCTGATCGACTCCCTCTGGAGGCGTTCCAGGCATGTCCTATTGGGAGGAGGCCTCCTGGATTTTCTATATCAGAATAGCTTTTAAACCTGTAAACGTTTGTATTTTTCAGTAAATGGTTTGTTTTTAGGGAGCCAGCTGATTGATGATGTTTAGCATCAGGTAACCGAAGAAGAGATGACTCCCTTCTCCACAACAATAGAAAGCATCACAGTATATGACTTTAAATAATGGTAATTTAAAGGAATCATATAATGAAAAGTATTAGTGGTGTTAAAACCACTGCTGTTTAGAACCATGTACCTGGATCTGGTAACTGGCCCAGATGTTTATGGGACTGACTTACTCTACAATTCTGTTCTGTTGCTACAGCAGCATGCTTCAGGTTCTTATTTACGGAGGTATGCCAAGCAACCGCTGGGGTTACGTTACAACGGCAAAATCAGTAATGTGACTCTCTTTAACCACGTCGAGCCTTCATCAGTCTGAAATGAATGATGTCAGGATAATGTTTGAAGACTGGAAAAGAAACCTGATATGGGGGTGGTGGGTTGGGAGCAGCTAGAACAGGTGTTCACCACGCATGAAAGAAAGATGAGAGCAAGTGTCCTTAAGCTAGGGGTCATCATTGTCAAGCTAATGAGATTGTCACTGGTGAGAATTTTATATTTTTTTTAAATACATTTTAAAAGTTTAAAATGGGTCAATTTTAATTCAGCCATAATGGAGATTTTTTCCAGAGCATCACTACAAAGTGGACTGAGGGTATGATGGCTTCTGTTTTCCCAAACAGGTGTATTAACTGTGAGCTATTGTTATAGAGGACATTCACCTTCCAAAACTTCCACTTTTGATGTCCTTCCATATAAAATTTCATTAAAGTCTTGACAATGTGAGAAATGTTTTTGGTATTGTTTATAATCAGCAGTACCACCTTAAAAATCCTCCATTAAAGCAGTTTTTGCCAGTTTTATTATTGTTAAACAATCAATTGCGGTAATAACTGAAACAGATGAGGTCTGCAGTGCTTTAGATGTAGGAGTAATTTGGTAAGCCAACGTCTCCTTGGAAGATGTGCATGAGGATTCCCAGTCATCCAGGATATGGTGATTGTAGCATGTACAATACTGCATATATATTCAGTAGCAACTGTAACCAATGGACTACCAAAAGTCTAAATTCGGCTCAGAGGAAGATGTTAAGCTTAATAATGCGTAGATGTGCTGTATGGTGCTTTTTTCAGTGCTTGTAATAATTATTAACAAAATATACACATTGCATCAGGGGAAGAAAGAAAATATTGACACAGATTATCAAGAAAAAGCAACACATCAAAGTTCTAAAAGTTCAAAGATAGTTCATATTGTGCAGAATGGCACCGTTTTTTTATCAATCCCACAGTTCAATAATTCTTGCTTTGGACGAAACAAGAGAGCGTACATTTCTGAAAGCAAGGTCTTGACACTTTCCTTTCAGGTTCGGGCTTCATCCTAATTAATGATCCTAATTGCTTAATACTTTTTAAACGACTGCTGATTGTCATTTTCGAGTGAATGTTCCCTAAATTGATTAGATGCATCTTTTTATTGTTCGGGTAGATCAATGAAGGTAAAACTCTAGAGAATAGTTCAAACATATTTAACTCATTATTTGTGTTACCGAGTGGGAAAATGTTTTCCCATTTTTTGTGTCTATTTGTTTTTGCCGGAGTCACATCCAGATTTCACCACTGTTGGACATTAAAAGTATTTGGATTCTATTTTACCCCAGCCCAGGCTACTTTAGAAAGCTGTTTCCCCTAAGAATTTTTTAGCAATGTTTAAGGCAGCCTTTTGTGTGTACTGTTTTTGATTGGTGTCTTTGATGGTTTTGTTCAGGGTTTTTTTTCTTTGATGCTAAAGCCTGTGTGGAAGAAAAAGCAAACAAAACTATGAAGAAATCTGTAAGGTGGCAATTACTTTTTGAAGTACATTACTTTTGATGTTATGTTAATTTTATGCACTGATTGGGATATGAAGAAGTGTTATAGATCAATTATGTTTATTGCAGAATTAAACTAATACTATAAACTATCTAGAATATCTCTGCTGCAGGGCATATTCAGTAAAACAGTTTTTGCATCTGCCCTTTTGGTCAAAGTAACCCTTTTAGTTATTTAAACTAATCACATATGGGGTTTACTTGCGTGTGGAGCATTTTGTAACCAGTGCAACATTGAAAAGCCATAAGGAATTTTGCCCTGTTCAGCAGCTGTTTCAGAATAAGTCTGAACATGTAAACAGCAGTTTGACTGAACATAAAACATTCTAGTCACAGAAAAGTAGGAACAGATG
Source organism: Cyprinodon tularosa (assembly GCF_016077235.1). Classification (NCBI taxonomy): domain Eukaryota; kingdom Metazoa; phylum Chordata; class Actinopteri; order Cyprinodontiformes; family Cyprinodontidae; genus Cyprinodon; species Cyprinodon tularosa. Next base: position 280,032 of record NW_024038774.1, on the reverse strand, counting down.
CTTCATTTTTTTTTTTTACTTTTTGCTACACAAGCTCTGCCTACTTTTAAACTCCACTAGGCTCTTGGTTTCATTGCGCCTCTGACAGAGTATAAAGACTTCAGGCCTAAAGAAAGCTTTTGTGTTCACACAGCAGGATATTAACAAAGGGTGTCAAGCACACTGGTGGCCGAACCCTGCTAGGATGCAGCCAACTCTTCCTAAAAAGCCTCAAAGCTTGTAATAACTATGGGAGCACCAGTGGTTTGGCAATGTACCTTCAGAGCACAGGTCTTGAAAGCTTGTGCATTTTCCACTACTTCACATGTGTTGTGGCGATTTGCACCGACATGTGGCATGTGGTCAGATAAGAGCATGTAAGTGATGTGATTATATGTCCAGTAAATTGGATTGAGAGTGATAAGCCAGAGGCTCAGAGATACGCAGATATGATTAGCTGCCTTAACCCTGCTAATTGGGGACTATGACTGCATAAAAGCTTCAGAGGTTTTGGTTTAATATAGCATCAAACGGGACCTTTAGCACCTCTAAACATGCATGAATTTTCAACAGATATTTCATTGAACTAACCTCTAAACAAAGACATTTTTAGATATTAGTGGTTTTATTTTGACTTGGGATGATTGTTATTGCAGCAGACTTTATGCATATTGAAAGAGAAGACAGGTACCTTAACTGTGATTTCAAACATGTCTATGCCAGCTTATTTCATTACAGACAGAGGCTGATGGCTAAAATAAAACGTTTGCAATTTTGCTGTTTGAAATTGAGCATTTCTGGTAACTGATTAGGCTGCAGGTCCTTAACCAATTAATAAAACGGAGTTAAACCAGGTGAGTTGTTTGAAAAAGATTTTTTTTACTAGCTACAAAGCTGCAAAATGCACAGGTATGAAATCTTTCCTAAATTTACAGCATTTTCTGGTTATATTTTCTTACCAATTTACTGATACTGAAATACCTCATTTAAACTCTTTTAGATCATAATCAGGCATTGAAAAGCAAACAGGAAGTCACCAATGTCATTTTACATCATGCAATTTAATCTGCTGTGATCACAGGTTGGTTGTGCTTCATTGCATGCATCTGGAACAGCACAATAAAAGGCTTGAAATTGAGAATCTACCTGAGTTTAAAAGAGATGTGTGGGATATTTTCTACATGCTGAGTTCTTTAGAACTGTTCTCAAGCAGACACACTCAATGCATTTTTTACCGTGTCCTTGATATGTTTCTGTCTGCATTCAGTTGGGATGTGCAAGTTGCTGGAGGTTTATCTTCTGTGTCCAAATCACTGTGCATAAGTTAAGCTGTGCAGCAGCCTACAGTTAGTTAGCGACTGTTAACGTCTGACGTAAGGCTGAAGTCTAGTAACTTGCTCTGTCACAGCCAACTTCTTCCATTCAATCTAAGGAGTCATTTGATACCTGTAATTGTGACACTAATCTCTGTGCTCCTGATGGGCATTTCTCCAGTCAGTTCTTAGTGGTAAGCAGTTTGTACCTACGCCCATATGTGGCTCTCATGAATGATATTAAAGCAGGGGTCTCAAATCCTGTTCCTTAAGATCTGCAGATTTTAGATGCCTCCCTGCTCCAAAACAGGACCTGAGTTGGAGACCCCTGTATTAAAGGATGGGCTCCCAACAACCCCATCCTCACACAAAGTCAAGGCCTCTGGGACTGGATTTCAATGTTTAAAGGTCAGACAGAATAAAGTTATAATCTAAAAGGATTACAGTGTTTTCCCCAGTAACAGTGTTGTCATTAGCTCAGCCTGGTAGAGCTTAACAATAGCACTTTTAGAGAAGATAATTAACGGGATTTCTGTATTTCTGACAACTTCGGTCAACTGTAATATGGCTTTATCTGGAATGTTATCAATTTCTCTGTGTATCTCGAACATTTTATTTGCGTGTGTTCATCTGATTTAAACTAATAGTGTTTCCTCTCTGAATCAATCTGGGATCTTTTCCTTGGAAAATAGTATCTTGCTTTCAATGGCAGGGCTATAAAAAGCACATGGGGTTCAAACATATCCTCCTTCACTCAAATATGATAATAAAACCATTAACACAGCCTTTTATCCGTTTTCCATGAAGTCTCAGCATGCTGTGATGCTCATCATAGCATCTTGGTTATGCGCACACATTGTTAGACACAGCCTCTGACCTCCAGGGTGCCCCTGGGTGCCGTCATGCACAACAAGACAGGCCGACAAGAGATACCTCCGCTGACACCCTCTACTACAACCAATAGGTGGATGGTGGCAGCCTGAAGCCTTACCCCTATTCTGGCTTTAATTTCTTCACCCACCCCCAGCCTTGCCACACAAAGCTGAGCCTGACTGTACCTCTGTAACTCACACAAAGAGCTCCTCATGTGTTTCCTTTCATTTCTTAGAAGGAGCTTAATCACATGGTGTTAATTGGCTGCAATTAAAACAGCTTGTGGTTTCCAAAGCAGATGCTTTGAAAAAAACATGTTCTGTAAAATGGTAACCTAATACTAACTGACGTTCTTTTTGGCTCAGTTTTACAATTTAATGACCTAGAATAAAACATAAAAATGTTCCTTTTGATTTGTTTGTTTCTAGTAATACTTAGAAGATGAATAGATGGGGCGGAAGTTTTTTAGACTGCTTAAAAATAAGAGCAGGTCATATTCAGCAAATCCTAAAAAGGTGGAGAGGCTCCATGCAGGATCTGTGATTGCCTTCTTTCATGTTTTATGAACTTAATCTGTAGATTTATATATTATGTATGTGTACAAATCATCCTCCTAAGGGGTATCATAATCTCTGACAGCTGTGTCCATCTGTACCAAGCATGATAAGCATGCATGCATGCATCCATGGAACGGGCATCATAAGTTGTTCTGCAAGCGTGTTTGCGTCGGGCATAAGGTCGCAGAATGTCTTCCATTCAGCGTGTCAGCTGCAGTCTCCGTATGTGGCATATAGCTAGTCAGCTGCAGGACCGTGTGGATGACAGCTGTCTCCAACCCCCACCCTTTTAATTTTTTTTTTTTCAGTTTCTCTTCCTGCTCTCATTCACTGGGAGACCTTCTTAGATAATTAATCAGACATTTATTGTACAAGTAATTGGCATTCATTGTTGAAAATCTGCCCGAGGATGAGAAACTGATCATATTTGCAGAATGGTTGTTTGTGTCTTGTCCTGCCTTGTCATTCCCTGCAGAGTCAGACGTATTAACTCTGAACCTCAGGGGCAGAACGAGGCTTAGCTGTAACAACCTGCAGGGCGTTTTCTAAGTTAAACCTTCAGCTTCAGTCACAAGTGACATGAACCCCTATTAATGGTAGAAACAGGGAAGACGGGGAAACACTCCAGACAGAATCAATCAATTTACAGCACTTTCTAGTATATTGGCTCTTTGTCTCTAGGGACAAAGAATTAATATTTTGTGATACTCAATGTCCCCATCTACTGATAGAAGGATGGTAGTGCAGAATAAATATTCAAAAGCGGAACAAGTGCATCACATCCACAATGGCTGATCGGCAACTTGTTTGAGTGGTATAAGGACACTTTGAGAAGAATGAGGCTGTTATTTAAGGACCTTTGTATTTGCAATTGAGTCACAATACTTGGGATGACCACAATATGAAGTCATAGTGCTGCTGACTGCCTCTGTACCAGGCTCCAGACAAGAGGCTAAGACACAGATTGTGTAATGAAATACAAAGGCAATGGGTGGTATTGGAAGACATCCATCTTAAATTAAGCTGCCGGACTAGTAAATGGCAAAAAATATTCACTTTTTTCATTTTGTCACATTTTATGTGAGGGAACAACACTTAGTTGCACACATTTGTAAATTTATACAAATGAAAATGGATTTATGGGGAAGTGGAACTGTATTTGTTTTTAGGCCTCCAAATCCGTACCTTGTAGAGCAACATTTTGCTTCCATCCGATATCATGAGATTAAAAATGTTGGTCCAGGTTTATTCAGACTTGAGGGTTTTCCTAAAGGATGTAACTTTGTGATAAAAGTTGACAGGGACATGTTCACACCAGTCCTTCAGAAAGTTACGGCAGTGTTTTTCCTGCTAACTAGATGAAAGTATGTGCAGCATCTATTGGGGTTGTCTTCTAGTACTGACCTGTATTAGATTAAAAAAAGAATCCTCACAGCATGATGTGGCCATCGCTATGTTTCACTTTTGTGAAACTTTGTTCATTGTGACGAAACTTTTAACATTTTTTTACAAGTAATGTTCTGTTACTCAGCCAAAAAGTTCTGATTTATTCCTATTTAATCTTCCACGTTTGCCGTAAGCTTTAGTCTTCTAAAGACTTTTCTCTTAACAATGTGTTTCTTCTTGCCATCCTCGCTTAAAGCCTAGATTTGTGGATTGCATGACAATTAAGATTTCCTCTAAATTGATTCGTCCACCTGAGCTGATTGATATCTAAAACTCTTCCAGAGAGCCTTTTTTGCTACAGAAATTAGTTGACATTTTTACTCTGAAAAACCAAGATATCTATATTAATTTTATTTTCGATACCTAATTTCTTTAAAGTTCTTATCTGCCGTTATCTCTTTTTTGCAGTCACTATGCTTCTTTAAGTTCTATGATTTACAGCATTCAAAATATGATTTTTTTGCCATTTTGCTGTGAGCCATAATACAAATTCAGCTTATATTTGATCACACTGTGCATGAAAAGAAGTGGTTTCTGTAAAATATGTACTTCCTATCAATAGAAAAGAAATGAATACAATTTTTTTATGAAACAACGTTAGCAGGCTACACAGTGTTGCAGTTGGTAGTGCTGTTACCTAGATGGCTTAAATCCTGATCTGGGGTCTTCTTTGGGTGGGTTTCTTTCATTTTTTCTCTGGTTTTCTCCAGGTACTGTCACTTTCTCCTAAAGTCTAAAAGCATAACTGCTTTTATCCTTTACTATAAACTGCTATTCTGTATGAGTATGAAAATACATGGTTGTTTTTCTGTGTGGCTCTGAGATAAACTTTCTTCCTGTCCAGGGTGTAGCCCACCTTAAGACCTGTTCTTGAAGCGATACATTTTCCTTGTAACTGTAACAATAACCTCCTTACTAATCTGCTCTTCCATTTTTATAGTGCATTCCTTTCTGACTCTCATTAACCTCTCTGGTGTGTAGCACTGGAAATAGACATAATCTGTGACTCTACCCTTGTATGCATCACATGTAAAAGTTATCCTACCTGTATTTAGTAATCCTGTAAATTGCCTTTGGATTTTTTCATGTGTGGCTGTAATTTTTTCCCGGTGTCGGTGTAAATATCTTGTTGGGATGTGATGTCCAAATTGGGCCTCCATAGCAAAGTAGGTCTTTTTCTCATGGACTTTAGACATTTTTAAACTTTCCAATAAACTTTGTCATTAGGAAGTTTCTGCCATGATGAGTTCCTTGTCATGGCAGAATATGGTCACATTTTTCTTTTTTGGCCTTTGGGTGAGATTCTGCAATATTGTCTCTTTTAGAAAATTAAAGTTAAAGTTTTTGAAAAGATCCGCCCTGTCCACTTAAAAAAAAAATGCTCCCGACAGGGAATGACTATAAAACGTGTGCGAAAGCATGCATGAGCCCATTTCTCTTAATGCACGTTCGGTTTAAAAGTTGCTGTTTGCATCGCTCATACAAGCTTTCTTTCCAAAAGAAGATTTGCAATTTTTTCACCATGTCAGACTGACCACCTGTAACTGAAAGTGGGGACGAGCACATAGGATGGCATTACGTAAACAATAACAGGTCACCAGAATGACTCAAAATTAGGACCGCTTATTTTTAAGGTTTCCAACTGGAAAACTAACATCCTCCACTTTACCTTTAGAATTCCAACAAGTAATATTCCATTAAATATTTTTTTAATTCTCGACTGTCTTTGAGTCTGAGGATCACATAAACAAATTTGAAAATTTCCAATTTCCGGATGAGCTCTTCCATAATTTTTTTCAGTGTTTAAATACGTTTGTTTTAGCTAAATTAGGTTCATAACACATTTTCATATGAGATGCAGCTGTGCAGAGGAAGACGTCCAATTGTGATATTTTTTGTTTTTTAAATCAGAGCTCCCAGATGATTGTTTATTGCCTCGTAGTTTCACTTTATTTCTGCCATGTCAGCTGTATCCGCTGGCTCAGACATAACTGATTATTTTTAATGCTGCTGCAAGACACAATGTGTGGGAATGTCTGGTCTGCTCAGGAAATTGGTCCCACACCCTCTGCAGACAATGATATTTAAGCATGTGGAAAATGTGATTAAAAGTTGTTTTGCATTTACAGAAATGTAATTTATCAACACCCTGGCAATCCAAGTGTGTGGATTAAGAAGTCTAAAGGTTTGTTTTTGTGTGGATGCTGTTTGTGTACAGTTTTTTTATGTGGAGGGGCAGATGGAGCCTTTGCGGCAGGGACCTCTTGGTTCTGTCCTGCCCTCCCCTGCACTCTGAGGCACTGTTTTGGACCAGGGCCCAGGACCCAGCCTTAGGCACACTACTCCGCTCCAGCCTCTCCAGAGCCCTGACTCACACTGACATTACATCAGCTTGGGAGAAAGAGTGGTTCAGTGTTTGTGCTGGAGTGTAGATGCTCTTCACAGCTTGTTGCTTTAAAGGAAAACAAAGTGGTCTGTAGACCAGTTGTTTGACTTGTTCCTGAGGACATGCGGTCTTATTACTAGAGGTAGAAGTAGTAGAATAGGAACCTTTAGGCAAGCATGGCTGTGCGCATCATACGTGGACTGGAAGACCTGGTAGCGTCAGGCAGCCAGCTTGTCTGGAGCCTGGCACATGAGACGCTAAGGACGTGGTACAATCGGGGGCTGATGCCCTGCAGGCGCCTCTTAGAATCCTGGTTCAGGATAGGGAAATGCTACCAGGTATGTCTCTTCTTAGAGTAAAGAAATCATTAATGACATTTTTTTTTATTAGAGATCTTTTTCTTATGCCCTAAACTTTCCTTCATGTGTGTGTTGTGTTTATTGTTATAAGGACCAGGCTTTGTCTGAGTGAGTCACTAAATCTGATTTGTCTTTCTTTTCCAATAAAAGTTCCTCTGCTTACACATGTGGCAGTAATTTTGAGCGCAGTATGAAATGCTGTTTGATCTCAGTGTCTGGCCTAAGAGGAAAACTTTTAAATGTGTTGATGCTGAATCACCTGACTCTTCGCTTTTCAACTAAACCTGAGAATTGAAAACTGTTTTTTTTGATCATATGATGAAACCAATATCATCTGACCTGCCAACTTTTCCAGTATGTTGTCTGTAAAAGGCACTACCTGATACTGATTGTCATGGAGCTGTTTTTTATTAAATAAATAAATAGGTAAAAGGCCTACCGGTATTTTAAATTTTGCTGTCAGGTATCCCTGGCTTTCTTCAAATTTCTGTTTACAATGGGCCTCTCATAATGTAATCAGTAGGTACAGGTTACATCCCAAGCTTTACCCATCATCAGTCGTGTTCCTCTGGGCTCTGACTCCTGGTCCCATATTTAAGAAATAAAGCATACATTTTTTTATCATATGATGATAACGCTCAACCCAGCAGAACTGTTCGACCCTAAAGGCTCTCCTTTACTAAATGTGTAAAATTGAGTCAGGGTTGTCTGCTAACATTCTTAAATTTAATAGTGAAAAAACAGAACAACTAAACCAAATTTGGTTAAGGTAAAATGTCCTTCTTTTGACAAATCTATAATAACTTCTTCCTTATTTAAACAGATATATGTGATTTTAAAATTTTCCTTAAAAGTTGAAGTTAAAGAGAGTTTTTCCTCTCCACTGTCGCTACAAGCATGCTTAGTGTGAGGGATTGCATTCGAGTCAATGAGTCGACGCAATCAAATGGTTTTCCTTAGATGGAAAACTTTGAATCAATTTCACTGTATGATCTGGTGAACTGTCAAGTGTCTTGAGATGACGTGTTGTGAATTGGAGCTAAATAAATAAGCTGAATTGAATTAAATTGTAAATTTACTCTCAGTCTTCTTGAGGGTACTTCCCTAAAAAAATATGAAAAAAACCCACAGCTTTGGCTAATAAATTAAAGTGTTCTCCTGTCTTTTCCATCCTTTTGACCAGGGACTCCCCCATCTGCTTAGATGGTTGTTTCTTTCCTTTAATAATGTGGAGAGATGGGTTGCAGAGCAAGTCACAGGTTGTAATAAAATCCACATTTAGGATGGAGTCCAAACCATACTTTGTTTCTCTGGATGTATGTTTATGTTAGATCTCCCTCTGTAAGTCGAACATCTGTCCCATCTGAATTATTCACAGCCTCTAACTGGTTTGCTTCCAAGATATTTCATGTATTTAGCATCATTCATATTTGCATCTATTTCGTCAGCTCTGGCCAGAAGAAAAGCAATCTTGCAGCATGAGACTGCCACTAACATCTTTCATCATAGGACTTGTGCGTCCAGGTGACTATCCAGTACTAGTATTGCATTATTTATAGTATTTTTGATTTATGATAAATGTAAAACTTTCACCTAGGCTTCCGTTGCTTTATTTAAACAATTTAATTCTTAACAGTCTTTCATAAAGGCCATATTTGTGAAGTGCACAATTAATTAGCAGTTGTTTACAAATATATTTTTGGGGGAGTGACTAGAGTCAAGGTGTTCAGTTAAGAACAGCATCTGTAGGTGACTTTTCTGATTAAGTAAACATATTTAAAAAAGATTTTCATTTTTTTTCCCCTTCCATTTCAAAATGATGTGCTACTTTGTTGATCTATCACAGAATACAAATAAAATACCTTGATGTTTGTGGTTCTAAAAACAGCCCCTGGAAAGGTTCCGTTGGTGTGAATACTTAAACAATGGACTTGTTGCTTAAAGAAAATAGGTTGCAATTTTGAGCCACAAGTCATTTTGAAAATGAATGTGGATTTTTGTTTTAGCCATTAACTCAAAATCATTATTGACAAAGTGTGTTCGTCTCTTTTTCCATTGATGGCTCTGGTTAGCAGTGGTCCGTCATTGGACTGGCACTAGGAGGAACGGTTGTGTCAGGGTCCTGCCCTTTGTTTAGGTTTATTTTTAGTTTCTCTGTAATTTTGTGTCTTTGTAGTTGTTTTCTGCCAGTGTTGTGTTTTTGTGTTACTCCCTGTTGCCCCCTTGTGCCAGTTTCCTTTCGCCTTGCTCCCTTCTAGTCACTTCTATCACTGCTCCGTATCAGCTGATTACCCCAGTCTTTATTCTGTTTACCATATATACTCTCTCTGTGCAGTTCTTCAGTGCCAGGTTCTTGTTGCCTCATTGCTTAGTTCCCCGTGTGTTGTTTCTCCCTGGTATCTCCTGTTTTTTTTTTTCTTTGTTTTTTTTTTTTTTTTTTTTCTTGGATTATTTCCTGGATTTGTGCTTCTGTTGCCATCAACTTCCCATTAAATCAGGAAACTCATCTCTGCATCCTCTTCCCTGCATTTGGGTCTTTATCCAGCTTCCATCAATACCAGTAGCTCATGATGTAAAGGCTGATTTCTGAAGAATCTCATTAAAAGAATTGTGTTTACCAAGATATATTATCATTATAGCACATAAATACATACTTTCTTCAACATTTAGAGCCTGGATGCACAGAGCATTACAGAGCCTTTACATCTGAGACCTCGGGGAAATAGTTAGCATTATGCTAAGTTGGCATGACCGCTGTCAAGTTGTTGAATGCTGGTCACAGAGACGTCCTTTTGTGGTTTTGGGTGGTGAAAAATATGAAGTAGAAAAGCAGCTTGTAAACTATAAAGACATATTTGTTGTGGTGTTGAGAAGAACACGTCATAGAAACCAAGCCACAGGGCGTCCTCCACCCCTGTGGTCAAAGTAACTGGACTTCAATATAAAGCCGACTTTCCAGCACACAGACTAATTAGCTTAAAATCAACTTTTTTACTGACAACAGAGAAATAAGGGACACTGTGGACACATTCTATGACAGCAGATGGCTCTATTAGTACAAAAAAAAAAGAAATCAGTCTCACATTAAACATTAAAAGCACATCAGATATTTTGAAAGGGAAAGCCATTAGACTTTGGACAATGAACCTATTATATGTGTATGGAATATTAATGCTTTTACAGATACTTATGCAGATGTGGTATACTTTTTAATTGGACAATTTTGAAGCCCACTAAGGCTTGCTTTTTTTAATCTGTATGAAAAATATTTTTTGGTCATTTGGGGGTTTCTTTAATTGCACTAGTGGGATAGACTATCTATCCTTAACATTACAAGAAAAACTGATTGAGCCTTGAGGCAAAAGGCATTGCGTTTCCATTTGTTTCATCACTAGAGGAAAAGAGAGGAGGACGACGAAAATAAGGACACATGGCCAAAAACCATTGTCAGATCTTTGAATTTTTGTAAATTAAAACAAAAGCTAATATATGGTTAAAGCCTTCAGTTAAAACATTAAAAATTAAAATTGGAGATTGTTGTTTTTTTTGTCTCAATGAGTGTACTTTGTTTTGCTCCCTTAGATGACAGAGGGCCGTGTGTCTCAGATTCACCTCCTTGGCGGCAGGAAGCTGGAGCTGTTGGTTCAGGTAACTTAACACTTGAGGTTCATTTTTAGGGAAAATATTATTCTCTTTGTTTAAACTCTAACACTTGTTGATCCGTTTCCCTTCTTTTTTCCTCTTTTTCCCTTGTATTTTCCTCTGACCCATCCAGCCTAAGCTATTGTCTCGAGAGCTGTTAGATCTGGTGGCGTCTCATTTTAACCTAAAGGAGAAGGAATATTTTGGGTTGTGCTTCGAAGATGACAAGTGAGTACATGTTTTCATATTAGAAATAACAATGTAGAAATTTAATTGAATTTCCTTCAATAAAGAAAGTCATTGGGGAGCTGCTGAGCTTGATTCAGAACATCGTCAGACAATGGAAGGGATATTTTGAGGATCTCCTCAATCCGACTGATACACATTCCATGGTGGCAGAAGAGACTGGTTGCTCGGGACTAGACTTAATCATCACCTTGCCTTAAGTCATGGAGGCAGTCAAAACACTCCACAGTTGCAAGGCGTCTAGGGTGAATGAGATCCACCCTGAGAACCTTATGTTGCTGGATGTTGTTGGGCTGTCGAAGCTGACTCACATCTTCAACACTGCATGGCAATTGGAGACTGGCATACTGGGGTGGTGGTTCCCCTGCCTAAGAAGTGGCCTATGGTTTATGCCAGGTTGTTGGATATGAGAGTTTGGCTGATTTTCGAACCTCAGCCCCAGGGGGGAGCGGTGCGCGTTTTGTTCTGACCTGGAACAATGGACCAGTTCCATACCTGCTGCCGGGCCCTCAATGGGGCTTGGGAGTTTGCCCAGGCGGTCCAAATTTGTTTTGTGGAACTGCAAAAGGCATTTGAATGTGTCCCTAGTGGTGACTTGTGGGGGGAGCTCCAGGAGAACTAGGGTCAGGGACCCTTTACTAGGGACCACCCAGTGGTTGTACAAGTGCAGCAGGAGTTTGGTCCACACTGCTGGCATTAAGTCAGACCTGTTCCTATCTATGGACAGGATTTCTAAGCACAGTCACAGGCCTGAAGGATATGATTTTGTGACCAGCAGAGTTTGTTCCTGCTTTTCGCGACTGAGACCTACAGCATGAGTTTATTTCCACCTGAGTATGAAGCTGAGGATCAGCTCCTCCAAGTCTGAGGCCATGGTTCTGACAGGAAATAGGTGGCTTGCCCCCTTCAGGTTTGAGAAGAATTCCTGCCTAGAATTGAGGAGTTCAAGTATCTTGGGGTACTGTTCATGAGTGAGGGGGAAATGAATAAGCTTGATAGATGAATTGATGCGGCTGCCACTATAATACAGATGCTGCACCCACCTGCTGTGGTAAAAAGAGAGTTCAGCCAAAAGGCATAGCTGACGATTTACCAGTCAGGCTATGTTCCTACCCTCACCTATGGTCATGAAATTGGGATTTTGACTAAAAGTATGAGATCCAAACAGCTGAAATCAACTTTCTCTCCAGTGTGGCTGGGCACTCCTTTAGAGGTAAGGTGAAAAGCTCAACCATCAAGGAGAGTCTCAGAATAGAGCCAGTTCTCCTCCACATCAATAGGAGTCAGCTAAAGTGGCTTGGATGTCTTTTTCGCATGCCCCCTGAAGGCCTCCCTCTGGAGGATTTCTAGGTGCATCACACTGGTTGGAAGTGTCAGGGTGATTAGATTTGCTTCAAACTGGATATTAGCTCTTCAAGGCCCATTTGAAATGATCAGTCCCTGAGAACATCTAAACTTCCTCCAGCAGAGCTGGATGAGGTGTGTGGGAAGTCTACTGCTTCTGCAACAGATGTGGAAGTAAGCAAAACGATGAGGAGTACGATACGAGTATTACATTAGTGGAGCAGATGAATTTTCTTTAATAAGAAAGGATAGGGGTGGATTTTGCAATATTATGTGATGTATGATTTATTTTCTCATTGCTGCTCAGCGGCCAGAACAACTGGCTCCAGCTGGATCGTAAAGTGCTTGACCATGCCTTCTCCAAGACTTCGGGGGAATTAGAACTCAAGTTTCTTGTGAGGTGAGTGTTGTAACTTTCAAAGCTTGCCTTATGTAACACCCGGAAGATTTAATCCAATGGTTTTGCATTTCCGTCTCAAAAATCTCTAAATACAGTGCTGTAAATGCTGCAGTCTAAAATCAGGATCACATCCAGAAATACTGCAAAGGTGTGGCCAGCTAGGGGCTGCACTTTTCTATGCTACTTCACTTTTTCTCACATTGAGCCACAACCTCGTATGCATTCTATTGTCTGCTAAGTCACATCTGGTAAGGAGCAAGTAAAATGTAAATGAAACTTTTTGAAAATTACATTTGAGAAAAAGAAAAAAAGTGGACAGAGATACAGAGCCAATCTGAGTGTAAATACATAGCAGCATTAATGTAGATTAATTCTAGCAAAGTAGCATTAATCTGAATGGTCTTTGTTCCTTTCAATGATAGATATGAATGACAGGAAAAAGTCTTATGAAATTTAGATTTTGATTGCTAGCTTTGTAACCTTTTTGGAAGTTTGTGCTGGTATGTAACAATATCTATGGTTGCTTAAAACCAAACCCCATAACAGAATTTTGGATGTTATAGGGAAATCAATGGGTAATGTGCATTACTTATGGCACATTATAAAAAGCAATGCAATTAAATATGGATGGGCATTTTGAGAATTAATTATATGATTATAAAATTGAGGTTGTGTATCCCACCTTTTAAAAAAAAATATATTATGTTCAATCTAATTCAAACCTAAAGCATTTCCATTATGTAGTACAAGTGCCTTAAACTAGGTGGTATTTTTATTTGCCCCTTTAAGATCAGTGACATCTTTCAACCAGCAGGTGGCAGTGAGGAAACACAACTTATGTTTTGTAGAATGAAACAGAAGTCATTTTATTTATCTGTAGATAATACTGAATATATGCATATGTATTAATATTTATGCTTATAAAAAATTGACTCTTTACAGGTTTTATGTCGAGAAGATCACGCTGTTGAAAGAGAATACAACGGTGGAGCTTTTCTTCCTAAATGCTAAAACTTTAGTGTTTAATGTGAGTTGTTATTTTAAGAAATATCATAATTTTTTCTCTTATATTTGTCAAATATGGCAGTTGTTTCTGTTTTTTAAGTTGGATGTTACTGCACAATTACGTTTTTTGGTTGCTCTTTTTATACATGACAGATTTTAAATGGCTTTACTGTGCAAGATGGGCTTTAAAAAATACCTTACACACTTTGCAAATAGTACAAAAACTGTTTTGTAATTCTTTAAATCAAATTAAGGGTTAATGCTCGTAGAACAGAAGATGATTCTATTGATGGCTTATTTATTATTTAGAAATTAATCTAATATTAATTACATAAATATATTACTGTTATTCTTTTCATCTGTTTTATTTAGATGGCCACATATGTAATTACTTGTTCAACACTTACTTTATGTACTTAGCACTTTAGATTTTTAATTCAGTAGTTTTTAGGATGAACTAACGGTATTTATATACAAAACAAATATATCTGACGTTGTTGTTTGTGTCTTGGGAATCCCATTTTACATCTCATGAGTTTCTCAAAATTGTATTGTCTTATTTGGGTTCCACATTTAAGGTGCTATAGATGCTTTAAAATTCTGTCTTTGAATTAAATAGAAATAGAAATGCCCGCTCTAAAATCTGAAAATGAAATATATTTAGACCTTAGAAAGGTTCCAGAAAAAACACAAACATATCTGGTGTTGGTAGTCGACACTTATCTCCTAACAAGTGAAGAATACACTTTTACGGGACGCCCATGAATGCAGCATGAGATCAAACGTTGCATGGTGTTCTGTTTTTTTCTTTCGCGGGGAGAGCTGACTGGTCACCATGGGGACGGAGACTGTTGAACCTGCTAAAGGACCGTACCACTTCACCGAGGGGGCTTTAACTTCGAACAAAACCTTAAAATAGTCCGCCTGTCCCTCATGGTGATTTTCGCTTTTTACAGATTGCTCCATGATGTTTAGAACACACAAAAAAACAGAGAAAACATCTTTTTAGTAGGTTTAAACCCCGAAATGTCGTTGCCGCGGTGGTTCAGTCGGTAACGGTGGGACCGAGGTACGGTCTCGAAGTATGGGACGGGAGGGTTTACTCTCTAGTCAAGTGTTTCAGACAGTTAGCGCTGTGCTTCATGTTTTTAACAAGCCTGCCGTTTTCATTTATTCTCCTAACAGGAAACTATTGAAGTGGAGAGCGACAATATTTTCAAGTTAGCCGCCTTCGCGTTGCAGGTAAGAGAGTTTTTTTTTGTCGCAGTCCCTCCATGCTTTAATGTCACTCACCCCCCAGTGAGAAAAAAGGAGGACGAGCTGAACATTTGAAAATGTTTGTCCTTCGAAGGGGTGGGGGGGCGCTTAAATCTTTTAAATAAAGTTAAACTTAAGTTTAACTCAATAATAATAAGAAAAAACACCTTAAAACGTAAGTTTTAATAGCCAGCTTTGTAACATTTGTAGAAAGCTACCGATATTTAACATTATTGTACTAGCTTGTCAGTGGTTAAGTGCTGTTTAATCACTAAGTTATTCTGATCTTTTTAAGGAGGCAAAGGGAGATTATACCAGGTAAGAGACCATTATTCTTTCTCATAACTTCAAATCTATGTTTCTCTTATCAATGTTTCGTTTTAAGTTTAAAAAAATCTTTCCTTAGAAATGTGTTTGTGTAAATTAGGCTAATAAGTTAATTGGTGATTTTTTGTTTTGTTTTACTTTATAGATTATGTTCAAACTAAAATATTGACATATGCTGCTAACCAATAGGATTATAGAGGGGGGACAAAAGCCCTACACAATTTCTCGTGTTAATGTACAAGGAAGAAGTGTTTGGTCAATACTGGGTATCCTAAATAATGGTTGTTAATGTATAACCTTACTGGCTTAGATTTCATTTTAGCTTGAACCTACGCTCAGTTAATAATTGTCTTAAATTTGTCTGGAGACAGAGCTAAACTCTTGTTTACTCTGCTGACTCTATCCATATTATTTACGTCATGTTAACAGTGCTTTGTAAAAGTATTTAAACCCATCAGAATCTTAGTTCCTGTATATATATCATAACCCCTCAGATCAGTATGTTTTATTACAATTGTGTTGGATAAGCCTTAAAAAAGTAGGGCAAAATTATGAAATGGAAGAAAAATTATACACCGTTTTCAGGATTAAAATAAAGCCAGGTTGTGCTGCAAAGATGTTGAGGAAGGTCACAGGTGTAATATTAGATCTGTACTTTTTGAACTACATGCAAAATGCTCCAGTTGGCAATAAATGTGCAAAACATGTTGGTGGCAGCATTATGCTGTGGGGATTTTTTCCCCTAACAGGGACAGTGATTTTGGCAAGAGCTGCTGGAAACAAGGGTAGCCCTCATAAAGGGCAATCTGATCCTAGAAAATAGCCTTTTAGAGATTACAAAATGATTTGAAATTGTAGCAAAGGTTTACATTCCAACAGAAACGTGACCCTAAACGTACAGTTACTATAAAGAAGTTAAATCTTGCTAAAACAAAAATAAAACAAAGCTGTCATATGTGGACCCATTATATATACTGTATATATCCCATGTACCTTTTTCTTCCTTTGGCACCTTCTTCTTCTTCTCTTTTTGACTATTTGAACTGATGTAACGAGTAAATTTATCCACTGTGAGATCCATAAAGTCAATCAATCGAATTGGATAATATTTAGGTTTTGGACAGACCTCAGACATTAGGAGGGAAACTAAGGGAAACATTTTAAGAAAAAAAAAAAGTTATTATCTAGATGTGCAGGGCTTTATAAAGGCAAACCCACATTTTGATTTTTTGGAAAATTTAAGACTCACATTATTTTTTCTTTTCAATTCACACTCAAACACTACTTTAAATTGGATGAGCATTTAAAGAGACCAAAATGTTAAGAAATGGTTAAAAAAAATGTCAGAATGTGAAATCTGTTTTGGTTAGCTTCGCTCAATAGAAAATGCCCATCTATAAATATGCTGAAACAGACAGAACCATGAAAACCTGCAGCTGTAGTTGCAAATAAAGGTGAGTGTACAGAGAATTCAGAGAAATGATAGACATGAACTTCAACATGTGGAGCACAATCAATTCCTTTCAACGTGTAGTGATTGCATCATCTGTCAATAAATGACATACAGTTGAGGAGACACAGTATTTTTGATTGGACTCAGTATAAAACCTCCATGGTCTGTTCATTAATAGTGACTTTGTTTTCACAGTGGGCTTGACCTGCTGATAATGTTCAATGTTTTATTTTAACAAGTCTAAGAGGTGAAGGGCATTAGCTGGCAGTAGTAAACATTGCTCAGACTGATAGTGTCAATGAGCAAACTGCTGCAGCCGAACCTGTGTTGTCTCGCTGCCTCCGAAGGCCTCTTTGTCCATTATGCAAACAAAAATTTGTGCACAGCAAGGAATGTTGTGCATGTAGTTTTGAATGGTGAAATGTGCAATGCTGAAAATGCAGTTTGTCTTCTTGTTGAACCATAGGCTTTTGTTTCCCTGCAGAAAAGAAATCCCGCCAGGCGGCACATGCTAGAGCTCATTAAACAATTATTAGTTATTTACGAGTGCACCTGACCAGATAAGTAACTATTACAAATGGTTTCAGTGTCTTCAAATTTTCTTTTCAGAGTTTTAAAATGTAAACTCCTCTGCTTGTTCTAAATGTTCGGCCTGTGAAAGTTGAACTTTCACTTCATGTGGGTGTTGGGATGGGCCGTACTTTGTCCTGAGTCTAAAAAAAACCAATAAAAGACAACACCAACTGTTCTCTGGTTAAATTCATTACAGCGACTCACATCCAAATTACGCTGTCATTTCACCTCTGCCAAGGAGGTTACATTTTTAGTGTTATTGTCTAACAGATAAACATGAAATAAATTGTATCTGGAGGAAAACTAATGTGTATCGCCTGAAACAATCTTCATGGTAAAACGTGGTGTAGATAACATCATGTTGGGATACTTTTCTTCAGCAGGGACAGGAAAGCCAGTTTTGAAAGCCATGCATCATTTTCCTTCACTCAACAGTTATATATTACTTTGTTATGGTCTGTTACATAACATCCCAATACACTTCGGACAAAATTCAAATGCAGTATTTCTTTATGGAGAACTTTGATGATGTCGATGAGGTATGAATACATGCTCATCTACAGCTTGGTGTTGTAACAGATCCACAATATAATATCTTATTTGTCGTTTAGAAAACTGTCGAATGGGTAATAATAATCTTTCTTCTTGGATCCTTTTACCTACTATAAACATTGTCCTGTGTCAGTATTATGCATTCTTGTCAGCGATCCCCTTTGTTTCCACTTTTTTCAGAAAACTTGCCCAGAAAATCCCCCGTGAATCATACAGTATAAATATGTCTCCCCTTTCTTGTATCAGCAGCCTCTGGTCCTAGAGCAGTAGATTAGCTGTGGAGGAGTCAGGGAGGTCTCCTCCTACAGCCAGCTGCCTTAAGAGGGATCAGCAGGACCCACTGTCCAATTGCAGACAAGTTGGCGTCAAGGGGACTGACTGTAGTCATGTTATTGTTGCGGGGTGGGCCAAACCCCTGCTGTGAACTGAATTAATGCTCCATCAGGTTGCTTATTGTACTTCTGCTGTTGTAGAACTCCCCAGTTAAGTGCATTGTCTTACAATGCTCTACTTATTCACACTTTACTGCTATTGGTTTCACCACCTGCAGCTATAATCCACAGCTGAGTGCAACGTGTAGGGTTTATTCTGTGGGGGTTGGTTTAAAGGATCAACGAAAAAGGAAGGAAAACAAAATTGATTGATGCTTTTAATTATGCCTTAAGAGCAACCAGGGGATTTTTTTTTTTCTCCTTCATTTATAATTGGAAGCACTCTGAAATGCAGTGTTGGTTCTGAGTTTTTTTTTTTTTATTCCACTACATATGTATATTAACTGCCTGTGATTTGAAATGATCTTCAGTTAGTATGAATGGAGATTTCCCACACACGCAGCAGCATTACACCCAGTTTTTGTCCACAGTTCTATTTGCAGGTGTGGCCTGTAATTAGTGGCTCATTCACAGCAGCCTGCTCTCTCATTGTGCTCCCTCCGAAGTCCCCAAGTCTCAGCCCTGTGGAATAGCTGACACATGAGTATTATCTCTCCCACCCTGGGCAGACTGCTCTGGGCTGGGCTGCACCGGGTGTAGGAATCGCCCACATGCTGCGGGAAGATAACAGACATAGTAATGAATTCCAGACTGCTGACACGGCAGCCTGGCTGCGGAGTAGATCACCCCAACAGCACCAGGGCCTGAGCTCCCCATAAAATGTATGCCATCAAACAAGCAGCCAAGTGCCGTGGCAGCAAACCCAGTCAGCCAAGGAGAGGGAGCTACAGGGGAGAGTGGCCTTATAGCAGCTCCACATACCAGGGTCATTATATCTCTGCCTTTCCATGTTGGAGGGATGTTGAATTACATTACTTCTCCTGAGAACAGATGAACTGATTTATTGAATGATAAAGTTAACATAAATGGCTTTTATATTAATCTACCAGTCCTTTTTTCTTTTATTTATTTATTATTTTTTTTGCATCAGGGTATGTTTAGAGGTAATCTTAATATTGATCTCGGTTCTCTATGCTACATATTTTAAATCTTTTATCTTTTTTCTCACTCTTTTGTACACTGTCTTCATTCCTTTAATAGCCTCTCAAGTTTAGTATTTTAGCTTAAATTCATTAAGAAGCCGTACAAGGAAATGGTTTTGGCTTCCCAGTTATGAGGCTACATCCACCTTTATGAACGCGCCATGGTTTATTCATGGTGGTCTGAACACCCAGGCATCACAGCTAGTGTCTGAGAGAAGGTGGGGTGAGTTTGATCCATTTGAAAGCTATACAACAACTTCCATTCAGTCATTTATTGAAACAACATCTACAAAGCATTTAAAAATTGTGAATAATGAAGAAATTGTCTAAAATAGTTGAAATGGGAAAAATATGCATCCCTGCTACACTATAAATTCTTGGGTTAATCCTTCAACTGCTACTAGATTCTATCATCATTACCACAGGAACTGATTAGTGCAATCCTGCTCCCCTGTTAATGCAGAACAATTGGATTATTGAGCATCTCTACTCCTTGGTTTATTTACTTCCTATAAGAAGTGTTTTTGTTTAGTTTTTGCTGCAGAGCTACAAAATCCAGTTATGCAATCTGTTGACGAATATTTAGAAAAAAAAAAATTATGCATGGACAAACCATAACTTAACCAATGAACATGTCTAAAAAGTCATTAGAAAATTTAAGGCCAGTTCAAAGGATGGTTCTATAAGGATAAGCTCAGTTTAAGCAATTGCAGCCTTTAAAACATTTCTCTCTGTTCTCTGAAAGGCCTCTAATGAGTCAAAGGGTTTGCAACGGAGCTCTGGCAAGACATGAGTAAAAGTCAAGTTTAACTTTGGCAGGCAGTCATTTTCTTTATACTTGATATTGAAAAAAGAAAAAGAAAAAAAACAACAAAATCCTCTGTCGTTTCACCTTCCCACAAAGAATTGAAAATAAGAGTTATTGCTGCTGTGCCTTCAGATAAGAAATCAAAGCTCCCTGAACATGTGGAGAAATAGTCAAATTTTTGGACTTGGCTTGAGATCTTTTACATAAACCTTTGCCTTTTGCTGTCCACATGTTCTGCTCTTATTTTAGGATCATAAACGGATGTAAAAATACCTTTTAACTCACAAAAAGTAGAACTTCCATTAATTGGTTGTTGACAAACCATGATCAGTTGAGAAGGGACACTCACACAGCAATTGTTGTGTGAGTGCATTTCTTGCATTTGAGTATATGATGAATAATTATATATGTTACGTTTTTAAGTTTCTGTATCTATTTCTCCAGTGCTGAGACTGCAGTGTCAGACCTGAAGCAGCTACCAGTTCTGCCCACCAGAGTACTGAGGGAGCATCCTTCACTTCATTACTGGTAAGATACGTGAACCCCAAAAGCACTAGAAGCTAACCTGATTTCAGTTCCTTAGCAAAAAACAGCTGCTATAATAAAGTTTCCCTTTGTTTAAAGGAAAGTAGAAACCAAAGTTGTGTGGCCCATTCCTAATCTTTCTGAGAAGCACCTTCCTGTAAATACTGATTTCAGCTGTTTCTGATATCTATTTTTGAAAACTACACTTTGCTGCCTTTTTTTTCTAGTCTCCCTGCTTGAGGAAATCATTTATATAATGGCTCTAAGCAATGTAATTGTGTGTCTGAGAGAGAGTGTAAGTTATAGCCAATTACTAGTAACTGTCTCCATGTGTTTTTCCTGTTCCTGTTCTCTCTCTAACTCCAATAGGTGTTTCCGTCCTATTCTCAGAAAAACAGAAACTGTGAATAAGGCAGGTGTCATTCTGGTTTGGAGTGAATTAACCAGGCAATGCAAAGTGTAATGTTGCCATACATTGATGTTTACCTTTGTTGCAATAAAGTGCAAGTAGAGGTATCAAGCTAGCACCAACCACGGATCATTAACAGAGCAAAGTTTAAAGGAATTTGTTGCAATTGAGCAAGTTGTACTTTGTTTATTATGTCAGCTAGTATTAGTGGTTTTACATGCCATCGAAAAACGTCAAGAAAGAAATGCAATAGTAATTGTTACAGTGAGGGTAGGATGCTGGCAGCGGAAAGACCTTATCAGTCATGGGTGGTAAATGTTGGTTACATCAGAACTTATTCAATAAAAGCGTTTCTATCAACTCTTAAGCGCATTCCTTATCTTTTTTTAAAGTCAGAAATTAACATAAGGAAGTGTGAAAACCTTTTGTGAAATAATTTAAAATGTGCAGTTTTTTTCAAGCTCCTTCTCGTTCAATGATTCAAAATCTGCTTAAAAACATTGATGCTGCGTCTTCTGTCTTGTCTGCATAAAAAAATCTCAATACTATATACAGTTTCCTTCTTAGCTACTTACAGCTTTTTAGCTTCATTTAAACACATAAGTAAAGCATAGCATAGCCAACATGACATTTTATCACCTCTTTGGAGCTTTCATTGGACATTGTTATGGTGTAGTTCCTTTATTTGAGTTTTTTCCTTGCAGCTACAGCTCAGGGCAGATGAAGCTGAAAAGCCTCTCACACTTTGGAACTATTTAATATCCAGTATTGGAAGATGAGCAAATGAAACACGTATTTTTGATTGGTACAATGCATATAGGTAATAAGAGGTTACTGTAATCTCTATGGGTTTGTAAATACAAACCAGCCAATGATTTCGAAGCAAGAAAGCAGACAGCTCCCAAGACCACAACTGAGCCACAGATATCAGCAGCCATATTTCTTTGGACCTGAATTACTCTGTCTGCCACCATTTCAACCATTCAATCAGTCATCTGTTTTGTATTTGAAATGATTTGCATTGCACGACTAAAATAGCAGATAAACCTGATAATTTGATGAACAGGAGTATAGAACTTCCTGTTTACTACTACAGTATTTGCAAAAAAAGAGTCATACCTTATGTGTTAAAATGTAGCCCTTAGCTGACATTTAATCTTTGCACCTATGAGTAGGAACTGTAACACAACATAGTAAATTAGCATTAAGAGTTAAAGGCATATGTTGATCTTAGATGTAGAGGGATTATTGAGATAATGCTTTTTTCTGTAAAGCTCTCTCTGCACTTTGCTGTTCAGGCTTTCCAGCAAAATGTCACTTTTATTTTCTTCCTTTAGCTTCAGCTTTATAAACTGGCTCTATATACAGGTTATGTTTGTAGTTAACCCGCACAAATATTTCGATTAAGAATATATGGTTAGTCATAAGGAAAAAATTTTTGGCCACCTAAAGCGTGACAGGGGAGTAGTGGTCTACGTGTTTCTGAGCAGCCTGTTGACAACCGGAGTTCATTCAGTGCCACAGCAGGATCTTATGTAATACTTGCAAGGTCAGACTCCAATCAGGACTGTTTCACAAATTGCTCAAAACAGTCTCAGCCATTTCTAATCACCATTCATTAACCGGTGCTATTTGAAGCCTATATTTTATCCTTTCATTTTTATTATTACCTGGTAAAATTATATATTTATATAAAAAAAAAGTTTAGTTGTTAAAAATAATCGATTTCATAGACATTTTCATTGTTCCCTATTCTGATCTGAGTCAAATAAGAATATGGGCTGGAAAAATTAATCTGATTCATCGTGCTTAGCTGATTACTAAAATAATAAATACCAAATAATGTAGCAGTCAAAATAATATCCATTTAATGGAAGAGTAAATCGCTTTGTAAATAGAATCTGTCCAGAAAACCCTGAAGTGGCATTCTTGACCTTTGACATTTACAATGTATTTAAACTGTTCAATAAGTTCTTTTTTTTCATGACTTTTTTTTAAGGTAAAAAAAAACTTTAAGTTAGTTTATTCTCTAAAACCATCTCTTTTTAGATCAAGTGAAAAATTGTTACATTTATCAGTTACTAAGCTAATCAATAGCTGCAGCCCTAAGATTAGGCAACTATTAATACCAAGTCTTAATTTGGTACTTTATTAAAATCAATGCACCAGTTTTGAAACATAGTACAACAAGAAATGTTTAATTTGAATGTTGCAAAATCTATCAACTAGCACTTAAAGCCCAGTTTCACAAAGAGAGAGGTAGTATTTAAGTTACTCAGCATTTCACACTGAATGATGAAAAACTCTTAAGGCCTCGGCTTAGCTAATCTGGATGCTTTTATAAGCGGTCATTTATAGTATATTTCTACTGCATGATTCTATCACACTACCAGCTGGAAGCCAATCTACATCTGATTTCTAAATAAGACTATTCTGGGAATGGCTAAAACTTTCTTTAACTAAAGATGCTCAAAAAACAACTGCACCATCTGTTTACTATTTTCCTTGATTTACTCTTAAATCTGATATTTGACAAATGTGGAAATAAATAAATAATTAAAGCTATTTTGCTGTTTTTGGTATTTAGCCCAGACGTTAAGAAAAATCCTCTAAAAATGTCTGGATATTGAGACCAAACATAAATGCCACAACCACAATATTGTTGGTCTTTACACAATTTAATTACCTAAAACTTTGTTTTTGCAATATTATGTTATTTGTTTTGGTGCTTTAGATCTATCAAGCAACTGCAGGGCCAAAAAAACAACAACAACAAGAAAAAACAAAAAACACTGCAGGTCATTTACATGAAAATTAGCCATGATTTTTAAAAACTGTCCAATAAAATCATGAGCATAGCGTATTGATGGTTCAGACTGATAATATCTGTTAAATGTTGAGTTTAGTCAGATATATTTTAAAGATCCCTCACTTTGTACCCAAATCAGATCAGGATATCCTTTTTTACTGCATATTGAAAGACTACAACTCAAATGATTTAATATCCTATAAGCTGCAATCACTGAGAACTCCCTTCGATAAAAGCTTGCAGGTCAGGTACAAGCTGTTTTGCAGAGCTGTAACATCCAGAGCAAAGCAGTTTTGGTGTTTACAGACCTGTTACTTGGATGGTGGGTTTTTTGTTGTAAATGGGCTGACTGGACTGTGAACTTTGTTAATTATATTTACTCATTAGTTCCAAAAGAACACCAAGGGGTGCTAACAGCATCCGATTGTTCTCGCTATTGATCTGTCTGTCCCTTGTTAATTTGCTGCCTGTCTCTCTGCTTCTTCATGTGAAACGGCACTGCTGATATCAAGCAGATAAATCAGTACAACATTCTAGTAAAGTTTAGGGTCTTATTGGGAATGAGTGGGAACATCACCATATATCTACTTCTATCTTTATGTTGGGGATGCTGCTGTGGGCAGTCACTGTGCTATAAAAAACTGATTACAGAAATGGGAGGCATTAGCATGCTTAGCAGATGAAAGTTATCAGCAGGCCAGTGGGTTTAGACTGCATTTTCTGCATGAGAGGGCTGAACGTGTTTTAAAGAATGAGCCTTCTCAACAAAGTCCCACTGTGGCCACAAATGCGTTACACTTGATGGATTATTCATTAAACGTTTTATCCTTTCATCCGCAGCGAAGAGAGAGTGATTGAACACTACAAGAAACTGAAGGGAGTGACCAGAGGACAAGCCATCGTAAAGTAAGTTGAAGAAAACAAATAGAATATATGTGTTGCCTCTGTTTTTCTGTCCCCAGAGTCTGAATCAGCTCATCCTCTTTAACCTCGTGTTTGCACTGCGGTGGCTGTAGTTATATGAGGCAGCTGTCAGCATGCCAGACTGTCATTAATTAGAAAAGCTGCTTCTATAGTAGGCAGTCTGCCAGCTTTGGGAGGGTGTAAGTCCTCTGCCGTGCTTTCCACTGGTCCAAATGATTTCTGTCCCTGAGCAGCCCCAAAGCAAATCGATCAGCTTGTCGTTGTAAAATGACTGCAGCCTCTCATTGCCTGGGCCTTAAAGCCTCATCTGTCAGTTGTTGTACAGATATCAGGTGACAATGATGAAGTGTAAGTAGCTGAATGCCTGTTAACCTGTCCCTCTGATTGTAGATATCTGGCCCTGGTGGAATCTCTGCCCACATATGGAGTTCATTTTTATCCTGTGAAGGTAACAGAATACTCACCACTTTTACATTTCAACAGTAGTTCATTGCCTTTCAAAAACTGTTTTTATAACCTAAACGTTTTACATTTTGTCACATCACTACTTAAATGTGCTTCAATGGAATATAATGTGATTAACAAATCAAAATATTATGTAGTCGTGAAGTGGAAAAAAAAGGACACATTTATTTAGAACTGTTAACAAATAAGGATTGTGCATGCAAAGGGATCCTTATCGTTTCTAAGCAAGCTTCATGTCTCTGCTTAAAGAAAATATACCTTATGCCTGATAATACCACGACCATGTTCCGACAAAGTGATAATTTGTTACAAAAAAACTGTAGTGTTAGCGGACTGATTTTAGCATAACAGCCAAAATTTTTTTCTTTTTGTCTCGTTTCACTTTTATCTTCGTGTGTGTTTTGTGGAACAGTTTCAGTGCAACGAGACAACGTACCCACTGCTCTGGGTTTTTAATACATCTTTCTGACCTCATGGGTCATTATCATTTTTAGGAGACCCATTACTTAGGAAACTTAAACTGAATGATTCAGTTTTTATCCAGATAAAGTGAACTTAGTAGTATATTCTCTATGATTATATGAAACTAATAGATTTGAATAGATTAAGCAGACTCCCGATTTATTTATTTCACCACCCCAGGCCTTCTGTTTTTCCGTTCAGGTGGACGGTCATGTCTTGGTTGGTCTGCAGTTGTTTAAAACTTTGATCTGTTTATTTTCAGATGAAGGTCTCAATAATTCTTAATGAGTTTTTCTAAGCTTCTATGTGATTTGCAGTGTTCCTAGGTTTCCTTGATGCTGTTTGTTTAATAATGCTCTGATGTTAAATCACATAGAGGTGGACTCTATGTACGAATCTGAAGACGGGCTGCCACACTGTTTTATTTTAGGATATCAGAGTAAAAGTTTAAGAAAAACCTAAAGATTCAGACTACTGTTAAATTTATGCTGGACTTTGCATTAAAGCATCCCATACAATCCAAGTAAATACACTGAATTTTGTAGTTATAACATGACAAAAAAAAGCTTTTATGAGTATTCTATCAAAGCACTTTATTTAATTATTGGTGCTAAAATCACTTTTAATTGGTCAAATATATTCAGCACTGCTTTGTAAGTTTTAGGAGAATATGCTAATTGGCCTTATTCCTACCAGACTTTATTAAATTAAGGAGTTGGAAAAAGATCAAACAGTAGTGCTGAAATTGCTCAGTCAGCTTTGCAGATTGGTTTTAAGACCTTTAATGTATTTGATCTCTTCTTGCATTACCATTGCTGTGATCTTAATGAGATAATAGAGCTGGTAATAAAAGGCCCTAATGATTGTTGTGCTCTGTTTGTGTGCGCTTTCATGCAGGACAAGCAAGGAATACCTTGGTGGCTTGGAGTCAGCTATAAAGGCATCAGCCAGTACGATTTGCAGGATAAACTGAAACCAAGAAAGGTAGAGTCGTTCACAGCTGCTCTAATTTTCTCATTTATTCAAGCTTTCAATTTCAGAACATATCTCATTACTTCTTTACTTTTCAAATGCATTTTTTGCAGAAAGCAGTTTAAGGTCTTGGGATATATATTTGTTGGACTAACTTTTGAGCTGAGTTTCCAAACAGAAGTGCTGTGGGGCTTTCTTAAATGCAACATTCAGCCCTGATAACAATAGATCAAAGTAGATGAAGGAAAATACTTAGCCTCTCTGGAAGCCATTACATAAACTTTACAGTTTTATGTTAAAAAATCAATGATTTATAGCTATTCTAAATAGGCATAGTTAGGCCTCTGGTTCTCATGCGAGGAGGAAGCAGAAAACAGGTGGCAAATTTGTCTGGTGAGTCACTTGGAAAGCTGAAAGTGTCAGAGCAAACAGAGGGGATCAATACCATCAAAACTACCCCAGTGATTAGAGAATAACTCAACTTGGTACGTTTATGAAGGAAATACAAAAATTAAAATATAATGTAGATGTGTCTTTTGTGTACTGACATCACTTCAATGAGTATTTCATTATGATAGTTCAGCAGCCCTGACTAAATTTCCCTGTTCAATTTCCAGCTGGTTTCTTGAGGAAGCTTTGATCAGCTTTGATATTTTAAAATAAGGACAATATGATGCGTGTGGAGGTTTTAAACTGGCTTTAGCAATCTTATAATTACCCAAATTAATTGTTGACATTTATTTTTTGTTTAATCTCCCTTCCCTCTCTTTTGCAATATCTTATTTGTTTCTGTCTTTGCTGCCTTTTTCAGGAAAGTGTTGTTTCATCCCTCCTAGGCCTTGTTTATTAGACTCACGGAAGCTTCAGCTGTATGGCAGGAACCTGTTGACATAGCAGGGTGCGCTATTACACCAGGTTCTGAGTCATTAACGGGCAGAGACACAGTTGGCCTCTTCCCGGTGCTGAGGGGGGGTGAATGCAACAGTGAAAGTGTTGAGGGGCTGGAATGCCCCATAGAAACCAAAATGGGCTTTTTCTATCTCCTAAGCTTAGAGTTTTCCGGGAAGTATGGACAGAGCTTTTTGGTTTGGCTTTAATTCTGTAACTTCTTCGCCTGTGGCCAGCCCTCCTCAGCAGGAGGCTTTCATCACTACAAGAGAGAAGGCAATTTATCAAACAATAGAAAATAGTCATCAGGACTGGTTTGGGGTGCTGAGACTGTTCTTAGTTTAGGATTATTAGTAATGGAATGTCAGTTCACAACAATGTGTTTCTTAGATTGCTGGACAAATATTGTGCTACAATTTACACTAAAATAAAATGAATGTTCTTTAAAATACTACAGATGTTTTGTTTTCTACTTAGTAAAAAGTGATAAGTAAGAACTAATGTATTGATGGTGAGATCATATCATATATAAACACAAATAATTAGCTTAAATTGATTTAGCACAATGACAAAAAAAGTTTGTGTTTGGATGTATTTGACTATATATATAATGCAATTATACCCCCAGAGCCACTGCTCTACCTAAAAGTAAAAGTTGCTTTTCTTATAATGCAAATATTAGAATGCAATTATCCTGAAACCTGCATTTAATTAATCAACTTTGTATATTAAAATATAATTTTGTTTATCATTTTTAGCCAAAGTTATCTAGCATCATTGAGAAAGTTCCAAAGAGCCAATTGCGTCTCAGGAGCCACAGATTGCAAACTGCTGGTTAATTTTCTATAATTCTTTAATGATTTTACAATATGTGACTAATTCTGCTATTATTTCCAAAATAACTGATGTAATAGACACTGAGTTTGTTTTGGGATGTATGTGGGTGTTTAAATTATATTTTCCATCATTTTCAACGTAAAGTGTTTACAAATACACATTTTCAAATTCCAAACTTTCTATTCTGTTTTATTTCATTTGTATTCAGTGTTTTCAGTATTTATTAGTAAGCAGTGGCCTGTTTACTGGTATGTTTTGGAGGATTTTGAGGGCGATGAAAGTGTGACATGTAAATACAGAAAGGAGGCATGTATTGGCAGAAGGGCTAATTGTCCAAGATTCTTTTTGCACATAAATATCTAAAGCATATTAAAATTTTTCCTTTTTTTAAACTTATTTTTAGGTTGGAAAACGGCGTCTAAATGCTAAAGCTTTCTCACCGCAAACTAAGAAATGCTCAAAGCTGATATAAAATCCTATCTACAAACTCCTGTGTGTCTTGAAAGAGAAAGTTGTTCAGTTTTGAAGCAATTTATGACATGCCTCTCTTTCTTTTGCCACTGGGGCTGTGAAACTATGTACCGGTAAGGCGATAGTCTCAAATACAACCTGCTAGTGTTAGGCATTAAATAAGACCCTGCTTTAGTTTCTTATCAGAGATTTGGAAGGAATCTTTGCTACAGAATTAAAATAATTGAAAGAAACCTGTTCTGTTTTATAATTTCTGGATAACTCATCTGACAGTTCCTCTGCCATTGTCTAGATTTCACAACTTGAATCTATGTGTCATTCTCTGGAAATGTACGGTGTTGCCGTGCAGCCAGAGCTGGTATGTGACGTCCTTTGTGAAAGGAGGGGCTGATCTTACTCTGCACAAGCAAGTTAGAAACAACCTTTGACACATTTTTAATTTTTGATCAGGCTCATAAATCAAACGTCTATATATGACTTATAGGTAGATTAGTGGCCCTGGGGGTCTTTGGGTTGTGGGTGTAGCTGGATCTGAACATGTTGATCTCATCCTGAAACCACAGGCATTTCTGCTTAACTTCTCTAATTAGATGTTTGGCAACAAAAGCAACGTACATAGAAAAGAGGTGTGCGTTTTGTCCCCTGTTCACTTATTTAGTTTAAGAAAGTGATGTATTTAGACATGATGGTGTAGAGACACAGGAAGACAAAGGATGACTTCTTGGACTGTTTCCAATAAGGAGATTGCTTGTAGTCTTGTGACCAGTGTTTTTAGGTGTGTCTCTTCACTGACTATCTCAGCAGCAGCTTTTCCAGCAGGGACTGGATTGTATTAGTTTCACAGTAGTGCTGCTTCTTTGCTGATCCAGTATGAAAGTGTTTATTGTTCTCTACTCTCTTATTATTATGCAAATGAGGAGCATGTGTGAATTGGTGTGAGAATCCTTACCAATGACAGTAGGGTTTTCGGGTGAATCCTGCTGCCTGGTTCCTATGGTTCAATAGGTTAAGCTCTTTGTTCACCAACAGTTCCCTGAGAATTGAAGTTTGCATTACAATTGCTGATCCATAATGTTGTGATAGAACATATTAAACCTGCTCCAGTATTCAAAGTAGCAGGATCTTATTGGTTGGAGTGGTTGTGCTCACTGAGAAAATGTCCTAATGTTGAGCTGAATTAAGCTGCTGTAATCAAAGATGATACCATAATTACAGATGCCTTAATGAAGTATTCAAACCCCTTACACCTTTTCACAATTGTGACCACAAACTTTGATTTATTTTGGGGGGATTTTGTCCGATATGTCGTTGTTCTAAGCCAGGAAAATGCTCTGCCCCGGATCGTTAGCTGGCTAGCTCTAGCTGTATGTTTGGGTTTTGCCTCCATCTCAGTCACATGTCCTTTGCAGCAGCTCACAGGTTTACTTCATATTTAGCTTCTTCAATCCCCGCAGCATGGTGCTGCCATCGCCGTGTCACCATGGAGAATGTGTGTTCAGACTCTTGTGTCTTATATTTTCGACACTTTACATGTCGGTCCAAATATATTTGTGTGATCTTGTTGGATCACCTTCTTCCACTGTTGATACCTAAAACGGCAAACTAGAAATAATAAACTTTCTACTTGTTTCTATTACATAAAAAAGTGAATGTATGTGGAACAGGGCTAATTTCCTATCCCACTGGAGCTAAATAACTTTGCAGCTGTGCCCTTGTTTAAACCTTGAGATTTTACTTTATAATCTAAGGCTAGCTCAGCTTGTCTAGTATGTTTCTCCTCATATGTTGCTGTTTTTATATATAAATGTCATGCTGTCATATACTTTATAATCAAGATGTCATATATTAAGCTATGTTTTTTTTATAACATGACATATTTTAATAAGGTTTAAAGGGTTCAATACTTTTTCAAATTCAGATAAAGATTGAGGCTCTGTGTTTTATTCACTAAGTTGAAAACGGTTTCTTTAAGTCTTTAAAGCATGGGCGAGTGGAAGCTGAGCTGGGTTTAAATGTCCCCAAACACGGAAAAAGCCAAACCCAGTAAATACCGGCACACAACCTGCTCATCAGGTCAGACTGAGAAAGAGGAGGAGGAAATCAGGCCTCCAGCCCACTGAAAAGCTGGAGGTAGAATGAGCTGTCAGTGATGTCAGTGGGAGGAGGGGGTTGGAGCTAAGGGGGGCGGGGCTACCTCGGCTGAAACTTACAACACCTATCTGAATCCCTGAGAACAGACAAGAGAGTATTGTTAGATGAAGCTCTAGCCCTGTGGGAAAGTCACAGTCAAAAGGATTTAATATGAACAGAGAGAATTCCTCAAGGATCTGAGACTAAATATCCTCCACGGTAAGACCTGCTACTGTGCAGGAATGATTTATCCCACTGGATCTAACTCCTGAGCAGATTTAGTATTTTAGGTTGTGCCATTTTAATATCTGAAAGGGTTTAGAGTGCTGTGATAGAGTTTATCTGTGTCCCGCTAAGATAAGTGCTCTGTTGCTGTTAGTGTAAATACGGCATTTGCATTTGAAGCTGAGGATATCTTTGGTGTCTCTGTTAGTGTAAAATTGCTTTCAAAGCTTTCAGAGAATTCTTACCTACAAACTTAAATTGCATATTTATTTGTTGGCATAAAGTAAATCCCATTTTTCTTAATAGAGGTTGTTTTTTTTTTCCTGCTAATTGTTCCCTGATCCATTTAGCAAGCACAGCTGGTTCTTTCTGAGACGAGTTCTGCCGCGTTCCACCTCCACCACTAAATAAAATGAGAACCTGACTCTGTATCTGGCTAAGATTGGCTTCCTGTAGCTGGAACTGCTTAATGTGAACTTCCTTTGTGTACCCCTGCTCTGGACCATTGGCCACTGTAGATAGGCGCCAGCCTCCTTATTCTTCACTTTAGTGCCTAAAGAAAACATGTGCATGGAAGTTTGCACTGACACCTGACTATCTGGCACAATGAGTTCCGCTCATGACGTCTGCAAACTGCTCCAAAGGGTGCTGCAGTTTCAAAAATGAACCACGTTCCTTTAATATTTGCTTTCTGCTATGTTGTCTTTAAGAGAAATTCTTCCCTCATGTGACAGGACATCCAGCTTTTCGGAGTATATTTGTTTAACAGCCTTTGTGCATCAGATGACTTTAATGTTGATGTTCTGCAAACCCACTTCTCAGTCAATACTCGAGGGTTGTGTACTCAGTGGTATGTAACTCCTCTGCTGCTGCCCCACCCCCTGTCAGTCTAACCATTTCTCTTTCTGCTTCACAGTTGTTTCAGTGGAAGCAGTTGGAGAATTTGTACTTCCGTGAAAAGAAGTTTGCAGTAGAAGTGAACGACCCACACAGGTCAGCAGACAGGCCGCTTCATTTATCTGTACTGATCTGAAGAGATGCTTTCCTTGTTTCCTGAAGTGCTTCTATTTTAGCTGCTACCCTCGTTTCTGATGTGCCGTCATTGTGAAGGGCATCTACAGCCAGTGGCCCATTTAGGACCCACTGTTAATAGCTAAAGCCTGCCTGTTTTTAGTGGGGGGGTTTCCTGCTCCTCAAAAGCAGTTTGTTTATTCTCAGGTTGCTAAAAGAATCCTGTCCCTTAAACAGCTTTTAAGTTTGAGGCTTTCAGCTACTAAAGCTGTTAAAGCTTCATGGTTCTGCCAGTCTTCTCCTGAGTGCTGTATGAATTGTGTTCACTTGGGTTAAAATTGATTGTTTCCTCTGTTAACACTAAATGGAGTTTTAAATTTAATCAGATAAGATGTATGAACAGCAGGTTAAAGATTTCCTCTGTTTGTATTTTCTTTCCTGTACAGAAGAACAGTGACCAAGCGAACGTTTGGACAAGCCGGCCTGGTTATTCACTCCTGGTATGCCAGCCACTCTCTGATCAAAACCATCTGGGCAAATGCCATTAGTCAGCACCAGTTCTACCTGAACATGAAACAAACCAAAGTAAGTTTTTATGTTTTTTAGACTCAACTTTTACAGATGTTACCCGCACATCTGACACTATAAGAGACAGTCCGAGAGCTTTCATGGTTTTTGGTGGCCTGTATGGGTCAGCCAGTCTGTGCTTAGGATTGCTTGTTTGTTGTTTGGGTTAAGGCATGGGCTGAGATGTGGTATGATCTAGTTATGGTTAAGACCAAGGATATTATTTGGGTGTAGTTGTCTATGAGGAAGAGAAGGAAGTCGGTGAATGACCTAATAAGGGCTGCACTGCAAGCCCAGGTGGATGTTTGTGAAGCAGCACAGAGACTTACAGCACACAATGTTTCTGGATTGTCAAACAGAATGTCAGTACAAGGAAGTTCATTTCACAGAATTAGTCTGATTTCATCTATGGTGGTGGCCTGTTTTCATCTGACTGTAAAATAAATAACCTCAGGTTTGATCAAAGACTTTGTTTGAGCCCGAGTAGAAACACTGGATGTAATGCCTAGAGTGATCAGATTATTCTGATCTACATCTATCAGTGAAGACATGAGTAAAGGTATTGACCAGGATTTCAGCTTGAATTCTCACCATCATGTATTTCCTAACCATCTCATAAACGGCACATATATTGAATCTTACTTCATGAGTTTCCTGCCCATCTTCAGATAAACATCTAAAAGAAGAAAAGCAGCTACATAGTGGCAAAACCAAAACACCAATGTTTTAGTTGTGAAGGACTGTGTTTGTTTAACAACTTTACCCCAAAAAAGGAAAAGGAGTCAAGGTTTTTACCTCTTTAAAACTTTATGAATTTTTTTTCTTACTGTCCAGATCAAGTTAGAAGTTTTGATGAAAGATAAGCAGTCAAAGATATAGGATTTTGAAGCCCAATATAGATATTGGGGGCTTTAAACAAATTATATGCGAAATACATGGGATATGCACTGTCCAAATATAGTCAAACTCAAATTCCCATAATAACCAAAAACATGATTCAAGACAAAGAACTAGAAGTATAGAATTAAACAACTTTAATTTGAGCAATGTCAACATAAGACTATAAATACAATACATTTTCGTGGTGCTGATTTAGATTATGCCTCAAATCTGTGGCTCCATACCTGGCTGTTCCCTTCTGCCTGTGAAATGAATTACTTTACATTTCGACATGCTGTTATATTTGTGTTTTTTGTGCTCGCTGTGTCCATAAAATTTGGTTAACCTGTGGCGAATCTAAGCTTTCTAACGATGTCTTACATGTCTGTATTGGTGAAAATCTTACTGTTGTAGTTTTCGTGTTTTCCGAGAGAAAACATGAAGAAATGCTTTAATAACAGTTGCCTACAACCAAGTGGATTTAATGAAATAATCTTATTTTCCTTCTAAAATTATGTGTATTTCACAAAGAGCTAAAACTTACAGAGATAAAATGCTAATATGTTAGCCAAAGCTAGCAATATAAAACTCGTTAGCTCTCGTTAATGCGCCCTATCAAACTGTTTCCATGAGAGAGATGAAGATTAATCGGTCGGGTTCTATTAAAGATGCAATAATCTCTGGCTTTTAGGAAGCAATATGCAGCTAACACTGATGCAACTTGTGTTCTTTTTTTTTTCTTCTCTTAGAAGTTATATAAGAAGCTATCATTAAAAAAAAAAATCAAAGCCATCCTGCCAGTAACAGACCATAGTCGTTTCTGTCAGAGCATCCTTTATAATACAGGGCTTTAATTTAGTTTTAAAAAAAAAAGACAATTAGAAGCTATCTTAAATTAGCTTGGCTAGAATTACAAACAGTGTCTTTCTGTGTATTTTTCTCATAGATTATATATTGCAAAAACAAACAGGGCAGTAGTACCGGCTCTATTTGGCCTTCCTGTTATGTGCTCAGTGTGTGATTCTCTCACAGCCTTAGTGGTCCCTACATGTGTTGACTTTAAAATACAGTTTACTTTTAAATACCTTAACATGAAATGCTCAGTTTCAGTTTAGCATCAATTATTTTCCAGCTTATTTCATCTCCTCTGTCTCTTCTCCTCATAGGTCAACATGACCACAACTAGAAGCTCAGGAGACATTGCAGTGGACCTCACTGCGATCAGCGCCCCAAGGATCAGTAAACTGTCCAGCATTGAGAACAATGATCTGCTCATCACAGCCAGTAATGGCAGCCTAATTTCAACTGGTATTCACAGTTCATAATTTTACAGCAGGTTTATGAGGGATGATTTATGGTGATGGGCAGTGGTTTATCTGGAATATTTGTATTCCAGGTTCTGCAGACTCAGAAGTCAGTGAAGAGCAGAAGAAAGAAAAGATTGCTGAATTAAAAAAGAAGCAAAAGGAACTTCAGGATAAACTCACACAGAAACTTGAAGATCTAAAACGTATCTGCATGGATGAAGCTGTAAGTATGTCTGGTTTTTGATGGAGATTCCAGAGCGGAGTATCCAGACTGATGTCGGGTTTTGTTCTGCAGAAGCTCACAGGCAAACTGCCAAAAGAATATCCCTTGGCCACGGGTGAGAAAGCTCCTCAGGTGCCTCGCCGTGTTGGGACAGGTTTCAAGTTGGATGTTCCGAACCAGCATCATGAGGTTTGTAGATATGTTGTTTTTACTGTGTTGCTGTTTGTTATGGAGCTGTTCTGGTTTGGTCAACACACTGTTATTGGTCCACAGTGTTTGCTAAAGTCACTTTAATCAGTGGAGTGTTGAAATTGTGATTAAGAGTTCAACAAGTGTTTTTTGTGTCTTAAATTAACATGACCAGGCTGGTCACCAATTCCAGCTCAGTTAATCACATGAAACCAAATGTAAATGGAATATTTTAGCTGACGCAGGGAATTCTGTTTGTAGATAAAAACACTTGTTTTGTTTAACTAGAAAGGTCTCTGAGAAGATCTCTATGTATTCTTTAACTGAGCCAATGTTCTGCGCTTTGCTACAGGACCCATATCTTAGAGATCTGGAGAGCGAGCGTGCAACACAGCAGAAGATTGTAGAGGCAGCCGAGAAGCTTTTACAGGAAGAAGGCCTCGACAAGACAGTGAAGAGGAAAAGAAAAAATAACTTCCTGGACTCTCGGAAGAAACTGTTGGACATTGAGAAAGAGATAAACAGCTATAAGATGCAAGCAGGAAGGAAACCTACTCAGAGATCCTCACTCACCTCGGCAGGTAGTTTATCAGCAGTGAGAACTGGTCAGACCCCATAGCCTGTTCAGCATGGCTCAATTTTCAGCTAATTAAATGAAAATGCTGTCATTTGTTTCTCACAGATGATGCCCAACGCTCAGACCTCAGCTCTCTGTCTGACAGCCTTACTCTAGATGATGGTAAGCGTGACGAGTGAGCATATGTTTCCTTCATCCCATCACCTGATGTTGATCAGTCTGACATTTTGTCTCCTAGATGATGAACTGGGTTCACACAGGGGGCGGTCTCAATTGGCCCAGTATTCCCCCAAGCTCTACCATGCAGAAACTCTGGGCATTTCTTACAACAATAACCGACGAGCCTCTGCTAATGACCAGCTGTCAGAGAGAAGGTATGCAGACGCTGGGGGTAATTTATTCTTAAATAGAAATGCAGGCCACATTTTTCAGATTTGTTTTTCCATGGCATGATGGGGCCACCACCATGCTTCATGTTAGCAGTGGGGTTCTTAGATTGATGTTTTCCTTCCCCTTTTCAAATACCAGCTGCTCTGTGTGTAATCATTTTAACTCTGAACATTGAAGTCTGTGAGGCTTTATTCAATAAACAAGTCTTAAGCAGTTGTTTTGATGAAGGCTCAGGGTGAGAGAAGGACATTTTTTTTTACAGCTCAGAGATGTTGCACAGATTATGTTGACAACAGAACTGGTCAAAATACACTGTTGTCAAACAGAGGCTTGAAAGACACCACTAAAAGGCTCTGTGCTTCTTTATATGTTGTGGATGTGATAACTCAGAGCTGAGAGCCAGTTGAGACCTGCAGCGCATATCTAGAGCTAAATTCCTACCAGTCTCCTCCCTCCTCTTGCTGCCTCTTCAGCTACCTCCCTCTTATCAGGCAAATAGCACAAGCTTTAAAAATAGATGAAAAAAACACTTTATGCATGTGAAGGAGTAGACAACAGTCCTAAGTTGAGGCGGAAAGGGAGAGGAAAACAGGGGAAAAAAAGTTGTTGGAGATTTGGTTCAAACAGCAGCTGATGCAAGTTATATTCCTCTACTTGTCAAAGACTCAAAACATTTTTTTACACTCATCAAGTTTGCTGATTGCATGAAGAGGATGATCAGTCCTTCATATGTGAAATATTACCTTAGCACCCTGCCGAGCAAATGTAGCTTTCGTTCCCGTAGAGAAGTTAAGGTTATTATGTAGGAAAGACTTTGCCCCAAAGAGTTGAATGGCCTAAAATCAAAGTTCTTATCTACTCTAGGTTAAATTATGACCAAGTCCAGGAATCCCTGTACTACAGTCCCACAGATGCCTTACCAGGCTTCAACAGTCCCCACAAACTGTCGTCCAGACAGCCCTCTGATGCCCGCAGCATGCCTCCCACCCCTCTCCTCACCCGCAACGCCTACAGCAGCACACAGCTAAGGTAAGGAAGGCATCAAGGATTTATTCTCTTAATTATTCAGGGTTTTACTGTTTTACTTTAATTGATATCTGTATTTTCCAGGTCTGGCAAAAGAAAGATTATGATCTTTAAAATGTTTTTGTTGTCTTTCTTGTCAAACAATGCCTGTGATTTTTTTAGTTTATATTTTATGAAACCATTAAAACTGGCAAATCTTACAGGGAGACTGATATTCTGATCCAAATTTTCTGCGGATCTGATATTGCTTTTTTGTTAAAATATTTGATATTAATCTGTCAATTCATGATATAGATTTGCACTTAAATAAATAGAAAATGAACCAAGAAATATTGAAGGATATCAACGATCAGAAGGCCTATACATGAAAAATGAAAATTCATGAACACTAAAAACTATCACAGTTTGTTCTATAAACACACCAACAAGCAGCAGACTTGCTTGCGTTCATAAAGACGCTTAAGTTTGGATAGATTTGATTTAACAGGACCTTAATTTTCCAAAATCAGTAAAATTTTTCTCTGCTAAAATATTTGATTTAAAACAAATAAATTAGCATTAGTACCTCACAGTTGATGGTTTTGCTTTTATTTTGCTTCATGTTTGCCTCAGAAAGAGCTCAGAATGAACAAGAGTAAAATCTGTTCCGTTAATCAGCTTTCATTGTCTTTGTAGATCGGAGGATGTTCCGCAACATTTCCATCAGAGGAGCGGCAGCCTGGAGTCTCTGTCTCGGCTCCTGAACGAGACCAAACCGCCAGTACCTCAGATCACCGTTAACTCAGCCCGACGCTGCAACAGTACAGAACTCATCGACGAATGCTCGTCGCACACCAGTCAGTCCAGCATGGAATACAGTGCACCCAGTAACCACACCCACAGGCCAAGAGTTCGTGGCCGACACAGAAAAGACCTTTACGCCAACACTGGCAGCATGCCTAACCTGGCTCAGGCGGACACCCGCTGCTATGCCTACCAGCCTCAAGGGCGACCCACCACTACGGCTTATTACGTCACCGGCTATCCCAGCCACCCAGAACCACAACCGTACTCCAGCCGACCTTACGTGTACGAGGATGAAATGGAGGGACACTACAACGTCAACCCTGCCTACCGCCGCACACAGGCAGCTTTCTACAGTCGCGACATCCACTCTCAGTACTCGTCAGACATGGTAGACGGCGTTTCTCAGATATCTTATGCCACACTACGGCTGCCCAGGAACCGCCCGGTACACCGCAGCACTGAGCAGGTCAGCAGGAACATCAAGAAAGCACTGGTGGCAGAACACCTGAAGGGCTGGTACCAGCGTAACGCTCCACAGAAACAGGGGATGTACAACTGCGAGCATGACAGAGGCTCACAGCAGAGCCTGAGTTATCAGACTATGCCTGCACCTTATTCTCAGAATCACAGGAACATGTGTTACTCTACAGGTTAGCCCACTGCTCCACAATTCAGTCACTTTTAGTTTTATATTTGTTGTCGTTAATTTAAAAAAAACATGTTTCTCCAGTGTCATCAGCCTCCTCCAGTGGAAACTGGCCCATGAGTAATTGTGGTATGTCAGATTATGACATGTCTGTGCACGAGACGCTCTCCTACTCATACAGCGCAGCCTCCCACAGCCACCCACTCCACAGCAGGTGAGGAAAAAAAAAACAAAAAAAAAACTTGGCTACAGCTTTTCTTCTTATCCACTAATCCACTAGCTAATCCTCAGAGCGAAGTACTACTTTTTCAGCTGCTAGACAATTAAGAAACTGCTGCCTATTTGTGTCGTATTTTCCTCAGTTTTCTAAATAATATGTACATCTTATCTTTTGATTCTCCTAAAAATGATAAAACTTATTCCACAGCTTTTCGATATACAGCACTCAGTAGGATTAGAGGATTTGTTCTGCCATCAGTCAGGCCTTCCTTATAGCTTACTGGTCCCTGCTCTGTTTAACTGTCCCCTGGCCCCTGCTCTCTTATAGATCTGCCACCTCCAAACTTTTAAAAGGTAATTGGTACAGTCCTGATGGACAGAGGCGCTGTACTTTTCTCCCCACTAGTCCCTCCTCTTCCTCCAGCCCCCCTTCAGATTCCTCCATACCCTCCTCTTCCTCTTCCCCCGGCTGTCGGTTCAGGCAGGTGTTTTCTGGCCAAGCACAGCAACAGCTCTCCAGGGGCCACAGGCTTATTAAGGTGCCTTTTGCAGATGGTAAATCATAGTAAGTAAACAGCAAGTGATTGGTGGCCTGAGTCTGTGCATTTGCCTGTGTCCCGAAAGTTTGCCTGTTGATGTCTCTGATTAAACTCTGCAGTTTTTGAGATGTCTACTCCATCTTTGTCCTGTATAATAAGGTTACTGCATGACTTATTGAAAATATACCTAACCTCCAGCAGCTTGTCTGATGGCATATTTTCTTCATTTGGTCACATTTCATCGCAGAGCGCCGTAACTACAGTTTTTTTTTTTTTTCTTTTTTTTTTTGGGCAGACATTCCCTGCCCAAAATTCAACCATGACCTTTGCCCCCCTCTCATGCACAGATGCCTCCCAGAAATTCAGTGGCGGAGCTATGATAAGATGACGGGCCCTGAGGGGCCCTTAGAGAGGTTTGCTGCTGTTGCCACTGACCAGGAAATTTATCCCCCTTAATTATCCATCACAGCAAACAAGGAAGGGTGAGAGACAAGAAAAGGTTTCCCATCATGGGTACAGCGGTGATGGGGATGTGTGGCTGTAGCAGTGAACCAAGGACTAACTGAACGCTCCAATCATTTCAAACCACTTCTTTTGATTCTTTTAGCTGGGTGTTTCATGGTGGCGGGAGAGCACCTGTGTGGCAGAGGAAAAATGTGACCTCTGAACCTTACTGCATTGAAATCCGTGCATGTTTGTAACGTCAGTCTTCGATGTGTGGCTATATTTGACTCTGGATTTTAAAATGACTTTAATTAACAAAACCTAAGTTAGAGATGCACCATCAGAAATTCGTGTGACCTGCAGATTACATCCAGTTCCAATATATTAAATCTGCTTTCTCTATAAATAAAGCATTTAGTTATCTCAAGGATACAATTAAAGCAAATCTAATTTACTTCTTCACAAATAATACAACTAATAAAGTATTTATTTATATTTTGATTTAAAATAAATGATAGATTGTGCTGTGATGGACTGGCGACCTGTCCAGGACGTGCCCCACCTCTTGCCTGTAGAAAGCTGGAGATAGGCACCAGCACCCCTCACGACCCCAGCAGGGATGAAGTGTGATGGAAAATGGATGGATGGATAAATTATAGATTCGTGCTTTACATGTAACAAACAAAAATGTTACAAACAGGAGAAATAACTGCCAGGAGCATTGCTAAGAGCAGGCTTTGTGTGTGCTCCTTAGAGAGCTTAGATCTGTAGAATCCTAAAAGATGTAAACAGTTTCTGATCCAGCATTTCATAACCAATAGTTGGTCCAGTTACAGTGAGGGTTCTGCTTGTTGTTTCTTAATGAAAAATCTTTGTTAGAATGACCAACAGGTATATAGAATAAAGTTTACTTTTTTAGTTGCTGATCTTCTCTGACTTTATGCTTAAATATCTAACTAAAGATAAACCAGTGCACCAGCCAGTCAGTCAGCATTTTTGGCCCATTTAAGCATCAGGATTTGGTCAAAACCCTTGCAGCACATATATTGAGGATCGTTTAGACCAGTGGTTCTCAAACTTTTTCTGTCATTCCCCACTTTGGACAAGGGGGAATTTTCAAGCCCCGCCTGTCCCCATCGCCCCAACACAATGCTAATGAAATATGCAACAATCTTAAAATTTTCCAATTTTATTGAAGTAACAAGTAGTATCTAAATACAAACTATCTACATCAAATAACAGCAAGCTCAAAAATAAAGAAAATGAAAATGCAGCTGTGTCAAAATTTGTATCAAGCTCAAAGATAGAAAAAATTAAAGTGCCACTCTGCAATCTGTTAATAAAAGAAAAGAAGTGAAATCCATCTGGCAATACAGGTCTATTTATCCCTGCATCAGTGGCTGCAATGAGCCTGTTTTGCATTGCACAGTTTCTCAAAACGGGGTTGCAGGCTTGATACTGCCACTCTCAAGTCATGCTCAATGTTCAGCTGAGATCTGTATTTTGTTTTCAGTGAAGCAACAGTTGAAAAGCCCATCTCACAGAGATATGATGTGGCAAAGGGAAGAAGAATGCACACAGCTCTCTGCCCGATGAGTGGATACTCCCTCTCCACTCCAAACCAGAATTCACTATTAGTCTGAGCATTAAACCTGAGCTTCAGGGTGGAGTCAGACGTCATTTCAATAAACTGGTCCTATTTATTTAAGATAAAATATTTCAAATTCAGTTATTTATGATCAACCTGCGCCGTCAATCCCGGCGCATGTGCGCTTTATTTGCAGTCTGGACGCTGAGGGTAAACATGCTGTGTCTCTGCAGCGCTGAGAGGGACTCCTGCGATAGCTGGGGAGAACGGGGTGGGGATGGGGGAGGCGCCCCACGGCAGCACCTGCCGCTGGAGGACAAGAAAAGGAATGATACGTGCTTTCACGTAAGAGTCTCCAAAAGGCGCTAATTTGTCGCTAGTCCCTTTTTTTAAAAAGAGTCGCTGGAGGGGTCTAAAATATAGCAACAAAGTCGCTGAGTTGGCAACACTGGGGCGCGAAAGTTTATTCCGTTACAAATAATATGCCGACGTCACGTCAATCATTATTTTGGCACTTCAGTTCCAGGTGAAATTTTTCTCATATCTAATGTTCTTTTAATTAGACTGCATGTAGGCTATTAATGATTACTTTGTGGGTTTGATTGGTCTAAAAAGCGGCAACATACAGCTATAAGGACAGTTTGCTCTCACACATTCTACATTTATAGTCACACACACACACACACACACCGGAACTTGGCGCGCCCCACCTGTCACGTCTCAATTCCCCACCAGTGGGTCGCGCCACACACTTTGAGAACCGCGGGTTTAGACTGATGCCAAACTAATTGGAATGTCCCAAAAAAAAGTGCATCAGTTAATTTCTATATCTATCTGTTACATTTAACAGCTGAGAGATTCCTCCTGTAAGAACTTCCAAACTGGAATATCTTTTTCTCCCATCCTGTTACTACTTAGTGTGTTCACCTATCAGAAAGGAAAAAAAAAAAAAAAAATTTCTATTTTAGAGCAGTCCATTGTGTTAAAATCTGCTGCTTCTGGTCACCACACTATTTCTCGGTGCATCTTTATCCAAAATGTTTTATGTAACATGCACAGATTTGATATTTTATCTCTCAGCATTGTTGTTTTTCCAACTTATCCTGATGTCCTCCGATCTTTTGTGTTACTTCCAGATCCTACGTAGACGTGAGCCACATGGACTCTCAAATGAACAACCAAACCCGTATGGAGCCAGAGGAGCAGATTTGCTGGCTTGAAAGCCCCAAACCAGGAACTATTGTCTAGCTGGCTGTCGTGCTGAGCAGGATTTTTTTTGGCGTGGACTAGCTTTCACTGTGCCTTACACTGCACTTACTGGATTAGTTTTTTTTGTGTTTTTTTTTATCTTCAGAGGACTTAACGAGTGAAGGAACTTAATGGATTGGAACAAATGAAGGGCTCTCAGTTTTGTTTTTTCTCTTGAATGCAGTTTTAAAAAACTGAAAATAGCCTCTGTTGAAGTTGGAGTGTCTACATGTGTTTGTGATGTTATCATCTCTGCACTGAAACTACATCTGCTGTGGACTGCATGTTTCAGCCAAAATGTTTGCCTCCAGAGACCCCAACTTCACACAGACCGTCTCTGCAAAGAGGAACTCGAGCGATTACGAACAAAAATGGCCATCTCCCTTTTCTGTCCCTGAAAGTCCTGTATGAACACTGGAACCATGAAGGAGGTCAAAAATGAAGGATTGAACTCATTAAAATAAGTTAATAGAGAGGCTACTTTATCCAGCAGCCACTCAACCTCCAATTTGGTCTTTCTTTTTATCACTAAATACAAAGTAAGTGAGCCAGATTTGTTGCACCATGTGAGTATTACAGCAGGTCACCAGTTAGATTACTGCCACTACAGTTTTCTGTTTGTTATGAACTCGATATTTGATCCATGCTGGAAATCATGGGCCGGTGCTCGTCTTTTCTCATTAGAGAATGAACCTTTATGTAAGTGTTGTTTTTTTTTGTAAATACACTGGTTCTCTCCTTTTTTTATAGAGCTTTTTTTTATATAATTGAGGAAAAAAAGGAACATGTAATATATAGTAATTAATAAGTGTTAAGCTGGTTCTTAGTTATTTGTTTAATGTGCATTTCTTTGCAATAAAAAAGTATTTGAGTCTGATTTTTTTGATAATTAGGCTTTTAATTTAAAAATAAACCAAACTGGTGGAATTAAATTTACAGAAAGACATAACATGACTCAAAACTGAAAGCAGCTGTTTTTGGAAGGGTAATCACCGATTGTTACTCCAGGAATAAATGTACAGTATTTTATTGGAATTTTAGATAACAAATTAATGCTATAACAACCTGGAAAATGTTTGTTTTATATCAGTCTTGTAGTTCCAATCTTTACCATAATAATATTTGCAAGTCTTCAGAGGAGGATTTACTTATTACCAGAATACTTTAATCCCAATGAGATTAATAAACTGCAGAAGAAAATTGTCCAATCAGAATAATATTGCCACCATCTGGTTTTCACCATTGAGATAGTGTGCACAGGGTTATGTGCCGTGCTATCTTTATTTCTTCTGGTTACTACTAGCCAGTGCAAGTATGGCTAAATGAGTTGCTTTTTAAACACACTGAGACATGGTGCTCAGCTGTTTTCCCACTGCTGAGCTTTCCCGTCGGGCTGGTTT
Organism: Cyprinodon tularosa; assembly: GCF_016077235.1. Taxonomy (NCBI): domain Eukaryota; kingdom Metazoa; phylum Chordata; class Actinopteri; order Cyprinodontiformes; family Cyprinodontidae; genus Cyprinodon; species Cyprinodon tularosa. The sequence goes on along the minus strand of NW_024038774.1, from coordinate 235,882 downwards.
TGAAGCGTTCTAAAGTTGTAAACCAACCAAACCAGTATTTAAAACCTGCCCCACCCTTTTTCAGTCCATAACTTCTCTTACCATCCTTGTGAATGACTAAGTGCATGTAGTTTAGCACCAAAGCCTATGTGAGAGGAGCCTGCTGTACAAGTTGCCCATAAACCCTCCAACAGCTCTGCCCTACAAGCTTCCTCTCCCTTCCTCAAAATGCTCACATTATCGTGACACTCTCACACAGAACCTCTCGGTGATATGCAAGCTGAAGGAAGGTCTTTGATGCCTCCAGGACTTGTGGTTCTTCCAAAGGCACAGCGTGATGAGACCACCATCTCCTCCAGCTGTCTCCCTCCCTCTCTGCTGCTTCACACCAGCTGCAGTCAGACAACAGGGGAGAAGGCTGTTCCAGCTGACGCTCCACTGCACCAGCAAAGCCCCCCACCACCCCCCGTACTTTCCCTTCATTAAACCTTGCAGACAGCTTCTCTAATGTGGAGGGATGAATACTGCTTGGTGTCAACCACAGCAATTTTGGTTCAGACAGAGATGTCTCCACTGAAAAAGCAGCATCAGATGTCTGACTATTACTGAGTACCTATTGTTAATCAGGTATGAGCCACACAAAGGGAAAAATCACTAACTGCTGACTCCTCACCTTTAAAAGGATCTGACCCCAACTTTATATGATGACTCTACAAATCAAAAATCTGAATCAACCTTTTTTCTAATAGTTTGCAAAAAAGAAATGCTCCTTAACAGCTAGTGGTCTTTTTGCTGTATTTATATGAACTACATTCACTTGTAAAAGCATTTTTACGAATTTATCCTTCACATTTAGACAACCAGAAACTTGAACACATACATACATATATATATATATATATATATATTTTTTTTTTTTTGTAGAATTTTGGGCTACGTACCAAAGGATATTAGTGGATCCCTTGAAAGGGAAATTAAAGATTTAAATTTCATGGAGCACAGTTCAGTCATTTCAAAGTGGAAAGATGGAGAAATAAAGATGCTGCTGAACTTTTTGACCTTTGTGGAAAATGTTTGGTGGAAAGGCAATCACTGCTTTTGCTTTGAACACCGACCATCGCCATGGTAGGAAATAGTACTGCTAGCATCTTCCTCTGGGGCCGCAGGTCAATGGAACTACATACAGGTTTGGGAGGACATCCGACCAAAGACTGCAAAAGATTATAGAGATCTAAAATCCAGCAGAACAATTAATGGTCTAGTCAAATCGATTAACCTGTTGATTATTTATTGATTAATAATCAGATAGCCAAAGGATCCTTAAAGAAGACCTTTAGACCAGGTGAAACTAAAACTTTCCACTTGAGGAGTTCTGGATGAAGCATATTGACAGACGAAAAAGTTTTTTTTTTTTTTTCTTAGATGCAAAATATTTACATAATTATGCTGAAATGGGGGGTCGCTCTGTCAGCTAAAGACTTGTTTTACAGCTCTATACTCCAGTTAACGATAACTGATTACCAAATTAATTCAATAATCCATTAATCCGATTAATTGTTTCAGGCCTACTTATCACATAAAGTTAAATTAAATAAAGAACTATAAAAGGTGTGTGTGCACACCTGCCATCAGGAACATTTCACAATGGAGGATTCACATTTTGTTTTTCCTTTCCTTTCTGCTGAGCAGACACCACTGACACACACCTGTTGAGTGAGACGGCGGGCTGCACACACGTGTTGCTGGGGTACGTGCAGCTGCTGCTCCGGGAAGGAACAAGGGCCTCCACTGTATCCTCTGAGACATGACTTTACTTGAATCTGTTGCCAGCGGTGCTTGTGTTCACTCCAAGTTTCACAATGGTGACGTGATAAGGCAGCAGGGGAAGTAAATCACTGCTGCAGCTCAGTGGGGGATTGTTTTATCACTGCAGTGTAGATAAGTTGGGATTTCTGGATTTTAAGTCAAAATCACAAGGAGAGGCTAAATGCTACATGTGATGAACTGGTGAGCTGTTAAGATTTGGATGGATTAGTTAATTAACTGAGGCACTATCCTGTCTTGGCATTAAGATTTCGTCCTGGCATTAAAATCTGCTGCATTAGCTCGGCCAGAAAGTGTTTCTTTAGTCTTATCAGCACATTTAGATCATGCACAAGCAAAAAATAAATAAATAAATAAAAGACAAACAAAACACACACACACAACCCTGAATTATTATACTATTCAATTCAGTTCAGTTTATTTCTATAGCGCCAATTCACAACACATGTCATCTCAAGGCACTTTACCAGTCAAATTGATTAAAAGTTTTCTTTCTAAGGAAAACTAGTTGATTGCATCGATTAATTGACTCGGATCAATCACTCACACTAAGCATGCTTGTAGCGACAGTGGAGAGGAAAAACTCCCTTATAACAGGAAGAAGCCTCCAGCTGGGGGGTTTGTTCTATTGTTCTATTATTCAGCGTGTCATATTTTTTCATTTTCTGACAGCCTTCCCTTTTAGCCAATGACCTGAGTGAATGTTAACTAATTACTCAGGTCGTTCTTATTGGTCTGAGGTGAATTTCTTGTGCAGTTTTGTCGATTTAGGCGGGTTCACAGACCAAGATAAGATGTTTGCCCCATCTTCCCCTTCTGACAATTCTAAGGACACACCTATGACTGCAATGTCGTTTAAGATAAACTCAGGTAAGATATTCCTAGTGTGTGTTAAGAGTGATATGGGGGAGTCCAACATGTTGGGTTGTCCTGGTCTGACCTCTGCAGTCAATGGGGTGGAGAGGGGTCTGGCTCCTGACAGTGCAGGTCTGTAACTAGACTCTAGATGGTGTGTGATGTTCCCAGAGAGCAGATGGGGACACAGGATGATTAATGTGACATCTAGCCAATCAGAAAGCTTTTAACCAAGTCAACAAAAACACAGCTCACCAGTGTGGTGAATAGTGTTCTGTCTCCATTCCTTTAATTAATTCCTTTTCTTATTGTAATGTTTTTTTTCCTCTTTTAAAATCAGTCCACAAAGTATCACTATTGCTCCTTTCTAATTGGCCACTGTTATTTACACTGAACTCATGCCTAAACTCAAGAGGTGTTGTGAGATTTCACACACCTGAAATTTCCTGAATAATATCTGAATTAAATCTGTTGATGTGTTGCTCTTGCTGTACAGCTTCATACTGTCACACACTATATCAACAATCTTTCATCATGTGAAGGTTCTTAGGATTTGAAAATGTTCAGACAATTTTAAAATCTTGCATTGTGAACCAGCCATTGTAAAAATGAATACCGACATATATGAGAGTAAATTTTAACACATAAGTAAAAATTGCATGAGACCCAATACATGATAAAATATAATTTAAAAGCATGTAAATTTAATGTGAAGTTTCCATTAAATAATCTAACATTAATCTGTTATGTATATGTCACACATTTAAACAGTTAAGAACTAATAAATAAATTTCACTTCCAAATTAGTTTCAGCCATTATGCATAGAAATAATTCTTCATCTTTTTACAACACAGAATATTTGGCACTCCCTTACATTTTAAGGTTTAGTAACATTTTGTTGGAAGTTTTTTGTTTTACAGTGATAAAAACCCCACTAGGATTAATATGATAACTTGTACAGCAGCACAAAGCTGTAAGGATGATCTGACAGGAGGCAGACGCTGGGAAAATGAGGGCAGAGGAACCAACCAATAAACAAACCTGGGTGGACGGGACTGCAAAGACCAGTCGGGGAGGAATGCCGTGGCTCCGTAATCCTCTAATCTTCAAACAAATGTTAACTATTTGAAAGCTCACTGATGTTCCACTGATACTGAATGAATTACCATCAGGTTCCAACAATCAGCCCCTGGTAACATGTCTGTTGGACTGTAATAGTTGAAAATCAGCACAAAAAAAATAACAGGTAAATACAAAGGTACATTTTGCAAATACACCTTGTATTCATAAAATACAAAAATTAAAAGTTTTATACTGCATGTTTTACCAGAAAATGATGCTTCAATTTACCTTTAGAGCTGAAGGCCAGGTGTTAGCTGCAGTCTGCTCCAAGATGAATGAAATAAAATTCTAAATCAAACATCAATCTCAGATACAAAGTTAGAGTTTTTTGACTGCTGATGAAAATACAAGCCATGAACATTAATTTGCTCTAATTTATATGTTCAAAAAAGGAAAATGTTTACTCATAGATTTTATGGCATAGTGTCCCAGTTTGATAGAGAAACACACCATCACTCTGGATCCCTGAGAAAAACCCTGAACCCTCCAATGCTTTCTGGGGGCTCCTTGGTGTATGCAGCCCACCCTGCCCTAAGATCTTTAAATGCAAAGGACAGCAAGTTCCCTGCAATTAAAGGATATATGTGTATATGAAAAAAATTGAAAATATAAGACATTGCTCTGAAAATGTGATGTTCATCCTGGATTGAAATCTGCAGTCAGTTGCAAACAGAACACATATCAAACTGACAGAACAGTGATTTAACCCAAAATTTGGGCCTTATTGCTGGCAGATGAATTTATTTGCTAAATGTTGAACCATTTTCCCAAATATGAACAGGACCTACATTCAGGTTATTTTAGAACAGCAAAGCTTCGTAAAGCTGGAGAAAAAGGAGTAGTATTTCACTCCAATCCCTGAAAGGCACTGCTCCATGCAGAGCAGGAAAGTCCGGTTTGTGAGCGACACTGTTGTACAGATCTCTTGGCTCAACAAACATTTGCCACTTTTAAATAAATACTCTAATCTGAAAGAAATGTTCTTTTTGTATGTTTGAGTTAGTGTCAGATGGTTTAAAATGAAGCAGCATTGGAGTATCTGATCCAAATTCAAGGCCTTATTGACTGCAGACAAATCCACTCCACCACCATTGATCAGCCTGCTGGATAAGTGGAAGGGAAAGCACAGAGAGCCCATCCATCAGCCAGGAGGTACCGTCAAGATTAAACACTCAGGCATGGTCAGAAGAATTCCTGATAGGCATGGCTTTCCTTTCAAGTTTCCTTTCAAATATTGACAAAGTAATCAGACTGGAGTCAAAGCAGGGCTTGCTCTTTTGCATGATTCTCTTTATTTACATGAGCAGAAGGTTTCAATTCAACTCTGGGCTGAAGTAAACAGTTACTCTGAATGTGAAGAGATTTCCTGCATGAACTTGAAAACGCGCTGGTCTTGGCAGCAATGCATGTTGAGTGTGCACTTTTCGGCCTCTGTTAAAAGGCAACACTTGTGCTGCTTTCACAATTTCACTCAAGTGCAAACGGAGGAGTTTCTGATTAAACACAGATTTCGAGAAGCTTGCTGCTGTCTGGGACACAACATGCATAGCTGCACAGATGAGATGTGAGGCAGCAGTGAGGTGCCCTGATCGCTGCAGGGGGGAGCGCCCTGACAAGTTCTGTGCAGAGTGACACAAGATACCCTGAGGAGGAGATAACATTGCTGGTTTGCAGGCTTTCCTTTCGCACAACATAAAAGACAACAGAGAACATTGGAGTTGTAGCATTTTGGAGAAGATAAGGTTTACTCCTTCACTTTTCCCTCTAAAAAAGTCTGAATCTTTTGTATGTTTTCTTCCTGCTGTTCCAGACACTCGAGTAGGATGCCCATCGGAGTTCTCTTCAGCCCTGAACATTCCAGCTTGGTCTGGAGCTTGTTCTTCATGTTCCGTAGGCGAAACGAAGCGTGTGCCATTATCACTGCAGTGCAGATGGGCAAGCAAATGTCAAGGTTGATACATTTGGCAAAAACAAACTCGTAAATAAACTCAAAGCATGCTCTGATTAAATGAGAATGAAGAATATTTCATCATCCCTCACATGCACTGATCATTTTACATTTAAGTGATGTAACAACTCAAGTAAATGTGGTGTAAAACATAATGCAGGAAACACTGTGCATGAACGTCCTTGTTACGTTACGACCACAAAATCTGCTTACAAATCAGAGGTAGAGTGACTGCTGTCATAAACGTCATGACGCTCCCCAGGAGAGAAGTCAGCATGTAGCTGGCCGCCATGACGACCATCACAAACACTGTGGGGCTCTGCCTTTTGAAGTTCTTGATGATGGCTTGGTTCTCTCCAGCCCAAACCAAACCCAGGAAGACGACCGACACCACGACCAAGGCTGTGACCATCCCCACATGGTTGAGAAACCTGCAGGACCAGAAAGCAGTTTAGAGAGCGGAGGGGTTAGCTCCTGTTTTAGACTCATAGGACAAGTTATGATGCAGCCACTGGCTCCACCTAGTGTTCAGATCTTAGACCTACAAAAATATCATGTTCTCCCACCAAGCAGTGCAAAAGAAATAAAAAAAATATGAATACTTTGGCTACAACTACATTTTTTTTTTATTGCAAATCGATTAATCTGTTGATTATTTTTTCGATTAATTGATTTATAATTGGATAGCCAAACGTTCCTTAAAGAAGAAAAGAAAAATATTTTTGTTTTTATCTCAAATGCAAAATGTTTATGTATTTTTTACAATTTTAGTACAATTACTGCTCTAAGTGAGTTGCTTTATCAGCTAAAGGCATGTTTTACAGTCTCTATACTCCAGTTAACGATTAATCGATTACTAAATTAGTTGACGAGTACTTCAATAATCGATTAATCGCGATTAATCTGATTACCGTAATTCTTTGAGCCCTAATGAATACATTTTTTTTCTACAAACTTAACTCTGAAAAGTGACCAGCTGCATTAGAAATATATAATATAGAGTGGCTGTGAACTCTACAGCTCTTTTCTAAACAAAGACCATCACGAAGACCAAGAAGCACAGCAGATAGGTCTGGGATGATGCTGTTGGGATGTTTAAAGATGCCATAGATTATAAAACAATATCATGTGAATACCAACAGGCGGCTGCACTGACAAAAAGAGAACATTAATAAGAAAAGCAGCTGAAAGCCCCATCAGGACTCTGCAGGAGCTGTAGAGATCCACAGCTTGTTTGATGGTGTGTTTACTAAACAAACAAAAAAATACTTTAGGTTTTTAATTATGATTCATTTAATTTAATATCGGGAAAAAATTACCTCAGTTGTCATTCAGAGACATTTGAGGTAACATTTTCTGATTTTGATAGTTGGCTGATTGAAATATTGGTACCAATGTTTATTTTCATATTTATTGTGCACTATGCACCTTTCAATATTTTACTAAAGAACTGTGACCTGCTTTATACGCTGTATGTAGCGACGAATGGATCAGATGATTTTAGGTTATTTTATACAAACTTACTATAACATGCTCTTAAGGCACCTTTACTGAAAGTTGAATTACTTTGTCTCGCTGGAAGAATATAATAGATATAACACCAGAATATTTATTCAAACCATTACTCAGAAGTGTGTCAAAGTTCAGATTTGCTGCTACAGTGATGATGAGTCAAGATGAAGTCACTGAGTGATTTTTCCAAAGCTGTATTTATACACTAAACAGAGATGAAGAGGCAGGTGATTTATCAGTGTGGCCTTTTCAATGGTTTTATCAAAACATCACAAGAAAACAGCTTTAAGAGCAGACCTTTAATTACTGGGCTTCACTTCTGGAAGCGGCACAGAGACTGTGGAATAACTTGCCTTGACATATTCGATCAGCAGCCTCCTTAAATCCTCTCTAAGCACACTTCTTCTCCATGGCTTTTAATCAAGTCTAAGTGGACATTTGGCAAAACTTTGTTTTAAATGTTATTTTAAAATGCATTTTAATTGAAATATTTATCCTATTATATTTTATCTCCATTCAATGTTTCTTCTTGCATTGTGTTTATGTATTTTAGCTTTCAGTTTGTTTGTTTTTCTTATGCTCTGCAACTGTGATTCCTGTACAGCATTTTGGTCAACCCTGGTTGTTTCAAATGTGCTTTATAAATAAAGTTTTAGTTTAGTTGAGTTCTGTTAGAAAAGCAGGCTTTAAAACTGGAATCAAGTGAAATCTAACACAGGATCCACATTCTGTGAGCTGCAAACTCTCATTGTTTGCTTTCATCAGATGATGAACTCTGTTCATAGATTACAGGTTTAGCAGTGAGACTTACTTGTCTGGTTTAGCCTGTTTTCTGGAGCAGACCAAATACTCTGTGCTCTGTTGAAACTTGGCCACTTCTCAAATCGATCAAATCATCAATGAAACATGTAACCTATGCAGATCGTTCCTTTAATTCATGGACCAACACTTTTAATGTTACAGCAGAGTTTAATTCATGGACCAACCCCTTTTAATGTTACAGCAGAGTTGATTCCTGTCAGCATCCGCTGATCTCTCTCTAAAGTTAAAACCTTCCTGATGTCAACAAGCCGACCTCCCTGCTTGAACACATAGAAATATCCAGCAATATAAACACATTCTTACCCCACGATGAGGAAAACAGCAATAGAAAGAACCAGGTAATTCGTCTGGTAATAAAGCAAGTTGCTGACAACTCGGTTGTTCCATCTCGTCATATTTGTAACATCCGGTGCGCCGAACCGTTCCGAACCGGGAAAGAAATCATCCCACGATCTAAGCGGTGCCAGCTCTACTTTAGCCATTAGAGTCCAGTAAGTTACCACTTTGACAGCGAAAGGAGATTAACTGTACAGAATAAGTAAACAAATAGGACTGGTAGGTAAATCTCGCGAGAACAAGTTATTCTTCTTCGTTAGATTGGCGGATTGCAAACAACTTAAGGTGCATACCGCCACCTACTGTACACGAGTGTGTAGCTCTATAGTTCCACTTACTATATACAATTTTTATTTTTGTGTTATGTAAAAATAAAAACAAAGCTCTATTAATAGCCAAATTCTCCTCCCTATCCCCATCTGTCCCTAAAATTCCCTTAATAGTCCATTCTCTCTCTTTTTCTATAATTACTTTCCTCATCCTCTCTCATTCAGTTGCACATTTAATGCAACAGAAAAACTAATTCAAGTGGGTATGTCCAGTTCTTAATCAAGTATAAATTATCTCTTCCCTTCTGCTTCTTTCTCCGTAATCGTTTAGCAATTACAGATTTTTGAACCCTATATAATATTCTCCCTTTCTCATGTTCATCCCATATATTTTTGGCATAATTCTGTTTCTTTCTTTTTAATTATTGATTTACCTTCCCCTTTCCCAAATGGAATATGATCTATATTCTGCTCTCCTAAAGCTTTTTTAGCTATCTTATCTGCTATTTCATTTCCTCTCACCCCTTCGTGTGCTGGAAACAAACAGAACTGAAAGTCTATTCCATACCAAATAACCTTAACATACGGCCATTTAAAATGTCCTACCATTTCAAGGCATATAAAACTTAAATCTTACTAGTATACTTTTGTGTTTTTACTTTCTCAAATTCAGTTTCTTTTGCAAAAATATACTTGGAATATCTGTTATCACATTTATGTATATAAATGTGATTTTGCCCAACAAAAATCCTTCTTTAGTGATTTACAAATGGAACAGAGTGCTTTTAATAAATGTCACAATGGCCTGCCGTAGTATTGCACATAAACATACGCTTTAAATCCAGCAATCTTCTTTTTTGCAGCTCTAGCACTATTTCTGTCTTTTAAACCCCTACATTTATTATTTTTATTTCTGCCTTAAAATCTCTAGTTCCAGTGGTCTGAAATGGGCACTTACTGTTGCCTGTTGTCATGGTGACTGGTCAATAATGGCTTTTTATATTTTCTATGCATGTTGATTAAACCAACTCACAGCAGCTTTTATGAAACCAACCAACCTTACGAGGCTATATCAATTCAAAGTTGAGGATTTGAGTCAGACTTTGTTAAACCTGCTTTTTGAAATGGACCCCAGACCTAAACCCTATTGAGAATCTGACACTTTATTAAATCTGAGGGAAATAAAGCTTTTTTGTGGAGAAAATTTGACAAAACATTTAATCTCTAGATGCGTGAGGCTCATAAAATCATAAGAGACTTGAGGGTTAGCTTACTTTACAGTTATTCTCTGCTTTGTGTCAACCTATTCACAAATACTTTATAACACCACAGCAAAAGGTAATTTATTTCACAGATAATTCATTAATGGAAGACTGAGATGTTTCAACATATGATTGGAATCCTGCTAATTTGCTTAGAAAGCTTTAAAAACAGTTTATTCACATTTCTAAGAGATCAAATACCTGAATCAAAATATCACCATAAGGTGAATTATTTTAGTATTTCTAATTCCATTACCTTTGGTGGAGTCTGTAAAATGTTAACAATATGGGATTTAATACAAGTAATACAGAATGTCGGGCCCTAACCTTATTAATATATCTCAAATAAATTTTTTTAGTGGTAAGCCCTCTATTAAAACATCTTTTTTTTTAAATGATATTAGACATGAAATACACCAAAGTCTAATATTTCCATGTATTTACCGGTATTTAGATACAGCTTTAGTCCACAATGTGGCCGTTAAAAGTTCAAGTTCAAGCTTGGTGACTGTTGGTGCATGTTTTCTCCCTCTCTCTCTCTGATACCATGTCCTGGCTGCCTACTTTAAAAAAAACAAAAAAAAAAAACAAACAAAAAAAAAACATCAAGGACACTAGAGCTTAAAAATAATAATGATAAAAAGGTTTAAAAGACAAAGAAACATTTAATTCCATAAGATGGGAAAATAATTCATCTGTTTTCACAAAGTGCCTTTTCAATCATCCTTTCTCCTTTAGCTTTTCCTATTTTTTTTTGTTGCGAGTCATGAGTAGAATGCCCATAGCTGATCCGCCCAGTCCTGTAGCTTCTTTCATGTATGCCACTTCGCTGATGCCACGGTTGCGAAAGGAGACATGTGGAGTAATCACTGCAATGCAGAGAGAAAAGGACATAAAAACAACAATGAATCAATGAATGATTTGATAATTATTTTAAACCTTCCATTGAAAATAAATAAAAATATTGCATAGATTATTACATGTTTAATTAACATCTGCTTCGCTTTTTTGTGAGCTAAAAGAGTACTAAATCAACTTACCAGTCAGTATAAAACTGGTTGGGGGTGCAAGTTTTCTGATTCTGGCAAATGAATAAATCACCACATAATTGACAACAATGACTGTGATCAAAAAAGCTAATGGCCTCCATCTCTTTAGGCTAAGCAAGGGTTGTATCTCTCCAGCCCAAACTAAAACCAGATAAACGGCGAACAGCACGGCCAGGCCAGTAATAAACCCCATAGGATCCTTTAACCTGCAGGAGGAAAGCAGGACAACAGAAGGTGCATGAGTGCAGTTTGAAAATACTGATGTTGCATGATAGTGCATGTAAGCACTGACTCCACCATGTGGTTAGATGCTTCATCTACAGCAACATGACTTCTACATAATACCTGGATAAAAATAATGATATCCCCTTAGACACATCCATAATCAGAAAATGCAATGTGCTTTCACAAATAATTGGCCAACACATGCAGAACAACAATAAAAATGTGCTTAAGCTCAGGCAGAATTATCAATTGGGATAAACTATTCCATTGTAGCCCTGTCTGTGTGGTTGGACTCATAATGCAGGCTAAAGTTTTTTGTTTTTTTAAATCTTCTTACAGGTTTTCTTCCAGGATGACACTGTTTTCTGCTCCATCCATCAACTTTTCTATTAGTTCTAACCAGTTTCCCTGACCCAGATGCAGGTATTACAATGTATTGTCATGGAAATGGTGTTTACAAAGTGATGTTTGTTTTCTTCCATCTGATTTATTAAATACAGCCATAAGACAAAAATAGTGAATCACAATAAGAATACAGTAATTTTAAAATGACATCTCCAATACAGATTTCTAGATTAATCTCATTCCAATGTCTGAGAAAAATGTGATTTAATTTCTGGTGATAAAAAAAAAAAAAAAGAAAAAAAAAAAAAGAAAATTATATATATATATATATATATATATATATATATATATATATATATATATATATATATTTTTTTTTTTTTTTTTTTTTTTTTCATTCAACTTCCTGCATTAAAAAAACAAAAACAACAGAAACAAAAAAATTCCTGCATCTACAAGTCCCTGCCTTCCTGCTTTAGACCAAGTAGAATAATATTCTGAACAACTTTAAAATAGGCTTGGAATCTTCCTGTAAGACTGGATTAATTATGTCTAACATTACTGTATACAAACAGATTTAGCATGGAGACAACATTTGTGGTTAATTGGCAACAATTTAAATCCCTGTTTCTTTTAATGTACAGTCAAGCACTTTGAAGTTATTAAAATAAAATCAAAAGCATGAGCCTACTACGACCATGGATAGATAGATAAGATAGAACCGAACAAATAAAGTTTAAAAAGAATTTAGACTGACCTCAAAACTTGTTAAAGTTATGTAAAAGATTAAGTAAAAAACTTCTAAATTTATAGTGGCATAATACATTTAAGTTTTAAATTGTAAAATTATATAATGAGCCAAACATTCCAGGGTTTTACATACTTTCTACTTTGGTGTTATTAAATATCGATCAGTTCTTCAAGTTAAAGTTTTTTTTTCAGAGAACTCACTGCTTACCCCTTTGTTTAAATATTTTAGATTTTACATAAGTAACACCCTGGTAAAAAAAAAATGTGCTTTATTGTATTTCAAGTATATTCATATTTCCTATAGTTTACTGAAAATGTACTTAGACAAATTGTACTTTTTGTAAATATATAAAAAGTATACTAACATTACGCTTTCATGCTAATACTTTTAACACACTTTAACATAATTACACTATGTTACACTTTATAGAAATATATTATTAAAAAAGTATACTTTAAGTGAAAGTTATGTGTAATTTCTAAAGTGTACTTATTTTAAATTTGTTTTTACATATATTTTTGCTATATTTTAAATTGTATGCTCAAAGTTGTCATTGTAACGTACATTGAAAGCATATTTTAAAAGTACACATTTTAATATCGACACTGTAATATTAAGTTTGAGTGCATTTTAAGTTACATTTGAATCTAATTATGAAGTGAAGTTATATACGCTTGTACTTCAGGTAATTCTTTTGGAAAGTGTTCAATAGTATAACTACAAAAATGCACTTAAACCCTATTATGCAATTTTGTGCTGTGTGTAAAGTACACAGATAGCAATTATTGCAGTTGTTATGTAATGTTTAATAAGTTTTGAAAAAGAAATATGATACAATACATCTTACACACAAAACCACATTGAACAAAACACTAAATGTTCACTTCAAAAGTACAGGTGCACAAAAATGTGTGTTCTGCTGAAAAGCAAGTGGTTTAAAGCTGGTGCAGTGCTACATTATGATCTAACAAATAGCATAACCCACATTGCAACAGAAAAGTTAATACTGGCCAAATGCAAAAGAAATAAACTTAACACATTACAATTGTCTCAAGTGTTCAAAAAAGAACATTTCATTAGTATTGTTTAATGGATCAAAGCAGGGCTACTGCAAACAAGACCAATTGGTGAGTGCACATATTTAAAAGTCGCTGACAGCACTTCATGCATATAGGAGTGATATGTGGAGGTTGTTTGGCCTTGATGTCTGTAAAGTAGTAGCTCCCCAAGAATTTTAGTCTTGGGGAGTTTTTGGTTCAGTACTGATATCAGAATTCCCATAGACTTTGAATGCACCACACCTGCACAGCAGTTAGTCACGGCTCCTCCCTGCTCAGAGCTAGCGTGCTTTTCTTTTAAGGCCTTGGTCTGCATGGAGAGAGGTAACTTTCAAAACATTCCCATTTGGTTTTGAAATCTTAAGATATCTGTATAAAACGCGATTTTGATTATTATATTTGTATTGTAGAAACAGGAGATGTAATCGGTTGAGCAGGAAGATTTGCTGTATTATTGTGTTGAAGAATATCCTGGTGAGTTCACATGAACCTGTGAATGAAATATATATATTTTTTGAGATGTAAAACCAGTCAGGATATAATGTTTTGTAATATATGTAATTTTACTAGCTCTTTTGATTTATTGAATGCATTAGCACAGTGAGAAGGAGGCTAACACACCCCCCATGTGCTCTTCTAAAAAAGAAAATGCACTTTCAAGCTAGCTACATCTTGTGTGATGTTGCTGTAAAACCCCCACAAGGGGTTAACGTAAAATTAACCCTTCATAGGTGTCCTGGATTGTTTTTTCCAGATACAAGTATTGACTACTGACCATAATGATTTCTTAGACAGTGAACCACATGTAAATTGATAATTTTACTTTATATTTTTGTCTGTATAAATGTGGTAAAAACCAATTTATATTATGGTGATTACATGATTTATTTTCCAATTGAAGTAATTGCTCTGCACATTTGTGTGCAGGCTGTTTTTTTTTTTACATAGTTGCAGAATCTGCTGTTACAGCTGAGCGGTTCATTGTATGGACTGGACTAGACTCCACCAGAGATGTTGATGCAGAATGTTCCCAATGTGAATGCCATCCGGTTCCCTGGAGGGTGGTAGGAAAAACAAGGAAACTTAAGGATTTTTCTTCCCTTTCTTTCTGCGGATTCATAATTTTTTTCTTTTCTGAGATCTCTGACAATTTTTGTTGTTACTTTGTTTAATTTTTTTGATCAGATCTGATAAAACCACTTGATGCATCAGATTTATTTAAATTCAACTGAAATGGACAATTTTTTTTTCTGGTGCACTTATGGACCCTGGTATATCATACTGATACAATTTGTCAGACTTTTCTGATGTACTGCTCAAAAATACTATGAATTTACAGTATCTCTCTGTTTGGTTAACAGACGCTGTTCTTCTGGAGTTTCCGTAGACAAGTGTCTCTGATGTGCGCACGGCCATCAGACGAAAATGTAACAATGAGCAGTTCAGCCAAAAAAAGGAAAATAATGTGTGGTGGGCGTGTTTTTGTATGGTGCGAGGGTTTAGGGGTGCAATAATAAGGAATGTTGTTTTTCATTGTTCAGTATTCCTCTGCGTTCTTTAAAGTTTATTTGTAATGTTTAGGTCTGCTGCCTGAAATTGACATATTTCTACAAAGTGTACTAAAGTACCAATATTTGAAAATGTGTTGTAAGTTTTATAATGAAAATGGTTAACGTCGATATGTAAATGTTTATACATTCTGAGATAGTACAAGTTATATTATTTGTAATGTACTATAATTTGGACATGTTTCAAATACATTAAAGTATATTTTTTCATCTGCACGGAAGTATATCCACAAGTCTTTCAGCATTTAGTATACTGTTAATACATTTGCAAGAATGTGCAAGGTAGAAAGTAGTATAGCAATGTAATGATAAAGTATATTTACTATTAACTGCAAAGTATGCTTTTTTAGTAATTGGAATAAGCCAACAGTATAATTAAGCATATTATTACCACAGTAAGAGTATATTAAAAGTATAAAGCTTATATATTTTTAAGACACTAACAAATCATTTTTAATGTAGTTATAATACAACCATAGTGCACTTTAATTTGACTAATTAAGCATATATTAGTACATATAAACTCATATACTTAAAGTATACAAAATATACTTTAAGTTGTTCCACTTTAGCACATCAAAGTACACTAAATACACTTCAAGTTGAGCTTGTCCACAATTTAATTACAATTAAAATATATTTAGTACAAAATTAGTTGTTCCAAAATAGCATCCTTCAAGTTAACTAATCATAAACACACTTAAAGTATAGTAATGATTAGTGTGCCTTCAAGTACACAAAAGTATGCTAAATTTTAGTACACTTAGCACATTTATTTTTCAGCAGGGCAGTCCCTAAAAAAATTATATATATATATTAATTCATACAATTTTTTTTTATTGGTTAAACAATATATATATATATATATATATATATATATATATTGTTTAACCAATAAAAAATATTGTATGAATTAATTTAACCTACAAATATAATTTTTTCTATGTTTTTACACTTTAGTTTTATTCCAATTTGTCTAGATCATTTTAACTTCCTCTCATCTTTAATAAACTATGTGCATAATCACAAATATTTATCAATAGGTTAAAAAAAAAAAAACTACAAAAACTGTTTAGATTTGTGAAGAACATTTGACATACCCGGCTAAGATGAAAACAGCAGTACTTAGAACCAGATAATTAGTCTGATAATAAAGCAGGTTGCTGATCAATCTCTCTTCAAACTCGCGGAAATTATTGGGAAAGGCAAAGCCTTTCAAGCCAGGAAAGAAATCACTCCACTCTTTGAGCGGCGACATCCTAGAAGCTGTTCTGTCTGACAGCCCCAGACAGCAGCGCCTGAAACTTTAACTACGAAATTATCGCGAGAACAGTTTAAATCCCGCCTTATGAGACTTGGAGCTCTCACCCATTGGTCGCCAGCAACACACGTTTGTAAAACCTTCCAGCTCCGCTTCATGAAGACATGAGCGATAAAGATAATATTCGGTGACAGCAGTATCTTTGATTTATTATGTGTCTACTAAAGTTTTCGGTTGTTTCTATGTCTTATTTGTTATTGAATTTTCGATAAAACGTTGTTTACACACACGTGCTGACAGTAGCAGCTGCTTTGAGAACGTTATTAACGAGCTAGCTATTAACCTAGCTGGTTATCCAGCTAGCATGTTAGCCTGCTAGCTCAAACTTTATGGCAAAGGGGCCCAAGTTAAATGGACTTGTCTCGTTCTCTTTGTTTGTAGATGTGGAGCACATTAGTCAAACCTGTTGGGATTAGACTGAGTGTATGGCGAAGTTTGTTTACCATGAGGCTGAAGACCAAGGAGTTCCAGTCTCTCTTCACTGATGGGCTGAATGGAATAGCGGGTGAGTTTACTCTATTAGACAGCACTCATCTACTAGACCTTCTGTTTTTCCTCTTTCTTTTGCTATTTAGCCTTTATTTTTACTGTTGTAAAGTGAGAGAGCCGGAGAGCCACACATTTTTTTGTAGCATAACTGGTTTTGATTCAATCATTTCACATCTACAAAATAAAATGATTTTGCACTACCAAACGCTACGAATATCTAAACTGATTATCCATATATTCTAATATAGTAGAAAGAGAGATAGATGATGTCCTTCACTATTTGACCAATTTTAATTAACAAAACATATATAATATCATTGGTTTGTCCACAGCACTTTGGTCATGTGGGTAATTAATTACAGCGTTCTTTATTTAATTGTGAAAATATTACCGTTAACTGTCAATCCAACCATCTTCTCAGCAAACATTATCCCGTCAGGGTCACGGTGGAGCTGGTGCTCATGTCTGGCAGTCTATGGGTGAGAGATGTTGTAGGGCAACAGAGAGACACACAAAAGCATAAAACCAAACACACATATCTAAGGACAATTTTGGGAAGCCAATTAACCTAACAGTCATGATTTTGTTCTATGGGAGGAAGCCAGATAGAACCCACACATGCACATGCTAACTCCATGCAGAAAGACCCTGGGTCACCATGCAGCCCTCCACAGTTCATTATTAAGGGCAGATTATACTTCTGCAATCGCACACATCAAATGTCGCTTGGGTCTGGTCACGAACCAGTTATGCTGGTATGCTTCTGCACCGCCGGTCTGGACTTTGTAGAGACGCACAGCAGTTTCCCGCCAAAGCGCAAGGGGGAGCCTATTCGAAAACTCGCAAGCACTTCGGCGGCGCCAGCTGGAGTCTTTAACTTCCAAAACAACAATGGCGCGTCTGCAAGATGGAGATGGATCTAGAGTTGCTTGACATTGAAGAGGAACAGATTCTGTTTATGGAGTTGGCAAAAAGGCCAATTAACCTTTCGTTGTAGTTGTCCAATATAGTTGGTCCTCGGTTTTCGGTACCGAATTGAGAAGGACGACCACACAGACAGTCGGAAAGACATACCAAGGACCAATCACAGCTGCTTTTTGTCTGCACACTTTCAATACCAAGGCGTAGTCAGGATTTTTTGAGTTGCGCGACGACTGTTGCAGAACCTTTGCGCACAGAGACAGATTTGACGGTTGCAGAGGATATGCCTCAGAAGCATACATTTGTCTTTAGAACACCATTTTGAAAATTAGATTCACATCAAATAATAAGCAATAGAGGAACCTATGCTTATAACTAACTTGCTGGTTTGTTCATTAATGTGTGCCTAATAATATTCATGATCTAACAATAGCAGATAGTTTCCTGTAAGATTCCTGGTGCAACATCATGGTTTTGATTATGACCAATTCAAACAGAATGTTTTTTGTTAAAATATTTATTCACTATATTTAATCTGTACAACTGAGGTTACAACTTAAATATCAGAAATGCACAATAATTTTCTTTAGCTTTCATATACCCCATTTACACTAGCCTTGAAAAACCATGCCGAGACCGGTCCGAGCTCAGTAACTGAGATAACTTATCGCGTGTAAATGGAAAGCAAACTGAGCTGAACCGAGCTAGACACAACCGGACCTCGCTTACTGCAGACCAGTTCCAGAGGTAGGGGTGGGTATTGCCAAAGAAGTCACGATTCGATTCGAATCACGATTCACAGGCCACGATGCGATTCTATCACGATGCATCACGATACTTGAATTATTGCGATGCATTGCAATATTTTCTCCTCCATGTTTTGTTTTTGAATGACTCGGCACAGTATCCCACGGCCGGAAATGCTTGTGACACAAGGCAGCGTTCGTCAACACATTTGCAGCGACATCTACTGGACTGGAAGTGGTATTGCAATTGTTTTTGGCTGATGTTCGCCAACCATTCATGCAATTTTTCATTTTTTAAACTTAATAATCGATTCTTGGCATCAAGAATCGATGCAGTAGATCACGAATATTAGAATCACGATGCATCATCATGACGATTATTTTGCACACCCCTATCCAGAGGTGGGCTCATTTTTGGTGCATTACCGCCACCAACTGCTTGATTTCCTCCTTGGCAGTACTACCGCAGATCGTCACTAGGAGGCGAGGAGTCGAGGAACCGAGATAGCGTGATGTGTAAACGGTCGTCAGAACCAAGCTCGACCTGGTCAACTGATCCGAGCTGGGACCGGTCTTGGCATGGATCGCTTTTTCAAGCGTAGTGTAAATGGGGTAATAGTCATCACATTTTTATTCTAGCCTCTATTAGGGTCAGTGATCCTCACTATTGTTGCCTTAAGAATCATGTTGGCTTAGCAAAGTCAAGGGAATAACCGCAATATCCCAAATAACTCAGACAAATAATAAAACAACTAAATCAATTGATCAATTCTAAAGACAGAGGAAGCATATACAACATAGTTTACATTAGTACATAGATAAGCAGAAGTGTTTTTTTTCATCCTTAACTCTATATAATTGGTAATTTCTTGTTGCAATCAGAGCAAGATATTCAAGATGAGTGTCGTTTGGTTGCTTTCTATTCATAGTGTTCATAGTAGAAATGTTGACACTCATGTTTGTGCCAATTATGAAATAAATCACTTCTGTATAAGAGGTTTAAGTGTTTTTTCAAAGAGGGAAAGTCTGCTTCATTAGCCAAACTCTAGAAACGATTAAGACCTTCGAGGCTCCATGTGAAGGATATCTTTCATCTGCAGCCTGTTTACTTCACTTTCAGTTGTAGTCTGCTTGTCATGGCAGAGCTGCATGATGAGTTAAGCTATAACATATTCAATAAGAAGGGCTCTAAATAAAATTGGCGATGTCATAATGGCTGTTTGCATCACAGATTCGGTAATTTATTTATTTATTATTCAGAGCTATACCTGACTAAAAAATATTTAGACAAAAAAGAACTTAAGCAGTCACTGATTAAAGAAATTAGGTATTATGAATTTTGTTGCTTTGCCGCACATTTATTTGTCCTCCCTTCAGTTGTTGGTCTCTCTGTCTTTCATTTGTCGCCAGATAGAGTTGAACGGTTATCAACTCAGTGATTGTGTTGACATTTGAAATATTTCCTCATTTTCACCTTCTCATTGGAAAATTTTGCAGGATGCTCACTGGATGCTTAACCAGGGAGTCTACATCAATTGTACATCAAACCACTCGGAAATAATCTCTTCTTCTCCTTCATATCATAGATAAACACTAAACATCTGCTAAAGGAGCCAAGGGCATCGTCAGCAGACTGCCTCTATGTTGCTAGTATCAGGGATTTTAGTGCTTTTATTATAAATATCGTCATACTGTGATCATATGTTTCAATCTCCTTTCCATCTTAAGAAAGATATCCTTCTGTCTGAGCTGGAACCTATTTTTAGGTTGATACCTTTGTTTTTTTCCATCCAGGATTTGTTTGTGCTGTTGTTCTCTGAACCAAATACTTCTCCCCTTAGAATGTAATGAATGTGTTGCTCAGCAGCACTTCCCCGAACTATCAACCTATCCCTGACATTTAGGGCTTCTATTATTTCTACTTCCTGAATATTTTCTCATTGTTAAAGTTCCAAGCAGTACTTTTTGATTTTTGCCACGTGGTGGACAAAGCACTTAGAGTGAAGACTATGATCTGATCATTTGAGATCAAAACCAAATGTTCTTGGCTAATTTAGTGAGACAGAAAACAAATTTAGTTAAGAAGAGTTACTTGAAAATTGTTCACAGAGGCTGTCCGCTAAAGGTTATATGTTAGCGTAGAAAAAATTCTGTCTGGATGTGCAAAACTGTTAAAGAAATAAACCCCACAAGACTCTTACTGCTATGATTCCGCTATCAGTTTGCAGATGCAATGTGGCAAATGTGTTGCCAATAACTAAGTGTAGGAATGTGTAGACATCTAGGGTCTATCTTATACATATATGCAGAGAAGTCATATTAAGCTGCAGCAAGACAGGACAGGTTAGAAATAAATTTAAGCTGATGCAAACTGAAATACAAAGCTTTTCCCTTGATTTTTGAATAATTTAAAACAGAACTGAAAAGGTCCACCCATCACTAGAGGTGAGTATTGGCATGAGTGTTGCGATTCGATACATTTCGCGATACTTGTGTCACGATACGATATTATCACGATATTGCAGTATCACTATATATTGCCATATTTTCCCCAGCTATCAAAATCAAATGATGAGATAAAACAGCAAGTGCTGTATATTTTCATCAGAAAATATTGATTAGGTATTATTATCCATGTTGTTTGGGGTTTTCTTCCACTGTGACTGCCTCAAATACAGATTTGGTGCTGCACGCACAGTTAAAGGGCTCCACAGCGCTTTCTGCCAGAGTGGTGGTGCAGAGCTAGCCCATTTTCCCATTAATGTTTTATGTAACATTTTTTTTTAAATCGATACTAAGAAGTGAAAGATCGATATTATATTGGGCAGCCGAATAACACGATATATCGCCAAAACGATTTTTTTCCCACACCCCTACCCATCAGTGTCTGTTCCAGCACATGTTCAAAATTATTTTATTAATCTCAAAGGGAAGTTAAATCATTATTTTAGATTATAAATATCATCATTAGATTATTATTGTTTTTGTTTTTTTGGTATTATCTCTTTTGTACAAGGGCCATAAACAGTTCTATAGGGGCACTGGCTCTTGTTGGGTCCTGTCTAGAATTGCCCATGTGTTTGTCACCCGTGACCCGCATCACTGTGATGAACGTGTGAATCTGATGTCTTATCTAATATGAATCAATGCTGTACTAGGAGATGAGCAGAAGATTGATGGTTAAAAAACTTATCTTGGAGATTGGAGTTTACTTAGTCTCTTAGTGAGGGCCTCAGCCAGATATTCGAAGCATACCCTCACTTACCTCTTGGGCCTGCCAAGTCTGTCTGGCTTCCTCCTCTTTCAACCTATCCAACTCACCACCAGATGATTGCTCCACCCCTCTCTTCAGTGAAGTGTCCAAGAAATGCAGCCTTAATATGTCACTGTTGTTTCCCACATAGGCAGGAGGGATACTAAGCAGGCCTTGTAATCTATCCTGTTACCGGTACTCAGCCTAATGACCAAGAAACCGTCAGAGACCTCGCCCCTCCCTGTAAGTGTAGGAATGTGGCACCCTCTACTGGGGTGAACCACAGCACCAGTAGAGGAAAATCCAGGCTCTCTCAAGGAGCTTGGTCCCATAGTCCAGGCTGTGCATGGAGGTGTGTGGACTATGTCCAGCCAGAATTGCTAAACCTAAAGTTGTGGAAGGTTGAGCTCCCAAAGTTGAGTGATAGTGCAGGTGGCTGTCCCACTGGGGGATCAGCTCCCGTTCTGGCTTGGCCTGGCCTGGCCTGGTCCTGATAGGAGGACCCCAATCATTGGGCACTCGCCAACTAACACCTAGTTCAGGATTAATACGGGGAGTAAACAATGTTTTTGTTCAAATAAGTAAAGTAAAAACGACTTTCTTAGTTGAAAAAAAAATAAACAAGTAAATGTGTGTTCTTCGTTTTTTCAGAGGTATTTGAAAAGCACCAGCATGAACTTCGTATTGCCGGAGGTGCCGTGCGGGATCTGCTTTCTGGGAAGCGACCTGAAGATGTGGACTTTGCCACCACAGCCACTCCAGAAGAGATGAAGTGCATGTTTCAAGCTGCGGGGATCAGGATGATCAACAATAAAGGGGAGAAGCATGGGACCATTACTGCACGAGTAAGATGATAACGTCTAAAACAGCAAATTGGTGCTTTGTGATCAATAATATTAAGAATTTATATATTTTTGTTGAAGATTTGAACGTTTCTTTAGATTGTGGTTAAGAGCTATGTCACTTGAGTGTCTCACACTGAATATCTTAATATTAATAGTGATACTCGTACTCGTTATGCTTTGTCTACTCACCCATCTCTAAGCTAGTGTTCATCCACCATGTGGAGTCCAACATGTACGGAACAGGTCCGACTTCCCGGCAAGATTGACCAGACTCCTGCTCTGCTTGTATAGAAAGCAGATGGTTTCTAGTAGAGGGCCCTGATCTTGTACTCCTGAAGCGCCCCCCACAGGGAACCACAAGAGACGGGGTTGAGTGTTTTGTTCAGGTCCACTAAACACATGTGGCCTGGTTGGGCAAACTCCCCCTGAGGACAGGGTTCAACAATCAGCCAGTCTCTTCTCTCCAGTACCCTGACATTGCCCTTCCCAGGGAGGCTGAGAAATCTGATCCATCTATAATTGAAGTGGGAAACTTCTTATGAAGTGGAACTGCCACCCCAGACTGCCAATCCAAGGGCACTGTCCCTGACCTCCATGACAGCCTGGCAATATCCTAAGGTCTAAGGTGCTCATCCACCAACAAAGCATTGGCATCGGGGAGATTTTTGACCGCCTCCATGACTAGTTTGGCCCATAGTCTGAACACACAGTTAGAGCTCCCCCCGAATTCCTAAACACAATGGCTGAGCTGGGATAAGACTAGCACACCCCAGCCTACCTACTCTCCTTGCAGGCCATTCAAGAGTAGAAAGGCGTCTGGGCTATGTGTAGAGGAAATCCTGACTATTTCTAGCCAGTATAGTCCCACATCCCATACAAGCTCTTTCCCCTCCACCTCTGACTGCTGCCCAATCCTCTTGCCAACAGTCCTTCATGGTTCCCCTTGCAGGTGTTGGGGCCCGCTGAGGGATGGCCTCACGTCACTCCTTCAGGCTTGGCCCAGCCGGGTCTCTTAAGGAGGAACCTGATCACGAACACCGTTTGCCTGAACCATCGTTCAGGGCCTGTTTGCCTTGAGAGCCCCTAACAGGGGCATTAAATAGGCAATAAACTGTTTTCTGTTTTTTTTTTCTTTATTTTTTGGGATTCCACTCCTTATCAGTCTGCATGAATCTAATTCCTGCTGCTAAAGGGTTACAGATAAATAATTCTTATTTGTTTAAGAAGCAAAACGAAAATGCTTTGTTTCTGCAGGATACATTAACGAAAGGAATGCTGCATAGTCAGATGTTTTGGATGAATGACATCTGGCAGAGAAACTACTATAAGATCTGAAGTCCTTTAGATATAGACTACTACTAACATGAGTCTCTCCGGGAAATATCAGCAGCCTTTATTACTTTACGCCTGCCAGGATATCCTCGAAAATACATCTGCCTGGTCAGTGAGGGCAAGATTCCTCCTTCTACTTAAAGAACTGTCACTGCAACAGTATTTTCAAATACGCTTTCTTTTTCCTCCCAGAGTACGGAGGGTTGACTTGGTGAGACTCTTCTTATAAGAGAACCAGAGTTATGAAATTAAGTTCTCTTTCATAACATTTGTTTTGTGTCTTATGTTGGAACCAAAAATATTCCAACATGTGTATTGCAAAGCAGATCATACTTTGCACACACAGTGCAATTGATATAAAATTTAAACATGCAAGAGGATGCCCAGCTTGCTGTAGTACACATCTTTTGCAGAGATAGAGCTAAAGTGTAAGGTAGTATGGACACACTGGCCCCATGGAGGTCCAAGTCCTTTAGTGCTATATTTTAATGAAAGGACTCCACTTGGACAGAAGGTTTGCTCTTTCTTCAGCAACGACACTTCCTGTGGATATCATTGCTATAAATTTGACTCAAGTAAAAGCAGCAATACTTGATAATTTTCCAGTAAAATAGAGTGGGATGGCATTCTTTTAAAATTACTTGGTTTAATACAACTAGGATGGATAGATGAAGTGCTTTTCTAGCCTGATAAACTAGACTAAAGGTGAGATTAAGTGTGTAATTTAGTCTGGCCCCGATGAATGAGACATCAGAAGGTTGTTGAGAACAACCCGTTGTTTTTCAAACCATGTCTGGGCCTATTGGCCAACGCTCTGTCCAATGAGCGCAACTGACTGTGGCGTAGTAAGCACGACAGAAAGCTGGTGGGGGTGTGTAAACAAACAGTCTGTCAGTAAAACAGCGAATTGTCCTTCTTAAAAATGAATGAGCGTAGAGCCTGTTCCTGCTCAAGTTTCAACGAAAACCCAAAGTCTAATCTAGGGCTGGGCGATATAGAAAAAAAGCTTATCGATAAAAAAAAAATGCATATTGATCGATATCGATAATTATTGAAAAGATTTGAAACCATATTTTATGCGCAGCTCTGCCTGGACTTTTTATAATATTGCTAAATGATTTAATTTTAATAAAAAACACAAACACAGACTTCGAATTAAATCTTTATTTAACCAACTTTTTTAACCATAACAGAATTGTTTTAAAGAAAAATAACTTAAGAGACCTGAGTTATGTTATTAAATACTGACAAAGAATAAACTAAAGTGACCAGAAAAGTGACCAAAATAAACATAACAAATAAATAAATGCCCCGCCGCCCCCGTTTCCTGCTTTAACCTGAGTTATTACTTTGAAGTTTCTGGCCCCTCAGCATTTTTATCTCAATTGTTAGAACTACGTGGGAAACTGCCCAGAACTGAAAATATATATATATTTTCCCGAAATTCCCGAAGATTCCTCGGAGGAGAGCCGCGTCGGGGCCTACACAGCTCGTACTCCTGCGGGTGTGAGCGGCTGAGATGAAAAAAAAAAAAAAAAAAAGTTGGTTGTGTTATCAGACTTGGTTTTCACTGGTTCCCTACACATTTTACAGATGACTGTGGTTTGTTTTTGGTCCGACTTGCCATGACCGAAATATTGCCAGACTGCCGAACTACAAAAACCCTTCTTTGAAACAATTTCCTCCGCCTCTCCTTGCTGCGACATCTTCATGTGCTCTGTGTTGTGGTTTGAGAGGGCGGCACTTGGTGATGGCGTGCCTGGGTCCGCGATTGTGATTGGTTGGGAGGAAGCAGTGACTAGCATAAACCTACATGCTAGGCTACAATGAGAAGGAAGGAAAACTGCGTTTCTTTTTTATCGACCCTCTTTTTTTCTATTGCGCCACACGTCTATCGATCGATATATATCGTTATTGAATTATCGCCCAGCCCTAGTCTAATCCTTCCAAAACCGATTCCAAAGCTGAGTCAAAAATCGCCATCAGAGCCAGCAGTCCTTCACACACGACTATGCTGAGAGAGGGCCGCTGCAGACGGGCTGCTGTTAGCCCTGGCTGCCGTTACCCTCGGAGGTCTGCTGGTTGCCGCGGTCCTCTCAACTTCTGAAATAGTTTTTTTAATTACTAATTAAATTTGTAAATGGCTTTAAAGTATAATAGCCTCGCCTCAAATGATCTTAAAACGTACTTTTATTGAACAACAGCAACAGTAAATAGAACTTTTAACTTTCAATGGAGCGCTACATTAAAAGCTGCTGCCGCCGTAGTGCATTCTACTGTTCAATAGTTCTTGCCATCCTCCTTGTTGTGCTTACTCCAGCGTCGCGCAGCTTTGTCATCACACCCTCAAAGCCCCGCCCTCTTTGCATCCAAAAATTCAAAACACATCTCTGCGTTGTGATTGATCAGTTCTAGACCAAACTTGCAGGCAAAAAAGATTTTGGCCGATGGCCAGTGGGGTTAGTTTGCTAAGCTAGTGCTTTTCATTACCAGTGAGTTATTTTTTTCATCTGTGAACATGTTTGAGTTTGGTTTTTTAATAATTCTGTTAATGTATATTTGAAAGTCAATGTATGACTTTCATTTGTTGGTTTTTATAGTTTTAATTTATTATTACTTTGTCAGTTTCAAGTTTTTGTATAACCATTGTGGTTTTTCTTTCGTTTAATGGGGGTGTCAGCAATTGCTGTCTGTTGCTGTCTGTTTATCAAACATCTGTGAGATCCACTTTAACTAAATTACTGAAAGAAATCAAGTCTGAGTGTTCTGTTGCCTTTTGTGTGTCTTTAGTGCCTTACATTTTCTCGTCCTCAGCTGCACAATGAGAATTTTGAGGTGACCACACTACGAGTGGATGTTCAGACAGATGGACGACATGCAGAGGTAGAGTTCACCACCGACTGGCAGAAAGACGCTGAGCGGAGAGATCTTACCATCAACTCTATGTTTCTAGGTAATTCCCCTTCATCTGACTTTGCTCCTCTTAACATGCAGTGTCCCACAAGGGTCAGTTCTAGACCCTTTAATTTCTTTACACATTCTTTTTTTTTTTCTGGTTGCTTCTTAATATCTCCTCACATCTAGGCAGAAGACTTCCAAATTCATATATACATTTTAGACTTCTCCAGCTGGCCATCCACCATGTCCAGAGCTTATCTCTGATCAGAAACTGGCCCTATAGCAGTTTTCTGGTTTTAAATACAAATAAGACAAAGACAGTAATAACATCTACAGCTCCTCATCACAAGTATTATAGAATTAATTAGACAGTAGATGTCTCTTTGAGCAACCAAAGTAAAAAAACTGGTAATCACATTTGAAATTCTAGACGGTGGCTCACAATAGATCTGTTCCAACTTCATGTGTCGTTATTCTAAGAAGCATTACTAAAATATGAAAATTGGTTTCTTAACGACATCAAGAAAATTAGTCATGCATTAGTCATTATGGTTAGATAACTGCAATGCAGACATGTCACCTCGTCGTTTTCATACTTCTCATAACTTCATGTGTTCGAAGTTTTACAGGTATTTTTGACTCTAATAGGTGCTTTAGAGATGTGCTTTACTCACTAAATATAACTGTTGATGAATATTGGATCTTTCTTTAATGTGAAATCCATTCTCAAATTCCTCACTTTCCATCTCACAGGTCTTGATGGAACTTTATATGACCATTTCAAAGGCTATGAAGACCTGCAGAACCATAAAGTCCGGTTTGTCGGCAGCGCTGAACAGAGGATAAAGGAAGACTATCTGAGAATATTGAGATATTTTAGGTAGGTTACCTCCCTTCATCAGACAGTAATCACTTGTCTTGATTTTTGTTTTTTTTTAAGAACTGTCAATTTCTTTCAGGTTTTATGGAAGGGTGGCTTTAAAGCCTAATGAGCATGATCCTGAGACTCTGGCTGCCATTAGAACAAATGGCAGAGGGCTGGCAGCTATATCAGGAGAGAGAATCTGGGTGGAATTAAAGAAGATGGTGGTTGGTGACCATGCTGCTCATCTGCTGGAGCTCATCTATAATCTGGACTTGGCTCAGTACATAGGTGAGGGGCATACCAGTGGATAGATGGGCTTTACTGAATACTAATATGAGAGCAAGTTTTCATACAGGCACTTTAAAAGCATATTTTTCATTTCTACTATTAAATACGTTTTAAAACACGAGTTGATATCAAATCAGCAACCAGCTGCTTTTTGCAAAAAAAAAAAAAACATTTAAAAAGCTTTTGTTTAAAAATTATATTAAAGCTGTTCCAACAGCTTCTAAACAAGAATAATTTCTATATTTCATGCTCATGTTTTAGTTCATTGAAGGCCACAAGAACAGTAGTTTTATTCAGCTGTTTAGTTTATGTAGTTTGATTTTCATGAGTTTAGAAGTTTGTCGATCTGTCCGGTGTCTAGTTAATAGGCTACATTTTTAAAACAAAGCCTCTGTAGAAATATCTAATGTGACCTAAGGCTGATTTATGCTCTGAAACCAGGTCGTCTGCTTGTGTGTCGCAGTGAACGCAAATTCCGCAGACACTCTGCTGCACTTCTCCAAAATTGTAGGTGACCAAAGACAGTGCCGCAGACAGGAGGCCTCTCATTGGTCAAATCTATATCCGCTCTACGCTATGTGTATTTCCTATTTGGTACCTTACCGGCTTGTTTTGTTTGTATGACCGCCATGGCGGAAAACGGCTCGTGAAGATGGACCAGCTGGAAGAGCGAGGTGCGTGAGAACGCTGGGACCATTTTTCCACCTGGATCCCCACTCTTTTTTCACCCTCATGTCCCTATGTTGTTGCACATAATGCTCCCACTTCCTCACTGTCTTGAACGTATTTAGACCCACACCTAGTTCGTGATTGTCCCACTTGCGTTGGGGCGTGGAATAACATAACATTTGACCATGCTTCAAAATTGAGCATGAATCAAAAATATCTGCATCAAGGTCACTGCAACACACTGCTGCGGGAGGATAAGCAGCGATAATGTGTAGGATCCCCATGAACGATTGTTTAATTTTACATATTTATATAATTAAACCATTTTGTAAATTCACATTTTTGTACATAGCTCTTTAGATTTACTTTACAAATCTAACATCCATCAAATTCACCTCTATTAAACCCCTTTCCCAATGCCCGAAGACCCCCACCCAAAAAATTTGAACAATCTGCTTTTATTGGTAGTCTCACTGACCCATGCCGGCATGACTTGGCAAGTGAACCGCTTTAAAATCGCCTCGGCTCAGATCGGCATGTACTAAGGGCAACCATTAAATACAACGTACGCACGTCAATGCATCACGCCAGTCACTTCTGATTTAACAAACCAAAACAACTCTGTTTTCGATAAAAATGGTGCAGCACTGGTAAGAGATTCGGACAGAAAAAATAGTGAAACAATAAAGAACACTGACTAGACTCTGGCCCCCGTCCATTTTGCTCTCCATTATTTACTCCCCTGATTTCCATCGCACCAGTGTGATGGCGTTATTAGACACCCAGCTGCAGGGCAAATGTCCACGCAGCTTGCCAGCAGGGGGTCAGACTCGTCTTTTTGGTCAAATGGTAATAGCGCTAAAAGCCGTTTGTTAGCTTGTTGACCCGATTTTATTAAACCCGGGTTATCATTGGGAAAGCCGTTTTAGTTTCTATTAATGTCAGCGTTGTTCCTTTTCCTGCTATGCCTCAGGTTTGCCTCCAGATGGTGACGTTGATGAGATGAAGCAGGTGTGGCAGAACGCCAAAGCTCATTCCCCCAAACCCATGACCATCCTGGCTGCCCTGTTTCACAGCCCGGTGGACGTGGAGAAGATGGACCTCCGACTGAAGGTGTCCAGAGAGGAGAAGACGCTGGCTCTGTTCCTGATTAAATACAGACGGGAGCTCTGTAAGGCCAGCGAAGAGCCGGACAGCCTCAAACCTTTCACTGATTATATTATTGATGTAAGTTTGTTAGCCAGATGATGATGATTTCTTTCTTTTACATTTCTGCTTTCTAATGAATGCTCTTAATTTTTTTTTGAGGATGGTTGCTTCCATTTAGTACCTTCATAGATTGAATCACAGATTGGATTGAAATCTAGATTATGGGGGTGTAGGAAATATTCTAATCCATCAAATATTGTGATACTTTACTAGACAATATTTGTATACATTCAAAATACATATATCTCAATGTTTCTTTAGATGGTATTTGCATTGATTTATGATATGCCTGAATGAATTTTAAATGTAAAAATGGTTTGTAGGCAAATATCCATTTTATTGTCTCGCAATGTCCTTCTCTATAACTCTTAAACCCCCAGCAACTAGTTGCCAGCGCATCCCCCAAGAGCCTTTCATTCAGCTGCTTTGCATCAGTGCAAAGGAGTTGCTGCAACTACTTTTGCAGAGCTATAATATTATAAAAATTGCATATATATATATATATATATATATATATATATATACAGGTGCTGGTCATAAAATTAGAATATCATGAAAAAGTAGATTGATTTCAGTAATTCCATTTAAAGAGTGAAACTTGTATATTATATTCATACATTACATACAAACTCATATATTTCAGATGTTTATTTTGTTTAATTTTGATGATTACAAATGACAACAAATGAAAATCTCAAATTCATCATATCAGAAAATTAGAATATTACTGAAGACCAATAAAAACAAAGGATTTATAGAAATGTTGGCCAACTGAAAAGTATGAACATGAAAAGTATGAGCATGTACAGCACTCAGTATTTAGTTGGGCCTCCTTTGGCCTGTATTACTGCAGCAATGCGGCGTGGCATGGAGTCGATCAGTCTGTGGCACTGCTCAGGTGTTATGATAGCCCAGGTTGCTCTAATAGTGGCTTTTAGCTCTTCTGAATTGTTGGGTCTGGTGTATTGCATCTTCTTCTTCACAATACCCCATAGATTTTCTATGGGGTTAAGGTCAGGAGAGTTTGCTGGCCAATTAAGAACAGGGATACCATGGTCCTTCAACCAGGTACTGGTAGCTTTGGCACTGTGTGCAGGTGCCAAGTCCTGTTGGAAAATGAAATCTGCATCTCCAAAAAGTTGGTCAGCTGCAGGAAGCATGAAGTGCTCTAAAACTTCCTGGTATGTGGCTGCGTTGACCCTGGACCTCAGAAAACACAATGGACCAACACCAGCAGATGACATGGCACCCCAAACCATCACTGACTGTGGAAACTTTACACTGGACTTCAAGCAACGTGGATGAAGTGCCTCTCTTCTTTTCCTCCAGACTCTGGGACCTTGATTTCCAAAGGAAATGCAAAATTTACTTTCATCAGAGAACATGACTTTGGACCACTCACCAGCAGTCCAGTCCTGTTTCTCTTTAGCCCAGGCAAGACGCTTCTGACGCTGTCTGTGGTTCAAGAGTGGCTTGACACAAGGAATGCGACAGCAGAAACCCATGTCTTTCATACGTCTGTGTGTGGTGGTTCTTGAAGCACTCACTCCAGCTGCAGTCCACTCTTTGTGAATCTCCCCCACATTTTTGAATGGGTTTGTTTCACAATCCTCTCCAGGGTGCGGTTATCTCTCTTGCTTGTACACTTTTTTCGACCACATCTTTTCCTTCCCTTCGCCTCTCTATTAATGTGCTTGGACACTGAGCTCTGTGAACAGCCAGCCTCTTTAGCGATGACCTTTTGTGTCTTGCCCTCCTTGTGCAAGGTGTCGATGGTCGTCTTTTGGACAACTGTCAAGTCAGCAGTCTTCCCCATGATTGTGTAGCCTATAGAACTAGACTGAAAGACCATTTAAAGGCTTTTGCAGGTGGTTTGAGTTAATTAGCTGATTAGAGTGTGGCACCAGGGGCCATCAATTTTGAACCTTTTCACAATATTCTAATTTTCTGATATGATGAATTTGAGATTTTCATTTGTTGTCATTTGTAATCATCAAAATTAAACAAAATAAACATCTGAAATATATGAGTTTGTATGTAATGTATGAATATAATATACAAGTTTCACTTTTTAAATGGAATTACTGAAATCAATCTACTTTTTCATGATATTCTAATTTTATGACCAGCACCTGTATGTATGTATGTATATATATATATATATATATATATATATATATATATATATATATATATATATATATATATATATATATATATATATATATATATATATATATATATATATATATATATATATATATATATATATATATATATAATTTTTTTTTTTTTTTTTTTTTTTTTTTTTTTTTTTTTAGGATGAATTGTATCAGGATACAGTGGGGCAAAAAAGTATTTAGTCAGCCACCAATAGTGCAAGTTCTCCCACTCAAAAAGATGAGAGGCCGGTAATTTTCATCATAGATATACCTCAACTATGAGAGACAAAATGAGAAAAAAAATCCAGAAAATCACATTGTCTGATTTTTAAAGAATTTATTTGCAAAATATGGTGGAAAATAAGTATTTGGTCAGTTACAAAAAAAGCAAGATTTCTGGCTCTCACAGACCTGTAACTTCTTCTGTAAGAGGCTCCACTCGTTACCTTCATTAATGGCACCTGTTTGAACCCATTATCAGTATAAAAGACACCTGTCCACAACCTCAAACAGTCACTCTCTAAACTCCACCATGGCCAAAACTAGAGAGCTGTCAAAGGACACCCGAAACAAAATTATAGACCTGCACCAGGCTGGGAAGTCTGAATCTGCAATAGGTAAACAGCTTGGTGTGAAGAAATCAACTGTGGGATCAATTATTAGAAAATGGAAAACATACAAGACCACTGATAATCTTCCTCGATCTGGGGCTCCACGCAAGATCTCACCCCGTGGGGTCAAAATGATCACAAGAACGGTGAGTAAAAATCCCAGAACCACACGGGGGGACCTAGTGAATGACCTGCAGAGAGCTGGGACCAAAGTAACAAAGGCTACTATCAGTAACACACTACGCCGCCAGGGACTCAGATCCTGCAGTGCCAGACGTGTCCCCCTGCTTAAGCCAGTACATGTCAAGGCCCGTCTCAAGTTTGCTAGAGAGCGTTTGGATGATCCAGACGATGACTGGGAGAATATCATATGGTCAGATGAAACCAAAATAGAACTTTTTGGTAAAAACTCTACTCGTCGTGTTTGGAGGAGAGAGAATGCTGAGTTGCATCCAAAGAACACCATACCTACAGTGAAGCATGGGGGTGGAAACATCATGCTTTGGGGCTATTTTTCTGCTAAGGGACCAGGACGACTGATCCGTGTGAAGGAAAGAATGAATGGGGCCATGTATCGTCAAATTTTGAGTGAAAACCTCCTTCCATCAGCAAGGGCATTGAAGATGAAACGTGGCTGGGTCTTTCAGCATGACAATGATCCCAAACACACCGCCCGGGTAACGAAGGAGTGGCTTCGTAAGAAGCATTTCAAGGTCCTGGAGTGGCCTAGCCAGTCTCCAGACCTCAACCCCATAGAAAATCTTTGGAGGGAGTTGAAAGTCCGTGTTCCCCAGCGACAGCCCCAGAACATCACTGCTCTAGAGGAGATCTGCATGGAGGAATGGGCCAAAATACCAGCAACAGTGTGTGAAAACCTTGTGAAGACTTACAGAAAACGTTTGATCTCTGTCATTGCCAACAAAGGGTATATAACAAAGTATTGAGATGAACTTTTGTTATTGACCAAATACTTATTTTCCACCATATTTTGCAAATATATTCTTTAAAAATCAGACCATGTGTTTTTCTGGATTTTTGTTCTCATTTTGTCTCTCATAGTTGAGGTATACCTATGATGAAAATTACCGGCCTCTCTCATCTTTTTGAGTGGGAGAACTTGCACTATTGGTGGCTGACTAAATACTTACATATCGCAGCACCAAATTCTTATCATTTCACTCTTCTACTTGAACATGTTTTATCTCCTCAGAGCCGGGAGCCAGACTCTCAGAGCAAAGTGTGTGAGTTACTGAAGTATCAAGGTGAGGAGAAGCTGCTGTCGGAGCTCCAGAGATGGTCCGTCCCTCGCTTCCCCATCAGCGGCCATGATCTTAGGAAGATGGGCATCACCTCAGGAAAGGAGATCGGTGCCACTCTGCAGAACCTCCGTGACATCTGGAAGAAGAGTCGGTACCAAATGGACAAAGATGAACTGCTGAGTCACGTGAAGCCATAAAAATTGGCCAAATTAAACAATCTTTTTTTTTTTAAGTTTAATTTAAGCTGCTTTGTTCAAATTTTATTTAATTCTCTTCAATGTGTATGAAGGGAAAATGATTAAAAGATATTATAAGGAAAGTGTTTGTGTTGCATTCTGTTGCATTAAAGGGTAGGTAGCGAGTTGTCTTACCTCTCAGTTAGGTACCATATCTGCCTCAATGGTAGCTACTTAAACTCAATCGCCAGTGGATGGGAGACGCCCACGGACGTGGACTTTGTCAGTTGCTGTACCTGCTTATAACCCATTTACCCTACCCTCTGAAACCGATGCGTGGTGAATTCGGACCGAGCTTGGATGCTGGTGAAGATTCTCAGTCATCCAGGTCATAGTTATTTAAAAAAAAAAAAAAAAAAAGTTAAAAACAATCCACTGGTCTTTGTTTCCAAGTTTGAAGACTTATCACTTCCCTACCAGGAAGCTTTTTCAATTCAAATTTCAGGAAAAGCGTTGGGTTTGATCTTTTATACAGTAGCACATCAAAACCTTGTTTTTGTTTTGAAAACTTGCAAATTGATGAAGGGGTCCACCCCAAAGGGGCATATGAGTACACATCACACTAGCAGGATTCCTTGCATCCTGTCTGCGGTCCATGATACTACAGCTCTGAAGGCAGGAATTACACAAACAAAAAAGGTGGTGCCCATAATATTCAGTAACTTATGTGCCTGGATAGCGTCATCCACCCAAATTTAAATAAGAGCCTCTCTCTCAGCATCATCCCAAGTCGCATGCTCTTTTGATGCCATTTATTGTGAACAGGATGAGAAGAAGTCCACTGCTCAATTCAAAAGTAGAATCAATCATGGTTTCAAGATATTGGATTTGATCATAATGAGTTCAGATGTACAGGCATTTCCTCTAAAATCAATGGACCTGTCTTATGTGTTTGATGCATTGAGCTGTAGGAGTCCTCACATCACCTGGCAAAGTCATCACTTACAGGACTGTGGCCGTTTTCTGTTCCATAAAGCAGGCTCCTAATAACACAATCATCATTTTTGCAGTACTTTGCAGGGATTTTTTTTGCATTGCCCAACATATTTTTTTTATTTTCCATGTCCTCATCCCCACTGACACTGTACAATATATGCTATAAGATATGCTTCTTCCCACTCAGGTCTGTATTTTTATATGAGGATGCAATGGAGAATAGGATACAACAGGAGTGACAGAGCAGTGGAGGTGAGAGGAATCTGTCTCTAGGCAACCATGACAGCAGCTGATGCAAAGCTAATGAGGTTCTGCTTAGAAACTGCCAGGACAATTTATCTGTCTTTAGTAGATCATATGATTTATTTTAATTTTAGTCAGATTTAGTATTGATGTGGAATTTCTTTTATTTTGCATAAGTAAAACTTTTTTCTAAATGGTGGGCAATGGCAACTTAAGAAACTGCTGACAGCAGGGACACACAGTGACACTCACTACCCTACAAGGTAACAGTAATTCTACTGTACTAGCTAGGATGACACAGCGTGCAAACAAAGATCAGCATGAAGATGGTGAAGGACGGGCACACCAATGATAAGTGATTGGAGTAGAAAACGAAAAGAGAAATAAGGACTTTAATAAGAGCTTAATTTTTATTTTGAACACAATAAATCTTCACCTAAGACGAATGGTATAAATGTCCAAATCTACTTCTGACTCACTTAAATACAGAACAATCATGCATAGTCACTGATTAAAGTAATGAGGTGTTATGAATAGTGTTTCTTTGCCGCACCTTCATTGTCCTCTCTTTAGATGTTGGTCTCTCTGTCTTCCATTTGTTGCCAGCTAAATAGAGTTGATTGTGTTGACATTCTGTGGTTGACTAGAGATATTTCCTCTTCTTTTCTCTGGATGTGCAAAGTGCTAGAGGCATAAACCCCACGAAACCTGTAGCTGTACTTAAAATTAATGGTGGGAACACATTTAAAACATTTTTAATAATTTTTTAAAAGTTAAAAAAGAAAAGTCTCTTTCAAGTTACTTTCTCTTCAAAATAATTATGTATTTTTTTCATACATTTTACAAGTAAAAAAAGATAAACACACACAATACACACATGTTGAGTTGGCTGGAAAATTATTAAGAATATATTTTGCAAAAGTCACCTCAAAAACAATGGAAAAGACACAAAACATACTGAATAATCTCACTAAACTCCGACCCAGAACCACAACAAATCCTGGGCAGAGGAAAAGCATTGGCCAATGCAAGGTTATCGGTAGTGCTGACCTCTACAGTATATAAAGGCTATACTTAAATAGGGTTCGGGTTAAGATTTAATTTCAATCTTTTTTTCCTACACCACCTTTTAAATTAATAAAACAAAAACCTAATCAATTTTTATCAAGATTAAATTATAGGAAATACTTATACTGTGATGCATTTTTCTGCCAAATTGCCCAGCTGTTATGTTTAGTGAGGATTTTAAGGACACTTGAGTCTGTTACGCTGAAAATGTTAAGGGTAATAAGGATAAAAGTAAAATACTTTCCAAATAAATGGTGAACATAGGATTAAACCCATCCCGTTAAAAAGTTAGTGACACTTGGCTAAAACATGTTTACAGCTCACCCCTCCTTGTTACCAAAGCTAGATACTAATGAAATTCCACTCCTCAGCAATGTGTATCACTTTCATTTCTGTTTCAATAGATTAACTGATTATTACTTGAGAAGCAAAACAAACAAACTTTAGAGTTCTGCAGAAGAGATTACCAGCAGGAATGTTGCATAGCCAGATGGTTTTGATGAATGACACCTGGCAGTTTTTTCCAGAACATGTTGGTCATGACTACTACTTACTTCTGTTTCTATAAACATGTATGCAGAATCATTCCTCCTTTAGTAAAGCAGATGGTACGCTTGAGGAAAAAACTCTAGAAGGTTTAAATACACAGCTATTAAATAATATTGGTAGATGTCAGCATTTGCTTCTCGCCTCAAACTCTAGTTTAGGGGAATCCAAACAAACAGTTAAATATGTTAATGAACTTGTGCCCATAGAGGCTTAAATAATTCAATTCAGTTTATTTATATAGTGCCAATTCACAACACGCCATCTCAAGGCACTTTACAGTTGACCAGATCATAGAGTCAAGTTTATTCAAAGTTTTCTATCTAAGGTTGATTGCATCAACTCATTGACTCGAAGGCATTCCCGCACACTAAGCATGCTTGTAACGACAGAGGAGAGAAAACACACCCTTTTAACAGGAAGAAACCTCCAGCAGAACCAGGCTCAGTGTGAGCGGCCATATGCTGAGGCCGACTGGTGTTCAAAGAGACAGAAGCAGAGATACAAAAAGCAGCTGTAAAAGGCGGCCCCGTCCAGGAAACACACAGCCAGGCAGACGAGCACCGAACCAGCTCCCATGTCAGAGGATTAGGGGAGCACATCCAGCCAGCCATAGTCAGAGAAACAGGACTACACTGGGAAAGAACTGGCCGATCTCCAACATCTATAAACAAGGGTGTTGATGGCAGCAGCGCAGCTGATATTTCTGATACTTTGACTCACTGAAATAACCATCTGAGTGAATGGAGGATCTTTGTCATCAGGCCGATTAAGTCAAACATAAGTTAATCTGTTGTTTAGAAGCATATTTCAGGTTTTTTGAAAAGTGGTGCTGTTTAAAGCCATAAGAACTCAATATCTTACATGCAATAGAAAAATAATTTAATTCATTAAGATATCTAGAGGAACGCTACAATTTAGCTTCATGTCCTGTTGTAAATAGTGACCTCCTTCTGTACAAATAATGCTAGCATAGTGACACAATGGAGACTCTTAAAAGAGGTTTGTGTAATCCCTTTAAGCTGGACCAACTATGCTGGTGTTATACTAAATGCAGCAATACATAGAGCCATTAACTGCACGCACAATATGAACTACTTATCATATTCAAAGCCTTACTTTAAAAAGAAAGAATGTTAAGACTACACTAGAAAAATAGCCAGTTTTACCTAAGTTTTTTTTTTTTTAAATCAGACTGATCTGAGGCTTTCCTCATACTGTTATCTTAACGAACTTGTCCCATTAACCTCTTTATGCAGCAGGTTTGAAGATCAGTAATCTAGAAAGTACAGCACAGTACTTGCCGACCAAAAGTAAATCACAGTATCTATTCAATCAAAATTAGAGATGACGACCGTAAGTTTAACAACAATAAAGGTCAGATGATGATGTTTAAAATGAAAGCTCAGTGACAAAAATAGTCGTTCTGAGCAGCCTCTCTGATCTTCAGTTTACTTCTTTTTCTTGAAATGGACTCCAGCACAAATCTCAGTGGGAGTAATGTGAGAGCAGGGAGTGGTGGAATAAAACTTGGGAGTAATCAGTAGCCGGACAGTTGCTGATACAGCTTCATTTCTTCCACTGCCATTTATGACATTTGGTTTCATTTCGCTTTCCGGCTGCAGGCAGCCGTCTTGCTGAGCTGATGTTCTCAGAGATGATGGGCAGCATCATTGAAGCCTATAACGCAGCGTGTGTGCTGCCTCACATTCTGCAAGTACCTTGATCTTTGTCCTCAACTGATCTAATCTAAACAGCAGCTGATTTTAAGCTTACTGAATCAAATGGAACGTTAGTTCGAAGCTGTGCGACAGCTGAACTGAATGCAATCAGGGCTCCGGGAATAAAGTAAACCGATGTTTTAGTTGAGGTCTATAGTCCAGCTTTTAGCTCATTTAAAAGTTTGTTGCAACATAAAATAAAATCTGAATATGATGACGTTTGGAAATGAGTTCAGTGCAGCATGATGATGGGATGGAGAATGCAATTTTCCACTAAATTCGAACCCTTTATCCCTGTTAGATTAATCTGATCAGATCCTGGAAGTCTTTAATGCAGACCTTTGTATACTGACACAGTGACACAGGTGCAGTTTATCCAATTGAAATAATATTAAATATAATTAAAAATCTAAATTTGTATTTAGCTAAAGTAAAACTCATAAAATGATATGCATTTATTGTACAATTTGTGATTTTTATTACTAAAAGTGTTAGTTTTGTTAATTTGTTTATTATGAATTAAAGTTAGCTGCTGTTTTTTTTAGGTGTGACATGAAGGAAAAGGGTTTGTGATTTATTCTAAAGCAGCCTGTAGCTCGTCTTCACCATGCTGCATCTCTGGAGTTTAGGTCAGAGAAGTTTCCTGGACCAACAAGCTATTGCACTATTGTGATTAAAACAGTTTATGGCAGTATGGGCAGGTGCCAGGTCCTGCTGGGAGATAAAATCAGCTTCTCAAGATTTCCTGGCAGATGTTTGTTCTGACTTTGGCTTGAGTTGAGAAAGCACAAATCATCACTGGCTGGCAGCTACGTATATCAGGAGAGAGAATCTGGGTGGAATTACAGAAGATGGTGGTTGGTAACCATGCTTCTGGTCCGCTGGAGCTAATCTGTAATCTGGCCCTCGCTCAGTACATATTTGAGGGACATACTAGAGGATAGATGAGCTTTACAGAATACTAATACGAGAGCAGGTTTTGATACAGGTACTTTTCAAAAAATTGTTTTGAACTGCAAAAAGATTAAGCTGTATTAAAACAAAGCCTAATATTCAAAAATTTGTTTTCAAAAAAGTCTTTTGAAGCAGTTCCAGTCGCTTCTAAACAAGAATAATTAGCACACATGTCACTGTAAAATACTGCAATACACTATTTTTTTAATTATAGTTAAAACAAAATCAAATTCAAAAAGAATAATTTAAGAATATGATATTTAGGGGCTCAAGATGCATCATTTCTATTAAGTTTGTAACAATCTAAAAGGTTTAAAATAATCTGAGTATGTTCTGTCTGAATACAGGCATCAAAAACAATAACATATGGGAGGTAATTTATTTTACTACAAATTATTGTAATCCTGCTTCTAAGTTAGATCCCTCATATACCAGTTTAGCAGATTGTCCATGCGTCCTTTATTTAGCCTCAGTCTTTGAAACCAAGTCTCTGTAGAAATGTCTAATGTGACCAATGTGATAGAACCCTGTAAAAATTGTTTGATTATTATATTTGTATTTAATTAAGCAATTTTTATGTAATAAATTCTTGTTTTTTTTTGTATATAGGTTGTTAAAGGAAAGCTCTGTGTTTATACCTGGAAGCTTTCTCTACAAAAACGCTTTAAATAACACTTTATAATGTATAAGTATTAAATAAGCATGAGACATGACAACAGATTTAATTAGTCAGATCAGAGAAGTTGCTTTGAGTTATAGAATGCAGCGCTTAACCAACCAGGCTCACTTCTCGATAAACAGTTAGAGAAACATTTTATATACATCTCCAGTATACCACACATCACATCATTACATCATTATATCATACACGTTTGCAGATTAGGAGACATCCACGGCTCCAGCCTTATCAAAACATTACACTTTTTTTCTTATCTGAGGGACACTGCTTTCTATCCATTCCCAAATCTTTGCCAGGTACAGAATGAAGATTAGAACTATATATCTGGATGGACTAATTAGATAAACTACTGGGGGAAACACAACAGGCAGGTAATATTAGGGTGTAATAAACTCACACATCATCAATAATAATTATCCTAACAAGCTAATTGGGATATCCATGAAATTTTCCTCGATAAGTTTCTATCCGTGTCAGGGTTGCTATGCCTCAGGTTCGCCTCTAGATGGTGACGGTGATGAGATGAAGCGGGTGAGGCTGAACACCAGATCTCACTCTCCCAAACCCATGACCGTCCTGGGTGGGTGGCCTGTTCCGCAGCCTGGTGGACGTGGAGAAGATGGACGTCTTTGTCTTTCTTTAACTGACTATGTCATTGATTATAATAATTGAACTTTATTGATCTCACATTGGAGAAATTAACTCTCTGCATTTACCCCATCCCCTTGGGGAGCAGTGGGCTGCCATCGTGGGGCGCCCAGGGAGCAATGTGGGGTTAAGGGTCTTTGCTCAGAGACCCAGAGTACAGAGTCTGTGGCAGTGGGGCTCAAACTCAAAACCTCAGGATTCCAAGCTTTATGCCCAAACCACTAGGCCGCCACTCCCCTCCAGTCATCAGTTTGCCATTTAGTACACACAGCCAGATAATGTACATTATTTAGAAATAAAGCTCATATTTAACTTTTTACTTTCCTACTTTTAATGAATGTTCTTCATTTGGGGATGATTGAAGCCATTTAGTGCTTTCACAGGTTTATTCACAGGTGGTAAAACTGGTCTAATAGGTTTAATCCGAATTTCGGTTTCAATTTAAATTTATCAACACATGAAACTGTTAAATTGTCGTGTTAATTGTCGATTCTTTGCAGAATTTACAAGTATCTTATGTATCTTTATGGAATTAGAACAAAAATAAAGATGTCACAATTATTGGCAACCTTAACAATCTTTTTTTAAAAACAGTAACTGAAGTAATTTTTTATGTCTGTATTCCATTTTAAATTGATCAGTTCCTCAGGCCATAAATATTTTCAGGGGGATGAATGGATGCATATTAATTTGAAGTGTTCCGTGTTGGAGATCTAAGGATCTGAGGAAAGAGAAGCATCTCAATAATCCATTACAGATATTCTGAGACTCCAAACATCAGTAACATAGATATATGGAATTTTCATTACTGGGATTCAATCTGAAACTGTGCTTTTGGTCGGAGGAGACTAAACTTTAACAATTAATATGGCTGGTGGAGTTAGTATATGAGAAGAACATGTCAGATGGTATATTGCTTTCTTTTAGCAAGACAAAATCGCAAGACTGGCTCTTCATAATTAACAGGTTCCTTTTGTTTTAAAATAATTATAATAAACATTCAAATATTTTACATCAAGTTTTTATTGAACAAGTAAAGAACATTCTTACATTTTTTTATGTATTTTTATGAACAAAATAACACCTCTAGTTTTGATGATCCAGGAGGAATTTCCCTTCCTCTTTGCTTCACTGTTAGATAAAGATTACAGAGAGATATCTGACTTTATTAAGATGGGATTTCTGAGCTATTACCGGCTGGGAAAGTAATTATTGTGAAAGCTCTGATTTTAATTGTAAACAGACTTGATCTTAACATGGGATTTTATTTTATTTTCAAACAGAGTACATGGACCTAAATAAATATATTTTTTCATGCTCCAACGATTACTTTATTTTAAAGATTTTTTTTCTCCTTTTTACCACAGTTCCCAGTAGATATGGACTCTATTGCTTGCTTTGTTCACTTACAGAGTGAAAGAAATCAGGTTAACTAATATTGGCTTGTTATATGCGGCCTTTTCCCTTTTTAAAACTCATGTCTCCTTAAAGTTAGATATAAAAAGTCAGGATTTGAATATATAGAAATAATCTCATTCAGTTTGTGAGCTGCTATGCTGCCCGGTGGTCTGAGATCAAATCGCCTGTCTTCTTATAACTACCTAAATCTTTTATTTTATTTTTTTACCTGTATACTAATTGCAGATATTTCATATTTAAAATATCTCACTCTACAATAAAACTCACGTGAAATTAACGTCTCCACTTGAGTGAAATGTTGAACATGTTGTATCTCCTCAGAGCCGGGAGCCAGACTCTCAGAGCAAAGTGTGTGAGTTACTAAAGTATCAACTAAAGTATTCACCAGAGATGGTCCGTTCCTCGCTTCCCCATCAGCGGCCATGATCTCAGGAATATGGGCATCACCTCAGGAAAGGAGATCGGTGCCACTCTGCAGAAGCTCTGTGACATCTGGAAGAAGAGTCGGTGCCAAATGGACAAAGATGAACTGCTGAGTCATGTGAAGCCTTAAGTTTGCCAATTAAAACAGAAGTATGTTTTTATGTTAATTTAGTAGATCTGTCAAATTGTTATTTGTTCTCGTGATTTCCATGAAGGGGAAATAAACTGAAATATCACATAAGGAAAGCCTTTGTTTTACATTATGACTGCACTGCGGTTAGATGTGGTTAGATCAAATGCATATTATCGAAAAACTTTGCAGATGTAGGCTTTGCATTTCAGCTGGTGTTTAGTGAAACT
This sequence comes from Cyprinodon tularosa, assembly GCF_016077235.1. Taxonomy (NCBI): domain Eukaryota; kingdom Metazoa; phylum Chordata; class Actinopteri; order Cyprinodontiformes; family Cyprinodontidae; genus Cyprinodon; species Cyprinodon tularosa. Next base: position 192,855 of record NW_024038774.1, on the reverse strand, counting down.
GGGCCACAGCAGCGCATTTTATCATGTGAACCAGTGAAGTTTCTCTGGTTCAAAAAAGGCTCATCATTAAACCCTTATGTATCGGCAGTCCAGACATGAACGGTTTATGTCATAGGAAAAAAAATGAAACAATACAATAAATATGAGACATGACTTGGGACTAAGCAATTTTTTTTATGTTTTTTTCACTTTGCAGTCACAAACTGCAGTAGACTCTAATAGGATCTTACATGATAAGCCAGCAGTGCAATTGTGCATATTTGTATAATGGGATAAAAGTGATGCATATAGGTTATCACAAATTTGTTACAAAAACAAATCATTTTGCCTTTGTGTTTATCAAACCCCCTTTTTACTGCAGTTGCAGCAGGAACTCTTACAGTATGTCTCCACCAGCCTTGTTAATAAACTGACATACTTGCCTATTCATCTTTGCTAAAGAGATCCAGCTCATGACCTATCGATCTCGAGGTTGGATCGATGGCGTCTTTGAGCATAAGTCTTTTCTCTTAGTTTAATTTGTCGGTCTCTGCTTTAATCCGACCAATCCAACAGCTATATATTGTTTAATCTAAACCAGTGGAGCTCTGGCTGTATATTCAGGACAGTTATTCTCCTGGGAAATAAACTTCTGCCCCAGGCTTGAATGTATTGCTGCCTCTCACCTGTTCTTTTCCCAGGATTTGTCTGTGTTAAGCTCCATCCATCTCTCCGTCCACGCTCAGCATTTCACTTGCTGTTGGAGAAGATCATGGTGTGTCTCACATCTGATGACGCTTTTTTGTATTTCAAAAGGTTTGATATATGACCAGGGCATCCCCTTTAACAGGTTTGTGTCCCTGCCGCATAGCTTGGGGTAAAAAGCAAGCAGAACTTGTTTTATCTATGGGTGTCTGCTTGCCTAAAGTCCAGCTTATGTGAAAAAGGGAACTAAAGGTTTACTGACAGCTATAGATCTCTGAAAAATCTGCATAAACAAAATATCGGATCCTTGCAAGCTGAGTTACTATGTTGAACTAATTTTAGGCCACAACTTAACGTTAAAGATGCCAAGGAAACAATTAATTGTGGTAAGCATATTGATTACAGATTGTTATCCTGACGTTTCTCTTAGTTTGCCACTATATTACCTACATTCTTTATGAGATTGTTCATTTTGGCTAATAATAGTCCTTTTTTTAATATATATATTGCAATATGGGTTGGACAGAGATTGTAATCTGAGATCTTTAGATGTAGTCTGAGGTCTAATTACTCCTAGGTGGACACAGCTCGATGTTATGAGATGAGGCTTTATAGTGTGTGACCAGTAAAGGAGGGGTTGTCTCAGCAAAAGGTTTGCAGTGTTTCACATATCCTTTGTCCTCTGATATGCCACGGTGCTCTTAATAGAATTCCCTTTTTCTTTTTGTTTCTTAAACTAAAAAATATGACTATAAAATCTAACCCCTTGGTGTTTATTTTGCCCCTTTTCTTTTTCTCTGTCTATTTGTATTTTATAACTTGTGTTGTACCTTGAATGCACCAGTTTATTGTAATTCAATTCAGGCTTTTGTATTATGCATTTTGGTTTGTAAATAAACATTTTATTTTCTGCACATATTCCTTTATTACTAATAAAAAAATGTCCACAGGTATTTAATCCCCCTGTAGGATATTCAGTCAAAATCTGTTTATTTGTGGGGTGTTGCAGTTTGGCCAGATTATAGAAATAGTTTTGATAGTATGGAGATACACTTTATTGCCAAAAGTATTCGCTCACCTACTAAATAAAAAATATTCAACAATCATTAGATGTTCTTATCAAGAAATTTTTTTTTTGTTACTTTAATCATTTATTTAAAGTTGAGCTGTTTATCGTGTTCCAAGAAGCTGGAGCACGACAGCAGGAATGCTGATTGACAGCAGGTTGCATGTTAGTAAAGTGACAGCAAAACATACACAGCTCTCAAGATTTCACTTTTCTTAGACAATTTACACACAGAATGTGTAAAAAAATATCCATTTAAAAACATATAATCATAGAAGAAATAAATAATTATTACTTATTAAAAATAATTTCCAAGAGCCCAAAAATGTAAAAAAGTTGACAAAATAAGTTTCCAATTGATTGATTCAAAGCAACTTAGGCTTTCAGCATTCTTACAGTTTGTTCAGATCACTTATTAGGCAGAACTGTTGGAGTAATCAATTCTAATAAAAATAAACAAATTAATTAGTTTTTCAAGGTCCTGCTGAGACATTAGTAATTTAATTCTGGAAATGTTCTTTTTAGGCTCTTTTAACCCTTCATAGGGCAAGTTAGCATGTCTGATTACTTGCATACCCCTTACAAATGGAGTCCCCTCTGTCCCTCAGTAAGGTCTAGAAGCACAAGATCTATATCCAGCCATTCAGCAAAGATAATGCTACATGGCGGTACATCTTATTTTGGCATTTGACCAATTAGATGAACACTTGAATGATACATTACCTTTAAGTCAAGAAAAAAGGTAAAAAGTTAAAAAGTCAAGGAAAAGGGGTAAAAGGCTAATTAAAAAGTAAAAAAGTAAAAAAAAAAGGTAAAAATGCTAATTTAAAAGTTAAAAAGTAAAGTTGAAAAGTTAATAAGCCTTGTTAACAATTATATTTAGCTTTATAAACTAAAAAATGTTAGTGCCAGTATCAGCATTAATGCCTCTAAGGTGATGTTGTATAAAAAAAAAAGTCATTGTGTTTTTCATGAATTTCTTATAGAAGCACTTCTTTTTGTTATTTTAAATTTTGACACATACTGTAGATGCGATGATCTGTTCCATGCATTCACCCGGTGCTTGAACCAATTCATAATTAACTGGTGACATTGTAATGTATTGCTCTGTGCTGTCTTCATAGATACAGTGATAACTGTGCAGACTATGACATGTTGTTTATGATAATCTGGCTAGGGGAGAGCATGTACACATTAAATAGGGGGGGGGGTTATGATGGATCCTTGGGGAACCCAACATGTGACTTAAAGTAACCTACCGGCAAAACAAAATCCCTGTCTTTCAAGAAGGATTTAAATCAGTTTAGTTCAGTACCAGTAAAGTTAGACCAGTTTTCTAGGTGCTTTATAGTGCAGTGAAGTGATCAGCAATGCAACACTAAGGTCCAATAATATAAGCACTTTATTATTATTATTATAAGGACACTTTTTGTATTTATTTTCACTGTTTAAAAGGGAAACAAGCATAAGCAACATATCTTATAAGCTTCTGTAAGCTGTTTCTTTGTGTTTTACTAAGAGGTGATACTTTAAAGGCTCTTCTCTGCCTTGTGTCATATGTATTCTCTCCTTATCCTCTGTTGCTGAAACTGACTACTGGATCCAGTGAAGTTGCTCCTCCCTCCTGCACAGATTACTTATAAAGCCATCTGCTCTCCCCTCTGAGCTCCCCAGTTTGTTTGGACCAGCTCACCTATGATTGGAAAAATGATCTAATCTCCTACAGCCATCTTTTGACTTTTTAATGAGCCTGTTGAGTTTCATTCTATCTGCTTTGTGTTTATAATATTCAAATGGTTCTACTCTGTGCTGGTTTTGTAGTGGTGCTGATCTCCTCTTAGCAGTGTTTGGAGTGAGGAGATGGCTCGGTGCAGTGCGAACACCAGTAACACCAGTTTGGAGAGTGTCCTGCCTGGGGATGAGCCTCGGGATGAACGCCTGGCTCGCCTGGAAATAGCCCTGCTGTCCATCATCTTCATAGCTTCAGGACTCCTTAACTTAGGGCTGTTGTTGGCGCTGTGGAAGCGGAGGAAGCAGCTCTCCAGGATGCGCGTCTTTGTCTTCCACCTGTGCGTCGCCGACCTGGTGGTCACATTCTTTCAGGTGTGCCCGCAGCTCATGTGGGACATCACGGACAGATTCGTCGGTCCTGACATCCTGTGTCGTCTGGTGAAGTACCTGCAGGTGGTCGGGATGTTTGCCTCCACTTATATGATCGTTGTGATGACCATTGACCGATACCAAGCTATCTGCAACCCCATGGTGACTTTCCAGAGGCGCAGAGCGCGCTGGAACGGCCCGGTGTGCGCCGCCTGGTGCGTCTCCTTCATCGGAAGCCTCCCGCAGGTCTTCATCTTCTCCCGGGTGGAGGTCGCTCCTGGCGTGTATGATTGCTGGGCTCAGTTCGTCATGCCCTGGGGTCTGAGAACCTACGTGACCTGGACGACGCTGGTGATATTCGTCCTACCGATTCTCATCGTGATCGTGTGTCAGGTGCGCATCTGCCGCACCGTGCACACCAACATCCACCTGAAGGCGCACCAGGGGGAGGCGGTGACGAAGCCTCTGTCCTCCAGGGCCAGCTGCGTGGCAGGGCTATCGAAGGCGAGGGTGAAGACGGTGAAGATGACTGTGGTCATCGTGCTGGCATACATCGTCTGCTGGGCGCCTTTCTTCACAGTGCAGCTCTGGTCTGTCTGGGACACAGAGGCGCCCACCCAGTGTAAGAGTCAACAATTAAATCCAACTCAGTTTCCTCATTTTCTCTCTTCACATTCTAAAAACTCAAAGTATTATAATGAATAAGTTTGCAAAATTTTTGCAAAGTTAAAAAAATACACGAATGAATTAAGACACTTCAAAATAAAGAAAAAACAACTGCAGTATCTCAATTCAAGGGCATAATATATAATTACACTAAAAAAAAAGAAAGAAAAGAAATACTACAATTGGCAAATACTTGTTACCTGCTTGGAGTGCAAACAAGCTTAAATTGCAGTGTGTATATTGTAATCACCCCCCCCCCCCCCCCCCCCCCTCAGAAAGCACATTTTTTAATCACCCTTTGCTTCAATTGAAACAAGTATTCTAAGGTCTGTCTCCCCACTATGACATATTCACATTCATCCAGAAACAATAAGTGTACAGAACAGCCTTAATCATCATATGGATTTAGGTATGGGTTTCAGGGTCTGCTTTTCTCTGAGCGCTCCATGACAATTTTGGTGCTGTATTTTTCTTCCATGATTGTCCTGCCGTAGCTCCATCCACCCCTTCTAACCAGCTAATACTCCAGGTTGGAGACAAGTGTCCCCTCACAATGATGAGGCCACCAATGTTTTACCCTAGAGATATTGCAGTTTGAACATGTTTAAAGAGTTCAGATATAATATCGTCTACTGACTTTAGGCAAACTAAAATAGATTTTCCTTCAACAGCAGCTTTAATTTAGCTACTCTTAAATGAAAGGTGTCAGGCTGAAGAGGATACGACTAATAATTGTTTTTTTACAGTAGATTTTCTCCCCTAACTATGGATATCTGAAGCTCTTCCAGAGTCACCATCGCACTCTTATTTCATTCTCCGATTAATGCTTCCTTTGTGCAGCCTTTCAGTATAAGTTAATGGCTATGTTTGGTAGTTCTGAAGTTGCGTTACTAAATTTTTCTAAGTTAGAAAAAAAAAGAGGTAATTTTTCAGTTTAACATAATGCAGTCGCAATTGGTGATGCATCACATAAAATCCTAATACAATACCTTGAAATTTGACAGAACATAGGAAAGTTAAAGGAGCATATTTAAGGTCTAAGGCACTGGATAAAGCCGACTCTCTTTAAATATCCTGAAATATTTTGAAAATACAGTGTTGGGATCAGATTTAACGGCATAGTATATTCTTCCTCTTCAGCAACACATAGATAGTTTTAAAAGTTAAAGATGCACTATTAATTATGCTAAGCCTTCATATTCTATCACTTGTTTCTACATAACTTGCAGCTTTGAAAAATGATGAATTAATATAATTATGTAGAGAAACCATAGATTCAATATTTTCTCACTCACTTTCCAGCGGCCACCTTCACCATCCTGATGCTGCTTGCCAGCCTAAACAGCTGCGTGAACCCCTGCATCTACTTGGCTTTCAGCGGGAAGTTGCCCGGAAGACTTGTGGGCCTCATGTGTGTGGATGAACCTGATATGAAGGAGTCTATGCAGGAGGAGGCTACCATGGTCAGCTCGTTGCACATTAGCCTCAAAGGACTGTCAGACTGCAGATAGAAATCAAAATGACTTTTCTTTTTTTCTTTTCACCTCATGACTACCTGTTGAGGAGCAGGATCAGGTGATATTTCCTAATAAGTGTGACCATATTTCTGCAGGAGGCTCTCTGCAGTAGAGATGATTAATGTGCAACATGAGTTGGGAAATGAACAACTAAAGGTTGGAAAAAGGGCAGAGAAATACCCAAAGAAACATCTTATTCTAAAATTGCCAAACTGAGAAAGTTGGTGTGCCCCAACATTTGAAAGAAAATGTTAAAAATTCTGGACAGAGACGTGACCACTGCTTTGATACTAATTAAAATGTGAAGAGAAAGAAAATAATCATTATTGACTTTGGAGATCAAGTTAAATTACTTTATTATCAAAGTCTACCTTTTCTCTGGTTCATGGAAGTTCTTGTCAGTTAGCTTAAATAGTTTTACATTTTGGCTTATTTAGATGAATACACTTGCAATAGCTAACCCATTATTTCTATTAGTTAATTTAATTCATATAATTGTAAATAAAAAAAGAAATATTAATCTGTTATTATCCCATAATAGGGAATTTCACTCTCAGCATTTAACTAATCCCCTTGGGGAGCAGTGGGCTGCCACTTTTTGCGCCCGGGGAGCAGTGCAAGGTTAAGGGTCTTGCTCAGGGACCCAGACTCCTGCAACAATCTACAGATGTTTCCAGTTGAACATGAGTATTGCTCAGATAGAATTGTATATAATCTCTGATCTTAATACTATGAGAAAACATGAAACTGATAAGAGCTGTTTGTTAGTCAGGGTATCTGCTCAGGTAGCCTGGAGAGATGCAGCTCATTGCTTGCTAATGTAGTTTCACAGTCTCATCTAAAAAAAAAAAAAAAAAAAGTGGTTGCTATTATAGCACCATTTTGGTTTCTGTTATAGAAACCAAACATTTTCTTTCCTCTTTACTGGTAAAAAGTGTCCAAATCTTTGCTTGGCCAGCTGGTTGGCTATGAACTGTTTTTGGTAGGGAAATAGTGTTTTAGGAGACAGATTCATGCAAAAAAAAGTGCTGATGACTGAAGCAAATTAATGATATAGAGGCTTTTATTTCATCAAGCAGAAGAGTGATTTGCTAACATTTTGTAACCTATTTGGTACCTGCCATTGCAATGCAAGGAGCATAGAATGCCGTTGCATTCAACATTATTACCCAAACTCAAACCCAAACCACTTTGTTTATATTAGACTCTAGATGCCTTTTCAAAACACAACCCTTGCAAATTTCAAAATAAAAGCCTCCCATTTATACTGTAATAAAGCATCTATTGGCCTAATAACAGAGAAAAAAGACGGATTTAACAATTGGAAATTGATTCAATAGTCTCTAGGGTCTTTTAAAAACACCACCCATTGCACATTACAAAATAGAGGTCTCTTATTTAAACTTTAATATAGTATCTTTTGACCTAACAACAGTGAAAAAGACTGATTTAACAATTGGAAATTCATTAAGTATCACTGCTGGGTCTGACCCTTTGTTTAACAAACAACTGTACTAGACTTTCATAGTAAGACTCCACTCTGGACTCTTGACCCTCTTGAATCTTGACATGTATTGTTTGTTTTTTTTTGCTAAGTAGATTATTCAGGTAATACACTTTTAGACCAAGAAATTGAAGAAAACAAATGTACTTTAATAACTTTTTCTGTGCATGGGCATAGACATATATATATTTTTAAGCCCATAAAATAACATTTTAAAATCTTTCAAATACACAGATACTTTCATGAATGTGTTGCTCAAAATTTTTAAGAACCAGTCTGTTTCTTAAAATACGTGACCTAGTTGTGCTATACTTTTTAGTATCTGGTAAGTATGTTAAAATATCCCATCCAAGCCTGAGAGAAACTGGTACGCAAACTTTTTTCTATGTAGTGGTTTTCTTATAACACGCCTATAACACCTTCCATAGTTTTCGAAGCCAAGCACACAGAAAATAGAATAATTTAGGAAAAAAAAGTGTTGGCAAAAATGGGACTAAGTGACTGTGGATGTTGCTGAAAAAAATCATATAACATCATATCATTCAAAAAATGTGGTTTACATCATTTGAATACATTTTTCTCTGCAGAAGCTCTGATAAATAATCAAGTGTTGTAAAATACTTGTGTTTATTATGTTGTTCTTGTGTTAAAGGTTTTTATTGTAACTCTCATTCCTCCTTTATAATGTTACACGTGTATGTACCTATATATATATATATGTATATATGATATAAATGTTAAGATCATAATTTCAGGTATGTGATGTGCTATAAAGCGCCGATTTATTCAACATTTCAGCTTGTTACATTTTCTGCCTCAGTCTCCATAATGTGATGATATTTAAGGTGTTGCCAAATGATTCAGCTCTAAATGTTTTGTTTTTTGTGTAGAAACAGTATCATCTTTAAAAATAAAAATCGAATTTTTGGTCTAGTGGGAGTATTTTTCTCTAAGCAGAAAATGGCCAAAAAATAATACATTTATTCTCATCTGCAGATAATGATATTTACCTATTTTCCCTATATTTTGTGAATATGCTTTGTCTAATTGTGTAACTACTGATGTTCTGAGCTACTGTTGTCATGTCCATGAGCTTTCTGCAAACTTATTTTGTACCACATGAGCGTTTTTATTTCTTTGTGAATAAACATCACTTTTCATATTGTGGTGTGTTCCTCTGTGCAAAATAGGGATGCTTTATTCCTCACATCCTAATGCAACATATAATTTGAAAAGCCTGTAGGAGAGGCCTGAAAATATTGCAAAAACATGGTACATGGCAGATCACTCAGACATGAAAGCATAGAGTTTTGTATGCTTTGATTAAAATTACTTCCAGGGTATTTTCCGTCTGGAGCACAATATTACTGTGAAATTGCTCTGCAGCATCATCATTATAGACATCAGCATGGAAAAAAAATACACCTTCATGCTTTCATAACTCTGTGCAAGTGAATAAAATTGCTCTTCGTCTTTTTAGCTGTGTGCTTGACAGCCAACCGAAACGTGGCTCCGACCCCAATCACCGAATGACCGGCAGAATACCTGAGGTGCTTAACATTCTGTGGGGAAGGAAAAGGTAGAGAGACGGTTCAAACATGAAATCAGTTATAAATAAGTCGAGAGACACTAAAGCTGGTCATCTCTTTATTTTTATTTTTTTCTGTCTTGCAACACAAAATGGCATATCTGAAAAACTGAATTTACATAATCGTGAATGTGATGAAATTTAAGAGCATTTCATGAAATGTTACATTTATCGCATCTTCACTATTACTGGACAATGTTTGATGTAATATTTGCAGCATTATACCCGGCTCTACTTTTTCTGTGATGTCACAATCTCATTTATTTGCTGATTTTTTTTTTTTTATATATATACTTAATGCCTTCCTAAAACAAGGTTCAATACTTTAAACAACATACATTCACAAAACAATGAGCAGAATATACCACAATAATTTAGAGTATCATTTAAACATGATGTCTGCAATCCGTATTTCTTATTATATTCAATCCAGTGACTATGCTCTTAACAATAGTTGTTTTCGTCAGACGTAGCTCAAATGAAGCTGCAGATCTATCTGAAAACCATGATCAACAAAAACAGATGAATGTCCTAAATCAACTGAACATTGTTTACAACATGTCTGTTCCTCAATAACTGCACATAAATTGTCTAATAATTTCATCTCTGAGGTTACATCTCAGATATTTCCAGAGTCAAAAACCGGATATATGTGCTATAGGATCATGTGGCTGTAAAGGCAAGCAGAGGTATTTAAGCTGCTGCATTGCTTAGCCCCATACTCTTCTTGTTTACTCATTGCACACACATAACCAGCAGTGCACATATTGTTTCTAAGCCCAAGTAATGTTTTTAATGGAAATATTCAAGGACGGATGGAATCTGCTGACAATCTGAGCAAGAATTACTATAATATGCCATTAGGACCCAGTGATTTTTTTTAGATTAATTAAATATGGAATTTAAATTGTCATATAAATAGATTCTGCCCCTTCAAAGCATGTGCCTTAGCATGGAGATTTAAAACCTTGATGTTCACAGATTAGTGAGCAAAATCTTCAGAATCACCTGCAATAACAGCAGAACAGCAAAAAGCAAAGCCCCTGTCACACTTTGATTATTTAGACAGGGTATGCCTGGCGTACAAAAAAATCTGGCAAAAACGCTGGCAAATGTTGGACAAGTTATGGGTCAGTTTTGTAAAAGCTATGAGCACACTAAAGCTTGCTGAAACACGCTGAAGCATGCTGGCACAGACATACGGCAAGTACCTCTTGACGTCATGGCCACGACTAACAAACTTCCTAGAAGTCATGACGCTGAATCTGCTGCAACTGCAAACCTTCTTTCTTTCCCTTTCTTTCTTTCTGCTGGCGGGTGGTAATACTCTATGTATACGCCCATAATTGAAAAAATACACAGAAAATTAGGCATACGCTGGCTTAATTTTTAAGGTGTGACAGGGGCTTTAAGCATACATACTCTTAAAATCCCGTCAATTCCAGTTTTGCATCTCTTGTGTGTCTTCCACATAAATATGCTAATTAAGAGCAGAGTGCAGTTTGTGGATAAGTTATAACCATATGAAAACATTTGCAGGGCACCTAATCTCATTTTCAACCAAATTTATATACAACATGCTGTGACTTTGTAAAAAGTTCTCTCCTGAACCACACTAACTAGATAAAACTTACTTTGTTTCACTAACCCTCAATTTAACGATGAAGAACCGGCAGCCAGCAGCTGCAGGAGGAGATAACTTGGTCTCCACCTCCTTGTCTTGCAAAAAAAAACAAAAAACACACAAATCTTGGAACACAACAGAGCTTCCACTCAACAACACCATTTTCTAACTGCTGACGTCTCTCTGCTGTTTTCCCTCCTCCTGATTTGTGTGCAGAACACGAACAGGCAGCAGAGAATACAGATGCTGGTGCCTGTGTAAAACCTGAATTGAAGAAACAACCAGCTTTTGTGATTGACAAGACATATTTCTAATAAATCAAATAATTATTTTCATGTTATTATGAAAGCAATTGCACAAATAAAAACATGACCAGACATGCCATTTTTTTGGAATTTAAATGGATTAAGTGTGAAATTAAATAAAAATATCATGACTGCTTAAGTGTAAATTAGGTAATTTTATCAGCAGTTCAGATTTATACCAGCTTGTAGTAGAAAAATGTGCTGCAGTCTGGTGGATATACTGTTCTAAAGGTTTATGAGGACTGTATGAGGACCAGAGATGGCAAAAGTACTCACTTTCCGTACTTGAGTAAAAGTACAGATACTTGTGTTAAAAAATACTCTGGTAAAAGTGGAAGTACTGATTAAACTTCTTTACTCAAGTAAAAGTAACAAAGTACAGGCTTGTAAATTTACTTAAAGTACGTATAAAAGTAAAAGTAGAAACCACTTTTTTCATGCCGTTGCCTACATTTTAAATGGATGTCTGCCAATAGGACTAGATCTCCGTTGTGTTCATTTTCAATCATCTCGTCGTCCATACTACTATGCTAACGCCACCGCCACCAAGCTGCAATGATTTGCCGCCAATGAATACCGCCGAATCTGTCGATTCATCTTGTAGTGGTGCGTCAAATGCAACGTAGATTCCCATCCAATTAGATTGAATTTGGTATTGATGACGTGAAAAATAATAACGGTAACTCCATTGAAATGATTCAAAACTAAAGTAACGAGCCAATTTTTTAAAATGTAAGGAGTAGAAAGTACAGATATTTGTGTAAAAATGTAAGGAGTAGAAGTAAAAAGTCGCCATAAAAATAAGTAGTAAAGTAAAGTAAAAATATCAGAAAAATCTACTTGAGTACAGTAACAAAGTATTTGTACTTCGTTACTTCCCATCTCTGATGAGGACACTGATGATAGAAAATCTAGAAAGGATACTTGAGAGAGGGCCAATACTCTTCTGTTAGCTTCTCAGTTCCCCTCACTATCCTTTGCAGGGCCTCTTGTATTTTTGCCTGCATACCATTGATAACCAGGCTGAGTTACACAACATTAGCACATTTTCAATCTCAGTTCTGTCAAAGTTTGTGAGGTTGCTGGTGGAAAGAGAAGGTGTTATGAAAGTTACACCAAAATGTCAGTATTTGTGTTTTTTTTGTTTGAGCATGTGAGGAGAAAGATCTATGCTCAAGGCTTTAATGCTATCCACTGGCTACTGGGGAATGTGCAGTCAGGCCAAGATCTGTCTCTCTACTTATAAAAAGAGGGTGGTGATTTCAAACATTTTTGGAAGGATATTTTTTAAATGATTAGACAAAGGTGAATGATTTTGTTGTGGGTGGTTTGATTTTGACTTAAAGCTCAAGGGACACTTTGGTTATGCAGCAGGAAGAAGATCAAAAGGACAGCAGCAAGCCCACCCTAAAATGGCTTGGCAATAGACAAATAATGAAGGCTAGTTTTCCTTGAAGACCCTCTAACAGGGCCACGCAGCTAAACTGAAACCCTTTGGCTAAGATGAGTGGGTCAGAAATGGCCCCACTTATCCCAAACATGAAGGGTAGTTCTGAAGCCAAGGGTGGTACAAGCAGTTATTACGTTTGGGGGAAAATTGCTTTTCCACAAAGACAAAACAGTATTCTGCATTTTCACACATTATCTTTGCCTGCAGGTACGTTTGTGTTATAACCTGAGTCATTGAATATTAATAAAAAAGCAAAATCAAAAGAAACCTCTTAGGTTATTATCTCATACAGTTTAGCCATTTGAGACACTGGGGTTTAAATAGACCTTTTTTATTTTTTATTTCACCAAAAAGTAATATTAACGTTTCAGAGTAGCTGGAGACCTGACTAAAGTGTGACAGAAACATTGTGGAGGGAGCTAAAGATCAGAAGCATCTGCTACAATCTCGATAAAGATGATTTAAATGATTAATAAAAAGAAGATAATTCTCTTTGCTACATTTAGATTTTTATTGAATTATAGATAAAGAAAACTTTATTTTTATGATTAATCCTGCTTTACATTATTTGTTTTTATAGTTTGAGAACTATATCTACCAGAAGCTTCCTATCAGAAAACCTTTTTGATTAATTTAAATAATTTCAAACATAAAATTTATTGGGGTAAAAAAAATTGAGCTTAGGAGTTTGTCTTTTATGCCACTCTACATCAACAATTTTGAAAGACTGTGTATAATGTTTCCTTTTTTTTTTTACATATCGTTCCTTGACACAGCCATCAAGTTTTTTAGATCTCTGAGTGAAAACAAGAAGCTCCATAATAAGGCTTTACCATGTTTACTGTTTTACGACCACTAATTTCCAATGTCGGACTGTAGTGAATGCAGGACGAGATGACGCGAGTGCGACTGAGACTGATTAGTTTTGAAAACCGAATGGGGCAAAGCGAGGGAGTCAGGGGTCATGGGGAGAGGAGACACAGGATGAAACAGGTAGAAACTGATTAACCATCTACCGAGAAATTAAATCATTATGAAAGCACAATGCTGCTAGCATAGCTGCAATGCTGATTTTGAGATGATAAAAATCAGGTTGCAGAATGTTATTTCTCTAACTATGATGTTATTTAGGCCTGACGTCTCAGGCTCATGAAGACATATTTGCGGTCAACTTTGACAGAAAAGATACTATCAAGTTTGGTTGTACTCAAATCAAAATGCACAAAAGCATTGGATGTAAATAAATTTGTGAAGCGTTTTGCTGAGCAACATGGAAATCACCGCATTCGGCTGTTATAGTCATGTTAACTTTATGTTATGGCCTCTGGTGAGCCTTTACAGAGGTTTTACATTTTGTTTTGGCACCTGAGAAAATTCGATATTTCCTTTAATAAAACCAAAAGTGTTAAAAGTAAAGTTAAAAATGTCATACTGGTGTAAATTCTGCTTAATATGAAGCAGTGTTGTTGTTTCTTTTTTTGCATATACAGTATGAAACTATCCAGAAATTACCTGTATGAACCTACCCACAAAATGTTTTGTACTTTTTCAGACTGGAAGCAAAATGTATTTTTATGCTGCTAGTTTTCAGATTTGTGGAGATTTTGATGTAACGTACAGTACGTGCCTTTTTGTTGATTTGTTGATACAGCAGCTCTATCTACAGCATATTTGAAATATTGTGGCACTGGGGCTGGCCTATTTATCCACTCTGCACTCCTGCTCAGCTTCACCTCACCTACAATCAGTCCTTACTGGTTTCACCTGTTTCCACCTGCTTTTAAGCCCCATTCAGATCAGCTACCTGTGCCAGATCGTCTTGAACCTACTGGTGAGAACCTTCCAGCCATCTGCCTGTCTGTTGCCCGATCTGATCTGCTTTCTGTTACCGAGCCTGCCTGTCCCTGTTCTGCCTCTGTCTGCCTGCCTGAACCCTGATTGGATCTGTCTCTGGATTTTGGACTCTGTTTACGGACCTGGATTGGAACTGGACCTCCTCTCTTGGATCTCACTGTCTGTAGTGCTGCTGGATCTGCCACACTGTTGCTGAGCCTGAACCCCTCTGGATCACGTCTCTGGAAAGCCCCTCTGGAAACTTCTGTAAACCTGACAGCTGCCTACGGGCCCGTGCCCCAGCAAACCCTGTCTGCAACCGGACTTCAGTACATTACTTAGGTAACTGCCTTTAAACCGGCTCTTCATGCTCTGGACCTCCCGAGTCTGGGGCTCCCGTTATGCTTCCCATGTTCATTTCTCAAATAAAGCCTGTAAAAGTCACTGACCTGTCTTGGTTGTATCTTCGGTCCGATTCCCGTAAATTATAAAATTTACATCCATGAAATGTCCCTTTCATGTTGCCTTAACTGCCTGCCTGTCCTGACCCGACTTTTGACTCCTGCATGTTCTCCGGGGGTCAGCAGCTAGGAAACTCTGGGCAGTGCCTGCAGCATCTTGTTGGCGGCCCACTGGCTGGATCCTTACTCAGTCTCTGGACGCGGACTGAACTCTGCGACCAGGTTGGTGAATCGTGCATTCAAGGTTGTCCTCCGTCAGATTGTTGTGGTCACTGACCTGTGCTTCTCTCCAGCAGAGATTCCTGCCTTGGAGCTGCTACTCTGATCTGCTGGTTTTAAATAAATGCTTTTTGAATAATCCCACTGTCTGTCTCCTCTTGAAAACTGGGTCCTCTGTTCTGAGTGATGACAAAAGCTCTGTCTCTACTTCCTGTGGAAATAATCATTGGCTTTTAATAACCTAATACAAAAGTGAAAGTGAGTTAAAGGTACAAACATACCTCTAAAATGCTAGAGTATGAAGATTTTCAGATGTTATATAGATATATTTATCCTTCATAAGCAACATATGATTAAACTAATCTTAACAGGGGAAAACTAACCGTTTATTAGAAAAACAATACATTATAATGTTCAGAATACCAATAATGTTTCCAGACCTATTGCATCAAAAACAAAAACAAAAAAATGGCTGCTGCTCAATTCCCAAAGCACTTCTTTTATAGGATCAGTAGGGGATGTAAGAAATAATGGCTATTCTGCATAAATGAATGTGCTCACCATGCAAGCATAGGTTGAAAATACTCAACGAGCCACAAACAAGTATATGGTCACAGTACGTTTATTATCAACTCCCAAACTGTCAAACCAAGAGAGCATTGAGATGCTTGAAGACAACTGTTTCCAATCAAATATGCCTGTGGTACCTGTGGTGCATACTAAACATTACATGACTGGATGTGTTTAGGATTTTATGATTCACTTAAGTATAAAAAAAACTCACAAAGCTGCTTTCTAAAAGACTTTATACAAGCAGCTAATAGATTTACATGAAAGGGCAAAGATATAACATTTTTAAAAATGTTTTATTTCTGTGCAAATCCCCAGCCTCATTAAAACGAATCAGTGCTTTCCATCCATGACAGCTCCTGATACTAAAAATAGGCTTCTGTCTGTGATATTTAGGAACATTTCCATTTATCAGAGGAGCTATTAGGGCTTGATGAGGTCAGTGTTGGCTCTGAGACTTTTCACTTGGGGTGAGGTAAGGATGCTATAACATGGCTGAGATGTTATAATATGTATTTGGAAAAAGATTAACGTTTACAATGGTAGAAATATTTTCTACATTTGTTAAGCTCAGTCTATCTCTGGAATGTGGTCTAAATCATAAGTTGTTTTGTCACAACTCACTGTTTGGGATGTTTTCAAAGCTATTATAACTCCTTTTCACATTTGGATTGGACCACTGGATTTAATGTATTTAATTTCATTATTTCCAAAGATTTTCTGTCTGATTTAGGTCTGGAATTTGACTCAACTATTCTAAACAATATATATTATACTTTTATCTAAAGCAATTAACTCTGGATGTCTAAACAGGGTAGTTTTCTCTCTAGAGTCTTCCAGTCTCATCTCTTTTCTAACATCTACTGCATTCTTGAGCTTTACCAACCACTGCCCCTTCTAAAGAAAAAAAGGATCCCAGCAGCATGATTCTGCCATTTAGTCTTTGCTTTTTCTCATAAATACCCCCTTTTTTGCTGTTTTTCCTACACACATTGAATAAAATGTCAATGGCTTTCTTTTATTATGTTCATGGGCCTACTGGCCTCTTCTCTCCGTGCCTGTAGATTTCACTTGTGCCATAGTAGTGATTTACACTGCCATTGTCAGTGGATGAATGGAACACAAGTAATGCAACATTCCACATTGGGCTTTCTAAACCTAAACCTTGCCTCAGACCTCTAAGCTGGTATAACTTTTCTATTGGTGCTGGGTACTAAATCAACCTCCTTATATATATTGATAGATTCCTGATCAATGTCAATAGAAAAAAAACTCTCAATAAAATTGTTAAAAATTCAACTGAACTCAATCCAGAACCTCATGGTATTCTAAGGGTTGTAGGGGAAAGAAATGATTGTTGTGCAATCCACCCCCCCCCCCCCCCCCCCCCCCAAACACACACCACCACCACTAGAGGTGGTAAATATGTTATTTAATGACATAATATTTGGACTTGTGTAATGGGCAGTGTTGGGCACGTTACTTTGAAAAAGTAATAAGTTATAGTTACTAGTTACTTCTCCCAAAAAGTAACTAACTTACTAACTGAGTTACTCTACAATAAAAGTAACTAGTTACTAGTAAAAGTAACTATTGCGTTACTTTTGCTTTTCTCGCCCTGTATCCCTCACCACCCGGCCCCCACCTTCTCGCCGTGTTTTTCAAAAGCCATAGTGGATGACAAAGACAAGTACCAGGGCTCGATGTTAACCATTGCCCGATCCCCTGGGGCAAATAGTTGTTATTGTCGGGAGAGTACAAATTTCATTGCATTTGCCTGCTGGGCAAGTGCAATGATCGCAAAAAAAAAATATTTATCACTCAAAATTACTTTTAAATCACAGACATTCGCTGAAAACGACCCAGAAGCGTTGCCGGTGCCATTTTTGTTGTTTTGTACACATTCTCGCGTGATTTAAAAAAGGCACGTGATTTGAAAAAGCCAGGTGATTTTCCGCCAGATGGCTAGAAAGCGCTATCATATGGCAGTCTTCTGTACAGTGATGCAGGTCATACATTAAAAAAGGTTCATTAAATTTTTTTCTCTTAGACATTGGAGAGGTGCACCTAAATGTTATAGAGCTAAACATGTTAAATTGGTAACCTGTTATGTTATTATTGTCTTGTTGCTGCATTTATTTTGTCAGGGAAAACTAATCCTGTTAAAAGTCAGGGAATTCTGAAATTATGTAAGACTGTGGAAACCCTGCATAAAACTATGTATAATGATTCTCTAGAAAAGTCACATTATATTAATGGTGTTATCTTGTATAAACATACTGTGACTCTAAAACAAAAGTTATTTATTTGTGACATTGACTTCTGTATGTGATTTATCTTAAGTTTTTAACCTGTCAAGTTGTTTTTTTTTAGATTTTTAACATTACAATTTACATTTTTCCAAGCACACAACAGTTTGTGCAGGAAGGATTGAAAAGCATGTTAACACGGTAATGTAGGCTTGAGTTCATTATCTGATGAATGCATATACACACCAGGAACCTGTAAACTTAAAAAATACTGAATTAGAAAAACATTTAAAGAACAAACATGTTTCATTGATATATATAGAAAAATTAATATCAGGAACTATATTTATCAAACATTATACTGGGCAAGTAAAAATTGTTTCTGGGCAAATGAAATGTGAAAGTCACTTTCCCGAAGGGCAAGTGGTAAAAATCCTTAACGTCAACCCCTGAGTACCCATGTCAACATAAATGACATGGGGGAACAGTATCTGACGGGCCTATAACGTTCCCCTCTTCTTAACATGGGGACAATATCATGTGATAAAGAACACATTTATATACATGTTTAAGCCAGAATTATTTGACATTTAAACATGACTTCCCCACAACTTTAAGTAACTGCCATGGTGTTCTTCTTTGCAGATAGTTGAATATTAACCTGTATGCTCATAAGATTCCTATTCAACTTGTATTTGTTTATTGCAAATTATATATTGCTGAATTTATCTGTGTCAGCTGTATATTTCCTGTCTTTGTGCAAAAAAAAACAAACAATAAAATTGTTAAATTGTTAAAGTTTTTTAGGATTGTAATTCACCTCCTAAGTAGAACGTAGAATATTAGAATATTGAACATAAACCAGCTTATTAATCATGCTATTCAAGCTGTAAAAACTGTTAGGCTTTTTTCCTCTTTGTGTGCAAAAGACTCTTAAGCTTATATGATCCAGCTTACTCTCAAAGAATAATAGAAGGCAATATATACAATCCCACCTGTGTTGCAGAAGAATTCAATCTACCTCCTTCAGGAGTCGTACACTTGCAGCTGTACCTCCCCCTAACTCACAATAATGGGAAATACTGGAACAACATCCCTTTGAGGCAGCCTTGGGGATCACTTCAGAACAACGGCTTAATATCTCTTTAAGCGTAATTTTTCATGACTAAAGGCTACATTTGGGAAAATGCAGGTATTAGAAAAATTGGAGGTTGTTATGGTAAAATCTCTACAATTTGGAATGCAAAGCACAGAAAGCCTTTCTTCCTTTAAGAAGATAAAGGTTGGAAAGCAGACAGGACTGACAAAGACAAACAGTGGTCTGTACATATTCAGGGGGGTTGGCGTTTTAAACCTCTTTTTATCAAATGAGAGACTTTCGAAGTCAACAGAAAAAAATATATTTCTGACACATTTCACCCTAAATCAATGACAAATTTAAACATGAAAATTGTCAAAGCTGAGAGTTATTGTAAAAGGAAGGTTACATCATTAAATGGAGCAGCACGATAATCTTATGAAAGCTTTAACATGCATTTAAAAGGATGATCCTGCATTTTGTGCTCTATCAACTGGCGGGAAAGAACAAACCTTTTTTTTGTATGCATGTGTAGAATATTAAAAATAATTATTTAACTAACTACAGTATACTTTAGGAGACATTATTCATGATCTGAAAGATGAATGGTCTTACATATTTGTGGTGCCACTATGTTATATAAAAGAAGACTGGAAATGCAATATATTTCTGAATACAAAAGTTGCACTCATACAGTAGTAAAAATGACATATTGCCTGTGCCTATACTGCGAGCTATTGCAGCGCTTTGTTGAAATGTTTATTTTTTTTAAAGAGAGCCCTCTCTAATAAAAAATAAAATAATTAAAACCACATAACAGAACATTCGAAAAGGTTAAAATGAGGAAAACTGTTCTTGAACCAACTAAGAGAAAAATAATAACGATGGTACTGACTTAATTGGTAACATTCCTATTTATTTGTTGTGGTCCTTCTTGATGTGAAGTGTACAAATGTTTTTGTTGGGTTAGGGTCAGGTCTTTGAGAAGGCCAATTTCAAAAACTTGTTTCCAATCTAAAACAAGTGATAATACATGATTAGGTTATTTTTCCTGCTCGAAAAGCCCACGGTTTTCAATTTTAAAATGTCTTCCAATGGTTTGGAGAGAAATCTATAGTTGGCACTGTATCTTCATTGCATGAAGCACATTTCTCAAACTTTACGTTGTAAAGGGCACATCTGAATTCACATCTCAATTATTTGTTCCCCAAGATCAGAATGTCCTCTAACTCCATGGTTAAATTGATTTATTCATGGAAACATACATTCATGGGGAATGTCATATTTGTTTATGTAAAGCACCTCAGGAGACAAACCTTGGCAAGTTTAAAGAGGGATTAGCTGAAAAACTTTAGCTCCTTCCCTCAACAAAAACACAGGACCCAACAGAACTCAGCAAAGCGGTAAGTTTCAAATAACGAAAAAAATGCAACAACCTTTATTTTAGATGTGTTGATATAATTTACTGGCTTGTGTTTTTGATCGCAGCACTTTTAGAAGATTTTATGTATACAGACTGATTGCAAATGGCTGCATGCACAATCCAGTGGCATTAGTAGTGTTGTACTATTGACAATATTAAACTACACAAAGCAAGATGGATGCAAAGATCTACACATCTTTGGTTCGGTTTGTTAAAGCCTAGAGGCGCAGTGACAGCAGCTGCTCATAAATCATAATATTTAACCTGGATGTACACAGAATTTTTTGAAGGCATCAAACATCTCCATTGATCTTTGTTTTGGTATTCAGCGACCAAAAAGACTTTGAGTAATCTTAGATTACCTAAATGGGAATAAATGTTCAGTTTACTTAAATGTTATCTGTATTTACCTTTTCTGAGCATAAAGGATGTATATCATAATAAAATCTGAAGCTGTTTTTTAAAGCATCTTTCTAATCTTCAGTATAATCATGATATAGTATATCATAATATAATAATGAAGCTAAATAAAGGCTTTTAACAGGGTGGCATGTTTCTGACTGATCTTTCTCCACTGCTTATTCTGGACCGCCAAGAGACAACAATCACTAACTCTGTCCTCCTTTGGCTTCACCATCATCACTTTCTGAGTGAATTTCTCTTCTCTGCTTGCACCATTGTAAGAGTAATGAGAGCTCCAGCAGATGTGTGCAGGAAAACAGTAGGAGATGGGAGACAGAGAGACACAGAGAGTTGATGAAAATGTTTCGCTATTTGCTGCAGTGATGAGAAACTTAGGATCTGTACTACGATAACCTTATGCTCACTATGTCCCAATTTAAACTTATCTGTTTAATCTGAACTGAACTGTAAATAATGCCATATGTTTGCCAAGCATGTTTCCCATGATGAAGTTTATTTTATTACCTTAATGAAATAAAAATTATTTGAACAAGAAAGAGCATATCCGTTTTTGATAAAAGTATCAAAAGCTTCCTCAATGTAGTGAAAGGAAATATAAAATAACAAATCTGTTTCATTTTTCAATGCTCTGTAATATTTAATGCACCATATAATACTTTCTTAAAGAACACAGCTTCTCTTGGTCTGTTTTGAGATGAGCAGATGGAAATTATCTTAGCAAAATGTCAGACAAAATGCATGATAAGTTAAAGACCAGCAGAGGATGATGAACCAGTCTTAAACATAAATTTAGGATGAAGCAGGGCTGTGCCATGGCATATCAATCAGGAGAGGCACCGTGATGATCTCCAAATCACTTTGATATTCATGAATGAACTGCATATGACTTTTTCTTTTCTCTCCTTCTCTGTCGGACTGTGTGGTTATTACTAAAAAGTCGTTCATGTACTGATTTCTGATCCTAACTGAAGAGAACCCAGGCCAAGTCACAAATTTAAGTCTGCAGTTACATTTTTTAATACTCCCCAACTGTTGATCTAACATGTCCATGGTGTTCACAGACAGAATGGAAAACTCAGTATTACTTTATAACATATTTTATTTGTAGCTATACATCTTATATTATGGTCTTGGTTTGATGTCTTGTTAAGTTTTCTTTCAGTTTGCAGTTTCATATTTTTCTTTGTTTTCTAGTTTTATTACTTTAATTCCTGTTTATTTTTTTATTTTGTCCGGATGTATTTGAGTTCTTAGAATTTTCTTTGTTGCCCTCTTGTGTTGGTTTCCTTTTTCCCTAGCTCTTTTCCTAAAAGCCTCTGTTCACCCCTGGTCCCAATCTGCCCGTTAGTCCTCCCTTTGTTCAGCCAACCATAAAAACACCCCTTGTGCAGTTCCTCAGTCCTGGTTCCTCGTCTTGCCTTGTCTCTCGTCATTTTTCCCTGGCTCCTCGTGCTTGTGTTTCCCATGATTTCTCCACGGTTTTGGTTTGTGTATCATTTTAAGTTGGATCTTTGGATTCCTGCCTCTGTCACCGGTGTTCATTATTAAAACTGCAAGAACTCACCTTTGCCTCTCTGCCTCTGCGTTTGGGTCCTCAAACCACAATTAATAGGTTATCTATTCCCACAGAGTTTGACACTTATGGTGGAATGGAGAATGGAGAACATGGGACAGTAAAGAGTCCAATAAAATGAAGGCGGAGAAGGAGTGGAGAAGAATGGCCTTTCAGTGGGAAATGAGGATGTGACAGGGATTGGAGGCTTCTTCAGATAAACACAGTGCATTACTATCATTAGAGGAATTTAAGTTAAAAGGAAAATACCATCCTTTGTATTTTTTGACATCCCAATAAATTAATTTGAAGCTACTAAATTAACGTATTTTTGTCTATTTCATAAATAACTTAACATATTCAAGCCATATTTTACTATATTAAATTGAACACAATTTTGTGAGTTGTCTTGTTTTACCTACAACGTGGGAGCCTTGTTATGTAAAATATCCTTCATCGTGAAGACTTCCAGCTACATACGCCGACATTTAACTGATCTGCATATGGTAAAGTTATCTTATTTAGGTTGGGGTTAGATTTAATTCAGTTTAGGTTAGGGCTAGGTATACTGTATATTGGTAGTGGACAGGGCTAGAGAAAGGGTCTGGGTTAAGCCATATAAAATGAATGCAAGTCAATAAAATATCCTCATAAAGTTAAAGTGTGCACCTCTGCATTAAACCAGGGAGCCAACTTTCTATTTTTAAAAGTTTTTCTTTTTGAAAGGGGCTACGTTGTATAAGGCAATACTCAGAGAACTAGCAACTCCAACAACAAAATCATCAACCTATGATTGACCAATAATTGGAACAGATTCCTTAAAATTTGTAACCGCATTATCTGATAATGATCTGTTAAAGTGAATCCTCTTTTGGGGGGAGAAGAACTCTGTTAAAGTAATCCTGAAGGTTTTTAAAAAGTGGTCAGAGACTTGTGAGTTGTGAGGATAAATACTGTTGTTTCCATCAGCACAAGGTCCAAAGTATGAAGATGAGAATGTGTGGGACTACATACATTTTGAACAAAGCCAATTGCATCTAAGATGGCATTAAAGGCTGTATTTAAGCTATCTTTTTTTAATGTCAGCAATGGATGTTAAACTTCCCCACTATAATGACCATGTCAATATCTAACACTAAATCAGATGGAAACTCTGAAGACTCTACTACTTGAGATTAATGAGGACTTAAAAATGTCAAGTGTGAAAAATATTTTAGGGAAGTGTCCAGCAGACCACACTTCTGGGACACTCTGCAATGTTAACAGGTTTGGGGGACCCCAGGGTTAACGATGCTTGCCCCTTATTTGACACAGTCGACAAGTAAAAAAATCTCTCTAGCCAATTAACTTTAATCTAAAAAGGCTTGCAATGAACTTGCAAAGTTCTTTACTGAGAAAATACAAGGTAAGAAAACAAAAACAAAAAACTGAGGCAATAACCTTCAGAGCAAAGGAGGAGAGCTCCATAGTTAGCTCACAGCTTCAGCTATTACATCTAGAAACCAGAGAATATGGCCAAAATCTTGGTGTCATGATGGACTCAGACCTGAACCTTCAGAGGGACATAAAGGCAGTTACTAATTCAGCATTTTCTCAGCTGAAGCACATTTCCAGCATTAAAGGACTAATGTCCAAGCGGGATCTAGAAAAACTCATGCATTTATCTTTACTATTATTGAATTGATGCAACAGTGTCTTCATAGGTTTGTATAAAAAGTCCATCAGGCAGCTGCAGCTGATCCAAAATCCTGCTGCCTGTTTTCTCAATAAACTAATAGAACAGATCAGCCCAGTTCTGAAGTCATTCCACTGGGTCCCTGTAGCTCAGAGAATAGACCTTAAAATCCTTCTACTAGTCTATAAATCACAAACATCAATTGATGTTTTCAGTGTATCGACCTCCCAGACCACTCAGGTCTTCTAGTTCAAGCCTACTTGGTCCACCAAGAACTAGAACCAAATATGGAGAAGCAGCATTTAGTTCCTATGCTTATTTGGAACAAACTTCCAGAAGACTGTAAAACTGTGCTGAAAGCCTGAAGTTTTTAAGTCAAAATTAAAAACCCATTTGTCTACAACTGCATCTGACTGTTGAAATTAAAATATTAATTGAGGCATTATTAGTTAAAATTTGTGGTCCACCTGTTTTACAACCTTGCTTTGATTCTGATTTTTATTTTATTTGTTAATTAATGTAAAGCACTTTGAATTATCTTATGCTCAACCGTGCAAAACAAATAAACTTGCCTTGCATTGACAGAGAACGTCTATGAACATATTTTTGAAATTATTTTTATAGCCTCTTTTTATATAAGTGTGATTTATACTGGGTCAAACGTAAATATTAATGTCTCTTTTGAGATCTGCAAGTTTTCTGGTATGTCTTTACTGCTATTAGACATCTGGAGAAAACAATCTTCACAGATTGTTCTTTTCAAAATATGAAGCTTGGGCTCAGTTGGAGTGGATGAAAAGCAACAGTTAACATCTATTTATATCACAGATTATAAACAAACACATCTACTGGGTCATTTTAGCACATGAACATGTTTTTATTCAAACGTTTCCCTACAGCTCTGGTTGAAAATTTAAGATCATTGTCCAGCTGGAAATTCAGCTTCATTCCCAGTCTAATACCTTTAGAAGCCTCTTTTAGTTTATATTGTCTTCCAGGGTCGATCTGTATTCAGCTACATGCAAACCCTCATTAACTTTGTCCTCAGTGAAGAAAAACATCAAGTGAGGGTCTTCTCTACGTCTTCCACGGGTTCACTAATCACTCATTCATACTTTTCTTTAGATGATGGATTAACTAAGTCCATGACAAATTTAAAAGTTTTGGATGTTTTATCACCTAGCTCTACTTTAATCTTCTTCACACTCTCTCCTTACCTACCTTCCTTGCTCTGCTCTAAGTTTATTAATGTTCTGCAGTAAATCTCTTTGGCTCTTGCAGAAAAGCTGAATTTAGAGACTAAATGATCTACAGGGGGACTCTGGTATGTTTATCAGGTTTCAATTTGAAAAATGTTTTTAAAACCATTTATAATGTAGGTTCCCTTCCACTTCTCAATTTTGCACTACTTCATATTGGTCTTTTTTTTTTATAGAAATCTTTTTAAACATAAATGTTCAATTTGTGTCAGTAACATGAGGATACACGAGAGAGTTCAAGAGGGATGAGGAGTTTTGCAAAGACTAAAGTTATAGGGCTTTACATTTTATAGGGCACTCACTGAAATACTTTGACAATCAAAATGTTACAATTTTTTTAATATTTAAAAAATATTTGTATTTTGATGGCAAATATCAAGGTCAATGTAAAAGAAAGGAAATGGCCATTTCCCCTAATATGTATATAAAAAAGGTATTTTGTAAAAAATTCATAAAAAAACACTAAGACAGTAAAAGAAACCCATTTTCGTTTGTTAAATAATAAACTCAGGTCATTAATGCTCATACAGGCACTTCTTTTATGTAACTTTTTAACTTTTCAATTAGCTTTTTAGCTTTTTTACTTATTAACTTTTTTTCCAGCGTACGGTAATTTACAGAAGGTGATCTATCATCCAAGGGCTCATGTAACTGGTCATTCCCCAAATAAAGTGTACAGCCATGTGGTAGTATCTTTGCTAGCTGGCTGGATATAATTTTTTTGCTTTTAGATCTCACTGATGGATGGCTGAGGATTCCATTTGTAAGGGGTATGCAAGTGGCCAAAAACTATGACCTGCCCTATAACTTCATGGGTTTTAAGGACTGAGCTGTGATATATTAAATCAACACCATGTTTGAGCTGACCTGTGGCAGCCAAAACATGAGGGGATCAATTCACACAATTTTTGAACAAAATCATGTAACTGATAGAGCAAAATTTCACCAACTGACCTGAAATATAGCCCTGTAAAAACACATATCACACAGTGGAAGCTGGCAAGCCAGTGATGTTTTAGCACTTTATATATCTGTGGTAGACCATGATCTAACAGGCCAGCAGGACAGTGATAAGAGATGCTGAAACCTGACATATAGCTGGGAAAGAAAAGGTTGTGGGCAGGCTTATCACTCAGAGCAGTCCATAAATGAGGATTTGACAGCAGCATATGAATAATTTAGAAAGGGCTGATGATTATTAATACAGCAAACCGACAAGATTTCATATATCTAACCATAGACTGGTTAACAGGCTTTTGATTTTATACCCAAAATAATGTCTCCTTTTTATGTTTTTTAATTATGCATGCTTACAAATGAGCGTAGAATTGTGTTGCTCCTCCAGGATTCTGTTGTCAACAACAGGAAAACAGCACCTCTGCATATCATTATTAAAAAGCACTCTGTCTTGAATATTGTTCTCTTTTTGTAATTAAGTGTTTGATGCATAAAAACTGGTGCATTAACTGCCACAGATCCTGGCTACTCGGTGATAAGCAGAGATTCATGTTCTTAGGCTTCTAGATGTAATTCCTGCAAGGAAGGTTTCCTATCCATCAGCTGGAGGTTAGAGGAAGGCATATTTGTCCATTTGGTCAGGGAGCAATCCTCTTTTATGAAATAATACCTAAACCGAAATTGCTTGCTGTTGAATAAATAAACTGGGCAATCTCCAAACTTAGAAAGATTCTCCTCTGCCAAGAGAAAACTTCCCTAAACAACATGAGCTCCCCCCCGCACACACACACACACACACACACACACACACCTTCTCATAATAAGGTCACTTCTGAAGGACTTAACTTCATGATTAACTTCAACTACTACCTCTAATCCAGCTATTTGTCCTCCTCTGAAACCCCATGGAACAAAAAAAAAAAAGCATCAGCATCACCAGACTTTATTGAACACTGAACTTTATTCTGTGTTTCTATGTGAATCTATGAATGTTGAATAAAAAGCATTCTTCAAGACCATCATGGTTCCACTTGATCTCAAGAGCCCAGAGAATATTTGCCCCAAATCAGGGAGATAATCTTGATGCTTTGTGCAGATATGAGACTGGCCTTTATGTTCTTTTGATAATCAATAGTGAAGGCTTTGATACTTCCATATGAGTGTGAACCATGAATACTAAACTTATGTGATGCAAAATAATCAGGTAAGAGGTAAGTTCTTGTCTTACCTCTGCAAGAGATGTCAATACTTTCTTAAAGCATTTCAACATTCACAACATTTGGTCTGCTTTGAATTGATCAGATTTATTTCCCCCTTGGTTTGGACCTTTTGTGCTTGTGAATACACTCTGGATTTTGATCAAATCACCTGGCTGAAGAAATCTCTAAGGTTGCTCTTTGCTTTGATTTGCTGACATTGGTCTAAAATTACAAACAAAAATTTGCTAAAAAAAAAAAATGCATGGTTAAGCTGCTCTTGACACTCACAATGATTTTGCAGCCACAGTAATATTAACACAAATATATAGTAACTTCAATGACAGTTTTTCTTCCACCTCCTGTACTCTGTCCTGTCCAAGTGATTTCTGTCTAATAGGATAAACGATTCCTAAGCATGTGGCTTCGTTCTTAAATTAGACGTTGCCCAATTGCGAGAAATATAATATGAAGTTGCGTAAAGCAACTATGAGTTGCATCAAATGAAAAACAATATTGTCCACTTTTGGTGAGTACCAAAGAAGCAGATTAAGGGAATTTTTCTGACATCTATACATCCTTAGAGTAATGCCCATAGGCAGGCCCCTACTTGCACATTGTTAAAAAGTGAAAATGTATCTACTTTAGAGCTATCGCTATCAAATGTAAATAAATAATAACCTATTCAATCATAAATGAGTAGCAAAATAATCATGTGGCAAAAATGCTTGTGAAACTAAGCTGATTTTGAAAGTAAGTCCAAAGGGGAGAAACTGATGTTATAAAATCTCATTATGCTTTGCACAAAAACTGTAATAATTATGTTTTGTACACGGCATAGACCTATAATTTCTTGTTTAAAAGGAGGCATAATAGTTCCCCCTTAAACTATTCATTAAAAGCTTAAATCTTAAAAAAAAAACAGATATCTGTAGTTGTGAGGGGAACTATTTTGAGGGGTTGTCCAATGATTTATGTATTTATTCCAATAAGAATGTGTTTCAATGCCTCTTCTTTGAGCATGTTTCTGTCATGTGACAGGGCTAAGCATGATAAGACATAATTGTCCAGTGTTCCCAGTGCAATAACGAGTGTTGTTATTAAATCACCTTCAGATTAGAACAGTATTCCATTTCAGATTTGAATGCAGACACATATTATAACATTCATATTTCCAATACTTTTTTATTGCCATCCCTTATTAACCATAATTTTCACAACTCCCACTGAAGGATGGATCTGTTTCTATCAATTAGTACTGAAAAAAAAAAAAAAAGGAAACAAACAAACTAGTTCAACAGCCTCATAAAAATATTTAAGATTGACTTTTTACCCTTTTTTGTTTAAAGCATTAACATATTCATTGCCATTTCCAATTTTTTTTTACCTCTAAACCCCATACAACTGTTACAACTACACATGAAAATTTAAGTGAAGGGGATGTATAGCCACAGAAGAATTAAGAAAAGCCTCATCTTAGATAATGAAGCTGTCATTACATACTACATCTATCTGCTGCAGACACATACAGAGAGAATAGAAAGCAGACAAAATGAGTTCAGGAAATCGATGAACAGCATTTGAAGGCAGCATTTTGCTTTAAAGCAAGTCATGTTGCATTTGTGGCAATAAAAGCCCACAATGTCAGTAAAGACATAAAGCTGTATCGATTATGAGAAATCATTGAAATATGCCAAAACAGGTAATGATGTAAAAGCAACGAAAGTCAAGAACATGAAAATCGGTGTAGAGAAAACAACCAGAGCTTGTGTCTAACAACCTCTGTGATCACTCCAGGGAATTACTGATTCATGCTGTAAATTGGTTTCTGGTGAATTACTGCCTTAAAGCTACAGCAATCCGCTTTATACAGTATATATTAGCATTAGGATGCTTGAATTGCTTTAAAACCAATTGGAAATTAAAATAATCTACCTTTGGTTTTATAGGTCTGGTCACTTATTCTCCTCTTATACATATATCATTATCATTATAAGTCTTTAATGCAAATTTGTTTAAAAGCTAAATAAAAAAAATTTAATTATATCATATCCCCACTACAGGATTCTAGAAGTCTATGATTCATCTACTTGGTTTTATATCTATATCTTTCTATAACAAAAAACAAGAAGGTTCTGGGTTTGAGTCACAGCCCTGGGTCTTTCTGTTTGGAGTTTGCATATGTATATATATATATATGTATATATATATATATATATGTTGTGTTTCAGGTTCACCACCAATCACATAGTGAAGTTTGCAGATGACACCATGGTGGTGGGCCTCATCATTGATGGCAGCGACCAGGACTACTGAGAGGAGGTGAAGCAGCTGGTGGACTGGTGCAGAGAAAACAGCCTGATCCTGAACGTGGAGATGAAGGAGATCATCTTGGACTTCAGTAAGAACAGGCCTAACCACTCTCTACTGGTCAGCTCAGCTGTAGAGCTGGTCAACTCACCACCTTCAACAGAAGCAATATAGAGAGCGTGCTGACCAATTGTCTCACTGTGTGGTGTGGAGGTTGCAGCGCCTCAGACTGGAAAAAGGTGAGAAGAGTAGTCAGAACAGCAGAGAAGATCATCGGGGCTCCTCTTCCCTCGATTAAAGATATTTCATCCCAGCGCTGCGTGTCCCGAGCCCATAACATCATCAATGACCCCCCCAGAACTGTAAATATATAGTCATATGTTTATATTACTATTTTCTTTTTTTGTATTTAATAATGTTTTTCCAGGCTGCACTTAAAAAAAAAATTAATTGTCTAGAGCTGTTTTAAATTAAATTTCTTTTTGTTTACATTTGTGTATACAAAATGACAAAATAAATCTGTCTAAGTGTAAGTGTCTAAGTGTGTGTGAATACATTTCTTTCCTCATAAAGAACAGTCAAGAGACTCAGAATCATGTGAAAATGCTTCACAGCTTTTTTTTTCTTCTAATCATTGGCTCTGTCGAAAGCATCCATTGTCATGCATCTTCTTTTGAAAAGCTTTCTGCTCTTTTTTTATAAAGTCAGAACCTGTTAGGGCGCTGCACAGCAAAGACGTAAAGGTGTTAAATTGGCATCAAATTTCTGTACATACCTCAAGACATATTGGACAAAAAAAAACAAAATAGGTATATGCATGCGTTGCAGACAGACATTGTTTTTCCTTTTGTTTTGATCTTGAATACAAAAGCTTTTCTTAGTTATTTACATTGATTTTTTTTAAACAGGTAAAAAAAAAAGCCTGGTTTCATCACTGGAAAAACTTAAGTCATTGTTTGATGATTATAAGAATGTGTTTCGGATAAATATATTTTTGTATGAGCACTGACACCTGTAAAAGATTCAGCGAAAGTAAATTGAATCCAATATCATTTTCCTTAACTTTAGCAGGGATCAATATTGTTTTTTTTTTATTTCCAAACTAAAGGATTAAAAAAAAAAAATTCAGTCTTTTTTCATATTTGTACACTGTTCGCTCCATTTGATTAATGATTTTCTGCATAAGCACTTCCTCCGCTTATCCGGGGTCGGATGGATGGATGGATGCATAAGCACTTATAACTTATACCCTATTTGAATGCAGGACCATCTGCATGTTTTATTCCATTTGTGTTATTGATAAGATGTTGAGCATACATATTGGTTTTACATTCTGTGTAGGGACAAAGTTATCTGCAACAAAGCTCTCTAAAATAGATTATAAATCATTGCTCACTGTTATGGAAATCATTTTGAATCTTAACTATTTGAGCTTTGCAGCTGTGATTTTGAAACCACAGACAGTAGTTAAAAAGGACAATTAGGATTTTACAGAAGAAAATTAATTCTCCTGCATTCTTGCTCCAGTTGATTTGAAACAAATGGTGCAAAATAGATTCCAGCTCCTATATTAAATGTCCCTACAGCTTTTATCTTATTACAGATTTTTCTTTAACACATCTACAAAAGTCCATCTTGTCTGGCTCCTGCTTCAACTAATCTAGACCAACCCAAGAGGATCTGTCAATCATGTTGCAGAAATATGATACATATAGCATAAAAAGAAGAACTGCCCACCCTACAGTCAAACTAAAGTAAATATGGCAGTGCAGGAGGATGCACACGTGTCTGCTGGTATTACATCTGTTTTGTTAAATCCCCAATTTCACGTTTGAAAGAGGAACAGAAAAGGCATTAGAACGTTGCTGTTGTTTCTCATGCTGCTATTTCACTTATTACCATGAGTGGCTAAAATCAGACTTTGGTAGGTGAGCAATTAGATGACATTTTGCCCAATCAGCTGCAAAGTGAAAGAGGAGTCCCAGATTCAAAAGGTGAATATCTAAAGAGTGTTACACATGATCAGTCTGGCTTGCCAGGTTATACACTTTATTTTTTGCTACACATATCACAGTAGAGTTAAGCAAAAATGACCTGACACTTTTGGGTAGGTTACATGGACACACTTCAAAGGGCAGTTCTTGCTTGATCAGTTTTCATCAGCTGGAAATACATAGAAGGCCTACTACCATTTTGCCTTTAAGGATATACCCCATGTATTCTTTGAAGGATGCTAATCTTGATATATCTTATATTTTAGCATGTTATAAAGTTGTGCTGGATAGGCTATGCTGTGTTTCTCACTAATGCTTACCTTACTGTACTTCCTCAATTAGGAACAAATATATATTTAAAGCTGACCCTAGTAATTGTTTTATTCATCCTCTTTGCTCATTGTTCCCCTAGGTTGTAATTCTGCATTGCTGTGACATTGCTGTTTGAAAGCAATGTGGCAGTAGGCCCCCCACCCCCATGTATTTCCATATGGTGAAGACTGACTGAGCAGGTAGCATCCTCTGCTGTATTGCTATGTGAACTACCCACAAATTACAGATCAAATTTGCTCAATTTCAGCATGATACTTATAGTAAAACTGAAAGCTTAGGTATAACTTATTAAGCTGGATTTGTGGCTCACACGGCAGCAGAGTTTTGCAGTCGTATTCACTGATTTGAAGTTTTGTCAACAAGACATTATAAAATACAAGTTGTCGGAAAATTTTATTACAGATGGTTGGATTTATTTTGTGCCATTTGTTTTGATCAAAGGGGGCAAAAAATGAGAATGCATGAGATCTTTTATGTGTGACTCACAGAACACAACTTCAATCTGAAAAACTCACACGAAGAGAAAAGAAAATTAGGAGAATTTTATTGATACAATTACTTTGTCTTTAGTGCTCAGACCTCGGCAGGAAACATAGCACTTAATTTTGATTGATATGTGTGAACATGAGCAAAGAATAGGGCTGTTTCCCACCCAGGCCTGAAATTGGTGGTGGAGTGGAGATAGATAAAGTTGGTCAGTCTATAGACTGCTAGATAGCAAGACGGTATGCTGAGCTTTATGGGGAGATCCAGTGGACTGCATGAATTGATACTAGAGCTTCACTCAGGGACCTGGAAGATGGAAGTCCAGTTTGCAAGCATGGAGCAACAATGGAGAGGAAAAACTCCCCTTTTGGAAGAAACCTCTGGCAGAAGCAGGCTCAACATGGCGGTCTTCTGCCGGACCAGTTAAGATGAGACAGGGAACGCAGTAAGAGTCCAGGAGGAATGACACTCTGATGAAGCTTGAGCTATTATAGTGGAGATGAGGCTGGAGGTGGGTTGAAATGCAGTCATCTGAATGAAGACACACAGCGCATCTGCTGCCTGCACACAGGAGCAGACAAGTGCGTAACGGAGGCCTTTTAAGATGAACTTTGGATGCCTATTGGCTTTCATGTAGGTGTGGTTCAAAGCTGATTGGCTGTGTCGAAGGTGGATGTAGGAGACAATGAGTTTCTTCAGTTGAACTTCCACCTACGATCCATTTGTGTACTGGACCCAAGGATTTGACAAGGAGTAACTGTATTTTGAAACTGAAATATAGAAAGACTTCTACAAAAATCTATTTTGTACAATAGATACATGTATATCTATTGTGTGAAATTCAAAATCACTTAGAATGCATATAGAGTTTAGAGTTTAGTTTATAGAACATCACCACACTTAAGTTTCTGATAATCACACTTTCTCATCTGTTGCTGTGTATCTAAAGCAAAGTAATTTTCTTAGCCTATAAAATACACCCTACAACCCTAACTGAAATGCTTAATGATTACAAACTGTGAGCTCTTATGGTAACTGTGGTGTTATAAATGATTTTCAGTTGCTAAAACCATGTAAAAAAAACAAAATCAAATATTGCTTTCTGATGCCAAGTCACCAACAAAGACATTTTCACCAAAATTATGTTACATCTATTTTGCAGAAGTAGAAATTGACCTGAATAAGAAAAGTGCCCTCCAGAGGAATTGTAGCCTACTAAAATATTACTGTGCAAAGAGTACATGAACAGATTGAAACATTAATTATAATGTATATTTTAATAGATTTTCTTTCCCACTGTGTTTAACTTTGAGAAAAGCAGCATATAAATAAAATTTAAAAAGGAAAGTTTTAAATAAAATGTTGCAATACTATTTAAATGCACATCAAGTTGTAAATGACTGTATCACTAGTATACCATGGCCTACAAAAAAAATACAGCCTGTTGATCTTTGAATTTATAAATTAAATTTGTGTAGTGTTCTCTTTGTCCAGGAGATGTCAGCACTTTCCTTTACAAAATGCAAGATTATGCAGTATGTTGGAAAATTCAGTAACAGCAAGTACTGGGAAGCACTACAGTATGATTGGAGCTGTCAAAAGAAAAGTTTCCTGTATTGATCAAAAATATATTTTCGTAAAAGTTTAAAAACAATCCACTGGACTTGGTTTCAAACCAAGTCCAGTGGATTGTTTTTAATCTTTTATGTAATGACTATGACCTGCATGACTGGGAATTTTCACCAGCATCAAAAATATAATGTCTTGAATGTTTAAGTATGGAAATTTAGCAATTGGAGAAGCATATTTCTTTAATAATTCATCCACAGGTTGTCAACGGAAAACATGTATGCATTTCAGATCTCATTGCATAAATAATACTATAGATCTGCTTAAAGGTCTAGCTGCAACAATTAACAAACTTTCTTTGTGACTGAAGGCTTAAATACCAAATATTATCTTAAGGATACAACCTGACACACTGATTTAGTATAATAAAATAGAAATTAAATGTATATTGTAGTAGATTAGATTAGTTGACTGGAGTCCCAGCAAGAGATCAGGAAGAGCTGAGCAAGTCTATACCCAATCAATTATTCTGTCTTTGTTGCGACTGGAGCCTGTTTGCCATCCATCAGGTGATGCATGACAGCAGCTAAGGTCAGAATCCAGCTTTTCAGGGATAGTCATGATTTAGCACTTTTTCAGCAGGTACTTACATCAATATGTCTCTCTAAGACATGCAACAGATTTATCTAACTGCATCTGTTAACTTTTTTTGTTGTTGAGTTTTTAACAGCACTGGTGGCTCGTTTTATGGACAATAGGCTGACAAGAAGGGGGTATGAGAGAGAGGGAGAGACATGTGGGAAAGGACCACAGGTCGGATTCAAACCTGGGTCGCCCATGTCGCGGACAAAGGCCTCCATACATGGGTCATGTGAGCTAACCACTTCAAAACCAAAGCACGCCCCGCAGTTTTTAACTTTAACAGACAGACTGAAGAATTTAAATTTAAAAGGAACAATGATACTTAATTTGAACTGTGTAGGAACCTTCAACCTGCAGGTGTCGGGCTTACACTTACTGTCCTATACTTCTCTAAATACTCAGTGCTACTTTCAGCCAAAAGTGTCAGAGCAAACCTGCTCACAAAGCCAGGTTTGCATTAGCCATAAATATTACACAATCAGTTTCATAAATCAATTTTTGCTTCAAAAATAATAATTAAATCTCATCTGTCTCATCCAACTGTTTTGTAAGACCCTAACGGGTGTGTTAGAATACATTAGTGAAGAAATATCATGTATATAAATGAACAAAGAAGTTTAAAAGGTTATGTTTTAAATACAGTTGAGATGCATCTTCTGAAGCTGGGAAGAGTTAACCTGACAGCCTTTGATGTCCTGACAGAAGGCTGTGCAACGAGGGAGACAATTATTAGTTATGCTCTCTGCAGATCTCCATGTATAGTAAGAGTGTCAATAAGTCAGCCCAAGTTGAAAGGCAACAATGATAAAGCAGCATGTTTACAGTTCACCAGAAGCCATGAAGGAGACACAGCAAATAAACGGAAGAAACTGTTTGTGTAAGCTGAGACTAAATATTGTCCTGAACACAAATTCCCTATAATGGAACATGGCAGTGGTAGCTTCATGCTGTGGGCCCAATTGTCTTCAGCAGGGAGATAGATGGAAATGGATGGAGAGTTCAATCTAGGAATAAAAACCTTTTTAGGCCTGTAATAAACCGCTTAAGGTCTAAATCAGTTTCTGATAAAAATAATCTGTGTCAAAACTTGGAAGAACCTGTTCATAAGTATTATCATGCAGAACTTTGTAAGGACTTGTTACATCAGATCCCAGCTGGTGTATTCACTTAAGTTTGTTTTGTGCATAAATAGCATGGTCAGGCTTACTCTGCATTATCGTCTCAGGAATATATAAAAGTTAACTACAAAACTGAAAAGATGGTCCCCCATCCTCCCACCCTGGGTGGGTTGTTTTTGGACATTTTAGGGCATCTGGGATCGGCCCTTAGGTGGGGGGGTACTGTCATGATGTTGTTGTGTTATTCTAGTTATTTTTAATTGAATTTGAGTTCTTAGGTATTTCTTGTTTGCCCTCTGTTGCCCACCAATGTCAGTCTCTTTTTCCCAAGCTTCCTCCTAGGCTCCTCTGTTCACACCTGGTCCTAATCTGCTGATTAGCCTGGTCTTTGTTACTCTCTCTCATATATGCAACTCTTGCTCAGTCACTGTGGCTGGTTTGTCGTTGTTTCTTTGGCCCCTCGTTGTGAGTATTCCTGATTCTCAGTTTTTGTGGATTTATTATTTTGGATCTGCGCTTCTGTTACCCTTTTTTTACTAAATCTGCAAGTAACCGCCTTCAGCTTCAGTGTCTGCATTTAAGTCTTGTCAAACCCCATCCCCAACTTGACACAACCCTTCAGACAAGGAGGAGTTTATGCACTACTGTACTTCCCTTACATGTGTATCTCTGCCTTTCAAGAGTCCCTTAACAGCTGGCAAAATTGTAAGGCTACGTTTTTGTTAAAGCTCATAAGACACATTGCACAAAGATGAGTTAACATATACTGTTTTTCATTTGAATTCCTTTTGAAACTGTAAAAAACAAGCTCTTCTAAAATGAATAAGAACCGAAAGTTTTTTTTGTCAAGTTAACTCCTATATCAGATCATTAGGCCATCAGTACCATTCTTCAGCTAAAAAAAAAAAAAAAAAAAACTCTGAAAACCAATGATGGTAAATTAAATAAAGAGATTGGAAAGCACTGCCATGTGGGCAGCAGTGATAGGGGAGAAAAAACATTCATTGCACTGGGAACCCAGTACTACTTAGTGTAGCACATTTTTCCTGGCCTCTGGTTACATGAACAACTCATAGCTGTGAAACCATTACCAAAATGAAATTATTTGAATATTTGCAGTAGAGACAAATTCATTTGGTCTTGAAGGTGATCTATTTTCATACTTACATTTAAATAAAGATATCAAGAAAACATTTCAAAATGTTGAATTGCTGCTGTGAAGATACCATTTCATATTTTAATCTTTTTGATTCAAAACACTTTTTGCAACAAACTCTTCATCATCTTGGTCACACTTGTGAAATCCCCTTTTTGCCATGCATCAGAGCACTGACACATCATACTAACCTAAAGAAAAAATTTAAGCATACACCAGTTTTTCTTCATCCTGTGTTAACAAGAACAAAACTGGTAGGCTAATTCAGTGATTTGTCAGTCCTGCCAAATTGAGGTCTAAACTATTAAAGATAAAACAAAGAGGTTTCTGTAATAGTTTGAAACGTTGGAATTATGAAATTACCTATTTGGGACCATTGACAGTTACTCAAAATTGTATATCCGTTGTCTGCCGCTTATCTGGGACAGGGTTATGTGTCAGTTTATGTGTGTGTTTGTAGGGCAGGGGTTAGCCTCATCAGAGACTCCTAGACTTCGATCTCTCCAGACACTTGCTCCAGCTCGGCTGGGGAAGAGGGGTTCCGGTGATCCCCCCGTGTTCTGTGCTGTCTCTTTGGCCTCCTGCTGGTGGGACATGCCTGGAACCGGGAAGCAACC
Organism: Cyprinodon tularosa; assembly: GCF_016077235.1. Lineage (NCBI taxonomy): Eukaryota > Metazoa > Chordata > Actinopteri > Cyprinodontiformes > Cyprinodontidae > Cyprinodon > Cyprinodon tularosa. The sequence continues at coordinate 155,231 of NW_024038774.1, read as the reverse complement.
GGAATAGATCCCAGAGCCATCTTGTTTTTTTATTTTTTATTTGCCAGAACCATCTTAACTGACTCCTCTTGATGTGGAGTAGAATTCCCCCTATAGCCTCTCCTGGATGGCCGAGCTCTTTGCCCTATCCTCAAGGGAGTGTGTGGCCACCCTGCCGGTAAAGCTCATTTCACCTGCTTGTATCTTGAACTTTCGGTCATCAATCAGATTTCATGACAGTAGCTGAGTGTAGGAATGTAGACTTAATGAATGTACATAAAATGGGTAAGGAAACAAGTTCAACTTTGCCTGCAAACCACTGCAAGTTAATTATCAGGTCATTGCATTTTTTGGTATTATGGCTCATTATCTAATGTTATATAGTTTAAATAATAACATGATGCAAAGCCACATAAATTGTAATATTTGTCTTGTAGAGTCAGAGGGAGTATACAACAGCACCAAGTAGCCATGAATACACAATCCCTGAGTTAGCAGGTTGAATTACTCATTAAGTAAATATTAAATTAATCTAATGAAGAGTATGGTGCAGTTTTGTATGTTCAGAAGTATAGGCTTCTTATTCAAATGCTGCTTAGTGTAGGAAGCAAAACCAGTAGTGATGAGGGGATTGCTTCTGTTAGTATGGAAGAAACAGGTGTTATTATGGTGTGTGAACAAAAAACTATAAGTTCTAAATGCTTTCTGTACCCAAGCCATATAAGTGAGTGGTTACATTTTTAGCAATAATAGAATAGTGAAAACACAAAACCAACAGGTGAAATTGAATATTACAAAATATTTCATAAATATGAATATTTAGCCCTTTAAAACTCTTAACTGGATAAGTTCAAATGTGCTTTTTGGATCTTATGGGCTAAAACTTTAAGTTACTTTTTTTTTTAATGCAGGTCCAGGAGAGCCTACGGAAACTGAAGGTAATGTGAATTATTGATATTTATAGTTCTTTCATTGAATATGAATATGGATATATATGAACACTTATTTGAATAGAGTGTTGATTCTGTTATTGTTGATATGTTATGAAGAAAGGGCCAATGTTTGGAATTTGCACTAATGTTGAAAAAAAAGTGCATTGAGAAGCAACCCTAACTTTTATTGTATTAGAAGACTATTAAAAAAGTAACCCAATTAAAAGCCTATACAGAACAATTTGATGTAGTAGACTAAACCTATAAGTTTACATTTTACATAAATAATTTTTGATAATATTGGAACATTATCTTAAGTGGGCCTGTCTGAGACATAAAACTGTAGTACTAAAAATTTGTTCCACTCTGGCCCTGATCGAGAGCGTTACCTTTTAAATTAACTGTCTATTCACCAAAACAGACCAATACTCTTCACCCATAGGTCCATCAATATCTCGCTCCATTCTCTCCTCAATTGTGAACAGACCACAGGATCTCATTCACTTTAGGTAGGAACTCACCTCAGACTTGAGGGAGTAAGCCACATTTTTCAGGTTGAGAACCATGGCCTTAGACTTTAAGGAGCTTTTCCTCATCCTTGCTTCTTTGTGCTCGGCTGCAAACCACCCCAGTGTACTGTAAGGACTGGCAGGTGGAAGCCAGTGCAACAAATTCATTTGCGAAGAGCAAAGATTTCAACCGCCCATACCCAAACCAGAGCCCCACCAGCCCAATATTACCTCATTCACATGACTAGTGATCATTATATTAACTCCAAACCAGAACTGTAATTGAGAAGGACACTTTGTCATGCAGCAAATGTTTGCTATCCCAAAAATTGCTATGATATGCATTCCAATTAGATGACTTAGACAAGAATACAGTGCTAAAATCCCGTCAGTTTGCTTTTAATTCTTAAACCCAGATAGAGCATAAGTGTTTTGCCAGAGGCTGGTGTGAACTGTGCTGAGATGAAAAAGAAGAGCAAGTGGAAAAGTGAACGAAAACGACAGCTTTATCCCCCAGTCACAACGGCAGGGGGAAGACCGATGAGCTCATGTTTACCCAGCAACCCTCGTCTCCATCAGTCTTCTCATTTCAAACCAATCCGCCTGAGAGAACATGTCTCTGCCATCAATTACAGCAGATTTTTACCACAACAAAGCTGATCTGATGAAAATAATGCTTTCCTCCAGTGAACCTGTCAAGCTGCTCTTCTCTGCTGTCAAGTATGACTTTCGGAGCTGTTGTGTAACAATGTGCTGTAAAGCTCAGATTAGATCTAAAATGGGTGTTCTTTTTCACCTAGTGTTAATGCTTAATTATACACAACACCAACAGTGGTCATATTCTAAACTATGACTCTGGAATTATTTACAGCAAAATTCCTGATGATCTGATTCTCCAACTGCATTCCCTTATAGTTTGTTAGTGGCTGTTACAGTAAACCAACTAGCAGGAGAGTTTATATGTTAATTGTGGAATCACTGAGTCACAGACAACTTGCAGGATTTTTCTGGTGTTAAACAGTATAAATTTAGCCCATGGGGAGCAATGTGTTTTTTTTTCAAATGCTACCGTAAAAGCTGTTTCTATGCACAACATGCTCACACTCTTTTTAACCGTAATAACAGTCTACACGCAATACTTCCTCCAGTGGCGGTTCTAGACCAAATGTACCAGGGGGGCCAGGAGGGGGCCAGCATGTTTTCATGGGGGCACAGAAAAGCATGAAATAAAAAAAAAAAAACAGGCCAAAGGATTCAAATAAATTAGGATATCTGCAGGAAGTGAAATTTCTATTCAATTAGGTTTATTAAAATTCTAAATGTCTTAATAGGTCAATATACATTCAGAATTTAGGAATTTAATTTTTTATTTATTTTTTTACTTAATTTAAGTTGAAATTAGTTTTCTATAAAATCTGAATTAGAAGTTAAGAAAAACTGTTAAAATTAGCTGTAAAAAGTAGAGTATTTTTTTTTACATTTGTTTTGGAAAAAAACATTTAGCATTTAGCAGATGAAATGACAGGGATCCTATCTCAATACCACTTATGCAATATTTTTAAACAGTTAATAAAACGGAATTTGTAAAGAAAAAAAATAAAATAGATCCAAAGGATCTATCAGTTACCATGTCTGTTTCAGCGCATATCATCATTAGAATTTTTTTGAGTATTATGTCTTCAGTACAGGGGCCATAATAGGGGCAAGGACTTGATCTACAGGGGCCCTGGCCCCCGTTGGCCCCTGTCTAGAACCGCCCATGACTTCCTCCAATATATACATGCATACACACAAACACACACACACACACACACACACACACACACACACACATATATATATAAACCCCACAGAGGTTGTACAGGCAGTCCAACTCCTCCAGGAGGGTACATTAATACGTGCCATTGCCAGGTTTGCTGTGGTCCCCAGCACAACCTCAAGGGCATGGAGGAGATTCCAGGGGACAGGCAGTTACTCCAGGAAAGCTGGACAGGGCCGTAGAAGGTCTACAACCCATCAGCAGGATCAGTATCTGCTCCTTTATGCAAGGAGGAGCACTGCCAGAGCGCTACAAAATGACCTCCAGAAGGCCATTGGCGTGAATGTCTCTGACCAAACAATCAGAAACAGACTTTAGGTTGGCCTTAGGGCCCGACGTCCTCTAGTCGGGCCTGTGCTCACTGCCCTGCACGGTGGAGCTCGATTGGCATTTGCCACAGAACACTGGAATTGGCAAGTCCACCACTGGCGCCCTCTGCTTTTCACAGATGAGAGCAGCTTCACCCTGGGCACATGTAACAGAGGGTCTAGAGAAGGCGTGGGGAACGTTATGCTGCCTGTAACATCGTTCAGCATGATCGGTTTGGTGGTAGGTCAGTAATGGTCTGGGAAGGCATATCAATGAAGGGATGCACAGATCTATACAGGCTAGACAACGACACCCTAACTGCCATTAGGTATCGGACGAAATCCTTGCACCCATTGTCAGACCCTGTGCTAGTGCAGTGGGTCCTGGGTTCCTCCTGGTGTATGACAATGCCCGGCCTCATGTGGCGAGAGTATGCAGGCAGTTCCTGGAGGATGAAGAAATTGATATCATTGATTGCCCCCATGCTCGCCTGACCTAAATCCAATAGAAAACCTCTGGGACATTATGTTTCGATCCATCCGACGACACCAGGTTGCACATCAGACTCTCCCAGAGCTCAGTGATGCCCTGGTCCAGATCTGGGGGAAGATACCCCAGGACACCATCCGTTGTCTCATTAGGAGCATGCCCCGACATTGTCAGGCATGCATACACGCACGTGGGGGCCATACAAATTACTGAATACCATTTTGAGTTGCTGCAATAACATTTCAGAAAAATTGACTAGACTGCGGTATCATTTTTTCACTGTAATTTTTGGGGTGTGTTTAAATTCAGCCCTCTGTAAATTGATAATTTTCCTTTTCATCAAATGATGTGGCATACTTTTGTTCTAAACACATCACCCAGTCCATATCAGTATAAATAAACAGCATGGTTTTTTTCCCCCCATTGAGATCTGATGTGTTTTCAAAGTGTACCTTGTTCCTTGTTACATGTATATATACATAAGACTAAAGATGCATTATTTCAATCCTATGTTTAACACAACTACTCCTGCTGTTTTCCTTGGCAGCAGACTGCTAGAAAATCTTTTTTCTTAGGTGGCAAGTTTAATTAGCACATTTTGAATGAACATTCTTCATCAACAACACCTTCTACAAAGAAGGCTGAGGCTTGTAAGAAAAACATAAGCTTTTATAGAGAAAGAATTAAACATCAACAAAATATTCAATTTTGAAAAACCTAACCTTTATGTCTCTTCTGATTCAGCTGATCGGCTGAAGTTTGAATATTTGGCCTTGTGGACGTTTGACAAATGACAATTTTTGGAATTTAACCAACAATTAAAATTTTAACCTTTCTGGAAATTTTTCAAAAACAATGCAAATCTGATGAGGTATAAATCTGATCTTTACTATTTAAAATGGATGCGTTTAGGTGTTTAGCACATGAAGTAATCATGATGAAATTTCTCAGTGTTTTGAAGGAATTATGTCTTCCTCATTCCTAAGAAATGTAATTTTCCTGCCTCTGATTATTGAGGGTAAAAGAAATCTACAAGCCTGAGGTAGATTTACACTTGGCTGATTATTTTATTTATTAACTTTGTTTATTAAGTTTTAAGAACAGAGAGAGCTGAGCACACAACATGTAGTTCCAGGGAGAGAATCTTATACATGCAGTGAAGCATATAGGTGGAAATGTAATGGTTTTCATCTTCACACTGTTTACATTTGCTCACTGCTACACTTTATGGTATAGAAATATCATGAAAGCTGTACAAAATGCTGTGTATACAAAATGGCAAAAGTTGTCTAAGTCTAAATTATTTGGCCAGTCAGTGTAAATGTGAAAAATTCTGTAAAATAATTCAGCTTCAGCAAAGGGGCGGGGAGGAGGATCTTTCAACCACAGGGGGGTTACTTTTATATTAACTATTTCATTATTATTAACATTAGGGTATCAGCAAACATATTTCTAACTCTTTATTATATTCCAAATTAAAAGCAAATATTTCAACAACATGTTGGAATATTTGTATGTTCAATGTATGTTTTGGCACTGGAGGTGATAACAAAGGTCAAATTAAATTTAGAGTATTGGTGTATGCTGTTTCAATCCAGAACTGGATCCCTTTTAAATTGAAGGTCCCCAGCTGACCTTGAATTCAGATTTCATATGGAAGTGACTGTAAAAAAACATTGTGAACGTTATGATAACAAACTGTTCTGCTCTGTTTTCAATCTATATTGCATGGATACCTTTAAGCCTCTCCTTTTCCTTACCTTTTCTCCACCTCCCACCAGCTTCTTGTCCATAATTGTTCAAAGCTTTGCGTGTCCGATGAGTTATGCTTAATGCTCTCTGCCTGTTAGACCATCAGTATCCAGGCCATATCGCACTGTTGTTCAGATCATAGTGAATTATTTATGTGTTTTTTGTCCAGTTCCCTGCTGGTTTCAGAGCAGAATTGAATGGTTTAGAACGAGCAGGCTGGGACATGCTTTCAAACTGTGTTTTACGACAGAGGACTACTCAGGCAGCTTTCATTACAACCGATATGCTCTTGCTCCACTGTAGCGGTTTACAAAAACAGCAAAGTATGTATGTTTCTCTTTTAGTTACAGCTGTTTTTTTATTATTAAAGATGTGATTACAAAAGGAAATCATATAAAAGCAGCTTTGTCTTATTTTTCAATTTCCTCTGGAGCAGTCATTGCATTTGAAGGAACACTTGAGAACGAGCTACTCTAACTCTGACAGGGACACAGATACATTGTGGAAGTAATAGGATTGCAGGATATGGGCAAACTGGTTTGTTGTTGTGTCTTTAAATTCAGAACACGGGCCCAGCAGCTAACAGAAGAGACGACAGGATCTGATGAAGACCATAGCCAAAGGGCGGGTGGATATATCACATGTAATGCTGTTCTCATGAATCTAGCTAATATTGTTACTGTTGCCAAAAGCAGTTGGAAGTAATGAGTTAGATGACCCCAATGTGACTCAGGTCACATGGTTTTCTGCTGCTCAGCTGGGGTTTATTTCGCGGAAAGGTTCAATGGTGATATTTATATCACCAGATGAATGTTGAAAGATAAAGAGGCTTCAATGAAGCAAAGAAAATACAAAACTGTATTTTATGGCACCAAGCATTACTTGGGTTTTGTGAGTTCCCATCTAGTGCTGCTCAAAACACAGCAAAATATGCCATACATGGCTGTGTCTGAACGTCCACCCTAATCAGTATATAGGGCACTATATTTAAAAAAAAAATTAATTCTGGTTCCAGAAAGGGCCGTGTGGCTGCAGCTCTTCTTTCCAACCAAGCAATAGCACACCAGACTCCAGTCATCTCATCAAGTCATCATGTTTAGATTGGACTCACTTGATGAGACGACTGGAGTCTAGTGTGCTATTGCTTGGTTGAAAAGAAAACCTGCAGCCACACGGCCCTTTCTGGAACCAGTTTGACACCTGTGGTCTAGTAGATGAAAAAGTAGTGGATCAGAAATTTCCCAAAATGCACCTTGAAATGTAATGAGCATCCATGGTCACTAGACGAGCATATATATTCCAGATTGCTTTGCAAGAGCTCTCCTTGCAAAGTATCATTGGATTTGTTGTACAGGCAGGACTAATAACAAAAATGGTACAGGACAAAAAGAGGACTCCCCTTTAAATTACCAAAAACCTCCATCCCCACAGACACCAGTCCAGACTGCACCCAATTCCCCCTCTCCCCCACAAAGCCCAGATGTTCCTTTTCAGGAATTTTCTCATAACATGAACAAAGTTTTCAAGATTGGCCTACAGTTGACATCCTCTCCACATAGCCATTCCGAAAGCCGCAGCTATGTGAAAAACCAGCATCTTCTAAAAGCAGCAGAGCCCCAGATCCTCCTCTACACATCACGGAACGTCAGGACCTTCAGATAACTTCTCCGTGATACACACCGGGCCCTGGCAACAAGCTTATCAGACATAACAGTTTCCAGCATCAGCTTGGGCCTTCTACCGGAGATTATGGAATATCTGTGATGATACGTGGCAGAAATAAGAAAAACAAAATGGGAACAAACAGGAACAGACACTTAAGAGTCATAAACTGTCAGATGCAGCCTGCTACAGAGACAACATCAACCACTAATTCATATAAACTGGCTTTATTAAACATTACGTAGATCTCTGTCAGGAAAATCCCTTTTAATTAATGACTTTATTATTGACAACAATGTTGATGTTATGTTTTTAACAGAAACGTGGTTACATGGACTTAATGAAGCACATATTCTGTTGGAGTCGTCTCCTCCAAACTACAATTTTCTTTGCGAGAGCAGACAGCAAAGGAAAGGTGGAGGATTGGCAACATTGTTTAATGACTCACTGAAGTGTAAAAAGGTGTTTTTGGGAAAATTTGACTCTTTTGAACATTTGGCTCTGCAGGTAAAGAGCCCGGTACGAACTATGTTTCTAAATGTTTACAGGCCTCCTAAGTCCACGTCAAACTTTTTTAATGATTTTAGTGACCTCCTGTCTGTGATATGCGTTGATTATGACTGTTTAATTATTGTGGGAGACTTTAATTTTCACGTTGACAACCCTGAAGACAGAAGTGCAAAAGAACTGTGTGACACACTTAGAAACTTTGGTTTAACTCAACATGTTAAACAACCAACACACAAACAGGGACATATTTTAGACTTGATCATCACTAAAGGTCTGAAGATTTCTAAAGTCAGTGTTACTGATGTTGCCCTATCCGATCACTTTTCTGTTACCTTTGAGGGCATCATTTCCAGTGACTCATTTAGCCAAAGGGACATCATAAGAAAACGCACCTTTAAGGAAAATGCCACAGAAACTTTTATTCAAGCTTACTCTGCTACTTCAACCTTGGGGTGCAACTCAGTAGAAGAGCTAGTAGATAACTTTCAGTCTAAAGTCTCAGACATCATTAGCTGCATTGCTCCAATTAAAGTGAAAGTCTTTTCCGGTAAGAAAAAATCTCCTTGGAGAAGTGCTCCAGCAGTTAGAAGTGAAAAAAGGGAGTGTCGTAAAGCTGAACGCAGGTGGAGAAAGACGAAACTCCAGGTTCACTATGACATCTATAAAGAGAGACTTTACAGATATAGCTTACAACTGAAAAATGCAAGAGAATCTTTCTTCTCTGAAATCATTAACAAGAACATTAATAATACTCGTGCTTTATTTGCCACAGTCGACAAGCTAACAAATCCTCCTGTGTCCGTGGCTCCTGAACTCCACTCCACCCGGGCCTGCAATGAATTTGCTAATTTCTTTACTGAGAAAATCCTAAAGATCAGAGTATCAGTTTATACATCCATATCAAGTTCAGTACCAAAGTTGTCTCCAACTGGAATTGATCTTGGCCAAATGTCCCAATTCAGCCAAATAAACTATAAAAGCTTAGAGGAAATCATTCAGCAGCTAAGTTCCTCCTCCTGCTGCCTTGATGTTCTACCAACAGCTTTCTTTAAGAAAGTTTTGCCTGTCATAGCATCTGATTTGACTCAGATAACACGTCCCTTCTGTCAGGTATTTTCCCGCAGTCCCTAAAAACAGCAAATATCAAACCACTGCTGAAAAAGAACAGTTTAGACAAACTACTACTCCAGAACTACAGGCCCATATCAAACCTCCCCTTTATCAGTAAGATTATTGAAAAAGCAGTGTTTCAACAGTTAAACACTTTCTTAGATATGACCAGCCGCTTTGACGTGTTCCAGTCAGGTTTCCGTGCTCACCACAGTACAGAGACCGCCCTTATCAAGGTGTTTAATGACATCCGTATAAATACAGACTGCGGAAGAACCACAGTGCTGGTACTATTGGACCTCAGTGCAGCATTCGATACTGTCGATCACTCCATCCTGTTAGAGCGCCTGGAAAACTGGGTCGGCCTCTCTGGTACAGCTCTCAACTGGTTTAAATCCTACTTAAAGGACAGGGACTTTTTTGTGTCAGTAGGCAACTTTACATCAGAGATGACAAAAATCACATGTGGGGTTCCCCAAGGGTCCATTCTGGGTCCCCTCCTATTCAATATCTACATGCTCTCTCTTGCTCAGTTAATAAAAAACAACAACATCAGCTACCATAACTATGCAGACGACACACAGCTTTACATCACCATGTCACCAAGTGACTATGAACCAATTCAAGCACTGAGGAAATGCTTAGAAGAAATCAATGCCTGGATGTGCCATAATTTTCTTCAACTGAATAAAAACTGAAGTAATAATCTTTGGACCAATAGAGGAGAGATCTAAAGTTAGCACACAGCTTCAGTCGCTTCAGCTAGTAACCACTGATCAGGCCCGAAGTCTAGGTGTAGTGCTGGATTCAGACTTGAACCTCCAAAAGCATTTAAAGACAATTACAAGGTCGGCTTTCTATCACCTGAAGAACATTTCCAGGATTAAAGGACTAATGTCTCAGCATGGTCTGGAAAAACTAATCCATGCGTTTATTTTTAGTCGAATTGATTACTGCAACAGTGTTTTCACAGGTCTGCCTAAAAAGTGGATCAGACAGCTGCAGCTGATCCAGAACGCTGCTGCCCGTGTCCTCACTAAGACTAAGAAAGTAGAGCACATCACCCCAGTTCTAAAGTCCTTACACTGGCTCCCTGTATCTCAGAGAATAGACTTTAAAATACTTCTGTTAGTCTATAAATCTCTGAATGGCTTAGCGCCTAAATACATCACAGACTTGCTATCAGTTTATCAACCCTCCAGACCACTCAGGTCTTCTGGCTCCAGCCTGCTCTGCATACCTAGAACCAGAACTAAACATGGAGAAGCAGCATTTAGTTCCTATGCTCCACTTATCTGGAACAGACTTCCAGAAAACTGTAAAAGTGCGGAAAGCCTGAGTTCCTTTAAATCAAGACTAAAAACACATTTGTTTAGGATTGCCTTCGACTGTTCTAGTTAAACAATTCAACAAAAACATGTTTTCTTTAATCCAACTGTTTTTAATATTCTTTTTTTGTTTCTGCATTTTTTATTTTATTTTATTTGTTTTTTATTTTTTCCTACTTGCTTTGATTCTGTTTTATCTTCCTGTATTTTAATCATGTAAAGCACTTTGCATTGTCTTTGTACTGAATTGTGCTATACAAATAAATTTGCCTTGCCTTGCCTTACAGGCAAGGTGCGGTGGAGCAAAAAGTAGTGATCATCTGCCCCAAAGGGTCAGTTAATTGAGTTCACTCTAAAGTCTACTATAAAGTCCCTGCTCTATATAGTGATTGAGGGATTTAGGGGTTAGGGCCACTGATCTCTTTTTATTCACTGGATTGCTGATTGCCCGGTGGTAGTATGGAGTTGAAGTGAAGCCAACATATTGGTACTCCCTATTTGGACAGGTCGAAATATAAACAATACGTTCGATGCTACAGCATCGAACAACGAAGATGTTCTAATTTTCAGCTAGACTTAAGACTTTAAAGTAAAGATATATTCAGCACTTTGAAAAAGACTTGCTGTTTCATAGCATAAGTAGATCCCTGGAAGAGTGCAATTCTAGGAACCGCAAAGATACTGCGCAGAACCCTCAAGCTCCCAGGCCTCTGGTACAGGACCCAAGCTTGGAGGAAAAAAGGGGGAATATATATATATATATATATATATATATATATATATATATATATATATATATATCCACTAAGTTTCCTTTTAAAAGCTCATTGCTTGCTTGATTTTTTTTTTTTTTTGGTGAGGGGTAATCTTTAAACTTCATTGTTTATTTCATTAACCACTTTTGTTAGGTTTGTAGTTTTCCGCAGTATCTGTGTTCACTTCCATTCATATTTATATTCAGTCTTTTACACTCATCTACTACTACTACCATAATCTGTCTAATTCTGGCCACCTGTCTCATGCCCATCAGTTTTCTCTGTATCATCTGCTCTTAGCATTTACATACTCTGCAGTTCTGTTTAGAACTTGCTGAATATACTCTATTATTATTGCCATGCTACTTCTCTGTTCATGACTTGACAACGTTCTTGCCTCAACCTTTTTCTTTTTGACCATTTTATCAAACTTTTCCCATCAAAGTTTCTCTATTGCTTCCATCCAAGAACCCCATCTTAACACAAAAAAACCCCAAAACAAACAAACTAAAAATGTAACATTATTTTTTTCTCTCTTTCATAAAGACAAAAAAACAAGCTGCACACACAGTTTTAGTCTCCCTTCTACTACTCTTTCCAGCGAGTATTTTTCACAGATGATGGTAACACTGACTCAGGTCAACCGGATCACTTTAGAGAGTGACTAAAATTGACTGTGGTGCATAAAAGGATCCTATAATGATGCTGTATTTTTGGTTGAAATTTACCATTCATGCTTACCAAGTTAAATTTTTGTTCCCTTGAAAAACAAGCTGAACTTCATCTCCTTTGATGTCCATGAAGCTTCTTGTTGTGATGTAAGTCTTATTAAGATTTGTTTTATAGGGCAGTTCATTAAGTATACTGTATGTAAAGATGTTGTCATAGTTCAGTTAGATTCATTTTAGCATTTTAAGATAAATTGTGGCAGCTGTGAATTTTTTTTTCTCATCACCCACAGGCAACTGTTGACAAAAGTGAGAATAAAAGAGTCTGCAGCCTGTCAGATAAAATTACCTTACTGTGAACTGTTTATTCCAATCCTCACACTGTGCTGAGAGGTCTCAGATGTAAAAATAGCATTTAATTGAAAAAAAACAAAACAAGAGGGGATCGAGCTGCACACAAATTGACACTCGAAAAGATCCTGAGAATATTAGTTTTCTTTTTCTTCTAAAATTATCACAAAAGAAAAAAGACAAACTGCATATGTACTCAGTGGAAGCTGTTTTTTCTTCTTTATAGATTCCAATCAGTTTTACAAAGGGGAAAATATGTGCTCAACTTAAATGAACAGGGACAATCAGTCTTGTGTGTGTATTGTATTGCTGAAAATATTTTTATATAAACTTTATGTAAAATAATGTATATTCTAATACATTTGTAAAAAATTGAAGCCCAGCCTTGGTTTTCACACTGATTAATAATGCTTTATTTTCATATCCTAAACATCAGAATTGCTGTTTTATTACAGAAATCTCCCCTGGTAAAATTTTCATTTCAACTGCAACAAAAAAGGGAAACATCCTCTCAGTGAAGTGGTGGGTTAAAGTATGTATGTGATTGTTTGTATCCAGATCAGTAAATGACAGCTTTCCTCTGTCCCAATCCAGGTGAACTCTTATCCTACGGAGCTTTCTATGTACTGGGAGGTTAGTGGGAGGAGATGGTGGCGACCGTGCTACGTATTCATCTTCAAAGAACCCTAATACCACAAGTCCAGACCGTGTCTCTCCTTTCCTCTGAGCAGACTCAGCTAAGACACCAAGGGTCCAGAATGAGCTGTCTCCAACATCAACATCCCAGCTGTGATTTCCTGATTCAAAAGACTTTGAACTCAGAACAGACGACCAGCCATCAAACCTCTCTGGATTATCAGGAAGGGGCTGCTTATCTCCCATTTTCATACTGGTCAGATCTTTAGACAGGTAGAGACTTGAATCAGCAGTGTTTGGGTCCAAAACAAGAGGGGTGTAGGAGACCATGTCCCTCATGTTGTTCCAGATGTGGAAGGCCAGGTTGCCCCGGTGTTTGGCCTGGTCTATCAGAGCTCCTGAGGGCAGCAGTGGAACATCCAGCAGGGGGCAACGCTTGACTCTTTCCACTGCTGCCTTGTAGCTGCTCAAGAAGGAGATGTCTTCAGCTGCCAGCTCATCCTCTGTGGCTCTGACTGTGTCTGAGAGAGCTGCTAACTTTCTGTTCAGAGTGTCTATCTTCCTTTTCATCATTCCACTCTTTTGCTCCTCCTCCTCTCTCAGTGCAGCAAGCCTGGCTTCCTCTTCCTCTTGCAGAAACTGCTGGAGCTTCTTGAACAGTTCCTTAATCCGCCTCTCTGTGTGCCTGGCCTGGACTTTAATATGTTCTGCTGTCTGATCAAACTCATCTTTAACTTTCTTCAATCGCTTCAGTCTCTTCTTTAAAGGTTCCAGATCTTCCCAAAGTTCTTTCCTTTTTTTCTGTGCAGCTTCATCAATGGGTCGGATCCTGTGGTAGACGTGTCTTTCAGAATCTCTGCAGATGTGGCATAAGGGCTCCTCGTGGTCCAGACAGAAGAGTTTTAGTTTCTCAGAGTGCAGACTGCAGAGATGATCCTTTGATTTAGAAGCCATTTAGTCTCTGATTGAAGCTGAAAATACAGAGGACAGAAAGTCCACTAAGTCATGGCTCTTTTCCCTCTTCTTTTAATGTTTCACAATCTGACTCTGAGCTGTGTTTTTGGTTAATCTCACCTTCAGAATTTGATCAGCCTGAAGAAAATGTGTCGGAAGTTTTAATAGTTTTCTCTTCCCGTTGTTGACTCGCTCAGAGGAAGCCAGAAGTGTGTGGTCACACAGTGGCTCTTCTTTATTCTCAGCTTGGTGATTTTAAGGGTGGATCTCAAACCTGTTTGTCCTGCTGATTCAGATCCAACTGAAGCTTTCATTTTAAGTTCTCCATTTAATGCAAGTTGCCTCTGTAGCTGCAGTTGAACATGTTTTATATTCTTGTTTACAAGGACCATCACCATGGGGTAACAAGTGTTCATGCCTTGAAATACTTTGGACGAAGTTTGTGGAAATAAAGTTCACAAACCTGGGTTGTTAGAGGTGTGTCAGGAGAGGGGCGGGGCTAAAATTCATGCTCTAAATACCATTCTGCACATGTCACTGAGATATGTTTCTCTCAGTTGAAACATTATTATGAAACAGCTTCTACAAACATTTCTAGTAATACAAACCACGCATTGCTGTGGAGGAATAAGCTTTGCAGAAAAGGTCTTAAACCCTTATTAAAATCAGGGTGCAGTCTGGTACTTGACAGGCCTATTAGAGCAGCAATTTTCTTTTTCAGCAACTGTTATATATTTGCTGCTATGTTTGAAATCATTGTCATGAATATGATCCACTTTAGCTTCTTGCAGTTAGACACATGACCTGTTATCTTACATTAGTTGTATAAAGGGAAGCTCATAGCCCAAATTATTAGCCTCCAGCTGCTTTGCATAACAATTTGTATGAGATCCTGATTTTCTAGACTAGACAAAAGCTCTGTTGTTTAACTGTTCCCTATAAGTCTGAATTATTCAGATATTTCTAATTGTTCTGTGAAATGATGGAGCTTTTTAATTGCAGTTATTTGTTTCTACATCACTCTTGGAAGTTTATGAGCTGTTCTTCCTGTTTTAGAACTGTTTAAAATGGGCTTTATATCATTCAAGAAAGAGCTTATTTGTCCTTTCTTACCCATTTTCTGGTACCCAATTGGAGAGGACCTGGGAAAACTGGTTAGGTTGAGTCTCACTAGATTTACTATGCATGATTTAATTGCTATCTGTTTGTTTAAACAAATTTAGTGTGTCAATGGTAGTTTAGGCGAAAGGCATGAATATTTGGTATGGTAAATATTATGTTGTTGCCTTATTTTTACATAAAGCTGGCAACAAAACTCGAATGCTGGCAGTAAGGCTCAGTTTAGTGATCCTGATACAAAGGGAGACTCATGAAGTGTCCTGTGAAGGCAAAATCTATTCCCCAGGAAAGAGCAGTTACTGCAACTAAAGTTGACAATAAGGTAGGAGTTAGCATCTCCCAGATCTTAAGCATTAAAGAAAAAAATATATTTCTGGATTGCTAATCCTTTTTTATTTATTTTTTCATTGTTAACTTAAAACAGTCCTCTCTGAATAAAATTTAAGTCTTAGTTTAACCTGTAAAACAAAAACAAGATTTCTGGATATATTGCTTATACTGGATTAAATGATTGAACATCAGTGTCAGGCTCTTAGCAGTCCTCCAAGAGAGATGAGGGGCACATAAAATCAGTAAACCTAGAATCCAAAAACTATAATCCTCTTCAGACAGATGGACTGTATCAAGTTCTTAGTTTAAAACATATCTTTGTCAAATTGAGAATTAAAAGGTGAAATGCAGAGCAAGAAAGGGAAAACAAAAATTTTACCCAAGTAAGATTAACAGTCCTTTATATATTTTTTTCTGTCAAGTAAAAGTAGAAAGCAGACTCTTAAGAAATTACTAAAATAAGGGTCAAGTACTTAGTAATTCTTTGCTCCTAACCTCTGATATAATGTTTACAATGTTCTAAATAGATATAGAGGGATGTGCACAATACAAACTCTGGCAGAGGAAACCATCCATCCATCCATATATCCATTTTCTCCCGCTTAGTCCTGTCAGGTTATGTTAAGTTATCTCCGGCAGTCTATGGGCAAGAGACACCCTGCACAGGTTGCCAGTCTGTCACACCAGAAGAAATAATTTTTCAAATCAATGTTTCTCTGTAGAAACTTATAAAGCCTACCTTTATGTCAGATAATTCCTATATTCACCAAACCCCAGAAGTTACTTTTGGTGGGTAGTGTAACCTAGCCTGGGTGCCATTCCGTACTTAGTCCCGCCCACAACGTTTGAGGTCGGGAAGTTCGGGCTGGCATTGCTCAACAGTAGCGCGAGTATGCTCGCACAATATCTAGCGGGCCAATCAAATTGTCAGGGCGGGCTTTATACGATGATGGACAGATGATCAACAGTAACGTAATCAACCATGTGACCAAAGCGCGCTGGGGTGACAACAACAATGGCTGCCGCTGGAGAGCTGAGGTGAGTAGATTCTGCTATTAGGTCTGTTCTAGAAGATATCGACAGCAAATTAATTTTAAAAAAGGAACAGAGAAACGTGATCAAGGCTCATCTTCTTATTCTAGGCGTGCAACTGCACGCTTTGATTTTTGTTGACAACAGCTATGCGTCGCTTAACATACGTCACGCACTCCGTTGCTCTTATTGGTTGTAGGTCTATCCAATTGAGTGCAGAGGCATTTTTTTTCCTGGTTCGTTCAAAACACGCCCCATAATCACAGCTCTATGGAGCAGTATCAGACTCATATTCTGACTAGAATTGAGTAGGACTACGTCAGGCTAAGTGTAACCAGAAGGTTTACTTAAATAAGACTAATACTTTCTCAAGAGCATTACTCAAGTAAAAATGAATAGTACTGTGAAGTACAACTAGCCCTAAAAGTTTATTTTTTCTAACAGTTATTCGAGTATATGTAACTGAAATGTAACTAGCTACTATCCACCTCTGATAGAATGGTCACATACAACATACTAACCAGCTGATGCCCAACATGGTGATTAATAGAGTCTGAAGTAATATTGTCAATGGATAGAAAACATTTTTTTATTTCTTTGTTGGAATTTAAACTTACAGTGAATGTTTTGCACAGCAACAATGAGTTGAAGATATGTTGATGGAGTTTGGCTAAAGAGAGCTTATAAATTCAAATACCTTCAAATTACCCTGAAAATTAAATATGCCTATTTATAATCTAATAATTTTACTCACCTTTAAAATATTTATTTAGTGTTATTCTTTCTTCTATAAAATAGGCTGTTTATCAGAAAACCAAAATTGCTTGAAATTTACATCAAATTGGCAGTTTTTTCAAGATAATAATCTTAACACGTGTCTTAAATTGCTTAATTAAAATGGATTTTTCAAACCTTCGATCCTCTCCTCAGGGTTTCCTCCACTGCTCTCAGTCCCAGCTCCACTTGTCTCACCAACATCTTCTAGAGTTTGGCTTCCACCTAGCAAAAAAGGTACGGTATACAGATTAATTTTATGTTCGATTCACGTCCAAAATGTAGATTATAAATGTTCAGCAATGCCTGTACACTCTAGACTAATTATGGTGTGTCATGAACTCAACCTTAACCCTTTAAAGCCTGAACCAGGAAATAATTGACAGAAGATTCTAATTTTCCAAAATTCAATCTCAGACACTCTGGTTTAACAGTCCAGACCACGAATGTCCCCAGTGCTGCAGTCCCAGAGGTGATGCTGGAAGCCGATCCTGGTGAGGGATCCAGAACAGACAGGAACAGACGGAACAGGCAGAATCCAGATCAGGCAGGAACAGAAACAGGTGGCAGGATCCAGACTTTCAGGTATCCACAGGCTTCCAGGAGGGTTCAGAGTCTGACTGGGACCAGAAGCATGACCAGGTGGTCACGCACAGGAGCAGACAGGCAGGCACAGTGGAAGAGGGTAGCCGAGACAGGACGTAGGAACCGGAACTTGAAGCAGGACTTTAAACTGGTCTCCTCCCTGGAGCCAGGCTTACTTGGATAAAAACTGAACCTTCCCCCATAATGAGCCAAAAACCCAGAGGACTCCGCAGGGGAGGAACAGTGGACAATCAGGAGACGAGGCAAACACCAAAACCCTCTTTCCACTGGCAGCTAGGATCCAGGACATGAACCAAATAAAACTGAACAGAAAGACAAGCATTGATCTGGCACTGAATGCTCTTGCTGAACTGACTATAAACCAGAGGAAACAGGTGAGGGGAATACATTATAATTGAGGCAGGGAGGGAAAAGGGCAGGTGAGAGGAATTACTAATTAGGGAGGAGCAAACAGGCCAGATCATGACATATATATACCGTAAATTCTCTAATATAGGCCCGGGCCTTTATTTCACTCAAGTGCATCGCGGTCCAGGCCTTTATTGGATAGAGGCCAGTATTAGAGACAGGCCTCTATTGCTATTTGAGCAAAACAGACTACCAGTGGAATGAATAAAAATGAGATTTTGTGTCTATTTGAACCTATAAAACACTAGGTTCATTTATTGAAAAAGTACAGTTACCATGTCTCGCTTGGTTTGAAGTAAAAAAAAAAAAAAAAATCCTCCAATTCTGTTTAATTCTCCTCCTCAGTTTCCTCCTCCTCTTCATCTCTCCCTTTAATCTCCTCATCACTCGCGCTCCTCCTCATGTTGTGCTGCGTGTCTGTTCTCTTCCTCGCGCAGACGGGCAGCAGTCGGCCTGTCGTCCAGCTGCGCAGGGCTGTGGTACTTGTGTTACTTACTACCACAAGTATAATGTTGAGGTATGCCCAGAAAAAACGTTTATAGCCCCGGCCTGTATTAGAGACCGGCCATTATTTACCTCCTCTGACAGCGAGACCGGCCATTATTAGAGACCCGGCCGCTATTGGAATACAGGCCAATATTAGAGAATTTACGGTATAATTCAATATATCAAAAAGCTACACAAACCAACCCTGGCCTATGTAAACAGTCATGATTACCGCCAACAAGGAGGTTACAGTACATCTTTAGGGGAGTTGCTGCTTGGAGGAGGTTTGTGCTCTAGGAGTGCTTCTATAGTTTGTATTTAAGTTTCAGCTACACATTTTTACCAGGGTTTGGAATAAATGTACATTCTCATGAACTATTTTTAACCTTAAATGAACAATAAGTAATTATGACACTTAATGTTACAAATCATAACAAAACAAAAAGAACTAGCTGGATGTAATCCAAATGTCTAAAGGTCTTTAATGTGATAAGGTAGCACTGTACTTTTTTCAAAGCTAGCGACTGAGCAAGGGAAAAACTAAAATGCAGTCATGGAATTAAATTGGCAAAGTACAAAACATCAATATCACATTTATGCATATTTTTATTTTCTTTTAAGGTATGAAATAACCTTTAGGGAAGCAACAGAGTATATTCAGAATGTGGTAACTACTCCTGTGTTTTGGTCAAAAAGCCATCTCAAAGGTCACCACTCTATAAATATTGTGTCAGAGAGGCTGATTGGCTTCCACACTGGAGAAAATATCTAAAAATGAGCAAAAATGTCTTAAATTAATGGATTTACTCTTAATTTGAGTAAGTAAATGAGATGATTTGCCAATGGAATGAGTATTTTTACCCTTAAAATTAGATATTTGGATAAAATGCACTTGAAATAAAACAATGCAATTGTTTTCTTATTTTAAATGTAAATTGTCTTATTCCATTGGCAACGTATCTCACTTACGTTGCCAATTGAATTGAGGAGTAATTCGAGAACAAATGCTGTTGGGATCTGGAGCTGTACCACCTTTCTCCAGCAGAGTGCACTGTGGATCTCCTGGAGCTGGACCCTTCCAGCACACCTGAGACGCATCTACTCATCAGGAGACCTCCCCTTTATAACCATCTGCCAGACCTTACTTCGACGCCGCAGTGTTGACCTTAGTTTGGTTAGCAACCTGAGCCTTAGAAACTGAAGGAATCTTAGTTGTCTCGAGAGAGAGATCAGATTCTAACTCTCCTCTGTTTTGCCTCACAGGAAACCTGTCTCTAGCCTGAAGCTCTGGATGAGCTTAACCTGCCAATCTGCCCTGGTGAGCCTAACCTGAAGATTCCTATGTGGATTCCCCTGCTGCTCTTAGTGAAGAGCTGGAAACTCTGATAAAGGTCTGCCATTCAAAGTCAGAAGCTAGACGCTGCAGCTGCTCGTGTACTCTGCTGAACAAACAGTCTCTGGACCCAACGGTTCCCTCTCTCTCAAAGAGAAGCCCGGATTCAGTCAAGGTAGAATTCTGAATTATCAAGGACTCTTGACTCATGTGCCTGCCTAACTAATCAAACTATCATCTCTGCAGACTTCAGTGAACCAGCCCGGACCAGTTCCAGACCCTGTACATCAGGGGTGCTCAAGTCCAGTCCTCAAGAGCTACCATCCTGTAACTTTTAGATGCATCTCTTCTCTAACACACCTGAATCCAAAGGCTCAATCCCCTCATTTAGCCCAGCAGAGGTGTGGTAATGAGCCACTCATTTGATTCAGGTGTGTTTAAAATGGGGTGCATCAAAAAGTTGCAGGATAGTAGCTCTTGAGGACTGGACTTGAGCACCCCTGCTGTACATTATTTTGTGTTGTAGAAACATTCAATAAACTCTGTTAAACTTTTACCCAGCCTCCGTTGTGTTCTGCATGTGCGCTAAGAACCTTAAACCCATCATGACAAATGCACTTATTTTAAGAAAAAATGACTTGTCTAGATTTCGATTTTTTCCAGTGCCGGTAGACATTTTCAAGGTACAACTCCATTTCCCTGTTGAACCAGAGAGCTATTTGAATGCTGTTTTTTAAATCTCTCAATATGTTACACTTTTTAAAAATCATAATGATGAGTTTCTACTTTTAAAATTTCTTACTGCTTAAACATTTTATTTTTACATATGAACATCTGCCATTCACCTTGAGGGCCCCTTTACAGTGAGATACTTGTTAATGCAATTCTCCATTGCTCCTCTACTTACAAAGGGAAGCTGTCACTGTCTCACTGCGTACTGCAACTCTAAGGCACAAAGTAATTAGTTTTTTTTCTTTTCATTTATGAATTAAAGTCAAAACACAGTAGACCAAGCTGGGAGAACAGGATAACTTATCTATGCCTCCACATCTTTCACCTGTCTAAATTATATGATTTTATAGGCAGATAAAGAAGCAGATAAGGACATGAGACTCCCCCCACTCTTTGTGAATACAATTATCTTTACAGCAGTTCTGTTTACTTTGGGTATTTATTTTTCTGTTCCATTTTGCTGAGTGCCTTTTTGTTTGCTTCCGGCATGCATACAGTTAGTGCAAATACTTGAGATGAAACAGGCTCCTATAGGTTTAAAAATGACACATTTTAATGACTAGAAAGATTTAGAAATGATTACATAATTTTATATTCTCTTTGGAGAGATGGTTAACTCGTCCCTATGACTAAAAGTTCGCTTCTTGGGTTGGGGATGGCGTTTATGACTGAAGTGTGAAATAGTTTAGGTTTAGGGTTAGGTATGTGTTGGTAATGATCAGGGTTAGGGTAAAGATCTAGGTTAGGCCACATTAATTAATGCAAAATGAATGGATATAATTAGAAAATCCCTGAAAGAATAAACAGACAAAATGTGTGTCTGTTCTCGTTCTTCCCTTGTCATAGGACTATTTCCGATTCCACATGCCCACACTTTGCTGGTCCTCACAATCGATTTTGCAAATAGTTAGGTTTAAAGTTATTGTCAGGGTTAAGACATAGAAAAGGCTTAAAATGATTGAAAATCCATGGACGTCAACACATGGTCCTTACCACACATGGCAAGAGAAGTGTGTGTGTGTGTGTGTGTCTAATTCAGAAGTGGAGTCAGGTGTTATGAAGTGGGAGCATTGTCCCACCAGCTGCAGCCAATTTATAATCAACACAGCTTCAAACCAAAACAGTCCTGCTGCATCCATTATGGTCTGGAAGCTTTAAAATTATGAAGATTTCCTTTGCTCTAAATAAAGGCACAGCCCTCCCTGCAAACCAACATGACCATAGCCTTTTGCTCCCATGAAAATCACCTCTGATGGGGAGATACATTTTGGTTTAGGCACTGAACAAATTCAAGAAATATTTTCAAAAAGGTTATGTGATGTTGATGTAATCCTAAAGAATTTAGGCTCTGGGGTCCATTTAACTAAGCAGGTTTAACAAACTCAGATTAAATGGGCTGGTCTTTCTGCTGCCCTCTGGGAGGAGGCTTTGCAGCATTCGATGCAGGTCCAGCAGATTCTGAAACAGCTTCCTCACCACCGCATCAGACAGCTGAACTGTTGAGAAAACTCTAAATCATGTCATAGACTCTGCATTACACTGACAACACCAAACCAAAACACTGCATATTTGCACCGTATATATTTAATGCTCTGAACTTCTATATCAGTCCCTGAAAGAATACCATGTCATTTTCTCCCACACGGTTTACATTTGATCAGTGCTGCACTTTAGAGAATGCAAATGTCATGAAAGATTTGTATACACTCTGTGTATACATATTGACAATAAATGTTGTCCAAGTCTAAATCTGCAACTCTAAATTGATCTAGCCAAAGGTTCGTATCTCTGAGTTTTTGGTTTCACAATGGCTGCTATGAATTAGTTTAATCAACCCTAAGTAGGTCCACTCAGAGTTGAGCAGGTGGATAACAAGTATAAAAAAAGCCATTATTAATAGAGTCCCTACGAGTCACCATGACAACAGTCAACAGGAACTGCCAATTTCACTAGAACTAGAGATTTTAATGTAGAATTGAAAAAGAAAATGGAGAATGTGTTAAAAGACAAACAGTGGGCTAGGAGAGGAAGACTGAGAAGGAGAAGTTTGTTGCTCGAGTTGCATAGGTTTATTTGAAGTCTGCTATGGCAGGCCGAATTTACATTTATTAAAAGCACTCTTCTATTTTTTTCCATTTGTAGATCACTAAAAATCTTAATGATAATGACCACACTTCTAGACTGTAATAATATATTTTCCAATTTACATTTTTTCAGAATGTAAATTAGAAAAGAATTTAGTTTTATATACCTAGACATGTTTACACAATTTAAGTGGCCATTTATCTGCCTGACTGCATATATAGTATTTATGATATCTGAAATACATTTCCCCGTACGCCGAGCCGAAACCCTGAGGGCTCGGCGGAGAAGGGCCGAGAAACACTCAGGAGACAAACGCTAACACCCTCTCGACACACAGGCCAGCAAAAGTCATGGCATGAACCAGGGACTTAAATAAACTAAAAAAAACAAAACAAACGTGGACAACTAACATTGAACACATAACACTGTTAAGTTAAATGTAGGTTCATAAAAGAAGGACTGAGTACACAGTAAGGGATTTTCAACAACAGCTTCTGCAGAAGGGGAAGAGAGCTGCACCCAACTCGCTACTCTCTCTCCTCGACCCCTCTCCTTTCAGTGCCTTATTTATTAACAGAACATATCACATGGTTACAAAACAGAGTATTGTTCTGAAAGGACAATTCATCAGGTCATAAGACAGGATGCTCTACTGACTGAATCACAAGGCAGAGCTCTCCTCTTGACTGAATCACAAGACATAGCGGTCTTCTGATTAATCATAAGACAGAGTGAGGCATCTCCTTGCTTTAATGTTTATATGTACATACATAAATTTTAGAATTATCATTGAATAAACCTAACATTTCCCTCCTGTTGTACATATAAACATCAGCACGTAGTACTTCTAAAAAGATTTTTACTACAGACATCATAAATGCATTGCAGATAGGGAATTCAGTAATAAAAGATCAATATGCAAAAAACAAAATATGAAAAGGATTAAAATGTAAAATTTAAGCAAAAATGTAAGATTTATCAAGAATGTAAAAAGCTTCAAAAACCTGTCCCTTGAGTAGGTAAAACCTCTCCAATAGAGGAAAATTCTTACCTGACCCTTGCATCGGAAGCGATCATTATCCCTATAACGGATTACACAGTTGCCACATCATCAGTATCTTCACCAGCATCTTGGTGGAGTTGAACATAAGTTACAGCTGAATACTGGATTAGAGTGGATCCTATCATTCTCTGAATCATTGACTGGAGACATGGTATTAAGCAACAAATAAAAAGGAAAAATATGAAGAACAATCCTACAAATGGTAAAGCTATCTTCATCTCTTCATCAGCACCTGCCATGATCCCATGGTGAACCAACTTGTCCATGGTGCTGAACTTGCACTGGAGGTGTGAACATTTTTTGATAATTTTGTAGAGCTAAGACAGTTGCTGAGAAAAATTCTACTTTTAGCTTTGTGAATTGCTGTTCTGCTTCTGGGGTCCATTAGTTTGTCTCTGACATAGCTGCTGGTGTGTCATAAATAAAGCTTAAAGGAATAGTACACCCAAAACATGATTAGCCTTCATTTTCTACTCACCCCCATGCTGAACAACACCCTGGAGTACTTTTTTGATATCTCAATTGCATCTGGAGATCTGGGAGGCTTCTTGCTGTCTGCTGACATTCAAATAATGGAGGTCTATGGTGCCCGAGACAGAAAGGTCCATAAAAGTCCACAAAAAACGTGTCAATATTCCTCCATACTGCTCGTCCAATGTATTCCAAGTGTCCTGAGTGGGTAGCATCCAGAATTTACTCGAAACAAAGTCATTTAGAATGTTTTTAGAGCATAAACAGTAGTGCATAGGATTTCCTGAAAGCACGCGCCTGCACGTTCCTGACGCTACGGAAGCTGGCAGACCAAACCAAATGAAAGTGCGCATTCAGCGTCTGCTCTGCCAATAATGCAAGCGTAGAAGAAGAAATGTGCTGTTTACCTGTGCAAAGAAAGAAACAACGAAAGAAAAATGTCTGAGGACTTCAGTGTTGAGGAAGAGCATGAGTTCTTTGCCGAGCTGAATGCGCACTTTCATCTGGTTTGGTCTGCCGCGGTTTCCGTAGCGTCAGGAACGTGCAGGCACGCGCTTTCAGGAAATCCTATACACTACTGTTTATGCTCTAAAAACATTCTAAATGACTTCGTTTCGAGTAAATTCTGGATGCTACCCACTCAGGACACTTGGAATACATTGGACAAGCAGTATGGAGGAATATTGACACGTTTTTTGTGGACTTTTATGGACCTTTCTGTCTCGGGCACCATAGACCTCCATTATTTGAATGTCAGCAGACAGCAAGAAGCCTCCCAGATCTCCAGATGCATTTGAGATATCAAAAAAGTACTCAAGAGTGTTGTTCAGCATGGGGGTGAGTAGAAAATGAAGGCTAATCATGTTTTGGGTGTACTATTCCTTTAAGAAAAGCTGAGTTTTTTTTTTTTCATAATGTGGAATCTAAGCTCTGCAGTAATTGTACAATTCTAAAAAGACATTTGTTTTTTAGTTACTGGCTTACGCTCTTGCTATTACAGTTTTTCACTCTTCTTGTAGCTTTTTACCTTTTTCTGAAATAACATGTCCCAAGCAACAGACTTGTTTCTGCACCCGTTAAATTTTTTTATAACTGGTTTTATACTTTCCTTTGCTTCACATTTTAGCAGATATTGTTTTATCCTTGGCCTGTATTGCGATTTAGGAACTATTTTAACTGGATCTACAGTTGTCAACAGTCCTACATCAATTTTTCCTGTAGACCACAAAGCATTTGGAATATCTTTGAAATAATTTTCATCAGATTGTGATAGCAAAGAATGCTGAGTTATTTTAACACATACTAAATCTTGAACCTGGGGTTTTACATCGAACAGAATTTTATAAGGCTGTTTCCATAGTTGGAACAGATAGACATGGAGCAGAGATGATAAGCATGTTGCATAAAACACAGAAGGATTTAGTTGCAACACCATTACAAGCATTATTCGTACAGCCTTCATTCCCCCCAGCATAGGGAAAATTGCAATGCCTAATTTTTCCATCAAGTCTCGCCCTAACAGATTATGGGCTGAGTTGGTGATATTACTACAGAAACATGCAACCTTGCAACCTTTTTCCTGTTTGAAGGTCTTCTATTTATATTGCCCTTGACATACATTCCTAGGATGTTTGACCATTTGCTGATTTTACAAAAATTAGCATTTTAGATGGTTTTAGCATTTACATTATCTTTAATACAAGTATTACAGGCTCCTTAATCGCATATAAGTCTAACTGCCTGTCCATTAATTGCTAGAACTATTCATGTTTTTTCTTTTAACGCATTTAATATCCCCCATGCTCCATACACATCTACTATTTTAATTGCTCCTGATCCCTATTTGCTCTAGCACCTAGTCACACCTCAGATGAAGAACTGCCCTGTGGACTTTTCATTCCTGGTCTGCTTTTACTGGTCTGGGCTGAGAGCCCACTCAGCCCCTAGGACCGTCCCTTTTTTTTTAATCATCTACAATTGCAAAACCAACTAAGTTTGTGCAGTCACCACAGGCCCTGTCCAGTGCTAAACCTGATTTAACCTGGGGTGGTACTGTCCATTACTGAAATTGCTGGTGCCTTGTCTGCCCCTGCTGTGCAGTCACCACAGGCCCTGTCCAGTGCTGTACCTGACTAGGTTGGTACTGTCAAGTGCTGAAATGGCTGGCGCCTTGTCTGCCCCTGCTGTGCAGTCACCACAGACCCTGTCCAGTGCTGAACCTGATTTAACCTGGGGTGGTACTGTCCAGTGCTGAAATGGCTTGCCTCTTGTCTGCCACTGCTGTTCCGTCACCACAGGCCCTGTCCAGTGCTGAACCTGATTTAACCTTGGGTGGTATTGTCCAGTGCTGAAATGGCTGGCACCTTGTCTGCCACTGCTGTGTATTCACTAAAGGCCCGGTCGAGTGCTGAACCTGGGGAGCCTCGTATGGGCGCTGTTGAAGGAGTTAGGGTCCTGTCTTAAGTGCTGGCTAATGGCAAAGGGTTAAATTCTGAAATACTGGAAAGAATTTGTTGGACGGGTTTCACAGGTTGAGTGATGTGCAGCCTCCCAGAAGCCCTCAGCCAAACCAATTAACTTGTCTGCCCCTGCTGTGCAGTCACAACAGGCCCTGTCCAGTGCTGAACCTGATTTAACCTGGGGTGGTACTGTCCAGTGCTGAAATGGCTGGCATATTTTCTGCCACTGCTATGTAGTCACCACAGGCCCTGTCCAGTGCTGAACCTGATTAAACCTGGGGTGGTACTGTCCAGTGCTGAACCGGCTAGCGTCTTGTCTGCTACTGCTGTGCAGTCACCACAGGCCCTGTCCAGTGCTGAACCTGATTTAACCTGGGGTGGTACTGTCCAGTGCTGAAATGGCTGGCATATTTTCTGCCACTGCTATGTAGTCACCACAGGCCCTGTCCAGTGCTGAACCTGATTAAACCTGGGGTGGTACTGTCCAGTGCTGAAATGGCTGGCATATTTTCTGCCACTGCTATGTAGTCACCACAGGCCCTGTCCAGTGCTGAACCTGATTAAACCTGGGGTGGTACTGTCCAGTGCTGAAATGGCTGGCGCCTTGTCTGCCCTTGCTGTGCAGTCACCACAGGCCCTGTCCAGTGCTGAACCTGATTTAACCTCGGGTGGTACTGTCCAGTGCTGAAATGGCTTGCCTCTTGTCTGCCACTGCTGTGCAGTCACCAAAGGCCCTGTCCAGTGCTGAACCTGAATTAACCTGGGGTGGTACCACAGGCCCTGCCCAGTGCTGAACCTGATTTAACCTGGGGTGGTAGTGTTCAGTGATGAAATGGCTTGCATCTTGTCTGCCACCACTGTGCAGTCACCACAGGCCCTGTCCAGTGCTGAACCTGATTAAACCTGGGGTGGTACTGTCCAGTGCTGAAATGGCATGAGCCTTGTCTGCCCTGGCTGTGCAGTCACCACAGGCCCTGTCCAGTGCTGAACCTGATTTAACCTGGGGTGGTACTGTCCAGTGCTGAAATGTTCGGTGCCTTGTCTGCCCCTGCTGTGCAGTCACCACAGGCCCTGTCCAGCACTGAAACTGAGGAGCCTCGTATGGGTGCTGTTGAAGGAGATAGGGTCCTGTCTGAAGTGCTAGTTAATGGCAAAGGGTTAAATTCTGAAATATTGGAAAGAATTTGATGGACAGGTTTCACAGGTTGAGTGATGTTCAGCCATTAAAGGCTTTGGGGCTCTTGGAATATCCTACAACTGGACTTTTAGCAGGATTTTCTTCCAGTGCAAGTCGTGGCTCACAGCCTGTGGGACAGCTAATGCACATTTTTGTTTCCCCTGCACTCTTTTTAAAAGTGACCGGAGTGATTTGACGTGAACACAGTCTGGACAGACAGACA
The DNA here is from genome assembly GCF_016077235.1 of Cyprinodon tularosa. NCBI lineage: Eukaryota > Metazoa > Chordata > Actinopteri > Cyprinodontiformes > Cyprinodontidae > Cyprinodon > Cyprinodon tularosa. The sequence goes on along the minus strand of NW_024038774.1, from coordinate 127,170 downwards.
CCTCTCCGACAGTTACAACTGATTTTAAACACTTTTTAGAAAAGGCAAAGAAGAATGAAGGATTCACATGGAACATAATATAATATAGTGTACTTTTTCTAGATGTTTGTTAATTTGCAACCAAAAATAAACTCTTAAATAAACACATTCTCAGAAAATGAATATTTTTTTATATATTAAAAAACTATATTCATATAAAGTATAAAGTTGACTTATAGCTTCTCTATTATTACACTAGCACATTATTTTTTATGTTCTGTGACACCATATTGGACCATGCAAAACACAGATTTACCTTCACAAAGCCTCAGAAGGGCAAAATTTATGTACAAAAAATAAAACCTGTACATTAAATTATGTTTTGTTTTTATAAAATGTTTTTATAATGTTTGTTGTTGTTGGCATTTATATAATTATACTCAGTTCCGTACAATGGCTTCAGATTTTGCTATCAGGCTCAGTAGGTTGTAATCACTGAATTAACCCAATCCTAATCCTTAAGTTATTCCTTTTCCCCCGCAGAATTAATTACTCTATGTGTAATCTGAAAATAATTTCAGTATATATTCATGTACTTTAAAAATAGATTAAAATAAAATGATCGACATGTCACTTATATTAAACAAATGCCGGAAAATTTGTATCTCTCTTCTATTATATATTAATTTATCCTATTTACTCACTATAAAAGTTTTCACTCAGTCTGTTTCTCTCTCAAGGCCACACATTTCTCTGCAGGATGTGTTCGTAGACCAGACATAGCTTCTTCCCATAACAAGCTAGATTCTTTCTCAAGGTTTATTCATAACATGTTACTGTTAACCAAAGTGTCTGTAATTTATTTTGACTTTGACTACTTTTGCAGTGTTCTAAGTAAGGGGGGCGAACCCTGCTCTAGCAGAACAGAGCAGAATGCTGTGCCATAAGGGCCTCATGATGACTGTTCTCTCTTTGCAAAGATATGAATAAATGTGCCAACTGAGTGAAATCCATCGATCTCCGTTTATTTAACTAGGATGAATAGTTGAATACTTTTTTCCCACGACAACAAACCAAAAACAAATATCATATCCTGTCAACTGAGTTGTAGAATAAAATAAAATGATCTGCATGTCGAAACAAAAACCAAAAACAATAAAAGTCCACAACACAAAGCAAACCACGCAAGGTGGGCGGATGTGGGACCAGGAAGGAGGGTAAGAAACAAAAACCAAAAACAGTGTCCAAACAAAAAATAAACCCACCAAAGGGGGCAAGGACTAAACACATTCTCTGAAGGCTGGATGCCATGACGCCGGAGGCGAAGCAAAGTCTCTGGAGTCCGGCGGTCAGGTCAGAGGCAAAGCAAAGTCTGTGGAGGCCGGCCATGAGGCTGACACAGGGAGACTCAGGGAGAGAGCGGCGGCATCAGACCCGCTAGAGGGGAAAGGATGGCATCAGGCTGACCCGCTGGAGAGGAAAGGATGGCATCAGGCTGACCCACTGGAGAGGAAAGGATGGCATCAGGCTGACCCACTGGAGAGGAAAGGATGGCATCAGGCTGACCTGCTGGGGAGGCCATTACATTTTCTGCTGGCGGAAGTATCTGTGCTTGCAGGAGGCAGGTGGTAAGGGAGGTTCATCACTAGGATAGGGAAGAGTAGTGACGGGGACAAGAAATGAAGAACCAGGTAAGGGGGTCATTGGTGGTCTGGATGGAGGAAGTTGGTTAAGGAACTGAGCCGCAGCGGCTTGTTGGATTCCTTCGATTTCCTCAAAGAGCCCAGTTATTTCAATATCAGCCAGGAGCCCAGACTGTCTCTCACTAATTTCTTTTAGCTCACATGCTGCACTTACCCTCTTCCAAGATGGAAGAGGGTAAGTGCAGCATGGATGGGAAGTGGAAATCTTGTCCAAGGTGAGCCCTAAAAAAGCTGAGTGTAGCTTCCTCCTGGATGGGCTCTGATGGGTCCTTTTTCATGGATGGTTCCTACTGTCAGGTTGTGTGGAGGTTTGAAGAGGACCTAAATGTACACACAGAAGCTGAGGTTGATTCTTGAAGATATAATATAGTTCCAAAGGGCAAGATTAAAAGTCCAGCAACAAAATACTGAAAACTGAAATCCAGGAGACGTCAGGGAAAGTACACATGAGGGGCAAAGAAATTACCGGGGACCAGCAAAGAGTGTATATATGGGAGACAGCAACAATGGGAGGACTTAGTAGACGAGAAATTAGTAGACAAGGAAGAGATATTGACAGAAGAATCTAGAGGGGAGCTAGAGGAAGGAGACTGACACAAGAGGGCAACAGAGGGTAAAAACAAAATACATAAGAACTGTGAAACGGGGTTCTGATGAATGAATTCAGTGTGACACACCTGTAAATATAAAAAATCTATGTCTGGGTGTTTTCTGAAGGTTTGTTACAGTGTAAGGCCCTTTTCTCCAATATATTCAACCTTTTAAGGAGCCCCTTATGGGACCCACAGCCTGGGTAGATAAAAAGGTTTCAGTTCCATTTTAAATCCATCTCCACAGACTTTTATCTTCACGATGGTAAAGTTGGCAGGTGCCTGCCAGTATTTGAGAAGTAGCAGCATGGCTGTTATAAAAATAACCATGTTTCTATACATTTCGAATCCTTTGACATTGTCTTTTTAATAGTTTATTTTTGTCCGCTGGCTTTGGGCTTGTCATCTATTAGGAAGGAACTGATTTTACCTCTCTGTTTTACTTGAGCTCCCGTCGGTCCCATCTTGGTTGCTCCCCTTTTATGGGGGTGTTCAAAGCCATCAGCCGTATGCAGAGTGGAAGACATCATTTGAATTTCAAAGGCCTGACAGAACACGTTGCTTCTATCAAGTATAAAGGTCCTTTTGACGAGAAAGTACTCTCAAAATTAATCATCTACATGGAGAGTTCTTTGCAGGCTTCCTTTCGCTGCCAACAGGGCAAGCAGCCAAAGACTATGTTTTAGAGCAAGGAAATGTAACCAGACTTCATTAAAATAAATTTATAACCCGAACTATCCTACACCATACTGTTTCCAGGTCCAAACATGTTTTTATGAGGCAAGCAGCATGAGGTTAACTGGTCCCATTTGCACCTCTTATTCACATCTGTGCATTTCTTCAAAAGAGGCTCTTAAATTGTGTCTTTGCCAGCGCACCCCGGGGAGATGTAAAATGATCCATGAAAACACCAAGCGGGAGCTTCTCCTAAGGCCCCGTTGATGAGGCATACAGCTGCGATGAGCAGCAGACAGCCTCGAGTCATCAGTGCTACGGGCTAATTAGCCATCACTAATGTGAAGCAGCTTGATTTACAGGACATATCCCTTTTAGATCTCCATGGAGACAATAGCATCACTAAGGAGTAGTATAGGCTGACTAAATGATACCATAACAAAGCACCTATTGGCCCTCAGTACTGTGTACTGTCACAAGTCACCATGTGGATATGTTCCAACACCATATGCTTTTAAGTTTTGTTATGCTAAAGGACACATATTTGGCTAATAATAACTTCTTTATCCATTTCTTTCATTTCTAAATCCTGTTAAGGGTCATGGATTCCTGTGGCAGGTTAAGTAGAGTTTTTAAGCTGTAGGGAGAGCCAAAGAACCTGTGGAAGAGCAGTAGTAAAGTAACACAATTGTTTGTATTTTTTTTGTCAATGTAACGTGCAACCCTAAAATGAACAAAGAATTTAGGCTGAGAGTTCTTTCAAAGACTGGGGCCACCATAACCTGACTACCCTAAACCAAATAACCAACTGAAATTAGCATTTTAATTTATCTATTTTTAAGTCAATTGTAAAGATTTCAATAGATATTATCAAAAGTACAAATAATTTTAAAAGCATCGAAATACATCTTAAAATTCATTGATGTATATTTTTTAGATGTGCAAGATAAATATTCAATCTTTAATGAAAACTAAAGCTTCATTTCATTTTTCATCAGATTGGTGACATATTTCCACCCTAGGATGCAAGAATGTTTACCCATTAACTCTCATTAAAAGTTGTACATGCGCAGTAGCTCCTATGCAATACAAACGTATAAGATAGCTCAGGGCGCAGCTAAGCAGTGACCTGAGGTGACAGGAAGTGTATTTGCTCACCACCACCTGCCAGGTCAGACGTTTTGTGGGTGATTAACAGGCAAGAGTTGGAGACGCATTGGAGAGAGAGTGAGAGACAGAGAGAGAAATGGTGCAAGAAAAAAATTAATTAATTGAAGTCAAAGCAACACATCTTACCCAGAGAAGCTGGAGGTGAAGACTCCTTGCCCTGATAAGCTGAACATCAATATTAATCAGCAGTCCAAAGATAGAGGGAGGTTTGGCTAACACTATGCAGTGAGGCTAATGCTGTATTCTGCTTTCCGTGCATCCTTTTACAAACATCAGGATCTGACCCAGCATGGATAAAGACCAGTAGGACTGATTTAAAGCACTTTTTAGAAAAGGCAAAGAAGCGTGAACAAACCTGGATTCACATGGAACATAACATAATATAGTTTACTTTTTCTAGATGTTTATAAATTTGCATAGTTGCTGTTGAATAAACATATTCTCAGAAAATTATTTATATTTTATATATATTAAAAAGTATAAAGCTGACTAATAGCTTCGTCCTTATTAAACTGGTAAATATTATTTTTATGTTTATGACACCATATTGGACCTTGTAAAACACAGATTTGCCTTCACAAAGCCTTAGAAGGGCAAAATATATGTACAAAAAGTAAACCTGTACATGAGATTATGTTTTGCTTTTATAAAGTGTTTTTATAATGCATTTTTGTCGGAGGTGTTCATATAAATATACTTACTATACGCTTAATTGGTTTTTGGTATACGTCATCTCGGGTAGTCTAACAATAACAACAAAAATATGTTTCGAAAAATAAGAACATAATGGGAAATAAAGCAATAATTAAATGGGAATCTATTCAGTATATTTTATACATGTAAACCAGCCTCAGCTGAACTACATGTGGCTCCAGGTTGCTTTGCTTGTTTACATATGTTTAATATAAATGCTAAAGTTGACATAATAGAAACTCTGCAGGTAAGAATCTTAGCATCATCAAAGCAAAGCATGCAAACCTGACCAACTTAATGACCCAATTTCTGACTTCTTGTTTGACATTTGAGTTCAGTGCCTCTTTGATCATTTTAGCTTTCTATCACTGCAAGCTCATTTCAGAGGAACCAGCAAGCAGAACAAGTGGAAGGAGAGATAGCAGCACCCGCTGCTCACCCACACAGACTTTGGCTGCTCCTTAAAGGGAGAAGTGCATGTATGACAGGACAGGCAAATCAGTTATTTGTAAATCAGTGTTTAAAGTGGCTCAGGTTATCCTGAGCTATCTCTATAGTTATGCTGCTATAGGTGTAGACTTTTGGAGGACATAGGGACCCCCATTTCATCATTCTGCTTCATTCTCTCTCTATTCTCCTATTCTGCAGAATCTGTTAGTTCAATCTCTAACGTTATGCTCTCTCTGCTTTTCCTCAGAGTAGCTTTGCCTCGTCTGTTCCTGTTTGGCTGTGACGCCATCCTGGAAAGAGACATCAGCTGTGCTGCTTCCATCAACACCCTTGTTTATAGATGCTGGAGATCGGCCTGTTTTCCAGTGTGGTCCTGTTTCTCTGACCGTGACTGGGTGGATGTGCTCTCTTCATCCTCTGGCATGGGAGTTGGCTCGGAGCTCGTCTGCCTGGCTGTGTGTTTCCTGGACGGGGCCTCCTTTTACAGCTGCTTTTTGTATCTCTGCTTCTGTCTCCTTGAACCCCAGTCGGCCTCAGCAGATGGCCGCTCACACTAAGCCTGGTTCTGCTGGAGGCTTCTTCCTGTTAAAAGGGAGTTTTTCCTCTCCACTGTCGCTACAAGCATGCTTAGTGTGAGGGATTGTATTTGAGTCAATGAGTCAATGCAATCAACTGGTTTTCCTTAGATAGAAAACTTTTAATCAATTTGACTGTATGATCTGGTTGAACTGTAAAGTGCCTTGAGATGACATGTGTTGTGAATTTGGCGCTATATAAATAAACTGAATTGAATTGAATTGGTGAATGACTGAATGTAAAGCGCTTTGGTCAATAGGTTAACTTAAGTTCGGGAGCAGGGCCACACCCAAACCACTCCTCCAATTATCTTTTACTCTGTACTATGCTCATGCTTTCCTATGTTATGATTCGTCAACCCCACCCTACCTTCACCCTCTTTTCCCTTTCTACTCTACGTTAATCTCACTTCCTCATCTTGTTCTTCTCTGTTGCTGGGTTGGGTCCGTGCAGGCTCAGGAAAATTAACCAGAAATGAATTCTCCGTGAGATCATACCCCAATGCCATCTGTTTACTCCTCAGATGTCGTCAACCCCCAAACCCCCTACCCTTTCTTTCCTAAGCCCTTTATCCCCCATCCCTTCATTCCTCATCTCTTCCTCCCCTCATCCCTTTATTCCCTCATCCCTTCATCCACTGATCCCTTCATCATTTCATCTTTACATCCCCTCCTCCCTTCCTCCTTCATCCCATCCTGCCCTCCCTTTCTTCCCCTGATCCCTACATCCTTTCATCCTTCCATACCCTCATCTCTACACCCCTCATTCATTCATCTTGTATTCTGTCAATAAACCTTTAAACTCATATTAATTTTTGGTGTGGTCTTTGCTAGTGTGATGCAACATCATCCTTTAATTCTCCAGTACAGGGGCAGGTCTCTCTGCTGTGTATAACAGATCTATAAATATGTGTGCCTTATAAATAAAAAAACAATTTGCATTCCTCCTGTTTTAGAAAAAAAGCACCTTTAATGTTCTCTCCCATGCAAGGCAGCAAGCTTAGTGTGGCACTTGTAATAAGAGAGCAGTCTTTGCTGTCTGCAGCTCCTGTCTTCCATCAGCAACAGTCCAGGAGCCCCAGTTGAATATTAAGTGATATGCAGAGACTCTGACAGGCCAGAGGCCAAAAAACAACACAAAAAGTACTTTGTCTTATGCTCAGTCACAGTACAAAGAACTACAGAACCAAAACCTAATCCCAAATCCAGCTCTACTAGTGCAGAGACCTGAGTATGTGCTCAAAATTGTCTACCTTGTATTCAGCTACACTGCAGGCAATTATTTTAGATACATTTTTCAAAATTAATCTCCACATAAGAAAAGCTGCTGGAAGCTACAGGAATCAAAAAGAGATGAACAGACGTATCTGGACTTTAAAAAGAAAAACAGATAAAAGCATAAAGTGTAAAAGAATGACTGAAAGGTGGTAAATTTCTAAGAGCAGCTGCTTGGAGACTTGAAAAATTGGAACACTACCCATAAGATCAGTCTTCACATAACTGATTTCTTGTTACAACTTTCAAACAAATAGATAGTATATAATAATAGTTGGTATAGCATCCTTCTCACAGTCTCCAGTCTCTGTGTGTAAGGACAGCAAATGCAAAGCGCAAATCATGGTTAACTCTGTACATATATGAAATACATTCATACCACCTTCCTTTAAAAATATAACAATTCATAAACAGAAATCATTTAGCTTTTAACTAGTTAAAAGCAGTTTGAATGTTTTCGAACAGATTCACAATGCAAATCCAAAGAGGTAAATTACACATTATTTGTTAAAAATGTTATTTTATTCAATTATTTACCTATATAAGAAATCAGTAACCTGTTAGATAATTGATTGTCAACCTTCTGTGACTGTTCCTGAGGGATTAGTTAGGGGTAATGTCCTGATCTTCCTGTCTCGGATTTTTGATCCTGTTTAGTCCTCACCTTGGGTTTTTACTCAGGCTTGGATTTATGTTATTCTGTTTTTACTGATAGATTTCCCCTTGGTCATTCTTTCTTTTCTAGTCATTGGTGGTATTTCCTTTTTGCTTAATTTAATTTAGTTTCTAGTTTGAGGTTAGTGCAATTTACTCTTTGTTGCCCCTCTCCTCTCTCGTTAACTGCTTCTGTCCACACCTGCTCCCACTTAGCTAATCACTGCGCTCTTTGTTCTGTCCTTCATATATACTCCTCCGCTGAAGTTTATCATTGCTGGATTCTCTTCATTTTTATGTATGTCTCTCACAAGTGGCCCCTTGTTTGTGTAGCTAAGTTCCCTGTCTTTTCAGTCTGGATTAATGCTTCTAGTGCCACCATTTCATCCATAAACCTACAAGAAACCATTTCACTCATTTTGCCAGTAACCTTTGATGATCCCTGTTTTGAAAGATGCCTTATTCCAAAGTTCTGGGAGGCTCAGCCCAAGCTGTGTTGTTCAGTTCACTTGGCTGCTTTTTCATTTAATCTGGCTTGCTTTTTGTTCCTAGACACACTTTAAGATCAAATACACATGATGGGGACCAGCCTGTTTCCCAGAACACTTACATTTTTATAGCTTCAGAGGATCCCTGAAGTGATCAGACCCTGCTGCTGGCTAAGGACTCTAAAACACGACATAGAAACCATTGTTTGGAGATGCCAGAAGCTTAAAATCTGTGAACTTATTGATTCATCTTTTCAAGCTTATTTTTTCAACCACTTTCTGATTCCTCTCTACCGATCTTTCTTCTTGATGGATTGTAGAGAAATTTAAAACAAAGTTTTTCCCAGTGATGGCAAAACTTAGTTTTATTTTGAAATTCATGTGCTACGTTTTGACTAGGGAAGACAGGGGTGGTGGCCCAGGAGGTAGGGGTTCCACCTGTAACCAATGGTTCACTGATTTGAGATCAATGTTGTTAGAGCAGTTAGAACCACCTTGCCTTCTGTTGATGGTCAAATGGTAGATGTGGCTAAAACGCTTACCCCATTAGGAAGAAAGACTAAATGTAGTGTAAAATAGTTTGGATTCCCCAGACTTGATAAAGTGCCTCACAAGTACATTTACTTTTTATGGGATTTTTTTTTTTATCTGCATTTTATCAAATTCACTGACTTTATCTGACACTTCACTGAAAAAAAGGGGGAAAAACACTTTTGACCATAATTACTCTTCCCATGAAAGCATTTTTTTTTTATTCAAGTTGGCTGTAGCCCAGGCGTGAACAGTAAGCTACTTTGTAAAATAAATTTTTTATAAAAAGAAAGTGTATCAATATCTGAGTGTTTTGATTGTATGAAGAGTAAAATGCTTGAAATATGAGCTATGGTATCTGTTTGATCACATTTCAAACTTAGCATGTAATGCCAAATAATAGAAAAAAGATCTAAATGGAAAAAAAGAAAAACCCTAAATGTTAAAAACAAAATCAAATAGAAAATTTAATGAAAAATGAAAGAGGGAAAAAAAGAAAACTGAAAGAGGTAGATAAAGAGGTTTCATTCATCTTTTCAGTGCTTTTCAACAAAAGAAACACAATCAGTTCAAATGCAAATGTCTCTGATGCTGAAAACAAAATTGGCTGAAGCAGTCTTAAATCTACTATGCATATTTTATTCATTTATGCAATTTGGTTTCTAGATAATTGCACCCTTAAAACTAGATAATGCAACTACATTGGTTGCCTCCAGATACATTTGTGGAAAGAAAAGATCGAGCATAGATTTACATCTCAGGGGAATGCAACCCCTCAGGTTATAAGATGATGAAATAAAATAACAGACTGTGTCTGCACAGAATATATTCTGCAATGTTGAGTTTAAAACCATTCACAAAACATTATCTGGAAAAAAGACTCTCTTTAAAGTTTCAATTGCAGACTGCAATGATCAAGGAAAATCAGCTACTTTGCATAAAATAATTCATTTGGAATTATATCTCTCACACTTTAAGGTATTAGAGTCTGTGTGTCTGCTGATCCTATTATATATTTTCATGATGGGTGTTAAAAGACAAGAACAGTTTAAAACTCACATTTTTTTCACTGAACCTTCCTCCAGTTTATGCATTATGTCAAGATTAAAAAAGCCTTTAAAGACTAAAAATATATTAATTTCATTGTGGTAAATTTACAATAATGGTGATAGACATACGATTTAGAAGCTAAAATTAAACACAAATATATATTTACAACTCAGATAAAAACAAACTTATAGTTAGCACTAAGAAGTATAACCTTGTTTGTGTGTTTTACATGTTGGGTGATATTTCCCCTTCTGTAGTAGTTTTCATCAGAGAAGCACATAAAAACATCAAGTGATGCATCCTGCTGCTGTGTTCATGATCATGTAGAGGTTTAAGGATTTAAACTTAGCAACAATTACATCATGGGTAAAAAATTTTGAAAGCAATAATCCATCTATTGAGTTTATGTTGAATAGTATTGATAATATCCTGGTTAGCTTAAAAAGATGAGCTGAATCCTGAATTCTGGTTATCTGATTTTCAACAAAAAAAAAAAAGATACTAGTTAACAAATCAGGGGAGAATGTGGGAGCATCACCTTATCTTCAAGATCGTTGTCATGATTTCACAAAATTCAGACCCAAATGCAGAAAACCGAACAGGGAGACCTGGGAAAACGTTTAACGGGTTTTATTGAAGAGGTAAAACGGAGGGAGAAGTGTTGCTCTGAGGCCCTGCTCAACCGGAACTGCTGGAGCAAGGAAACCTCTAAAACCTGCAGGACAGGGGGCCTTGAGGACCGAGTTTGGGGATGCCTGCCTTAGATAAATCTTGAGGACTTCGGTCATCCAGTAGAGGCTCAGAAAGGAGCTGCTTCTCCTCCAAATTGAGAGATGTGAGCTGTGTGATCAGCCCTTTTTAGATTTTAAATCTGGAATACTCACACTTTTCGGTCTTACTTACTGTCAAGGTTGAGTGACCTAACTATTAATTAAGACATTTATTTGTGAGACTGATCCGTATTTGCAGTAGCAGCATACACAAAAGTGGGTTCTTTTGTCTGCTGTCGTCTCATCCCCTCAGCTGCAAACTTTGACTCACTTGTCAGCCGCATCTGTGTCATGCCTGAAAATGCTTCTCATGCTCATGGCCTACTAGCAAAAACTCAATTGTAGAGTGTTTACATTTAAAACACTGGCCAGTACCTTGCGCTATTGACTGATCTATAATTACAATGAATATAAGTGAATAGATCTATAAAAAAATACTATATATCTGAAAACATTGTACTCCGATCTACACCACTTTGTTGTGAGTGTGTGTGGAACAAGTGATTCAAGACGCTCAACTGCAACATATTTTTGTAGATGTAATTATTACTTATAGTAAAAGAACTTTAGAGTAAGCTAGATGATTTAAAACTTGATATTCATGAACACTGGCAATTTTAATCTGGTTATAATAATTATTGAAAAAAGCTTTTCAAGAAGGGTAAAAATAAAATACTTTATTATAAAACTAGAAGGGGGTCACACCATTTGTCATGGTATAGACAGAGAAGAGTGTTAGATTCAAAATATTGTGAGATCATATTTCATATAGGACAAAAATGAATCTGAAGCACAAAAGGATTTTGAAACAGCTTTTCCTGCAGGAATGAGAAAGGCTGCTGCTCACATCCCAGCAGCAATCTGACCCCCAACAGAACAGCAGAGTCTTTTATTCACAGAGCAGAAACAAATGGGTGGGTCTTAAACAGAAAACCCCGTAATGATTATCTGGCAGGATGCAGGTCATAAGACAGTGTGAAATGACTATCTGGCTGGATGGAAGTCACACAACAGTGTGACTCTGCCTCATGACCTACTGGATGCAGGTCATAAAAGTTTATGACCCTCCTGATTGAATCACAGGACAGAAATGTAGCATCTTATTTCTTCAATGTTTCATATGCCCACACAATAATTTTATAATTATAACTCTAACAAAGAGCAAAGATCAAAGATGATTGATACCATATTTTCACAACACAAATCTGAAAACCATAAATCATATTGACATTCATACAAATGCTGTCCATATTTTCAAACCTTTGCTTATGCCGGACAAACTTTGAGCTTTTGAAAATATTACAGAGGAGGAATGCTCTCGTTTATACCGCCAGCCTTCCCAAGCATAGGGTTTCACCTAAATGCACATTTAGTGCAAAAGAAAATGTCTTTCTCCACAGGGAAATCCTAACTTAAAGTGACAAATGCATTGTCAGTATCTGTTCAGGGAAAACACAAAAAATATGGTACAGTTAAAAAAAATAAATAAAATTTATATACTGCAGCAGTAAAAGAAAATATGAGTGAGAAGAAAAACTTGTGTCCTAAATAGTTCTCTTGGGGAAAGGCTATGTCATCAATAATCCCTGCAGATTTGTGGGATATTATATAAAGAAGAAATATATAGTTGTTGTTTTTTTTAGCAAAACTCACTAATATACCCAGAAAAAAAATGTGTCTCTTTGATGTTTTTTCCCTGGAAATCAAAAGTATTTTTTGACTTCCAATTCAAACCTTTGAAAAGGTACCAGTCTTGCAATGTCCTTATGTATTCAGTTATCAATATTAATGTGCAATACTATGTGTAGCCTACTGATATGCATGCCATGATGGTATGAAAAGTGAAGTTCATTTTGATGATGTTACCAATCAGTGTCCTTGTTATGTCTTCCAAGGGGGTTATTCATCTGTGTTGGTTTGTCTGTTTTTAAAACAACTTAAAAGGTATGGACGAATTATGTTTTTTTTTTTTTTTTTTTTTTTTTTTTTTTTTTTTTTTTAATCAGAGGTGCGTCTCATGCCAAGGAACAATCCATTATTTTTCCGTGATACGCTAGATCATAATCTGGATATAGGAATTTTTAAAAAAAGATTCTCTAACATTGTGAAATAGGCATATTTGGCAGAGCAAACAGTTCCCCACTAAACCAGAGGGTGGAAGCAGTGACTACTGAGAACTTCAACACCAGATTTAAAAAGTCTGGAGGGTTTTTAGGGAAGACAAAAACACAACAAAAGAGAACGTCCTTGGTTTGTTAGCAGAATCAATTGAAAACGTATCTGCGTATTTTAGGGAAACGTTTTACCAGAGACATGCCACATGTCAAGATACAATTCATTAAAAATGTACTAATGGTCTAGATCCTATTCAAGTGTAAGTCACAGTTAAGGGGTACAATTTGCTGCTTGGCAGTCTGTGCCCTCTGGGTGCTTTTCTATATTTTGTTTTGCAAAAAGATGTATTTCAATCATTTCAAGCATCAGTAACTGCTAGATAGAAAATAAAGGTTGTAACAATAAAATAAAATAAGTTAATGTTACAACTCCCAACTGTTGTCAGCGCTGGCCATTTTGGGGTCACAGGCAAAGTTTACTCAGGGGGACCCTATTCCAAGTGAGCCATCAAGCTTCAGTCAGCCCTGAGTGTGACAGATTCTGTGGAGCAATCACAGTGTTCATAGTGCAGTACTCTGAACCAGATAGTAACACAACTGTAGCTTTTACTGTACTGGCTTTCTTGGCCTCCACAGCTGAAAAATTGGTTGTTGATCCTACAGCACTCAATAAAAATATATATGTTGGTCTGGAGGGAGCTGTCATTCAATAGGCATGCACCCGGGGTCTTAATATAAAATTGGTGATGTGTCTAAATCTGTCTCGTTTTGGTTTGTGTTTGTTGACCCAAATGCAGAGGCAGGCAGAGGAAACAGTTTAACAAAGGCAGGAATCCAAAAATTCAACTAAAAATGAAAAGCAAACCAGAACCATGGAGACATCAGGGGAAACCAAACATGAGGAGCCAGGGAGAGCCAAGGTAGGAAGACAACAACGTCAGAAGCCAGCAACGACAAGGAACCAACAAGGAGTGACAGCAGACGGAGAGAATATATAGCACAGTAACCCTGGTCCTCAAGGTACACTGCTCTGCATGTTTTGGATGTTTCTGAACTTCAGCACACCTGATTCAGATGATTGCAGTTCAGCAAAGCCTGATAATCTGCTATCAAATGATAACAGGTGTGTGAAAGCTGGGAAACATCTAAAACATACTGTACAGGGCAGTTTGCCTTGAGGACCAGGATTGAAAAACAATGATATAGCTGACTGACCCCAGGCTCACACCGACTCCGGTCTTACCGTTGCGGTGCGGTAGGTGCGGCGCCGCAGTGATTCCAAGTCATTAAAAAGACGTAAACCTCTCTCACCGGCTGCTGAGCTGTCCGGCTGCGGTTACCGAGACACTCCGGCACTGCAGAAAATTCCGCAAGAAAGCTATCCTTGCGGCGTGCCGGAGAACCTCCGCAACAAGCTCTCGCAAATATCCTTATTTGGGCCGTGTTATCGCGTGAAGTTACGTGAACTCAAGTGAACTTCTGTTAAATCTCCGGACCTGTTGCCGGAGCCGCAGAGCCGCACCGCACCGTAGTCAAAAGGGCGGTGTGAGAGGGGGTGTGCGGGAGTTGCGGTCTCTGTCGGCTCGGTAACCGCACCGGAGCCAGTGTGAGCAAGGGGTGAGACAAAGGCAGGGCTAACGAGCAGATAAGGAGCAGGTGTGAGGAGACAAAGACGAAGCCAAGGGGAAAAGAACACACACAACAGAGGACAACAGAAAAACCTGAGAACTAACATAAATCTAGAAACTACAACAAAACAAAAATTAAACCAATAAAACTAGAAAACATGGAGCAAAGTAAAGCACAACAGAACCAAAACCATGAAAAAATCAGTAACATTGCTGCACTATATAGGAGGCATGGTGTTTAATCCGAAAGGAGGGAATGAAGAAGGTAAAGTATCCATCTTCACTCTTTAAAGAAAGTAAACATAATATACTTGTTACAAGATCAACTGATAGAAAAAAGCAATACTTACTTTTCTGTAAATTGATGTTAATTAGACAAGAAAGTCATATAAAAAATAAAACCTTTTTTTCTATACCTGAAAGGTAGCCTAAAGATGAAAAGATATTTCACTAAACAGCATCAAGCATCTCAGTTAGTCAGAAAAACTTTTATCTGAAATGTTATCATTCTAATGAAAAAAATGTTTTTATTCTCAGAGAATCTCTGAAATTGATTTAAAATTGATTTTCTGAAATCCTTGTCAAATGGTCAGGTCCTATAAACACATTTGATTATTTTTCTTTGTGGAGAGACTTCCAAACATTTGACTAACAATGATAAGAGCACCTGTAGCATCTATCCACCTCTGAGGTTTAAATATAACATGGAGCCTCATCCTGAACATTTCTTGAAACCTCTATGTTTGCTTTTTTTTAAATCAGTAATAATATTTCAATTATTAAGAACTAGATGCATAAAGTAGTATTTATGTTTAACTCTGAGAAAAACTATATCTTTGTTTAATTAATTTTACATATAACACATATTGCTCAGAAATAAAACAGTAAAAAAATGAATAAGGTGATTTATTGATTAATTGCTGTTAGGCTATTTTTTTTAATACTGCCGCTTAAAGAATGTTGAGAATCAGTACAGAAAAAATGAAAGCAGAAGATACATTAAATTTCTCCAGTTTATTAAGCAACGCTTATTTTAACTGCATGTAGAAATGGACTGAATGCAGCCCTGTGATGATATAAGCAGCCTTTAATGTGTTCAAATACATTAAGAGTAAATGGTTTTATTATGACTGAACTAAAGGACAGAGAGAGTGGAAATCCAGCTAGAAGCTCCCAGCAGGGATTTTACCATCTGAACCAGAACTTTCAGGTCAGGTAAAGTTAATCTACTGTCTGTTTCATATAATGAGTTATGTGATGCGTAGTGGAGCAAACCTGCACCTCGTGTCACTGATCGGTTAATTGATAATTAGCTGTGTCTTTGATTTTTCCTGCTCTGAGTCAGTTTAATCGCTTCTTTGGTCTGGATTAATCAATTTCTTAAGTTCCTGTGCTCAAATATGTGCCAGGCTTCAACTCTGCGGACGGGGCCACAGTTGCTCTGAAATCAGCCAGGTTCCCCTGCTGCAGTGTTACTGTGGTGATGCATGGAGAAGGTAGCAATTACAATTAATCAAATTATTTTCAAAAAAAGATATTTGAATCTGATGTAATGTAACGGCCTGATATATATATATTTCTAAACAGACATATTTGAGTCTTGTTTTAATGAAATTCGGGGCTACTTAGAAAACACATGGTTTTTAACCAAATATTGGAATTATAGAGATAGAATTTTATTTCCTCACTTGTCATCCCTTCTTTCATACCTCTGCTTAGTCTTTCTCTTTTTCTGATCTTTTCTGCTCCACACTGCGTTTCTGGATGTTTTACGTAAAAGAAGTGTAACAGACTGTTCTGTGCTGATATGTGAAAGGATGCGTCCCCTCTTATTTGTAGTAGAACAAAATTTAACTGCATTCTGTATTGCATTACGACACCTGAGTTTGAAGTGACTAGATAAAAAGCATGAAAGAGGATGTCCCCTGCACTGTTTCAAACATCCCTTTTTGTCCCCTGCACTTTTCACTCTTGAAAAACAATGTTACGCTACAGTGCACGGATATTTGTTGAGCACTACAACCAAGCAAATAGCTTAAGCTTGCTTCCCTGAGTTTAGAGCGCCAATAAGCTCCTTATTGGCCCACTGTCTTTTCTTGTGTGAATGGCTGTCACCACTGTCACTCCTGAGATGCTCACTTTACAAACATCTGATGCGCCACTGAATTTGGTCTGTGATTGGATGGTCAAACACACTGAAGTTAGTTATATTTAAAAATACTTGCATCCCCCCAACCCACAAACACACACTGTTGAAATCAAAATTTGTTACATGCCGCTTAAAGCACCATCTCGTCTCCTGTTCCGCATATTGCTTATATATACATTTTATCAGGTTACACATAGGTGAATTAGAATACAGAATTCTTGTATATGGAAGTTGATGGTGTTTCAAGTCATGATTTTTGTAATTGTTTTGATGCTAAATCATAATTATTTTATTTAAAACATGCATAAATATCCCAATAGTACTGTTTGAGGTGTATGCAAACCTCTCACTGCCTGCTTTCCCCGTACTGTATGGCAAGTCCGCCCCTGACTTTTGTTTGTGACAGACCATCGTAACGTACTCTAATGCAAAGAAGTAAATCGGGATAGGTAAGGCTAGTTTGACAAGTAAAGGAACGGGAAATGTATCAAATATTTTCTACAAATGTTGGTATATAAATATCAGTTTAACTTATTTAAGTGTCCCTCTAGGTATATTATGATACAATCCACTTGGTAGTTATTGAGATAAATACCATAGAAAACCAGCAGGATTATGAAGCTGGGCACAACATTATCCAAATGTCTATTTTCTTAAAATAGACTCTTTGTAGTCTTTAATTGTTATTTCTCATAAAAAAAAGTTAATTTATTTAAACCCTTTAGATCAGTTTAAATGCTAAAATAGAGTGACTGATAATTAATAGTGTTAAGGTCCTTCAAGCACAGACTGACACATGTATATACAGCTTTGTGCTGCAGTTGTGAGGATGGATAAGATTGTGGATGTATGCGATGGATTATGAAGTAACATGGTAGCCTTCATAAAGATAACTCTCTGAATGTTAAAGGAAATCTGTACGCGGTCTGAGAACCTTCTCCCGACTAATATGTAATTTCTGTGAATTAATCCTACTCCTTCATGGATTGGATCCCCATCAAAAGGATGTGTTGTTTTTGTTTTAACACTAAATGTGTCTAACAGACCTACTGGCTGCTTTCTTTTTATGTTTGTACAGAACTATGAGAGAACTCTCCTGACTGAATTAGGAAACTAAACACTGTGATCGGATTTAAGAAAGAGGGGAAACAGAGGACACTCTGCAATTATTGAGGAAAACCTGCTCATGACCAGGTTAGTTCTGGGAAGAATGTTACAGCGGTAACAGACAGAGACGTTGAGTGAGCTCTCCTCATGACACGGAAAACAGAGTTTCTCTGATTTCATGGTTTACAAACTTTTCATTAAACGTGCTTCATAAAATGGACCTGAACTTAATACGAAAGCCTAGTTCTTCTCAGTAACCTGAAGAGAACCTTTTTGTCTGCATCACTGTTGATGTTTCATCATTGCATTACCTATAGTTCAAAAAGCTGTGCTGTCAGACACCTTATTGCCACCCTCCATTGTAAAAGAATGACATGCCAGTGTGCCCCCATCTATTTCAGGTAAAGGTTACTTCCATTTGCATTGAGAAGTAGTATTAATATCTCATCACTATGAGTGAAATCATTTTGCACACGTGGGAATGCAAAAGGCAGAGGAAAGCCTGAGAAAAGTTCATTTGAATTATGAACTGCAGCCATTTCCAATTTCATTTTTCACCTTGATTGTTTTTGGTTCTCCTGGAATGATGTAAAGGTTAATTGTGTAATTTGGTAGCACTTACCGCCTTTGCTGTTGGTGGTGATAACAAATTTGGATGTGCTGCAATGTTGTTCAATTTAAAAAAAAAATGCAGGTACAAATGAGGCAGCATAAAGGCCTCTGAATAGACAATGTATGATGCATTTTCAAACCTTTTCAGGGTTGTTGTTTTTTTCTGAAGCATATTTATATAAGAGTAATGATTTTTTTTTTTAAATCGCTCCTCCCAATGAGAGCTCCATGCTTTTTCATCTGTGTCAGACACAGAAGTGTCTTTGTGACATTTCCCTAAAGCCTCCTCCTACTCCTCTATCCATCAATTGCCTACAGGAATTGTAGGTTTTTTGACAGGTGTTGAAGGGCTGAGAAGCATTTTTCTTTAGGCTGGAATACAGAAGTCATTAGGATTCGACTGTTTTCCGAGCCATGGGAAGAAACCTGAACATGGCAGCTCAAACAGGTCCTTTATTATCTTCCATTGAGTCCTAAGGTCACAGTCTCATAGCAGGGGTCAAGGTGAAAGACTGCCAACCAGCTGCCTCATACATATGGATGACAAATGCTCCATCTGTTTTGCTTCAAAATGCAAATGGCCAAGCCGATTCCCCTGTTATTGCCTGAAAGGGCAGACCTTAGAGGCCTAACATGGTATCAGTTCCACTTGTTGGTTGCAGAAAGAAGGATTTATTTTTAATCCCAACAGAATCTTCGGAAATTTCTTCACAAAATTCCAAAGCCCAAAATAATCCATCCGAACCACCTATGATTTTATTCAGAGAGCTTTACAGTCATTTACGTATCAATCTCAACTCTATAATTTCAGCGTTTTCCTGTTTGATTCAGTTAGTAAAAGTTATACATTGCAAATAATAAATCTCGACTCGTTTGAAGTTAAATGAAAAAACAATGTACTTTGGATTTAATTGTATTTTTTCTTTTATTGTAACTATAGAGGTATCCTCTCGCCAGATCCCTTTTAAAAACCAGGTTTTTTTCCCAGCTTTTATTGTCATTACTTTGTCTCAGATACAGAACAACAAAATAAACTAAAAGTGCACAATACTCAAAATATTTTGTCCTGTCAACACACACCCCTATGGCTGTGTTTTAGGTTAACAGTGTCATGGTTTCAGAAAGCTGTATGACCCACATGCATGAAAAGATTGGAAATAACAGGTAAAATGTATAGCTTATATTTGTTCTTCTGCTTGGTTTAAACTTTAAATCTCCTTCTGCCTGAAATGTCAGTCACTGGGGTGAGGAAGCTTAGCAGAAACAAAATCCTCTTTTGCAAATGTTGGGGTAAAAAAGCTGCATTTTATTTTGCATGCGGTATCACCTCATCTGTGTTTTGGTTTTTATGTGATTTTACACCAGCAAAGCTTTTCTCTTCATTAAACATTATAAATCTAACCTTTCTCAAGCAGACATCAGTTGAACAACATGAATCTTTGTTCCTTTCCTGCTTGACAGGTAAACAGTGGGAACCTATTATCAAAGTAAAATGTTGACTGTGTACTAACTTCATTTAAAAAATACAATGAAAACGTGCATAATGAAGTGCAAAATTATGAATAAAGGCCATTAAAATTAAGGGCACTGTTTTACATCATGCGACTATCACACTGTGGGACCAGTCTTTATTAAATGTTAACATCATTAAGGCAATAAAAAGTCTATCTTTGAGAGGAGCATAACATATTGTTTATGTGTAAAACATTGTAGATCTTTGAGTTGCATTTATATTTTTGCTGAGTGTATAATCGGGAGTAGAGAAGGGAAGCGTGTGGTTACTGAAGCCAATGGCTTTATATTCAGCTGTTGTAAAGTTGTTTGTCATACCGTGAGAATGACTATGGAGCCGCTAGACTGCTTGGAGGCAGAAAAAGATGCAATATGGTTACTGACCAGAGCCAGTAGGGGGAGAGGAGATATTTCTTAATCATCTCATAAACGGTTGGAATAACGTTACATGGACCAGGAAGAGGATTTATTAGGTAGAAAGTTGACTTAGTACTGCTTTAACTAATCTGTCTCAACACACTATGTAACATGACTCCAGGAGTCAAGTAGAGTTATGGTTTTATTAAACATGCATCAATTTACATTCCATCTAAATATTGTGCGTGGCACTGTATTTTCTGTCATGTCATATTGTCCAAGCACAGCGCCATTGGTCTCCATGGTCTAAAAAAGCACTATTCAAGTAATGACAATCTATCCAAATGCAATAACTCTTGTCATATTACACTATGCAACCACTCAGACTGAATTAAGATTTATTCACCTTTGCATACTCAATGCTCCAAGCAGCTCTACCTGATAACAGTCCACCCACTTCCTGATTAATAAGTATACATTCACAAGGTGGCACACGGAGAATGTACTAAAAAACAAAAAGTCTTGGTTTTGGCAGGATCCAAGAAGGTTTTTTTTTTTTTTTTACTTCTTTCAGCTGGTGTGAGAGGTCATTGATTATGTTATGGTCTCCAAGCGCTGCAAGTCCTGGCCCGTAATATTATCAGCGACCCCTCACACCCCCACCATGGATTGTTCCCCCTGCTGCCCTCCTGGAAGAGGCTTTGAAGCATCCGATGCAGGTCCAGCAGATTCCGAAATTGCTTCTTCCCCACTGCCATCAGACAGCGGAACTGTTGAAAAAACTCTTAATCATGTCACAGACTTTACATCAAACTGACAAAACCAAACCAAAACATTGCACAATTGCACCATATATAGTTTAATGCTATGAATTTTCACATCAATCATTTTTTTGCACCATGTTTTTTTTTTCTCCCACACTGTTTAGATTTGATCATTGCTGCACGTGCTGCACTGTATGTTATGAGAGCTGTACAAAATGAAAATTCATTTTTTATACACTCTATGAATACAAAATGACAATAAAGTTGTCTAAGTCTAAGTCTGTTTCACGTAGGTTCAGTGGCAGGGCACTATTTACCTTATAGCCCCATTTACACCACCCTCTGACAACCGATCCGTGTCGGGCTCGGTTTCTTACGACCATATACTGTACACCCCATTCTAGCACAGTTCCTCACCCCCTAGTGACGATCTCCGGTACTACCGCTTTCTAGAGGTAAACATGCAAATCAACAAGGCGGCTTCCGTAACATTCAAAGTTTATGGAGAGTCCGGCGAAGAAGGTAGCCTTTGGTGAATTTACTTGACAGAGTCTGCTGTTGGGAAGTGGATACGACAAACAATAGTCAAATCAGGGCTTACAGAGACCGGAAACAATGACAGGAGTTGTTGTTAATCACACTGCTAAGTAGAATCATCACTGGAAATCGTGTGGCAAGATAGGAAAGTTAGTATTTTTATGAATGTCTCAAATTTCATGGTTCAAAGGCTGACTGTAAGGGATGACACACTCGGCTAATGTGTTCTTTGTTATCTAAGAACTGTGCCAGAACTGAACCACACCGAGTCCTACTGTCCTACTGAGGTGTGAGTTGCCACCCCCTCTCTGTGTTGAGGACAGTAAAGACCACAACACACAGGATTTCTCTCTCTTTCCCATGAAGCTGCCAGGGGGTCCACATTGGGAGAAGCCATCATGGAGATCCAGGCCCAAAAAAGCCCAGATCTCCAGAATGATCAAGTCACTATGGTGACTTTTCAGAACCAAACTGCTGCAACACATTCCTCTTGAGTTTCAGAACTTACAGAGCCAGATTGGAGGAGAAAGTCCCCAAAGGATCCCTTGGTGTGAGCCACATGGACAAGAAAACCCCTTTCTTGCTGTGAGCCTTCCAAATAGACATGGACAAAAGGCTTGCAGGTCTGGCACAATTAGGGAAAGAACAAACAATATGTCTTTTGATGATTTACTCTTTTCCCGTGTTCACTGATGGGTAAAGACAAAGCGAACATGATGGACTACATGCTATGCTATGCTATTGTGGTATGTTTTGAGTTGTTGAAGCTTTATTTCACTAAGGGTTTAAACACTGATATAACATTAGTGTTCATATGTTCCTCAAATGCTCATTACATTTCCATTACCAAGTATGACCAACAGTAATTTAGTGGAATCCTGATGTCTATTTGCTGCTAGATATTTTAAAGAGGGTAAAGAATCATTTACCGAAAGGTTACTGGTTCCTGATTCAGCAAATCATTTAAAAAACCATTATTTGGCCAAATAATGTTTTATTCACCTCATGGATTTGCCTTGTGAATTGGTCTGAAAACATTCCAATTTCTCTAGATTAGTGAAAAGCTAATTTGAACATATTCCAAATTCTTGCAGATAAACTTTGTTTTTCAAACACAAAATCCATCTTAAAGTGTAATATAGTTTTACAACATGTTTCCCCTTACTCTTTGTACAAAGTAGTTTAGTTGAGTTTCACTAGTTTTAGTTAAGAGTTTTAAACTGAAAAATGTTTTACTTGGAGCTGAATTATTTTTGTTAATAAAGTTATGGTGAATTTATTCAATGGTTAAATGTTTGACCATGATTTGAGCTCAAATTACTCTTTAATTTATTGTTCCAACACACAGCTTGTAGGGCGTGTGTTCATAAACAATATATAACAGCCCAAATAATATCTGAATAAATAGGATATTTACCACCCCTTCCGGGGAGGGCAATAACCATCTTATAGTATCAGAAAATATGAATTCGCAGCTGGCTGGGAATTGAATATACCAGTTATTCACAACATTAATATGGCATCCAAACTGGATTGGAATTGAATATTAAAATCACATCACTACATTTATTAAATAATTGTAACAAATTCCTTATAATCTCTTGAGTTTTCTGTGCATCTTAATCAGCCATACAAGCTTTAGCATGACAGGCTAAGTCATCCATAAGTACAAAAATGTTAATACACCAAGGCTGTGAAGTCCATACCAACAGTAACTTGCCCTGTCTTAATGCTCAAGTACACTGAATTTAACACAGTTCATCTAACAATGCATACTTAAGACAAAGCACACCATTTCATGCTCCATTTTACCTCTGATTTCCAAGAGTGAAAAGTCTCTTGGCAAAAGTTTATGTGCTTGTTTGAGTGGACATGAAGACTGGAGACTGTATGTGTGAAGGAGAAAAAAATCTAACAGTAGCAGTCAAGCAACCAAGTTTGAATTTTTTTTGGTGGATTTTGACCCAGTCAGGTATACTGAGCTACTCACCTCCCCCAACTTCATACCTGTGCTTCCTATAGCTAATAAAAAATGGAGACTGGGTCAGGACATCACCGGCCAGCTTATTAACAGGTTATTTATAACTACAAATAAGCATAAATAAAAATCTAAAGCCCCTGTCACACCTTGATGATTTAGACCAGCTTATGCATGACGTACGAACAATCTAGCAAAAACGCTGGTGTACGTTGGATAAGTTAAGGGTACTTTTTGTATAAGTTATGAGCACGCTGAAGTACGCTTAAAAACGCTGAAGCACACGTCGGCATACGGCAAGTAGGTCAAGTAAAGTCGAGTCATACGCTAACATAAGTTACAGGTACTTTATCTGATTATTTACATACATTAGGTGTAAGTTACTCATAAGTTGTGGTGCCTTGCTTATCCAAAACCTATAAGTAGCTTGTACATAACCTATGCGTAACTTATTAAGAACTTATCTCCAACTTATATCAACGTAGTTGATGTGTTCCAGACGAACGCAGAACGTGTTTCTAACTTACAGCAACTGTATAATGGTGTATTGGTAGCACTTTGGTATGAAAGGGGGTTCACAGGATGAAACCATCAGTTCTCCTCCAGACTGCAGTATCCCCATCATAGGGTGAGCCTGAAGTTGAGTGTGATGGATCCTCCCTGCTCTCACGTCCATGGCCGCGACCAATAAACTTCCTGACAGACAGGACACTGAATCTGCTGCGACAGCAAAACCTTCTTTCTTTCTTTTTTCTATTTATTTATTATTTTTTGGGGGCGCAGGCGGTAAAGAGCAGCAAGGTTAATACCACAACCAAAGACATCTTTTTATGTAGACCGGGCACCTCTGGGCGCATCGCCGCTCCCCTCAGGAGCAGCAACAGAACATCTGTTTAAGTTCAAGTGTAAACCAGTCTAAAAATATTATTTCCTCAATAAACTAAATTCTCAGCTGTTTGATGAGTGACATAATAAAAAACGGATAAATCTGACAATTCCCCTTTCACAATCATGCACCACTTTTTTTTTCTTTTTTTTTCTAAATCGATCTCAGATAAGGTTGACATTATTCATCTTCCAGGTGATTCATCAAAAATGGGTGTACAATTATTGAAAGGTGCAAAACTATTTAGGATCCTCCAAAATAAGGAATTTGCTACTGCCAGTTGACTTTGAGAAGACAGGTTTGATTTATTTTACATATCCTAAAGGCTTCCAAAATTTGCAACAGCACTGCACACAGATTGGATGTATTTTGTGATTGATATGTGGAGAAGATGCAGGCAGAGGAGAAGAGAAAGGATCTTCTCTGTTCATGTGAAATGCAAAAAATAAAAAGAACCTAGTTTCTATAAGATTAATTAGTGACAAAGGCCCAATGCATTAACCTCAGGAATCTTGATCATTCCAGCTGTCAGTAAGTTGTTTCAATTTCTAAAAACATTGTTACCCAGTAACGTTCATCTAATCATTAGTGTGAATATGTTTGCAGTTTATTGAATATTTGCCCATGCAAAAAAAGCAATAAGCGAATATAAAAACACTTTGTGATATATCTGGACACTACGGAAGAGGATTAGGGCCACTAAAAAAAAAGAAATAAGTTAACAGATTTTTTTTTATTTTTTTCAGTATAGTATGGGAAAAAAGTCAGAATTCTGACTTTAATCTCAGAATTCTGACTTTAATCTCAGAATTCTGACTTTTTTTCTCAGAATTCTGTCTTTAATCTCAGAATTCTGACTTTAAACTCAGAATTCTGACTTTTTTCTCAGAATTCTGACTTTTCTTCTCAGAATTCTGACTTTTTTATTGTCAGAATTCAGTCAGAATTCTGAGATTAAAGTCAGAATTCTGAGAAAAAAGTCAGAATTCTGAGAAAAAAGTCAGAGTTCTGACTTTTTTCCCTTGTTTAACTGAAATAAAATTTAAAAATCAGTTAACTTTTTTTTTTTTTTTTCAGTGGCCCTAATCCTATTCCGTAGGACACAATCATAAAAATCAAAAGAAATTATCTGAAGACGAGGAATGAATTTCCTGCTGGTACTTGCAGCTTTCTCCCTGGAGCTAAAATTACCTTAGTGCTCTCAGACTCCTGGAATCTAAAAGGCGATCCCCTGCAGTGGGTCAGGACACATATCATTCCATTTACACATCAGTTTCTCCCTTAGCTTCCGCCTTGCAGGTGCTGTCGATAGCAGGAGGATATCCGCTACAGTACACAGTACAAAGTGGGTGAAGCAGCAGACAGAGCGAGGGCAGATTATCCAGGAGCTCTTGGTCTGCCTTTGAAGTCGCCTCCCAACTTCCCCCCTCTTGATTTTCACTCCTTAAATCCTCACATCTGAGTGAATGGCTGACCTCTCTCTGCAAAGCTTGACTTGTCTCCACAGAGACTTGATGTGTTACCAGGCAGATTATATTAATATTTAAACACAGTTTTTCTAGCATGCTTTGGTGTAAATTCATTTCTTTAGTGGTGCAAAACCTGCGAGTTCTCTCGGGACAAGAGACTGGAGAGGAGATGTTTTTCCCTCTTCCTCAGCCATTGTCACACCCAGCTGACAGAGAACAGAGAAACCCACTCAGTATGTATTTGCTCATTTATATTCTTAACCCTCAGCAAACTTAAAACAGACTCAGAACTACACCTCATGGTTATGTTATACTTTCCACCGAAATTAATATTTCCTGCTGGTCTATATTAATGCTCTGCTGTAGGTGAAGACAGTGAGAGAAGTGTCTGGGTAATGAAACACCTCTCAAATCTGTTACACAGTGAAAAGCTTAGCTGCATTGGGAGAGGAAGAGAGGGAGAAAAAAACAGGATGAAATAAGAAGAAGTGAGAGAAAAAAAAACACGTGAAGCTGCCAAATCTGCATGGTAACAATCTTAAGTTTAGCAACAACCAACCGCGCCTGCTGACCTTTTCAATCTCTGCTGTCAAAGTGAACATTAGCAGTTTGTGGAAAGACACACAAACAGACTACACTGGATGTCAGACTGTAAGTACTATCTTCTCTCCATTTTCAAAAATGGACTTAAATGCACATTATTGAAGCCTACCATATACCAACAAAGAAGAGTACCATACATTTTTAAATACTGTAGCTCAATAATGCAGGCAGTAAGACTATGAGTTAATAAGATAGTATGACAAAAGGTGTGACAATGATTGGTAAGAATTGAAGAAATTTAATTTAGGAACTTTTTCAGTATAGAAACGCCCACTTGCCTCTACGTCCACTGCAAGAAACTCTTCAGATAAATAGCAAAACTTGTGATAGCTGCTTGAAATTCTAGTCTTCTACAGTGAACCTTTCCCTGAGGAATAGAAGATTGGTATAGTATACTTGATACTTTGGAGCCTCTACTGACTAAATTGATTGTGTATTTCTAACTTAAAAAAGAATTTCAACAGATTTAGTTTAATTAATTAGCAGTTGAAAATGATAATATTTTGGTATTCCTGCATCCTAAAATATTTAAAAGCTACAAAGTGTGTAATTTGTAGCACTGTTACCTTGGGGCAAGAATGTCCCAGGTTTGATCCCAGGGTTGTGGTTTTTATGCGTGGAGTTTACATTACACTCTCCATACTTGTTATTGATTTATTTTGCTGACCTAGTCCAAAGAGTCCAAAAGGGATGGGTTGTGGGTGTAACCACAGGCAGACTAGGATATTTCAGGCTGGCCTATCAACAGCTCTGATCTGCTCAGTGATTGTCTACGGGCATGACCAAGGCTCACTTTGAATCACACCTGATATTTTAAAATGAAAAATGCATGTCTTACTTGCAGCTTTCGTTGCTTTGCCTCATAAAATCTCCCCCAGACTGAGAAATAGTGACGATGAAAAGACAGCGTCATGAGGGTACAGTAAGTCCCTCTCCTTGCTTACTTTCTCTCAGGGCAATTTAGTGAGAGAGAGAGAGAGAGAGAGAGAGAGAGAGAGAGAGAGAAATAGAGACCAAAGGAGGAAGGGGAAGGAAGAGAATAAAAGAAACAAGGGGCAATTTAGAAAAATTTGTTTTTAGGAAAGAAGATAAGGCATAAACATTGTGAATAGTGAAATTCTAGCATAGCTTACCCAACACAACTAGCGCAATGAGGATGTTAATTTCACTTTGAGGAACCTAAGTGAACCAAAGCTGACATGAAAAAACTAATATTTTAATTTTTCAAAAGCAGAAATTGCAAATATTACAAAATACTGTATTTTTAGAATAGCCTGAAAATATTTGCTATTCCCAAATTCACAATAATTCAAAGTTAGACTCCACTGACAAATAGATATATAGTTTATTTCATCTATTGAGATTAAGTCTCAAATCAATGCATGTAATTTTTTATTTGGATTAATTGGAAATTATTGGCACATTTTGGATATTTTATCAAAGCAGTAGTGCTGCAAGAGCTCCTCCTGTCATGGAGGTAGAAGACAACAGCAGTTATGAGTCAGAGCAAGAAGTTTTGGGTGCGGTTAAGAGTACAACACTGAGAGGGTTTTTCATACCTAAAAAAATGGGGGGAATTTCAAAATCGTCCGGGATTTTGGTCGACTACAGTGCAGTACAAATTCGAAACACACCGGGCAATCGAACCGAGCCGTAAGCTCTGGGGCTGGTCTGGGAACCCCGGCGGATGGGGGCAGGGAGACAGCAGAGGTAACAGAGGTTGGGTGCAGCTATTTGTTTTCAGAGCGTTTTGAGTCAGTGTTTTTTTTCCTCTTTCCCGCTGCTCCCGTGTCTCGCATCTCGGTGTAACATCCTTGGATCTGTTGCTTTGAGACATCTGATTTGTGGTTGCATTTTACTGCTTAGAGAGTAGCTACGTGGTTGGAGAAGAGACACACAGCAGCACTCAGTGAATATTATCCAGCAGCTACTTCAATGTTTAAGTAAAAGTTAGGAGACTGGACAGTTAAAATAATTAGAGGTGCCACCGAAAAATCTGTTCGTTAGACATATGGAGTTTTTTCAGCTAAAAATGGCAACAGTTTGTTAGTTTTATCAAGTTGGTATTATAATGCAAGAAGCTTGAGAAAACATAGTTTGTTCTTCTTTACTAGTTAAAAAAAATCTTGGCTTCTAACAGGACCTTGACTCCCAGTTACAGGTTAAAATGAACATTTTCTTATTGTACAGACAGAATCCGACTGCAGAGCTTCTACATATCTTGAAATTTTGTTTCTGACATCATTATATTAGTAAATAGGTTCATACATATTTTTAAACAGAGCATAGAGAGAAGTAGGGAGAGCTGCAGATTTAAAGGTGAAACAGATTTACTGGGATATGCAACATGCAATGTAATATATCTCTATAAGTTTACCACAAAGTTTACAAGAAAAAATAGCCTATGCTATATTTAAAATGCAAATTGAAATTGTTTTTCTAGGGATGGATGATCTATAAATTTTGGCATTGGGATCTGCTCTTTTTCATTATTTTTTTCATGCATTGAGGTTTATGGGCCCTATATTTGTAATGCACTAAAAGGCATCTCTCTAGCATCTATAAATATTAGTGTGTTCTGTTCTTGTATTCTCAAAAATAGGAAAGCATTCAATAAATATATGTTTGAGCTCATTTTTGGAAAATAAGCCTAACGTAAGTGAGGTAAGTAACTAGTAAAGCTTTGTCTTTACCCACCCGAGAGTTCCCACCAACTTTCATGACAAAGTTACACCATTGCAGTTTCAGATTGCACATATAATAACAAAAAAAAAAACAAAAAGAGTATTTAGAACCGGTAATCTGTTTATCCGTTCAATCTTTGATGTGCATGTGAGGAAGGGGGCAAGGGTTAATATAATTTTAAAAATGTCAAGGCCTGAACCCACCTCTATTGTCAACTCTAAAAAGGAGCTATAATGAGCTCCAAGATGCTAAGCTGTACTCATGCCCCTTATCTGCTAGTATCTGTTAGTTTCCATTAGTAACTGTTACATGAATCTGCTATTATTTTTAGTCCCTGCTCACTTGTGGTTACAATCTTTCTGAGTCACATTTAAAAGGTAACATCAACAGAAAACAACTGTCACTCACCAATTAGTTAGGTGGTGGTGTCAGTAGTCATGGCTTATTTTCATAACTAATGTCCTCCAACATTAAACAATTCTATGGTGGGTTAATTGTGTATATAAGCACAACTATAGCAAGCCAGAATTAACAGAAAGTGGTGTTAGCAATAGTTAGCATGAGCTTACCTTCATATAGGTTGTATTCTTCCATTTGATACTGATAGTACGGTAAGTATATACTTACTCGATACACAAGACTAAGCAGAATATAAGTGTTCATTTTAAATAATTTTCTTCTATACTTATGTTACAGATATACCACAGATCCATTTATAAATAACGTGTTATTGTCTCAACATATTGTAAACAAGATTCACTCAAACTTGTTTAAACCTGTTTTTCCTTTGTAAAAAATAAAAGAGGTGGATGGGCAAAAATTAATTTCTTTTTTTTTTTTAAGGTTTATATTTTTGGCCTTATTTTGCATGATAACTGAAGGTATGAACATGTTCCCCAGATTAGTCTCTACAAATTCAGGGTATGTTCCAAGATTAAAGGGAGTCTTGCAACCAGTTTCTTTTTAACTAATTCAGTTCTGATTTTTCACTTACTCAGGTGGATCATCACTCCCTCTTACTACTTGAGATGCTCACTTAAAGTCTCAGAATGTTAATACTTATTCATTGTGAGCTTTTAATAATGTTTTGCAAGAACACATAAACAGAGCTCACCCTACAGCAGTTACAGAGAATAGTGTGCATTTCGATGAGACCCATTTTAGGGGGATGTATTTTCTACAACTGCATCTGATTTTCTGTAGCATTAGGTATGGTGTATTTTTCACTTTAGGGATTTCTACAAGTAAGCTATAACTTTGTTTCCATCCAACTGAAATGCAAATCTTAATCAACATATAAAAGTTAAAAAAAAAAAGGAAATGCGAATTTGCAGTGTTTCCATTTGGTTTAAAGTAAATTAAGCAAGCCATGCAAAACTTAATATCGTCACGTACAAAACAAATTAGAGACAAACCATGTGGAGGTGGACAGAGACCACCTCCAACCAGTTAAAATGATTGAATTGATTGTGTAACTCATTGTTTTGGGATTTTGTGAGATCAAGTTTGTTTCAACCTGAACTAAATACACGTACAAAGAACCTAAAACAAAGTTTTTGATTTCTCTCAATATGTATATATTTATTCATGGCCTTCAGGTAATTTTTTTGTTTGAGTCAAATGTGAACTATGCTTTGCATGCAGTCAGAGCACATGATCAATAGTGCAGTGGCTAGCACTGCTGTTTTGCAGCAAGAATGTTGCGGGTTCGAATCCTGGCCTCGGATCAAAGTGCATGGAGTTTGCATGTTCTCCCTGAGCATGCATGGGTTTTCTCCGGGTACTCTGGCTTCCTCCCACAGTCCAAAAACATTATTGTTAGGTTAATTGGCTTGTCTAAATTCTCCGTGAGTGTGAATGGTTGTGTTGCCTTGCGATGGACTGGCAACCTGTCCAGGGTGTATAGAATTTGTAAGATTGGAAATTACTTTTGAAGTAAAGTCAAATTATATGTGAAAAATCTGAAAATCTGGTTATATTTAAATTAACTGGTTTCTACACAAACATTAATTCTTGTTATTTTAGTTAAAAGTAAGTATATTAGGCTGGTCCAATGTCAATATATTAGTTATATGTTCAGAAAATAATTTGGAACAGGGCAAAGATTTGAAGTTGTGTCAAGTATTGTTTACATCAAAATAATATAATCAGGTCATAACAAGCGATTAAATTCAGATTCTGTGAAGTCAAATATTTTAGATGTGATATCTGGACATCATTTTTTATTTTTTTTTTGTTTGAGCAAGGTTATACTTTTTCCAGTCAAACCCTGTGCAATCTAACAACTAACTCCTCGTTGCAACACTCCCACACTCATTCTTATGATCGTTAAGAAAAGAGGTGGACTTCAGAGGACACATCTCTGCAGGATCTGACATATTTGCATTGTTTTTCCGATCTTTCCTCTTGGATGTGGCTTCTCAGCCATGAGAACCAATCCCTAAACAGCTCTCTGGACACTGTTCTTGAGCCACTCTAACACCGGACATCATTTAGAAGGGGGTTTTTAGTCCAGAAATAGTTGTTGGAAATTGCGCTTTGCTTGCGATCTTATTTTGTCCCACTTTAGTCCAATAATAGACGTTGAAAAGACGTTACAAACCCTGTTTTCAATGTATTTTGAAAATTTTGGCTTTTCACCTTTTAAATTTCAGCAACATATTGACATTGTTTGGACATAAATTATATCGTCCTTTCATTGTCTTTTAAAGCAATTTTTGCTTGGTAGGACAGCACAGATTCTATTACTTTTCCCATCAATAGATTTCCCCACCTAAGTAATAAACTCCTAGAGCTCCTCCAAAGTTTCCAATATCTCTGCAGTTAGAGGACTATAAATCTGATATCTGCAACAACAGTGCCGCTGCTGAAGCTCCTTCATAAATCAAATTTGCGCGTAGAACAGTAGTGAGAAGTTCAGGATCCAATCTTTGCCTGCTTTCTGGGTCAACTGTCACAGTTGCATGGCCACAGAGCTTTTTCTGAGTGAAGTATGGTGACAGTCGGAGAAGGGTTGACCTCTTTGAATCTATAGCTGAACTATTCTGGCCTTCTTTCTCAAAGGCTCTGAAGGACACAGTCTACCTGGATTGGGCCCTTCGGAAGACACAGCCAATGACACCGGCCACATTTTAGTTTGTGATTTTCCAAATAACACTCTAAACACAATAAAGTGTTCAATGTTTGCATTTGTTTTTCGCACCCATGAATTTGGATGCTTCAGTCATTAGAATTTGTTGTGCTTATTGATGAATGTAAAAATGCAAAAAAAAAAAAATGGCTTTCACACAAATCACTTTGCACCTTCTATGAAGATTTGCCCTGCGTGTACAAACATGTTTGCTTCCGTTTTAAGACATGCAAACCTTCTGAAGATCAGGCCCTATATGACGCATCGTCGGCATCTGTGATTTTTTTCGGCCTACTACTTCATGGCTGAGCTGCTGTTTTCACCAAACCCTTCAGCTTTGTTATAGTTCCACTAACAGCTGACAATTGAATATTTAGTACTGAACAAGTGTCCCAACTGCAGGCATCCTATCATGGTACCGCATTAGAATTTGTTAAGCTCTGGAAAGTGACATCTTCTTCCAAAAATGTGTATAGAAGTGGTCTGCATTCCTGCATTTTTTTTCAACTTGAGACCATGGAAGTGATTGAAATACCTAAAGAAAATCAAGCAGCCTTTTTGATAAGTATATTTCTGAAGTTTTCTCACAACTGGTATAAGTGAGTTTTTGGCTTGGCTTATTAAAAGATTGTCCAAAGTTGCATCCAAACATGTTACAAACTCCACTTTGAAATCTTACTGTCAGCGTTGCGAGTCCTGATGATTAAAAGGAAAGGAAATCTCTTATTTGCCTGGTCTCTGCTTCAGGTAGCAGACTCTTGGAAATATTGGTCCCATGCAAATTTAATCAAAGCAGACAGAAATTCTGAGGCAAGCGATGTGCATTTTCAGCTCATGCTCCTGCAGTATCCTGCTTTGGAACGTCTTGCAGGAGAAGGCTGCTTGGGGAAAAGACTTCAAGAGGATAAATAAGCTGGTGGGATAAAACTAAAAGGAAAAACAAAAAACAGAAAATATTAAAATGGCTGCTAAAACATTCCTAAATTATATTAACCTATGTAAAACAGACAGAAAAACATTAAGACTTCCAGCTTGCCTTATGTTATGTGATTAAATGTTGTGCTGACTGATGGTATTTAATCAAATAAATGTCAGACTGTCACATGTTGTAACATGCCCGATTGGCTGTTGTTAGGACAAGAAGTTGATTCCAGCTCAAATTATAGTTAAACAATTAACTCTACACACATATGTAATAATCAACAACAACTTCTATTCATAATACAAGAATGTACTAACATTAACCATTCAACTCTAAGTGAAACATTTCAGTTGAAAAAATTTTTATTTAACCAGTGAAATTCAAATAAACAAAGGTACTAAGGCCACAGAGGAAAAGAGATAAAAATTGTTGACAACCATAATCAATCAAATAAAACAATGACATAACAGTTTGCCATTGATTTTATTTTTGAGAAAAATTGTTAATATTGAAGTTTGCAGTTTAGTGAAATTAGCTTTTAAATCAATAAAGAGCAATTGAAATGTATTCAGATCAATTCACAATGTAAATCCAAGGGGATTTATATAAGACACCATTTGATTAAACATTTAATTAAATTATTTGCCTAACCAGAAATCAAATATTTAAATAATTGATTCTCTTTCTTTGATTGTTCCATTTTAGCTTATTTAGATAAATTTGGTTAATTGAAACAATGGGTCAAAAGAGTCAAAAGCTAACAGACCCAAGAGGACACGTTTTGAAGGATTTTTTTTTTCTTTGCTATATGTCAGCAATCAAATGTATGATTACATCATCATCATGTTAAATCCCTTTTGAAATATATTTTTTAAATTCGTAAACAACACTTGAACAACAGCTCAAAACATGTTAGCATTAAGTGAGCTACTATGCGATTGCTATTAGGTTCTGTGTCTTACTCAGTAGTAAAACATATGAAATTATCAGATATTATCAAAAAAAAATTTTTTTTTTTTATACTTGATGTTGATCTGTTAGAAAGTCTAATTGTCTCTAAAGTTCAGAAAAGTTTAGTCTTGAACTGTACCTGGGTAGTCTATATGGGGGCTACTGGAGTCCTTCCACATACATCATGGTTAATCAGTCTTATACCACCAAGTTACACCTGAAACTTTAGAAGGAAATGTTGCAGTGGTCGTTTTTATCCCAAAATGGTTCTGGGATTAACTAGCAGGCCCACTTAGCCTTTGAGCACTGTAAGACTGTGAATCATCAGCCTACACAGATATCCATTCAAGTGATCCTCCTAAATATGGGATGACCACCTCCATTCATTGGTAAAGAGAATGTGGGTGGGTTTTAGCATTGCCTTTATACTGGTAAGGGAAGGGGTGATTTTGTTCTTGGAATGTTTTGCAGCGGCTGTTATACAGCTTAGGTTTGCAAAGAAAACCAGGATGGAAATTGGTCCCCAATGTCTAGATGATCTAGTCGGCAATTTCCCCACATACCCCCAACTCTACACTACCAGTGTACCTACTCCTTTACAAGGACCCTATCATAGAATTTACCTATTCCTTCTTCCTTTTTTCTTGCTAACAATACGACAGCAAAGCTGTATATAAATGATGCAACGACAAATAAAAAAGTATGTTCTGAATGGGAAATCTCATGTACCTATCGACATAGAAATACAGAGTTTTCTTCTTTTTCTTGATATGTCAGATCCTAAAAAGAGAGAGGTTTGTTAAAAATGAAGGGGATGAGAAAAGCTCCCCTATGCTTTTGAAGCAGGTGATATCATCCAAAGCCTGGTAGCACAATGTTTCATCCTGATTGGAAACGACATGGGCTGATGAACCACAGTGTTTACTGCAAAAGTTAACAGAGGCAATCAATAGCTGCACTCAATACACTGTAAGAAAAATGAAGCAATGTTTTATCACCTGGATGGATGAACAGAAGTTGAGGATTAGCTGAAAAACAAGTATAAAAATCAAACTGTGCTTAACAAGAGCAAAAAGTATTTTTTTCTCAAAAAAAGGAATGTTTGATTATCAAATGGTATATATATATCAATTTCTACGAGCATCACCTGAACAGATCCAAATGAAAAATGCTACGTTTTTTTTTTTCATAATTGCTAAAAGAATATAGCATTAACGAAATGAGGGTACATCTAAATACAAAAAAGTGCATTTCCTATAAAAATCTGGACATTCCAAATATAGATTTCTAGTTAAACAGTCTATTAGTTGACAAGGTTTACAACTTTCCACCAGTTTGTACCAATACAGCTTTAAATGCCCTTGTTTTCAGGTTCCCACAGAGTAACTGAGGAGAGAACACTGACTGACTGTTTTTTTGTTTAATAATTACCCCAATGATGACTATCTTCCTGTATGTAATGATATAATAGATCAAATTACCCTAAAAATCCTTTCACAGCTTACACTTTGCTCATAAGTTTAACATCAATCTGTTAGGGTCACCTATAGTTACAATATGATTCAAAATAGCAAAAAAACTATAGTTTGATCTTAGATTAAATTATGATATTAAATTGTATTATTTTTTAGTTTACTTTCCTTAAAATGACAACTAAAGTGGAAAAACGAAGAGGATATGTAAATTCAGAGAGATCACAGAGGGGAGGGTGTATGTTTGGCTTCTGTGCGTAAATGTTCAATAGAAGATACATTTTGATTAAAAAAAGAAGGTAAAATAGCATATTGATGCATTAATACAGATGTGGGAAACATGGCTGTCATACAAACAACAGGTCTTTTTGAAATGTTGCTTTTAAACATAGTCAATAAACAATGAAGCAATTCAAGTACACTGAGAGGTTGGAAATAGCTCTACATTTTTTTTTAATTGTCCAATGGGATGGTTCCAAGGGAGTTCACTAAAAATAAACTCATTTTTGATTGTGTGTGCCAGTGAAAAGAATGCACAAACCTTTGATAAAATAAAGTGTTTCTTTTATGTGCTTTAAATAGCTGCTGTAGCAGTTTTATGCCGGAGTCACAGAGTGAATATGTTTTAGGGATGGGTTTATTCCTGGAAACAGAGAGAGGGATCAATGTCACAGTGGCTGCTTTGTTCACCATGCTCCCTGCAAAAAAAAAAGGATAAAAAAAGTAAAAAGTATATAAAAAAAAAATTTTCATTTGAAATCAAAGGGCTAACAGAGATAACTCAATAGTGATGTTCACTTTAAAGACTTTCAGGCACTGAAAATAATTCATGTGAAATAAGTACAAGAGAGCTCTCCATGGTGTTAACAGTGTATCCATTGCCAATATGAACATCCAGTGAAAATAAAGCAAGAGGGAATTTAAAGTTTTTTTTTTTTTAAATACCTGCACCTATATTCAGCACCCCTCTATCAATACTTTGTTGTTCAAATGAATAGAGGTATCTCTACACAGGATTTTTCTTTTCTAGAGAAAGAATTATTGTTGATGTTATGGTGCAAAAAGGTTTGCACTCAGACACTGAAAAAAGAGAGTTTGAATATCACATTTGACATGAAATAGCTGTCCTTATTCTGCTTAGGACGAGTATCCCCAACTGCATAGGGCAGCTACCTCCTATTTTAAAGTTGATGGCATTCTGGTTTCATAGGTGTGTCAGTTTATATTATATTAAAGTTATTGGTCTTCCCATCAATAGACCTAAGTTCTAAACTCCTAGAGCTCCTCCACATTTTAAAATGGCTGCTTCTCTGTTTAATACCCTTCATTAGTGACCAATAGATATGGAGATGAGCAGAGGTGTCTTACAGTTCAGTACCAAGGTGTCTTAAGTACAGTAACAAAGTACAAATACTTTGTTACTGTACTTAAGTACACTTTTTAGGTATCTATACTTTACTCCATTACTCATTTTTCTTCCTACTTCTGACTTCTACTCGCTTTTCACACAAGAATCTGTACTTTCTATTCCTTACATTTTTAAAACAAACGTTACTCGTTACCCTTGGCTTCGGTTTAATGTTTATAAATATTTATTTCACGTCATGTGCGCCATCCAATGCAGATAATTGGCGCCATTCACATCTAGTGAAAACTAGTGTTATTGGATGAGTCATATAATGCAAACACTCATTGCTTGGCTAAAGGAAATCATCAGAAGAGTGGCGGCCTAGTGGGTGGAGTGGCGGCCTAGTGGGTGGAGTGGCGGCCTAGTTGTGGAGTGGCGGCCTAGTGATGTGGAGTGGCGGCCTAGTGGGTGGAGTGGCGGCCTAGTGGAGTGGAGTGGCGGCCTAGTGGGTGGAGTGGCGGCCTAGTGGTTAGGGCATTGGGCTTTGAATCCTGAGGTTGTGAGTTCGATCCCCCACTCCCACAGACTGCCACTCTGGGTCCCTGAGCAAGACCCTTAACCCCACACTGCTCCCCGGGCGCCTCACGATGGCAGCCCACTGCTCCCCAAGGGGATGGGTTAAATGCAGAGAGTTCATTTCATTGCTCTGTACTTGTGACAGTGTAATGACAATAAAATTGAATTAAAAAAAAAAAAAAAAAAAAAAAAGAAGCAAGCAGGTGTTCTTCAAACTGCAAACGTGAATTGTCTATGCCATGCTACAATGTCAGATTCAGAAAAAGATGTTGAAATGTCTGAAAGGTCAGACACAGGCGAGAGCGTATCGGGAGATGGAGACCAACAAGACCTCCCTCATCCTTGGCCCTATCTCAAAGAATTTTTCAAAATAGTCGAAACATTTAGCTTTCAATTCCTATAGTGGCATCTGGCTGTTTTTTTAAAGGTTACTTTATATTTTTATACTTTAAGCAGTTTTTGGAGCTCATACTTTTTCATTTTTACTTGAGTAAAGAGGTCAATATCAAGATGGGCTTTGAAGATCTGACCCAAATGCAGAGAATCACTCAGAGACCAAGGGTAAAAGTTTAACAGTTTTATTGTAGGTTTGCAAACACTGATGGAGATTGAAACTCTGTGGGGAAACAATACTGGAACTCAGCGGACTGGTGAACCGGAACCAGAAACGCTGAAGGGGAGATCACAGTGGACAGTTCAGGGACAGTGGGAAAATAAACTGAGGCTTGAATATTGCTGAAGAGGATCCAGTTTACGGGGAATTAATCCAGAGAAGAGGTAACTCGTTGGAGAGGGGACAGGCAGACATACGTTGGACCCAGAGGAGTAAAGGAGCGGACTGTCACTTGGTTTTCCAAGAGTGTACTTGAATGGATCATGTGGAGGTTTTCGCCTTGCTCAGTGAGACTCAGTAAATCCTTCCAGGGGTAGAAGGTCCAGGCTCATCCAGTAACACAGGAAGTCTTCCTGCCGAAGAACAAAGACAAAAAACAAGTTCAGAATCAGAGAAACAATGCTAAGGTTAGACTCTGCTAATCTCAGTTTGGCTAGAGTACCCAATACTGGCAAACACTCTGGCGTCGAGGTGGTGACAGCCCACTGCTCAAGTACTCCTCTGGTAATGACCCAACTAGCCGCAGGTGTGCTGGGAGGCCCAACAGGGCACAGCCTGGTGGTGGAGAGAGGAAAACACACAAAAAAACAACCCACACAAACTGGAATCCTAACAGTAAAGTTGATACTTCGACTTGTGTTTTTAAACTGCAGTATCTGTACTTCTACTTAATTAACAAATGTGTGTACTTTTGATACCACTGAAGATGAGTTGGTTGCATCTAAGAACACAAAGTAGAGCATTATAAATAAATGATAGGCTAGCTCAGTTTTGAATAGTTGACTGTAAAGGTTAAAGCTACATCCTAATTATTTGTAGATGTCACTTTCCAGAATTTAAATTTGTGAAACATTTTATCTATTAACTTAATCAACTTATTAATGAATCAGTTTCAAAATACATGCAGATATGATCCATCTTTTTGTAAACACAACAATAAGGCTGCCCTGGTTGGCGTTGGGAGGGGGAGATTTTATCCGACATTAATGCCTTCTTACTACCCCCACAGCACTACCCTCACAGCCCCCATGCTTTGCCACCCCGCCGTCCTCCTCCTGCCTTTGTTCTCATCACAACAAGCCTGGAGCAGATGGTGCTTTGCTTTGCTTTGCTTTGCTTTGCTTTGCTTTGCTTTGCTTTGGATAGACAGCCGCTCTCAACCAATGGCCTGCTGGGGAATCAGCTGACTATAGTCAGAACAGCGCCAGGTGTTTTCTGCCTTTTTTCCCCGTATTGCGATCGCTATTCATCTACATTCGCGCAGAGAGGAGCGGCAGCAGTGCGGAGGAATATCGTGTGAGTGACAAAGCGGCCGGGTAGCAGCAAGTTGGGAGATCTGTCTCTGCAGACCGCATCATGCGTCTCTGCGATGCGCTCTGATGGGACGCGCAGTAAACAGCCTTCATCGGAACTCCGGAGGAGACAGGGATGTTTGTCTGATGAACCCATTCACCTGCATCTTTGTAGCATTCCCCTTACTCTGAACTGAGGCGTTCACCTGGATGAAGGAGCCGT
This sequence comes from Cyprinodon tularosa, assembly GCF_016077235.1. Classification (NCBI taxonomy): domain Eukaryota; kingdom Metazoa; phylum Chordata; class Actinopteri; order Cyprinodontiformes; family Cyprinodontidae; genus Cyprinodon; species Cyprinodon tularosa. The sequence continues at coordinate 87,639 of NW_024038774.1, read as the reverse complement.
GCGCTTGGAGACGTTTAGGACTGGAATGTCAACAAGGTGAGGCGGATAAGGAAAAAAACCTTTAGTCTTAAGCTTTTTTATTATTATTATTATTTTTATTGGGTTTCTTATTTCTATTTTGTAGCTTATGTTTTCCCGATGTAAATCATGATTAGTATGTTTTTTATCTCAAACAATCAAAACACAAGGGCACTGATATGAAGTTGCAGACGAACTCAAGGGCATTATCTTTATTCTTTCTAATTATACAAAGGTTTTGTCTTGCTCTGTGAAATTAAGAAGCATTCCCAATTTCACCCCGCACAATATTAAACATAATATATTACCGATCCCAAATCAGCCTCTAATAGTCAGTTAGATGCCAAATAAAGCAAACTTTGATCTGCGCTGCGGCAGGCGGCTCGTCGGTCCAGCATGCGCGCAATGATGCGATTAGCATATTAATCTTAAAGTGTATGTCGGCAGATGTCCCGATGTCTCCTCCGATCTAAGCGAAAAGTCGCTTCGGTCTTTCCTCGGGGAGGGGGGGGGATAAAGAAGGGCCCGAGATGCGCCGCTGAGAATGGGGTTGCGTTCGTTAGCGGGGGGTCTATTGTGCTCCTCCAATGTCGCTTCTGTCTCTGCAGCTGTTGCGCTTTTGTGGCAAGGAAGGCTGCTGACTTGTTATCGCTCAGCTCAGGAGTGGCAGTGATAATGTCAACACTGCACTTCGAAAGATCAGCTTATGACAAAAGATGTTTTTTTCTTCTCCGAATTAAAGTCCTCATTTATCCTACATGGTTTACCTCTGCGCCATGCAGTCTGGTTAAAGAAAGGCAAACACATTCCAGCTTTTCTAGGTTGTATTACGCCTTTTTTTCTTCAATGATCTTACAGAAACTTTGATTTTCTCTGTAGATTCTGTCCCACAGAATGGACTGTAAATGGAAAAAAAAAAACGTGAAGAAGTATTTTTCAATTATTCGATTAGTAATCGGATAGTAAAAGGCTCCTGAAACAATATTCTTTTATAGAATCAAACCAGATGAAACTAAAACTTTTCCATTTGAGAAGTTCTAGACTGACAGACAAAAAAGTTGTTTTTTTATTCGAAAGGCAAAATCTGTATTCATCTTTTTACAATTTTGGTATAATTACAGCATACATTGGTTTCTCTTCTCTGATTAATTGTTTTAACCCTAATCTCAATCTTGAAGGGAAATTATTGTGTACTCACTCTATGTCATATATTAGCATCTGTTGAACTGGTATTATTGCCTTATCTGGAAACTTTGTGGTTGGTTTCTGTGCCGCTAGCTGCAGTTTTCAGACTTTAGATTAAAGTGCAGGATTGTGAGGTTTAGTTTTCGGTTGCTTGTTATCAATGATTTGGTTTTACTTAAAGGTATAGTTGAGGATTTTCTTTTTCTGGGTGGATTATAAAAAGTGGTCATCCTCATTTTCAATCATTCTGGTGATATGTTTACGTAAGTCCATCCTACGTGCTCGTCTCCATTTTCACTTAGCGGTGGTGAGTCTGACATAGTGGAAATATTGTGAATCTTCTTTTGGAAGTTGGAAAAATTTGCGAAAATCCTCCACTATACCTTTAATCGTGATTAAAACTCTGGTAATACTTAAAGATGATTTTTTCTTCTTTTGAATTTAAACAAGACTGTCAGGTTGATTGGTGAATCTAGTTTTGTCTCCCAGTGGCCTGTGATAGACTGTGTACCCAAATACCTCTTGAGATAGGCACCAGCCCCATTGTGATCCGGACAGAAAAGCAGTATAAGATGGATTGATAAAATATTTTGGTTAACCTTTAACAGCTTGCTTTTATGGATGCCTTTCAGAGGCATGATGTCATGATAATTCTATGTTGCCCTACCATATTGAGTAGTGAACAAACGCTTAGCTTAGCATAGCTCTGTGGTGCTTCCACTCTGACCAGAATGAATAATTTTCATTTAAAACACCGTGAGCTTAAATACTTAGACAAAATCGGTCTATATCAAATTTTCCTTAGGCTTCCAGATTTTTCCCTTCACAACTAATACATATGTATCTTATACACAACCCATCCTTATATACTTCTACCACAGCAGACACCTCTTCTGGCTTTGCAGTAGATTTATGACCATTAAGGCAATTTATTTCTTGAACTCATGACTTTTGCATCTCAAATAAAAAAAACATACAAACATCTGTCTTATAGATATCGGAGTGAAATAAGTACTCCAGACTACCTGTAATGGCCAGCATGCTCTTTAATCTTTTATCTTTATAGTCTAACATGTTACACACCAATCCTCTCTCACACACAATAACCCAACTGTTTTTTATCTTGATCGATAAAAACTAAGTAGATATTTTCTTCCTGAGGTTATATTGCAATTGCCTGTAGTGTGCAGGAGGGGTTGTTGGGAAACAACAGAGCTTAGAGATAGGGGTACAAAGTTTCAAGTCCCGCACCAACAATGGCAACCGTACTTATGTCTCATGGGTATATAGCAGTCTAAAGAGGGCATTGCTGGGTTAGGCAGCTTAAACCCCCGATGTTATTCCTTTAAATCGCAAATTCAAACCTTAAAAACCCTTTAAGATAAAGGGTTGACAATTCTTCCCTTGTAGTAATTAAATACATCATTAAATGTTATCCTGGTATAACACTGCAATTGTGTGGCTTAGTTTGCAACAGGTTTGACTTTTTCAGTTGCACTATTAAGAATAAATGTTGACTAAGCAGTTTCCCTTATATTAACAGCTAGGGTATAAACTGGCTGTTTACTGTGTATAGACAGACTCAAAATAGCTTTTCTTCTAGCCAATTGAAAATTGAAAGACAGTTTTATGGTAATTATCTAAAGAACTGCCAAAACAAACATGATCTAATCTCTCCTGTTTGAAAACAACAGCATACTTATAGTTGCATTACTGCTAATATATAGATCAAAACAGTTATAATGATGTTGTTTGAGGCATAATTATTGCTGGGGTTTTTTGCATAGAGATATAAGGGAGGCAAGTCACTGTTTTAGATCAGAATCTGATTTTTATTCTACTCATAATATAAAGAATAAACATTGTTAAGGATTTTAATCCCTGGTAGAGCAACAAATCTGAGCTCAGTCCCAGCTAAAACAGTAGATATTTTCCTTAGGTGTATCTTAACAGTTGTACACAGTGGTGGTAGAGTAAATTACATGTTTTTTTTTTTGTTTGTTTGTAAGTGGGACGAAAACACAGACATGAGGTTGATTTGAGCATGTCGAAGATTTATTTTGAGAAAGATGAAAAACTTCCAGGGGAAGTTGAACAAAGAGAACAGGATTTGAAGCACAGGCAGAGTAACAGAAGAGCAGTGTAGTGTATAAGCACTGAACAGTGACAACCAGAGAGTTTATACTCAGAGGACAACCGTGGAGATGGCATTGGACAAGGTGGACTAATCAGGAAGCAGCTGTTGAGGAGAGTAAAATGAGGAAATTGGGGAAAAAACACAGAAGGAACTCAACTAAACTCAAAGGAAACTTCAAACCAAATAGGGGAAATGACAGGAATGAACTAACTAACGGACTAACTAACTAACCTACTAATTTACTGACTGACTGACTGACTAAGAGAACAGAACAAGAAATTAGTAAGAAACTTGACCTAGAGAATGCTGTTATATGTGGACTTAGAGCTATGAAATAACCACTGGGTCAAATCTTTAGAATGTGATCCAATGTGCTTACAGTTCAGAATATTTATCATATTTATTTCTTGCCATTCTGCATTTAGAGCATAAAGCTGGAGTTTAACAAGCAGATGTTTGCTGGTTTGTAATGAGACCCCCTGGTAGTGACAGTAAAGGTAGCTAGTCAGGTGATGGGCTTAGTTAGCTAGTCTCCAGTTTGCTTTCAAAGGGTTGGCAGCCAGTTCATCCTGATCTCAAATCATGTTAACAGTACTGTACTTAAAAAAAAAAAAAAATACCTGTCATCTTATTAACACAGGAAGGCTGCCTCCCCATTGTTTCCTGGGAAATGACTTTTTAAGGTCTTCCCAACTGTCTGTAAGACATGTGAAAGGTGTTTGAGAGTGTAAGTTCATCGAAGCAGCTAATTGGGGATTTATTTTCTGATACGTTACAACAAAGACCTGTACCTGCTGTACCTAGAGGAAGGGGCCCTGATTAGTAAGTTTTTGACTGCATTTTGAGGATGGAACACTGCTGTGTGCCATGCAGAGAATGGAGGAGAAACGTAAACACTAGACCATGTATAATAAAAAAAAAATCCAATCTACCATGGTATAAGGTAGAATACATATATATATATATATATATATATATATATATATATATATATATATATATATATATATATATATGTATATGTATATGTATATGTATATATATATATATATATATATATATATATATATATATATATATATATATATATATATATATATATATATATATATATATATATATATATATATATATATATATATATATATATATATATGTTCTGGCCATCAATTCTTTTTTTGCTTATTGGTAGGTAGAAGAAAAAAGTGTGAGTTAAGCTTATGTCACTGTTAGGTATGTACTGGTCAATGTGTGCCAGTTTGTAGTTAAAAAGAGTTAAGTTCACACAGATGAAAATGAACTAGCTCATGATCATAATTCACTTTTTTATAGTTCACTTTTATTTATTTTTTTTACTTAAACTGTGTGTGTGTGTTGCTTATTCTTCTCAGAGTGAAGGCCACTCTTGTTCACACTCATTACTTTAAAACTGAGCTGTTTAGTTCACCGTTCACTAAACATATGAAGGTATTCATTGAACACTGGCAAGGATTAGGTTACAGTTACTGTCAGTGACAGGAAGGGGAGGTTGGCCAGAAAACATTGTTTAAGCTGGAGCTTCATAAGCTTTGTTAGATTTAACCTAAACATTCATAGGAAGTCTTATATGTTTTTTGAAATTATAAAGTTTCAGACTGAAGGTCAAGCCATTTTAAGAAGGGTCAATAAAGATTACCTTGGAAGAAAGATGAATTGTCTAAAGACTTGGGAATTCACAAGTCATCTTGCCAGAAGTCAACAGACCACTGAAATTAAGTGACATGTATGACATTAACGCTTCAACTAGCTGAAAGCTAAAGTAAAACAAACATGGCTGTACTGTTTTTAGCTGGAATTGCTTCTATTTCTATTTGAGAAATGAGCAAAGGGACGCGATTTGTGCCTTTGTGGACTGGAAGGATGATAGCACGTGCCTCACAACCGAATTTGTTAAGAGTTTGATTTATCATTTAATTCCAAAAGTTATGAAACAAATTGGCTAAAAGATTGACATCCAGGCATGTGCCACTTGGGTACTTACCAAATATGCTCAAGGAATAGCAGTGATTGTCCCTGTCTTCTGCAAACACTTTCCGCAGGAGCCTTACCAGATTTATACTCTGTAGAATTCAAACTAAACAAATCAGTCTGACTGATGGCAGGTTCCAATAGGGCCGCCATTAAATCAGTTATTAATGATGCTGTCAGTAGACTCTAAAAGTGATCATTTGAAATCATATGACTATATTTTTTTTTACCAGAGGTGTGCATCATGTCAAGGAAAAATTCATATACATTTGGTAAAGATTCAGGTCATGTGTTTTAGTTGCAATTTTGGGAAAAATCTGCTGCTTGGTGAAGGTTTGTGCTCTTCAAGTTCTTTTCTAGTTCATTTTGGGGTTTTTTGGGTAAATTTTTGACCTAATAGATAATATGTAATGCATAGTGCAAGAGCACCATTAGCGATCAAGTATTTTATCTTTGTGCCATCCATGCTAATAACACATGATGATTCATAATTAGACCATTCACATTTGCAAAAAGAAAGACTTATTTTGTTTTAATTGTTCTGAATTGATGCTTCTTCAACAATTAAATGAATCAATCTTCCCATATGTACATAGGTTCTCTATCTCATTGATAAAAAGTTTTAAGTTGACAAAAATCAAACCTTCTTTTTTAAGCAGGGGGTTCAAAACAGACTGACTTTTTACATTTGTGAAAAGGCTGAAAATGCTGAATGACTCCAATTGTAAACATAATTTAAAGTAACTGCCTCACACAGCTTTTTTTTTTATTTAATTTTAAACATTGACCAGTGTATGATCCTTGAAAAGAATAATTTTCTTATCACCCTTCTGGGTAATTCTTCTATTTATAACAGCATAGATGACAGTATGTAAATAAACTGCATCTTGATATCAACTAGCCTTCTGTCACCTCTAATGATATTTCCATACATGGAATTGACATGGGACCTCCATTTATAGCATGTTTGTGAACCAAGAATTCATGGTTGTCTAGAATCCTTAAAGAGAAAGAGAGACAAGGAGGGAGAGAGGGGGAGGGAGAGAATTACAGGCATACAAATAGCCCAAATTAAAAATGGAGATTTAACTTATAACTGGAGCAGTTTGTAACATTTGAAGGACCAGAAATATCTCATCAACAGAAACAGATTATCTTGAAGCAAAAAAATAAACAAATGCTTACTGCCATTTGCAGTATTTGTAATTTTGAAGCAAATGCTGACACAATGAATGAACGCAGCCCCTTTCACACATTGCCAGTTTTTTATAGTATTAGGAAATTTCAAACATAAACTTTAAATTGAAATGTTTTTTACGTTGAAACACCTTGTAAATGTGCAAATACATAAATAAGGTTAAATAAATAACATTAAAGAAAGAGATCAAATAGCTATGAACGTGCTTACAAATAGTGAAACTTTAACTATTCCTTTACTGGTTTGCCTAACTCTGGTCCACAGCTCTCTTGAGCTTAACTTGCAGATTTTACTTCATTTAGTTATAAACTCTGAATAGATTATTCCAAATATGTTTTCTCTGATTGGATCATTCTTATCTGGATCTGTGCTCTCTGGTTTACTGTGATGTACATTTGGAAGCGTCTTCATTATACAGTAACACTGATCTGTATGCCTCTTTGAAGCGAAAAGCTTCTGTGTTGCAGCTCCTCTTTTGTGCACACTGAACTTATTAAGAATAGAGTGGATCATTTCAACATGTAAAACCACAGCTTGTAGAAAGTTATCACAACTCCCTCTGTGCTTATTTCTGCACTGAAAAACAAATCATAAGATTTACCTAAAAAATATATTGTAAGTATTTAGACGCAAATGATTTAAGCAAAATTTAAAGCTGCAAAAACAACTGAGCAAGATAAATAAAATCAAAGAAGTGGCCTACGGTTACTATGAAGCTGATTCAAGTGGGAAAGTTGTCCCAAACTATGAAGGGGCAGTGATAGCCATGCCAGTCCAGGGACTGACTGGAGTTCTACTGTAAGGTGCCCTGGTCAAGGTCAATGACTGGCGTATCTGACGGGTAACAACCATACCATGCATATTGCTTTAGGTTAATAGACAATATTAATTAGGCTATGTGTGCTTCCAAAACAAAAATACAACTAAAAACCTAAAGTACTGAATATAGTCACTACTCAAATGTGCGATAAAAATCTTACAAGCCTAAACACTGAAACAGTGCAATTTCAACATTTAAACCAGTCGTCCAGACTAGTGGACTTTTCAGATTGCAATTACAACATTAATGGAACAAAATCATTAGAATTAAAAATTAACAGCTTAAATTGTCTAACCATCCTCAATGAAGAACAAAATCCCAACTAGATATTTGAATAAAGGTAAGTGTCATTTTTTCCAAAATAACACATACATTATTTGGCACAAAATAAAAAAACATTAATGACAGGCAATCCCTCCACTAAGATTAACTGGAACCCACTGCTAATTCTTGGCATTTTATGCCACATTCTCCTACCGTAAGATGACAAAGTCATGAATGCATTTAGGAAAGCAACTTCAACTTTAGGTTGTTTACTTTTGGGGAAGTTTAAATCCATCCAACCCCAGGAAAAGTTTTCGGAAGACTTTAAAAGTGTAGCGCAAGATGGGAGGGTATGACAGGTTTAGGGCATGTATCCTTACCATGAGCAGCAAGCAGGCTTTTGCATTACTGTTGCACACTGCCAAAATTAATGTCATTGGGACTACGTACCTCTTGCTCTGTGTGTGATCCTGTATCGTCTGGACTTGGAGCAGAATCAGTCCTGCTGAGCTACAGTGCGCATGTGGCGTGTGTGCATTTCAAAACGCTATATTTTTAGAGTAAAGTGTATGTACATACTGCTGATAGACATTTAAATAGTATAAGGAAATCTAAGTAAAACTTACCCTTTCCCGAAAATTCATGTATTACATAAAAAAAGGTTTAATTTTACTTCAGAAAGTCTAGTTTTTTTTTTAGCTTAAAAATACAGATTTGAAATAATGACAAATACTTACTATAAAAGCCAGTAAAAGTCACTTTTTCTTCTCCCCATTTCCTTCTGTTTTGTCTTTTTTAAATATTTTTGTACAAATATCCATATATTTATTTTTTACAAACCTTCTGACTAATGATTACTTTATAGCACTCCCTCTTCTCTCTGTTTTTTATTGTTAACCATGTGATATTTCCTGCTATTCTGAATTTCAATTAAAATATACTGGGAAATCGGAACGCACATTATCACTTTAAGTTACATTTAATAAAAATAACTACATCATTGCTTTATCAATGCTACAGCTTTTACGATTAACTACATAACATTTTTAACTATATTTATTAAGCTTCTCTGTGGTTTTCCTTTTCCTTAGAACCCTGCCACTCTGACCATCATTTTAAATAACAGGCCCCAAACTGTTTTCAGCTTTAGCCAATCTGAATTAAAATCAGTCCACCAGAAAAAAAAAATGATGTTATTTACACTAACTGTTACATTATTTAGTTTGTTTACATAGTTACTGAACATAAACCAGAAACTGTTCACCTATTGACTCCTACATGCCTTAATTAAATCTGCATCTCGTTAGCACTAATGATGTCATTTTTAGTTTTAGATAGCATCCAGTAGCAATGTTATTAAAAGAACCTTCAGCAAGTCCTGCACCACTGTGCAGGTAAATTGGCATAGTTTCTCATTGAATTCTTAAAATGTTTTTGCTTAATCCTTGAGTGCTTGCATAGGTTATATGTTGAGTTTTAAAATGAGAATGGTCCATCCTCAAGTTTGCACTATTTTTTTATGTATTTTGATTGTTTTTGATTGAGTAAAATCATGAAATAAATCAAACTAATGTAAAGGGCAGCTTAAAGTACACAATAACTGTATTAATTACATCCATCCTAAAAACGTAGTTAGTTGTTTACCACCTGTTTAAGCTGTATTTGTCTTGAACAATTTCTAGGGTATTTAGACATTTTTTATTGTCAAATATTGCCCAGGTTATACCTTAAATTCGCCCCCTTACTATTGCAAATTTTTTGCTGCTTAGATCATTTTGCACATGATTTTTTGTGTTATTGTCCTTGCTGAAAGAGTCATGTTATTCACTAGCAAAGAGGATGTTTTTTTTTTTTTTTTTTTTTTTTAACAAATTTAGATCTAAATACTTGCCTCATGATTGCCTCCTAATAGGGTTACCACCTAGCCTTTGAAAAAAAGGAACTGCCTCATATTTAGAAACTTGAGTATGTGCCTAATTAAATTAAGTATGTGTCTAATGTTTACAAAACAATTTCACAGAACAAAATGTAGAAAAGGTAAAAACTCATAATTTCAGTGTCGTGTAAGACAATGCCTGGGTAAGTAGGGGTTTTTTTTATTTTTGAAGGAGTTGGCAACCGTAGCTTTAAGGGTTGCAGCTTTGCAACTTCAGTAAATATTATGGCTCCGCTGTTGGTTACTCATATATCATAATGTACTATAAAGTGAATGTGAATGGTTAAGTTTGTTGTTAGGAAATTATTTCTTTGCAGGTCCAAAATGGAAACCTGCAGCTATAAAATAGGTCTATAAATCTTGGTATTTGGTTAAGCTATCATTTGTTCTTCCCCTGGCTAAAATCTTTTTGGACAAAGATTAAAAAATGCTCCTACCATAAAGACCCTCTTCTTTGTCCATCAAAGTTAATTTTCTGGATATCACTCTCCCTCTTTATATCACGCCAACCATATTAAATGGTTGCTGTCTTTTTTTTCAGTTTGTTTTTTTCTGAGCATAGTAACAGCTTACTAACCCCCAAATATGTGCAATCGGATGTGCCAATGTTGTATTTATCCTTCTTTAGGCACTCAGTGATAATTAAAATGCCCAGCCAGATAACGTCTGATGGCATCAGTAAAAGGCTCTCTTCCTCCATGGAGGGAGAAAGATGTCTTTTGTCAGGTGGCATAAAACAGTCATCGTACTGTAGGGAGATGCCAAAATGTGAATATTGGGAGGTAATTAGTCTCCGAAAGGGTGTCTGCATTACACGTTGGGTAGACGTAGCAGGCATAAATGGACCAACGCAATAAGTCTAATCACCTGATCATTACTGACAACAGCTTTCACATTAACAGCATGATCTTCAAATATACCAAAGATATGTGCGAAATGTTGCTTTTGCAAAAAAGAAAAAAAAAGTCTTGTACAATTAGTGGGTGTGTTGCTAGTTATATACTATGAACCATAACCCTGAATTAGGACCACATCTTTCTTGTGAATTGATCTACACTTGTGATTTACATTGGAAACTTTGCAGTCCAGGTGCTAGTAGTAAATATGGAACTATGTGGACTAAAGCACCTTATTCTATAAAAGATGAAACAGTTGGAAAAGCTTCACTTTTTCTATTTTTAGGGCTGAATCTAATGGTGTTTTTTTTTTTACAATGGATGAGTATATTTGCTGCATTTTTTGGTACACTTAATAAAAATGATTACCTCACACACACATATATATATATATATATATATATATATATATATATATATATATATATATATATATATATATGTATCGACAAACAGCAGAAGAAGGCAATAGCGATAAATGTGGCAATCCCAAGCGACAGCAACATCTAGAAGAAGGAACACAAGAAGCTTGAGAAATACCAAGAGCTGAAAGAGGAGCTAGAAAAGATGTCGAAAGTAAGAGCAGCAGTGGTGCCTGTGGTAATTGGAGCACTGGGGGCTGTGACCCCCAAACTTGGATAGTGGCTACCGCAGTAAAACATCAGAGGTCTCTGTCCAGAAGAATGCAGTCCTAGGAACAGCTAAGATATATATATATATATATATATATATATATATATATATATATATATATATATATATATATATATATATATATATATATATATATATATATATATATATATATATCTTAGCTGTTCCTAGGACTGCATTCTTCTGGACAGAGACCTCTGATGTTTTACTGCGGTAGCCACTATCCAAGTTTGGGGGTCACAGCCCCCAGTGCTCCAATTACCACAGGCACCACTGCTGCTCTTACTTTCGACATCTTTTCTAGCTCCTCTTTCAGCTCTTGGTATTTCTCAAGCTTCTTGTGTTCCTTCTTCTAGATGTTGCTGTCGCTTGGGATTGCCACATTTATCGCTATTGCCTTCTTCTGCTGTTTGTATATATATATATATATATATATATATATATATATATCTATATATATATATATATATATATATATATATATATATATATATTTATATCTATATATATATATATATATATATATATATATATATATATATATATATATATATATATATATATATATATATATATATATATATATATATATATATATATATATAAGGAATTAACTCCATCCTGGCTCCAGAAATAAAATTGGGACAGCATTTTGCCAGATGGTCGGCCAAACATTGCCCTGGACTGCCCTGCAGAGGTGGTGTGAATGCTATCCTTGTGAATTAACTGTAGAGTTAGCACTGGAACCAAATGGAGCTGCAAGCAGTGTAAATTGGGAATAACATGGGTACGGGACATCTCTCTAAATGAGGATTTTATGTGTGCTACTAACAATCAAAGAAATATGATTCTGCAAGCAGTGGAGTTGAAGATTATAACGTTACTAATAACAATAAATACTAATTATAATTCACTTCACATATAACTATCCCGAAGTGTTTCAAAACATCTGAAAATATGAAAATTATAAAAGCTAAACTTAAAAGGTGAAATATGAATCATCACAGCCAGAAAAGTGGACTTTGTAACATTTTACATTTGCCTATCCTCCCAGAACTGATTACCAGCATATGTTTTTTAGGCAAACACTCTAAATGGATCGGGCCTGATGTTTCACTCTTTAACAGATCCTTGGAAGTGCTTAGTCAGCTGCGTGTTATAAATGCCCCAGGTTTTTTATTCACCAAAACCTTTGAGGATCAGGCTTTTAGACCACAGTATATTTAAGATTCAGTAGAATGTAGGAAAAAACGTAAACACTTTGTTGCCCGTTTAGTTGGTCACAAACATGATACAACTGAAAAATAGCATCAAGAATAACCAATATCTGTGCCGCAACAAATAGTTCTGGATTACAGTCAGCTCACATGCTTTTATTTTGGCTCTTGATCCCCTAAGTATCATTTTACCTGTCAAGAAAACAGACAGATTTTCCTGTTTTGCTAAATAAAACTCAATTCACAGTCTTGTGGTTAGGTGATTGGGGATTTCTGCTAATCTATATTTCAGAAACTTTGCTGATAATGGAAATAAATATCCTTGAGTCTTCTAGGGGAGTGGCAGCCTAGTGGTTAGGGCATAAAGCTTAGAATCCTGAGGTTCTGAGTTTGAGCCCAACTCCCACAGACTGCCACTCTGGGTCTCTGAGCAAGACCCTTAACCCCACACTGCTCCCCGGGTGCCCCACGATGGCAGCCCACTGCCCCCCAAGGGGATGGGTTAAATGCACAGGTAAATTTCACCAATATGAGATCAATAAAGTTAAATTATTATTATTACACTGTACCTCTAGTAGCATTATCTATGTTGTAAAGTGCTATTGTCTGTATTGTGTGTGGTGTGTTATTGATCTTAAAAAAAAAGTTGTGATTTTGAGGTACTGAGTAGCTAGTCAGGGCAAGTCAAGCTGAAAATCTAAAGTTTTCTTAATTCACTTTAAAAATTAAGCCAATTATAACTACTAGTCCTTTGAGTCCAGTGGTTTTTTTGGACCTCCTTTCGCATAGTAGAAGCACATCTACCAAAGAATATACAACTTAGTATATTTGATGACAGAAAGTAAACTCTGTATTTAATTTACAAATCTCCCCAGCAGGTTTAAATTTGCCTGTGACAAAAAGAATCTCAGATTCTTGCTTATTTATACAGTATCCTGCTTTTTCTTTGGTGTTAATATGTTTCAAATTTAGTTTATGCTACATCATTACATGTATTTCTGAAGTTTGTTTTTTTTTTCATTTTGCTTTGCTACCTTAGCCAAGGAGGCTGTGTTTAGTCCAGTTTTTGTGTCTTTATTTGTTTGTTTGTCATCTGTCCATCCGTCTGTGTACAGTATGACTTGAAAGGCTATGAACAGATATTAATGAAATTTTTACCAAAGGTGCACCTAAGTCCAAGGAACAATCCATTAGATTTTAGTTATGATCCACATCATAATCTGGATGCAGGGATGTTTTAAAGGATTCCTTAACATTATTTGGCAGTGCAAGCAGAGAGTGGCATAAATTTATGAAAGATTTTTAAGGAAATTGTTACCAGAGGTGCGCCTCATGCCAAGGAACAATTTATTATAATTTGGTAATGATCCAGATCATGAGCATGTTTTAGTTATAGGTGTAAGTCTCAATATGGGTCAAAATGTCCTGCTTGGCAGAGTTCTGCGCTCTCTGAGAGCTTTTCTAGTTTTGTTTTTCATTGTTTGCTGTTGAAAGGATTAACCAGTATCGTGTGGACAATACAGTTTTCCCTTAATCTTGTCTCTATGTTTGCATTAGATCGGCAGTTTGATGCTTCACTTGAACAAGAAATCAATCAGCTTTTTCTTTTGTTCTGACAGCTGTGTCATCTCAAGTATTAAAAGGGATCAATTTATTTTTTACAAATTGGAACAAAGACAAAGCTGTCAGTATTTACCTAAATAGGAAAAATGTGAGATTAAAAGATGGATTAACGCTGTTTTTTTTGTAAAGAGAGGGAAGATTAAAAAAGCAGATACACTAAACATTTACTACCAGATTCACATTTTGTTCTGTATTACAGCATTTTGAAATATTTTTCTGAGGACAATATTTTTTTTCTTCATAGCTGATAAATACTGTTGCTTAGAAAGTCATGATTAAGTAGCTAATCTAGCTCTAGAAAATGAACAGAAAATGACTTTAAGCATATGCCTAATGCACTGATGTAAACATCTGACTTGGTAGTAAAAACAAAAATGTTGACTGTGACTAAATGAGAGCAAAAGCAGGTTTGAGCCAGTTATTTAGTTTGGTTGTTGAAGGATTATTGTAACTGAAACAAACTTTAATCTAGTAGCAGTAGTTTTTTTGATAGTCTAGATTTGGTTTCCTTAACCAAGAGATGAACAGCCAGACATCCTGTCTTCCATCACCATATTAAACTCCTGGGGCAGACGGCCTGGCTGTGAAATCCTCTAATCTTTTTAGAATTACCTCCACACTAGATTAAACTTTTTGTTCTTTGTGTCAGATTGAGAAATTAATCCTGATTTTGTTTTTCTTTTCAGTTGATTATTGTGATTAGCTGCAGTACAATATTTCAGGAAACTTACATTGCACAGAAATATAATTCATCCTCTAGATTATTAGAAAGCTGTTTTAGACTTTGAAATGAAATATTAACTGAATATGAGAATCCTTAAGGTTCTGTCTTCTAGGATAAAGTGTTGTTTTATGGGCTTGTTTATATGCAACATAGTAAAATCTCAAAATGATTATAAAAAGTGTGATAGCTCTGAATTTGCTGTTTTCGCTTCTGCGTATTTGATTATTTTAAAATAGGGTACTAAAGGAGCTATTTGTCTCCCCCCTCACATTGCCTGAGGCTAATCTCCTCCTCAGGATCTCCATCTGCTAATCCTAACTGTCACAGGAATAGTCACAACATATAGTGCTTTAGCTTAAAAACAGCATCCTTCTGCAGCCCCCACTCACAAATGCTCCGCCCTGTCTCGTAGGGAATCCCCTGTATAGGAGCAGAAGCCTGCTGTTCCCCTCTCCCTGGTGCTGTTGCCAGGCAGTTTATGTACACGCGGATGTATCACCCAGCTTTCTGGGTTCAAAGCCTCTTAAATGCAATGTTCCTGAGCTGGTGTTTACCCGTAAGAAGGTGGATGTTGTGTGGCTCTGCACTAGGTGAGATGCCTCTGGTAGACCTGATCGAGTTTGGGATTGTCTTAAGTGTTGGCTTTATGCTGCAAGCACTTAGGCTTGTTAAACACCTGCTGGCTGTCTAATCTCTTTAATGAGTGATGGTGTTGTACAAAAACATTAAATTTTGGTCATGAAAAGTGGAAATAAATGAAATTTGCAGACATTGTGTTTAAGCCAATGGCGTAATGACACAACGATAGGCCCGTAAGCAACATTATCTAGGTGGGCCCCATATGAAGTACAACAACCACCCCACCCAGTCACCAACATCCTCCTCTCCCTCTTTGGTTCTTTGAAAGATAGTGCTTATTTTGGGATGTTTTTTCCTTTCTTCCAGCGGCTCTTCTTTGCTTTTTCTTTTCTGAAATCCGCTTAAGTACCTCTTTTTGGTATCTATCCTTGCCAACACATTGTACATACAATTATGCTTTTAATGTATGCTCTGGATTACCCATAATTCCAAGTCATAGGGCAAAAAATAAAATACTCAACTTGATCGTTCTTTTAAGATCTTTATTGCGTTTTGAAACATATTATATGAGTGTATTTTTTACCAACCATCTAATGAACTATACACAGTTATTAACATACGGTAGTAATTAAAAGTACCACTGTCTGCTTTGCTATTGGTGTCGTGTTTAAATGGCTCACCATCATATTGAAATCTGCCATGTGTTGGGGTATTAATAAGGTCGGGTCAATTAACGTAGTATAAGTTGGGTTTAAGAGGAATTTTTCGCACCATTACATTTGCAAAGAGATGTCCTAGTCCACAACTGCGTAGGGAGGCTACCAGGTGTTAGTGACTGGGCCCCTAAGAGGTTGGGGGGGCCCTAAGCAACTACAGGCTCTGCTTACCGATATATACGCCATTGGTTGAAGCTGGTATTGGTCATAGATGTTGTTTAAAATAGTTCCTGCTCTTTACAAGGGTACATGTAAAACAAAGTGATATTACAGTAGCTGCTGACCTAATCAAACTAGCTTCCAGAGGGATTAGCCTGCAGTCAGATACTCAAACTACATGATGGTATGGAATTATCATTTCCTGTTAGGCTTTGTATTGGCTGGTGAAGTTGTAATAATTGATTACTTAAATCCGGTCACTATGAAAAAGGGAAAGGATGCAGGTGTAGGCTAATGTCCAGTAACTGCATCTATCATCCTCTGTACTTCTTTTTAGCCAGTTCATCCATTTAATGGTAATATGATCTTTAGTTTTTTAATGGTTATTCAGTATTGAAATCAAGTGTAGTTTGGCAAACAACTTTTTTAAATGTTGTGTCAATCTTCATTGAAAATAAGCTCATTATCAAAATAATTGTTTCAACATATTCCCATTATGAGTGCGTGTGAAATCGTACGAAAAGTTATGCACCGTAATTTCGTAAGTTTTGGATGTTTTTTCCGATGTATGAGCATGCGCATCTGACGCACCTTTCACGAATATAGAATATAAATTACAATTAGCCCTAACCCTGACCCCAACCCTAACCCTAAGATATAAAACAGCAAGCAACGTAGTTAGAGACATGAATAAGTGATAATTGCACTGTTTTTCCCATTTTTTTGTCCGTCCGCGGATCTGCTTTTTTTTTTTTGTCTGCCAGCGCATGCGCAATGATGTGGTTTTTTGAGGAAAAACGTCCAAAAACGGACGGAATAGTGTGCATAACTTTTCGTACGATTTCACACGCACTCATAATGAGAATATGTTGATTGTTTTGATAATGAGCTTTTCAATGGCTGAGTTGATGGCCCTGCTGCTTGGATCAAAAACATCCTGGGTTTGAATCTGGGCCAGGAGTCTTTTCTGCATGGGATTTGCATGTTCTCTCTATGCATGTGTGGATTCCTAACAATTAGGGTAATTGCTATAAGCAGATTTAACAATAAAATACTTATATTTCTAAACAAAACAAGACGTAAATTAAGTCTAAAATACAAAGAGACATATAAACTCCTGATCAAAATCTTAAGACAAGTCAAAAAATTGCAAGAATTTGCATTTTGCACTATTGGATCTTAAGAAGGTTCAAAGTAGAGCTTCACAATGTTAAAGGAAAAATCAGTGCAAGAGACAAGAACTTTTGAGCAGGGAATTTTCTGAAACCTGCATTTACACTCAAACATAATTTTTTCAGCTGATCAAAAGTTTAAGACCATAGTCTTTAACAGCCAAAAGCTGTGCAAAAATCTGGATTCCATGTCATTTTCTGTCAAGTCTTTACACTGTCAAGACTTCCTGATGGCAAAAGCAAAAAAGCTCACTGACTTTGAACAAGGGAGGATTGTTGAGCTGCATAAGCAAGGCCTCTCATAACGTGTCATCGCTGCTGAGGTTGGACGCAGTAAGACAGTCATTTTGCAATTTTTTAAATGATCCTGAGGGTTCTGGAACAAAAAAGTCAAGTGGTAGACCCAAAAAAATTTCACCAGCTCTGAGCCACAGGATCCGATTGGCTGTCCGTCAAGACACAGGATGATCCTCTTCCCAAATTAAGGCCATTACTGGTGCTGACCGCAGCCCAATAACCATCAGACTGCATCTGCGAGAGAAGGGCTTCAGAAACAAAAAACGTCTTCAAAGGCCACGTCTTCTTCAACGCCACAAAATTGCTCGGTTGGACTTTGCAAGGGTGCACCAAACATGGGACATTGAAAGGTGGAAGAAAGTTGTCTTATCTGATGAGAAAAAATTTAACCTTGATGGTCCTGATGGCTTCCAACGTTACTGGCATGGCAAGGAGATCCCACCTAAGATGTTTTCTACACGGCACAGTGGTGGGGGCGCTATTAAGATTTGGTGTGCGTATTCCTTCAATGAAACAATGGAGCTTCAGGTTGAGCAGGGGCATCAGACAGCAGCTGGCTATGTGGAGATGTTGCAGCGGGCATCCCTCATGACTGAGGGCCCTCGTCTGTGTGGTAATGATTGGCTTTTTCAACAGGACAATGCTGCAGTTCACACTGCCCGCCTGACAAAGGAGTTCTTCCAAGAGAATAACATCCCTCTTTTGGACCATCCTGCATGTTCCCCTGATCTAAACCCAATTGAGAACATTTGGGGATGGATGGCAAGGGAAGTTTTCAAAAATGGACATCAGTTCCAGACAGTGGATGCCCTTCGTGAAGCCATCTTCAACACTTGGAGCAATGTTCCCACTAGCCTCTTGGAAACACTGGCATCAAGCATGCCTAAACGATTGTTTGAAGTAATCAACAAGAATGGTGGAGCTACTCATTTCTGAGTCCTTTTTTTGACACTTTGATTTCTGTTTTGGGAGGTTTTCGGGTTTTTTGAGCTATGGTCTTAAACTTTTGATCAGCTGAAAAAAATCAAATGCAGTTTTCAATTAATTCCCCGCTCAAAAGTTTTGGTCTCTTACGCTGATTTCTTCTTTTAACATTGTGAAGCTCTACTTAGAACCTTCTTTAGATCTAATAGTGCAAAATGCAAATTCTTGCAATTTTTTGACTGGTCTTAAGATTTTGAACAGGAGTGTATATACTGTTCTCATCTGGAAGAAATAGTTTTTCACTGTAACTGGTGTTTTTCCACTTCAGGACCAGTAAAGCACTTAGCTGCTACCATAAATATGAGCCACTTCGTCCTTGTGGACTAGAATCTGACAGTATTTCTAGCTAAGTAAGAGAAAAAAGGCTGTGCTGCAGAATCATAGTGGTATTCTCTATTAAAAATAAATAAATAACGGGATTGAAAAGACAAAGTACAACAGGTTCTTTTTCACTTGAATCTCAAGGCATATCTGTGTTTCTTAATTAGGACCTAAAATGGGAAAACATTGGATGTCTATTTACCATCCAGACATACTGTACCATCATATTCACCAGTCGGAGCTTGAGCTTGCATTAAACGATGCTGATCAGTAAGGAGGCTCCATATTACTAATGTACAGGTGGGGTCAGTCTTTGCTAGTCCTACTTCTGTTGCAAGAGAAGATGTGTAACATTATGGAGTTACTGTACTAACCTCAGGCATCTTTATTGTAAAAGAAGTTGGAGTTTTACCACACTACTAGTTTGTGAATATTTACTAAATAAAAAGGCTTAATTTGGTCTAAAATCTCAGGTCATTCAGTGAACTTATATTTTTGTCTGTGACTTTTAGAAAACTTTACCAACTTTTAAACTTGTTAAACAAATCCTTTTATTTGGATCATATTTCTTCTGTTGTCTTTTTTCATAGTTTTTGCTTCTTGCCTAGTTTTCTGTTTTAACTTGTGACCATTTTCCTCACTAGAGTTTTGTTTAGTTCATTAAAGTTAATTAAAAGTTTTCTCTTAAAAGTAAGTTTAAAGCAACTGTATTTATGAGTTAAAAATAATAGTACTTGAAATGCAGGGCAAGTTTTCTCATTCTTCCATCATTAGGAACTAATTCAAACACAAATAAACATGGCTTGCTTAAATCTTGTCACCGTTTTTAGTCCAAATTCTCTATACTTAAAGTGTTACATAAAAATTTGAATGTCAAAATAATGGTTGCTTTCTTTTGAGGCTTGGTGCTGACTAATATCTCATAATGTTTAATGATGTTCCAAGAAGCTAATCATGGAGTCCTCGTGGGCCTGTTGGATAGATGAAAGCATTCATAGTAACTAGATTTCTTTTCCAAGTGGCTCAGCCCAGTGTTTTGAAAATGCTTTGTAATGAGCTGAACTTGCATTTCTTGAAACTGTCGAGGATGCAGATAATTCAGTCTCATGAGAATAGCTGCATAGTTAAGGTACTGTTCTTGGCCAAGTTTACTGTCTTATATAGTTTATAGGTTTAGGGTGAGGATAAAATATTAAAAAACTAACAACAAATTTACAATATTTGGCATGTATGCATAAAGGTCATGATCTACATTTGTAATAAAAAGCTCAGCAGGCATTTAAAAGGCATTTACAGTATAATGAGTTGTAATTTATTTATTTTTGATTATGTTGCTAAACATGGCAGACAGCCTTTTAAAATGGTCTCATGCAATGGTTGGTCAAGTTTTTTGAAAGTGTAACTGTTTTAAAGATTTTCTACTTTTTCCTCACCACTCTAATTTAAAATTTTCTGTCTTTTCCAGATAATTCTCTATCACCAGAATCCTTGGCTGTCACTTCTTTCCCTGACTTTGAACCCAAAACCTCATACTTCAAGGACTTTAAGGCATAATCAGTGGCAAGCCTGGTTCATGACTGTTACAAAAAATTTTCCAAAGTCAACTAACCACCATCCTGTCCCTTCCCAGCATGGCTAGACGGAAGATAGACACCTATCCTAAGGTTTTTGTTAGCCTGGTTCTTGTTTCTATTGTACTCTCTCATGTTCAGAGCAATGAGTGCCCTCAGCTGTGTGTGTGTGAGATCCGACCCTGGTTCACCCCCCAGTCCACCTACAGAGAAGCTATAACAGTGGACTGCAATGACCTTCGTCTGACACGGATCCCGGGGAACCTGTCCAGTGAAACCCAAGTTCTCCTCTTACAGAGCAACTACATCGCCAGGACCAGTGAGGAACTGGAGCAACTCTTCAACCTGACAGAACTGGACCTTTCTCAAAATAATTTCAGTACAATCAGAGATGTTGGTCTCATCAACATGTCCCAGCTCACCACACTTCATCTAGAGGAGAACCAGATCACAGAAATGCCAGATTACTGTCTACAAGATCTTAGCAACCTACAGGAACTTTACATCAATCACAATCACATCAGCACTATTTCTGCCAATGCCTTTTCTGGTCTGCATAACTTGCTCAGGCTTCACCTCAACTCCAACAAGCTAAAAACCATCAACAGTCAGTGGTTTGATTCTACACCTAATCTAGAGATTCTCATGATAGGAGAAAACCCTGTTTCTGGAATAATGGATTTTAACTTCAAGCCCTTGGGCAATCTGAGGAGTCTGGTTTTAGCTGGGATGGATTTGAAAGAGATTCCTGGAAATGCCTTTGTGGGACTCGACAATCTTGAAAGCCTCTCTTTTTATGACAACAAGCTAATTGAAGTCCCTCAGAAAGCCCTTCAGAAGCTACCTAACCTGAAATTCCTGGATCTAAATAAAAATCCAGTGCACAAGATACAGGAGGGGGATTTCAAAAATATGCTTAGATTAAAAGAATTAGGGATAAATAACATGGCAGAGTTGGTTTCTATTGACCGCTACGCTTTGGACAACCTTCCTGAACTCACTAAGCTAGAGGCAACAAACAACCCCAAGTTCTCTTATATTAATCGGCAGGCCTTTCGGGATGTCCCGGCATTGGAGAGCCTAATGCTTAACAACAATGCCCTGAATGCTCTGTATCAGTCTACTGTGGATACTCTCCCCAACTTGCGAGAGATCAGCATTCATAGCAACCCTTTGCGCTGTGACTGTGTCATTCAGTGGATGGGTTCCAACAAAACCACGGTGCGATTTATGGAGCCGCTCTCCATGTTTTGTTCAATGCCACCAGAGGTCAGGGGTATGCGTGTTCGTGAGGTGCTGCAGAAAAGGTTATTAAACCAGTGCATGCCCCTAATTTCTCATGATACTTTCCCCACCCACCTTAATTTAGAAATTGGCATGACTTTGGATTTAGACTGCAGAGCTATTTCCCAGCCTGAGCCTGATATTTATTGGGTGACACCAATGGGGAAGAAGGTTATGACGGATACTTTGTCTGACAAGTATAGCCTTAGCAAAGAAGGGACACTGAGAATTTCCCACATCCAAGTGGAAGACTCTGGCAGGTACACTTGTGTTGCTCAAAACTCTGAGGGAGTTGACACAAAAGTAACAACGATTAAGGTCAACGGCACTCTGCTCGACAACACGCAGCTCTTAAAAATTTACATCAAACAGACAGAATCTCATTCTGTCCTTGTTTCCTGGAAAATAAGCTCCAGCGTAATGGCCTCCAACCTCAAGTGGTCATCCGCAACATTGAAAATTGATAACCCTCACATTACTTACACTGCCAGGGTACCCGTGGACGTCCATGAGTACAATCTCACACATCTGCAGCCAGGAACTGAGTACGAAGTGTGCCTCACCGTATCCAGCATCCAGCAACAACCGCAGAAGTCGTGTGTGAATGTCACAACGAAGCAAGCTACCTTCGCCATGGAAATATCTGATCAAGGGACTAACACTGCTCTGGCAGCAGTCATGGGAACAATGTTTGCAATCATCAGCCTGGTTTTACTGGGTGTGTACACCGCTAAGAGGTGGAAGAGGAAAAATTATCAACATTCTCTAAAGAAGTATATGCAGAAAACCTCATCAATACCTTTGAATGAGCTGTACCCTCCACTCATTAATCTGTGGGAAGCAGACAGTGAAAAAGAGAAAGAAGGAACCTCGGAGACCAAACCCAGCCAGGTGGACACCACACGCAGTTACTACATGTGGTGAAGGAAGTACTTACCTGGGAGATACAGAAACATCATTGTTTAAGTAGCACAAATATACTTACTTGCTTCTTCGTCTTAATATTTATTCTTTTCATGTTTTTAACTTTTCAGAAGGGTTTCTTGGACTGAGGTGAACAATAAGCCAAGATTTTCAGACCTTATTTTACACACTTTTTTTTTTTTTTTTTTTACCTCTCACATGTTTTTGACAGTACGGCAGCTTCATTTAGTATCTTGAACTTCTTAGTCACAAGGCTTTACTTTTAGCACTCATTTTTATGAACAAAGCATGTCACAAAATCATGGATACAGGGGATAAAAATGAAGAGCTGAATTTCAAACTGTTTTCTGAAAAGTTTATCTGGCAAACCAGACTGCAGTTTTCATTTCTGTTGTAAAACAGTTTCACTGTTAACTGTTGTGCACTCAAATATATACATATATATACTAATTTCTTTATCAACTAAAATGTAAAACTGACTAAGTACATTTAGTCTTGATATACTGTCTATTGAGAAATGTTTGGAATTCTGTAATGTTGTATCAGCTATAAATTGATTTCCTTTTTGTACATTAAAAGAAAAGTACGTTTGATTTAGACATTAAGTTTGCAGGGCACTGTAAACCAGCAATAGAAATATGAATGTTATAACCTAGCTAAATAGATGTGAGGCTTTTTATAATTCTTACAATTTTTCTTTCTTACATTGCTAGAGTGTCTACAATCACTGTTCAAATCGGGTTTACAACATTAACATGCGGTGTAATGAGGAGAAAATCAAATAAAATGTTCTTTTAATCATGTTTTCTAACCCATGACTAAAATAGCACGTGTCTTTATTCAAAACTTTCTATATTTTTGTAAGAAATTTGAAACAATAACTTGTACTAATTTAGGAGTTTATAAATATTTGAACTGAATTGTTTAATGTTTGTGAATTTGCTTTAGGGCAGCAACTCAAACATACCACTTCTCCATGTGATGTGATGGGAAAATGTATTTATATTAAATCATAGGAACTGTGGAACTTATTAATAGTTAGAATTTCCTAAAGGTGACACATTCATCTGTTCAGACAAACTGATGAAGGTATTATTGCAGTAGGAATACCCAGCTATCATACTGGAAAGTAAAATAACCCCTCAGTAAAAAATGACTGTTTCCCAGAGTTACATTTTTATATGTGTAAAATGTGAGTATAAATTCCAGAACAAAGGTAAAATATGCTGATGAAGATTCTCAGTCATCCAGGTCATAGTCATTCCGTAAAAGTTCAAAAAATTCAACTGGACAAGGCCTTGTCTATATAAAGACTCAAACTCACTGCGAATCCAGACATTTGAATTGAGAAAGCTTCTTGGAGAGGTGACGAACGTCTTCAAATCTTGGAAACCAAGTCCAGTTGATTTTTTTTTTTTACTTTTACAGAAAGGTAAAATATCTTTAAAAATTGCTGAAACTAAAGCTGTTAAAAATGCCAGCTATCTTTTATAAATATTGTCGACTAGATTAGTCACAAAAACAACATACAATGTTAGATCACAGTTTGTAAATGCATTTCAGGAGAAATGTGTTACTCTTCGGTAACGTCCTGTAATATACGCTGTTTGGCTTAATAACTATTGTTACATTTGGAGGGGTAAAAAAGTTTGCTAGCTTCAGGGCACTGTTGAGCTCTGAAGAACAGATGTGGATGCATCATGCTCTTGGAATGTTTTGCTGCAGGAGGAGGTTGTGCACTTTATAAATTAAATTTCATGAGAAAAAAAGAGAATTCTGATTGTATATAGGCAACATCACAAGATTTTAGCTTAAAAGTATAAAGCTTAGATGTTGGCTAGTTTTCTGAATTAAAAATCTCCACCAAATTAGCTGAAAAGTGGCATATTGAAAACAAAAGTCAGTGTTTTGGAGTGGCCTAACTCTGATCTTTCCCTGTGTAAAATCTGGCTCACTTTATTACTGTCCTCTTTTTGTAACCATAAATGAACCTTTAACAAGCTTCTTTAACCATTGAATTTTTCATACAGTAATAGGTTTTTCAAAAAACACACCCAATCCACCCAAATACAATTCTAAATCTTCCTTGCACATTGGAAAAGAATAGAATACAATAAAAAAGAAATATCCATTGTTTTCCCACAATCCTAGATTTCATGTGTCAAAGCTAAAATTAAATGGGACCAAATTGCTTCTAAAAAAAATTATTTTAGATTTTGTATGGTCTTGTGTACAACTACCATAGAAAATATACTAAGTTTCTGAGTAAAGATGGCTGAAAACAAATAACTGTAAAAAAAAAAAAAAAAAAAATTGATTTACATACAGTATCTTTAATAAATGGAAATTTCTTTTTTTGCTTATTTTTTAGAAAATACCCAAAGCTGATAAAAGTTAGATATTTTTTACACTATATATTTCCCCTTTGAAGACAGTTTTCCTTAGGTTTTATTTTTTAAATTAGCTTTTTTGCACCTTTTTTTAACCAATGTATGGTCTACACCACCTGCCTGTGCTGGCAAACCTTGTTTAGACTGTTGTTGAATTATGATTTCGGAACACCTAATATTGCTCAAAGGGCCACAGATGAGACAGACTTTGAGCACCCTGCTTTTTCCAGCTGATTAATATTATTGCTGAATTAGTTGACAATTATTTCAGAGATTGATAAAGCAGAGTTAAGCTTTTCATTTGTTTTGATCGTTGTATATTTTCCTCTTTTCCCTGTTATTTTTAGGGGTTATATTAACCTCATGAGAAGAGGCTGCAGACATTTGGGTTAAAAGTAATAGGCAATAGAGGTCTGGCCTTTGGTAAACCTATGAACTAACGCTACATCTAGAAAGCCTTTGCTGCCATGCTGTTATCTGCATGAAACGAATAGGCCTTTTTCTCAGACTCAGCAGGTAACCTAGTAACAGACCGGAAATCAGCTCTGTGGGACAGCTATCAATGAAGGCTTTTCAAAGCGTCTGCTGCTGCTTGCACTGTGTCCCATCCCAGTGGCTTGTTTCCATGACAACGCCTTCTTCCATCCACCTGCAAACCCTAGTTGCATAGTGAAAGAAGGGTTGCATGCCTCAGATCTGACTGACAAGGTTAACGCCCTGCAGGTGGGAAAGCACAAAAACATCTTTTTCCCTATTAAATGTGTGAGGAGAAGCAGGTTCCAATGAGCTGCAAAGGTAAAACTTGCCTACTTTTTCATGCAATATCAATGCTTAAGAGGGAATTTGCTCATTTTTAAGAACCAAGAAGTCGTTTGCCAGACGAAGTTTGGGGGGAATTTTGAATTAAATATGCTAATGTATTAATTTATGCTGCTCCATGCTACTAATAGGCAAATGATTAAAAAATGCAAAAGAAAGAATCTAACATTCTGTTTTCATAAGGTTAATGGATAGCTGAAAAAAGCCATCTATTCAGCTCACCAGGCCTACATCTACAGGTTCATGGTCCATCAAAGGGTCATCAACATATAAGAGAAACAAACGTTGACATACAATCAAAAGGTTGTATTTCTCTCCATACTAGGACTTTACATTTATTTATATTTATTTTAGTTTCTACATTTATCCCTAACCATAAAATTTACCATAACCATTACCAGTATATTTCTAACTCTGGTCTTAACCTAATTAAGTTAATTCACACCATACCTCTAAACCAGTGGTAACTAATAAAGAAATGGAAAGAATAACATCTAAGCACTAGATAATGAATTCTGCAATGATGCATCAATGAAGGCTGTAGTCACAGTCACAGCTCTAATGACATGAAAACTAGCAAAGCTTCAGTCCATTCTGAATTAGTTGTTGCCAGAGTTAATGATGTCCAGATAAGGTCTGATGAAGCATTTCTAATCTGACCATATAAATGTTTATCAACAGATATAGTTTGTCAAGGTTTTAGAAAGTTTTAGCAAAAACAACTCAGTTCTTTTGAGACATATCTGTTTTTACAGGGTAAAGCACCAGAGGTAAGAACGAGTAATGGTTTTACAAGTCTCCAAGTTTCAAACAAAGACTGTGAAGTCAGAGTCTGTTCTCAAGTCAATACAGGTAACACTAAAGTTAAAGCCTCGTTTATGCTTTGGCTGCAAGGTCTTTTACCACCCATACCCTCGGAGTGGAGTCTGCAGGGTCTGATTTTATGCACCCCACACCTAGGAAAGATTGTGTCTACATGGACAGCTCCATGCAGAAAAACATGGTAGATGAGCCACAGCTCCTACTGGCAAGTGTTCAAAAACCATAAAAATCTAGTAACATCTTATCGTGTGACACATACATATTTCTATGATTAACACATTGTGGAAAAACTCTTGAAAATATATTACTCTCACTGTTGGATGAGATGATGAGGCTTTGAAAATGTTGAAAACAGCCTTGTTTTCTACTTATACATGTTGTGTGGCGTTGTAAGCTTGTGGTCTACATGACCTCCTAAAATTGAACAGAAGATAAGGGAACTACAAAGTATAAAAGGGGCAGACATTGCCGACATCGTGCGTTGTGGACAATACGTCCTTCATGCATACCTGGGCCTTAAGTCCTAATTATACTCAAGTTCTTCCAAGTTCTTATTTTAGCCGAGTTTTTAGCAAAGACCCTCCCACCACCATTTCCTTACCTCCCCTGGCCCTCTAATTAATTTGTAAATCTCTGTGTCACTACTCTAAACTGCAATAAAAGAGAGTAAGTGTTAATGCTGTATTTAATGATTATATGATCACTGTTTAATACTTCTTAGGTTTCAGATAATTTAACAAGTATATAATCCACAGCAAACCAAGTAAGACTACATACTGAGTCCCACCTGGGCTGCTCTAATTTATGCAAATTCTTGTAGGCTGTCAACACCAGAGGCGTAAAGTTACTAGGAACATATATTTGTTTAAAGTACATAAGTAATTTTTTTTTAGACTCTTTACTAAATATTTTTCAAATCAAGACTTGGTTTTTATTTTGTTACATTGGAGACCAAAAAAATTATCTTTACTTCTTTAGTTAAATATTTAAAATAGTATCACTCGTCACTAATTAAAATATGACTGTATTTTTATCAAATGTTTTTATGTGAAATCAGCATGTGAACAAGAGAAGAAAAATTGCACTCTTTACTTATATATACTTCTATCATTCTGAATATGCTCTTAAAAACTGATAAAACCAAGTTACCAATTCTACTTCTACTGTTTTTACCCAAGTGAAGTAAAAGGTCCAATGAAGAAAACTTTGTCTTGTTTCTTTTTACGTACAAAAATACTTAGCACTTTTACTTTCCCTGTTATTGTAAACAATTTTTAAAACTTATTTATGTAGGTACCTTTTTTATTAGTAACTTTTCAGTTTAAATTCTTTTTGGTTTGTGAGGATGCAAGTTTTATGATTCTATACTGACAGATCAGTAATCACAAAACATGCAGCAGCACCGCTTTAAAATGCACGAGAAATCTGATACTGTTCTTTTCTCATAGCTATTTGTTTTAGCCATTAGACTCCC
Organism: Cyprinodon tularosa; assembly: GCF_016077235.1. NCBI lineage: Eukaryota > Metazoa > Chordata > Actinopteri > Cyprinodontiformes > Cyprinodontidae > Cyprinodon > Cyprinodon tularosa. The sequence goes on along the minus strand of NW_024038774.1, from coordinate 59,448 downwards.
TTAATTGATCCAGAGTAAAATCTCTTCACCCAGTTTATGCCAATAAAGGAATAAAGCTTATTCCTCAAGAGGCAAAACCTGGGGGTGATTGGCTAAGACTTCAGCAAAAGAAAAACACAGCTCAAAAAAATAAAGGGAACACTTAAATAACATCCTACTGTAGATCTGAATGCATGAGATATTCTTATTGAATACGCTAATAAGATCACACAAAAATCATCAGATTAAATGTATTTACCGATGGAGGCCTGGATTTGGAGTCACAGACAAAAGTAAAGTAAAAAAAACAAACACACTACAGGCTGATCCAACTTTGAGGTAATTACATTAAAACAGGTCAAAATTAGGCTCAGCGTTGTTTGTGGTCTCCTGTTATGCCACCAAGGTCTACGGGTAACATTAAAAAATGTGCAGAGAAAATAAGTGGAATGTAAATTTATTTCTTGCAAAAGATGGTTTCACAAAACACAAAACAATTTAACCCAATTAAAACAAAAGAAAAGGGGCAACATATTCAAGAATGTTTAAGTGCAAAATTAATTACAAAATGTCCAAAAAAGCCATTCTAAAGTAAACTCAAAACAACCCAAAAGAAAAGACAAAAGGGAGCACCAAACTTAAAAAAGTCCATCTAAAGCAAATTCCCACTACTTAACAAAACAAGCTCCTCCTACTACAATGTCTGATTGGCTTGACAATCCTCTGCTGGTCCAATGAGGTCAATGCTCCTCTGTAGCCTTCAGGCAGCCAACAAGGAAGGTGTTCTCTCACAGCAGAACCTGCATAACAAAAACAAGCCTGCACAACCTCAAGAGGCCAGGGACCATAACCCACCCCGCTCCCCTAAGTAAAAAAAAGATTTTTGTAAATATGTTGTCACGCAAAACAAAAGAAGCATACTCACATCCTGGAAAGGTCATCTGCGAGAACGTTTTCTGTTCCTTTCTCATGTCGGATGTTCAGATTGTATTCTTGTAAAAGCTTTGACCACCGCATAAGACGCTAATTGTGGTTGTACAGTACATGCGTGAAAGAAATACTAGTGGATTATGAGCAGTGAATACATAAATCGGCAAACTACTGCAACCAAGGTAAACATGGAAGTGCTGAGGAGCCAACAACAGAGCCAAGGTTTCCTTTTCAATGGTGGAATAGTTAAGTTGAGGTTTGTTAAACTTGCGTGAGAAATAGCAAACAGGATTATTTAAACACAGCAAATCTACCTGTATGAGCACTGCACTCGGCTCAACAGCGATGGCATCCACCTCCAGCTTGAAAGATCGGGTGAGGCTACTAATGGTGTGTGGCAAAGAAGACCCTTTACGCATTAGATAATAATGACATTCATCTGACCAAACAAAGTCAGTCTTTGGGCTAGGTAGATTGGTTCACAGTTGCACAACTGAGGAGAATTTTCTGCAAAAGTTCCACTAATATTAACCCTTGCAGCAAACAATACAAATGGCGCCCCCTCATCCCAACTTTTGTTGTTTCTGGAAAGTGCTTGCGTAGGGTCTGGAACCATCGCTCCAAACAACCTTGGGACTTTGGGTGTCAGGAAAAGAGAACAGATGGACCCAGTATTAAACGAGACAGTCAGTAGGCAAGTTCAAAGAGTTTATTAAATAACAAAACTAAAACTAAAGTGGAGCTGTTGCTCGCAGATACTGCAGGAGGGGGGCGGGGCACCGCCCAATCTCTGACACTCTGTGGGAGAAACACAGGTAAGTGACCACGATCATCTGACGGAAGATGATCTCAGTGAGTCACTTACCTGGTTTAGCAGTTTAGTCCATACCCCTTGAGGGGGGTGCAAACCAGCCGATGGGCTGACAGCTGATGCGGCTTGCGTCACCCAGAGTGTCCCCGGTGCTGCAGCTCCAGAGGAGTTGCAGGAAGCCGATCCAGGCCAGGGATACATGGCAGACAGGAACAGACAGATCAGACGGGATCCGGATCAGGCAGGAACAGACAGGTGAAAGGATCCAGGCTTCCAGGCAATAACAAGCTCCCAGACAGGTTTGGAGTCTGACAGAGTTCAGAAGCGTGGCCAGAAGGTCACGCACAGGAGCAGACAGGATCAGATGCGGATGAGCAGGCTCAGTGGCAGAGGGTAGCCAATACAGGACGTGGAACCAGAACTTGATGCAGGACCTTTAAACTGGTCTCCTCCTTGGAGCCAGGCTTATGGGGATAAAAACAGAACCTCCCCACATATAGAGCCAAAAACCCTGAGGACTCAGCGGGGGAGGAACAGTGGACAATCAGGAGAAGAGACAAACACAAAACCCTCTTTCCACTGGCTGCCAGGATCCAGGACATGAACCATGGCATCCACTGAACAGACAGACTAACAGAAAACAAATAATGATCTGACCCTGAATGGTAAGAGGAATAAATTATAAATAAATTATAATTGAGGCAGGGAGGGAAAATGGCAGGTGAAAGAAATACCCAATTAAGGAGAAGCAAACAGGCCAGATCTTGACACTGGGTGGTAATGAGATGAAACAACATGCTTAATGTTTAAGATTTTAGTTACCTGTTTGAACAACTTTGATTGGAAATTTGTTTCTCCATCCGTTTGTAAAGTTCAAGGTAAGCCAAACACAGAGAAGAACTTTGTCAGAGCTTTAACCACATATTTGGATGTGATCTTATTGAAAGGAATCGCTTCGGGTATTCGGGTTGCAAAACACATAATTGTGAGCAAATATTGATTTCCACACTTTGTTCTGGGTAAAGGTCCAACACAGTCTACTATGATATGGTCAAATGGTTGGTGTATCACTGGGATAAGGCACGATGGAGCAGGTGCTATTACCTGAATTGGTTTACCAGCAATTTGGCACATATTAGAACTTTGAAATGTCACATTTTATACCAGGCCAGAAAAAGTGCTTTAGCAGAAGTTGGCATGTCTTGGTAACACCTAAGTGACCAGACCACTGGCTTTCATGAGCCAAAGACAGAACTTACTGCATAATGACAGAAGGATTTTTATAAGTGTTTATAAATAACCTGCATCTCCGGTGAGTGTGATATATTTTATTTTGTAATTTATGTTTATTTTATCTGATAATAGATGCATATTGAATCTGAATGGCTACTGATGATGTAAACGTGGCGGAGCTCTGGTTATAGAGTACAGAATTACCATTGTCTCAATTGGGCAGTTTTAAAAAAGCAGAGCTTTTATAGTTGGTAAAGTAGACAGAAAAAAAAAACATTAAGTCAAATTAAGAGGACAATATTTTAAAATAGCATTCATTCAGGTATTATTCAAGTACAGCAAAAAAGCACAAAAGTCTCTAATAACTGCACAGATTTTATTTTGATTTGGTAGATAGTCCAAAAATAGTACAATGTATCTCTTATATAAGTATGCAAACACTGTTCCTACAGGGAAAGCACAAAGCTGTGGATTTATGTATAGAGCACCATCATATTTTTCATCTCTGGCTTGTATTAGATTTCAGAAGCTTACTACTGGATTAGTCGTGGGATATGTCTTATGGTCTTTAGAAACTGATCTTGAAAGTTAATATGAGTTTTAAAATAAGTCAAACAAAGAAAGAAAACATCCATGTTGCTGGATAGAAAATGACTGTTTTTGTTATTTTTTAATGCATGAAAGGTGTGTAAACTGCAAAAAGGCTTTTGGGCTCTACTATGTAATAAAGTAGCAAAGCACAATAAAGCATGAAAACATTACACATTTCTGTGATGCTAATCATCTGCATAATGCATAATGAATTGTTCTGAGGATTGTTTTAGAGTTTTCTCTCAGGGCCCAATTAAAGAGAGCTGTGCATTGCCTGGAGCATACTGCTAGGTTGATTGTGTGTTCGGTCTAGCTACTGACATGGAGACATGAAGATTGTTTCTGTATTTTTAGATCGAGCTAATTCTGTAATGGTGGTGGAGGATGTATTCAAGCAAAATACAGTTGTGCATTTATGGCTATCTTAATAAACACTAAAAAGGTAATGAAAAGAACAGTGTTTATTATTAACAGAACAACACAAATTGCAATCTAGCAGCAATTGTTATGAATGTGCAAAGTAAACAAGAAAAAGACATGAGACTTTTTAGCATCAGTTTGTTACATGAAGAATTTTTAAGATATTGCATTGTTATCCCCCCCTATTGCTGTCAGTATATCTTGTGCAATGTACATTGCAGGCAAGCAAGCAATGATTCAACATATTTTTGTTCTGACACTTGCTGCCTCTGACTTCTTCTCTTGCACAAGAATGGCATTATACAGGTTAGAAAAGGTCAACTATGTGCAGAACAGCAAACACAAATTGGTCTCACCTTTATGGAGAAGCTCATTTTTTTCAAAACCAAGCAGAAAACAAGTAGAGAAGTGGTTTTGCCTCCTTAATATTTTATCAAGACGATATGTGCCCTTTTTATACTGAACAATACAAACTACAACAAATTCCGTAATTTGAGACAAAAAACCCTTTTCTGCTATTTTGCCAAGAGTGTGAAGGTGCACCTCATTTATAGTCTTCTTTTTAACAGAAAGAAACCTTCAGCAGAGGTACGCTGAGTTAGAGCAGCCTTCTATTGAAGTTGACTGGGGTTCAATGAGACAGAAGCAAACCTACAAGAGGAAAATAGAAACACAAATCCATACAGTAAATACTATCCATGTTAGAAAATGTAATGTTAACCTAGCTCCATATTTGGCTCTGTCTAGGAAAGAAACATCAAAGATGAACATACACAGCTGAGCCCATGTCCATATCTAGGAGAGAAACAGGAATCAGTGTTGAAAAACAGACCTAACTCTATAATTTAAAATCAAAGTTGCTGATGGCTGGAGTTCAGCTGATATTTCTCTCAATGATACTGTCACAACAAAACAGAGCCAGACCAATTGCAGCCACTATGATGATAAAACGAGTTGAACCAAAAAGTACTACAGAATTGAAGAATGGAGAAGGAATAAAACATAATGATGAAAAGTGTCCCTTTGTCTTCCAGCAGCCTTAGCCTACAGCAGAATATTTGTAGACATAGTTTAGGATAACCTGAGCCATTCTAAGTGTAAGCCTTACCAAAGAGATACTGTAAATTTTAAGCCTAGCCTTAAAGGAAAATTCCGGTTTTTAACACTTTTAGCCCCTTTTCTGTAGTGTCCAGGATGAAATCGAATGATCGACACCAAAATTTTGACGATTGGTCCTGTCTTGGCTATTTGGCTCATGCAGAATCCCCCCCTGGCTGCTTCAGAATGGCTTGCATAGTGCATGTCAGATAAGGTCCTTAAAACAACCTTAAACGTTCTTTTCTTAAAATATGCTACTCACCGAGTCGTCAACGCTGTTCAATGACGTTCAAAAACAAGTTTTGTAAAGAAAAAACGTTCCTGTAGTGTTTTATTTAGCATTTTGTAAATCCCATTGAGTTCTGTTGGAATAGTCAATATCCCTCCGCCACCGGAAACGGAAAGGGGGCCTGTTTACGCTTAGTTGTAGTCTTTTCGCAAGGCCCAAGTGTTTCTGCTTCACTCTGTGTACTCCGACGTCGAGGTGCTAACGTCTCTGTTAAACACTTTAAAGAACTCTGAAAATGGAATACGAAAGGTGGATTCTTGAGGAGGACATATTGGACTTTGAGTTTGACGGTAGAGGATTCGAACGGGAAGCGGAAGTTTATAAGCGGTTGTGATGTATCGGAAAAAATTGTTCTGGGATTTACAAAATGCTAAATAAAACAAGACAGGAACGGTTTTTCTTCACGAAACTTTTTTTGGAACGTCATTGAACAGCGCTGACGACCCGGTGAGTAGCATATTTTAAAAAAAGAACGTTTAAGGTTGTTTTAAGGACATTATCTGACATGCACTATGCAAGCCATTCTGAAGCAGCCAGGGGGGGATTCTACATGAGCCAAATAGCCGAGACAGGACCAATCGTCAAAATTTTGGTGTCGATCATTCGATTTCATTCTGGACACTACAGAAAAGGGGCTAAAAGTGTTAAAAACCGGAATTTTCCTTTAAAGGCAAAGTCCGGTCACAATCAGAATTCAAACTTCTAAAAGTACGTTAAATACAAAATTATTACATACTCTTCAATAAATGACAAGTGTTTTTAATTAAGAGCCATTTACATTTGAATGTGCTTTACTGGAGGCATCCATGTTCATCAAAGAACACTACTGCCAACTATCAGTTTGTGACACCACGGCGCTGTATTGGCTATTGTGCAATTCCAATGCTTTATCTGGTGTTTGTTACTATTAGCAATTCCCTCTCTGCAAACTTCTGCAACAGTTCCCAAAGCAGAAAAAGTATAGTAATCAGAGACTGAAAGTTTTTAAAAAGAACGGCCAACCCACCCTGTTTAGAAAGCAGATATTCTGAGTTGTTGGTTTCAGAACAGGTGAAATCAATCAGTCTAAGCTAAATACAAGCCTGTAAAGGGCCTCTACATATTGCAGGGATGTGTCACTGTGGAGTCTGGGTGAACTAGAGGCAGACTCCATGTACTGTAGACAGGTGCACGCTGTACTAGATTTTTAAACCTGAATTGAGCTGGAGTTTGCCAAATTACACTGTGTTTGACCATAAAGGCTGAGACGTGCATGCAACCAGCATGCAGCTCACAGTATGTGCACAGTCCATTCAAGCATTGCCTGAATGGAAACCACCAGTTGAGTGAATCATGCATCCCCCCCCAATTAATGTCTCAGCCAAAAAAACGTAAAGCTCTAAGAGATATTTCCCCCAAAATTATGAAACAACTAATAGCTGTTTTATCACCCTCTCACAACTGAAATATTCTCAAAGTACTTGCACTCTGACTTCAACAGGTTCTCCACTAAAAGCACATGCCATTCCCACCCTCCCTGATGTAGATCTCAGCTAAAAAATAGGGGAAATTCATGGTAAGTCCAAACAACTATTCTACGTGGCAGACTTGTTTCACAAAGTCATTTGTTGTCATAATTTTTCTCAGGGAAAAATTTTCATAGATTTCAGAGGCAGAGAAGCCAGGGTATGCAAGATTTTAACACAAAATTTACTCTGAATTACTACTTTCTCTTTATGAAATGAGGCTCAGGAGTTTCAACACAGACACACAAACCTAGTGGTTATGTGATTTCTTGGTAATTAAGGTGAGCAAAATGTTGATAAGTTGGTTAAACATTTTTTTAAGAAGTTCAAATTCTTGTTTTGTTATAAATTCCTATTTTTCGACAACTTGCCATTAAGAAAGACAACTATGATCCTTACCAAAAATGATGATCCTTTCTGACAGCTTGTATTACCTTATACTGTGGGTAAATTTGCTGTCCCCAGAGTTGGCTGACCGCTAAGCCAAACATCTCATGTGTTATGTGCTGACCCCTGCAGTGTATGTGAATGCTGAAGTTGGATTTTCAAGTAATTTACACGTCTGTCTCCCAGTCCGATTACATGGCCAATCCTTGTAGCAACTCCTCTGGGATTTTCCAGGTCACTTCAACATCATTAGGTGTCTTGAAGTTGACAAGGCAGACAAGGAAAACCTTTGAAATTCCCTTTGTTCGCCACTGTCAGACCAAACCAGAGAGCTTCTTAGAGGCCTCCACACAGCTCCCTCCCAGCAGTCTGGGAGAAGCATCAGAGCCAATTTAAGGCCAAGTCCATCAGCACAGCATAAGGCGCAGCACAGGGCAGTTGTTTATAATACAGTATCTCCAGAGAATATGCACTGCTGAGCTCCGGGTTCATTATCTCCCCAGCCAACTGTAGTAAAGAGTTCAGCTTTGTGTTTCTTTTGACATGAAACTTCAAGTAACAAGTATGCCAATAGAAGTTCTCCAAAGGCACTCCACAAAAGAGAATAAGTATCACTCTTCTGTCTGTTGCAAGTACAAAGTCAAAGTCCTGTAAAACCCAAATATATAAAAATACAACAACAACAAAATTTCAACCATTCAGATGTTGTTGTAGGAGGCCTTTGAAGCTGAAAATTATGTTTTTTCAAAAAATTTATGTTTTAGTAAGTTTTTACAGAAATGTAATATTACAACATTGGGCTAAATGGGGAGCAGAATTACCTGTGTTCGTACTCACTGTCAGAAGAACAATACAGAACTATGGATTCATTTGCAGGGTTCTGTTTTTGTCCCACAATAGCATAACATGAAAAATAATCTCAGTCATGTTGTTATGAATTTTTTTTTTTGTTATTTATTTATTCCATCAAAGATAATTTTTTATTTATGATAGTCCCAAAAACAGTTCTTGCCCTCTAAAAATAGAGGCGAACATCGCACTTGCTGCACTGGGTATTCAAATACCCTTTACTGCAATGTCAGCAGCACCCTCTCTTGACCTTCGTGGAAAAATGTCCACTGAGGTCCTGGCACACATCGAGTGGGGGGTATGCACATGATTTTTTTGAGAAGGACAATTTGGGACTTTCTCATGTTTAGCATCTCCTTCTTTGGCATTGCAAGACCTTGGCAATGCCGTTTGTAGAGGAGCCAGGCGTTGACGACAGCAAGGGTGATGGTGTGCCAGAAGATGTGCATGTAGGTAGCCACACTGTAAGGTCTTTCAACGTCAATGTAGGTTTTGGTGGCTTTGTCTCAGTGCTGAATCTCCTGCACAGGTTCTGGTCCAGTGAAGGATGACACAAGTGTGACTGCCCTGTTGTCATACCATTTCACAACGCAGATGTTGTGTGTCCCCCTACACTCTTTGGTCAAAGCTTCCTCTACCCTTCTTCTTCAAGCTCTTCTCATCTTCAAGGTTGCAGTTGGGAATCCGAACCTGCCAGGCTGTACCCACATAATGGATTCCATGCTCAAGGACCTTCACTACCAGTGGGAAAGAGGTGAAGTAGTTGTCTGCCTAGATCTTGTAGTTCTGACCATTTGGAAGTGTGGAGGCAAGCTTCAACACAACATCACCTGATAATCTAAGTTCAGATTTGACACGTATTCCATTCTTGCTGCCCTTGTAAACATTAAATTCAAGCATCATGCCAGAGATTCCAGCTCTCACCCATTTACAGCTTGATGCTGCTGAACTTCCCTTTGAAAGGAATCATCATTTCATCCACAGAATTGTGCTCTTCTGGAACCAACGGCAGGCATTTGTCGCTGAATGATTCAAGCAATGGTCTGAGTTTCCAGAGTTTGTCCTTTTCAATCTCTGACACTGTCAAATTTTTCATAAAATGTCATTTTGTCAACAGAGATTGGAATCTATTGCGTGGCATCATATCAGCAATAAGGGGGTGCCGTGTATCTGTCTCCCAGTACATATGGCTTCCAGGCATTAGTACCAAGCCCATCCTTAGATACATGCCCAACATTTTCTGTATTTCCTTTGTATTAGTGTTAACAGATCTTCCATCATTATGAACGCTGTACTCAATTGTACTTGTAGCCAGAGATTGAATCATGTCTTCTGACACAAAATAGTGGAAGTATTGCAGTGGTGTTTGGAGGAAAGTTACATTGTCTGTGACAGGTGGACCAGAAAAATCAGTATTTGGACTGATAAAGTCCTCTTTTGCCAGCGATATCTGTCACAGGGCATGATGCGTTCATTTTTTGGGGGATCAATGACCACATTGGTTGCGCCTTCAGAGGGCTCTTGGTTTCTCTTTGTCCACGCAATGATCATTGTCTGACTCCTCTCCACTCACATCAGTGTCATCAAACGGTACGTCACATCACTCTCTCCATCTTGGATGATTACAATCATATCCTGCACACTGTACCGAGGATCTTTCCTTGCTCCTAGCATTCTGAAATGGAAAAAAATAAAATTTAAACAAATGTATATATAAATAGTACACATACTAATTAGATACGAGATAACCTGCAGGAAAAGATGGGGTACTGGAGAGACTGATTTTAATTTGACGTGTTTTACACATTGCACTGAAGTGATCTATTCACACATTTCACTGGTCACACAAAACCGTGTGGCCGACCAATTGTAAACTCTGATTATATTCAAAATAGGACTGCAAGTAGCCTCAAATTTACAGCCACAACTTACATTCCTGTACATTAAAACCTGTTCCAGAGCAATGCAATGCAAATGCCCCTCCAAGGATCCCCCACACCTGCTTTGACTACTGAATTGATAGGAATATTTCCTTATCAATAGCCAAGACAAAGGGCAGACATGCACAACATTTCTGTTGTGTTGCAGACATGTTAGAAAGCCCTTCTTTCTGTCCTAAGGGAAAAATACTGAGTGTTGAAGGTGGTTAGAAATCATTATGAATAAATTAAAATCATTAGATATGGCAATATATCTTTGTATATTAGGTAATAACTAGTGCTGTCAATCGATTAAATTTTTTTAATCGCGATTAATCGCATCAATGCCTGAGTTAACTCGCGATTAATCGCATTTTAATCGCACATTTTTTTCCTGATTGAAAATCATTGAAATACTCTCGATGACATACAAAAAAATACATACAGGCTAGGTTTGTGCCAATGTTCTTTTTTTAAAATGAAAACAGGTCACAGATACTGATTTATGCCAAAAATAACAAATACGTAGGCAAAAAAAGGCCCTGAAAACAGGCTGATGTAAAAGACAGTCTTTACAGTTAATACAGTCTTTTGAACAAAGACAAGCATTTTACCCTACTGCTATAAAATGCAGTAGAGTTAACATTAGATGTTAATTAACCAAGGTAATAATGAACAATTTTCAATCAATACATCAAAATCAATAGACCGACATCACTAGATGGAGGTAGTCTATACTCTAGAAAGTTACTTTTCAGCCTCTTAACAAAAATGAGAACACACACACAAGCACCCACCCACCCACACACACACACACACACACGATACCGACCTGTGGCGTACACAGACGGCAAGAGTGCCATAGCAGATTCCATTTCACCTCAGTAATCTGTTTTCTCAGCGTATTTCAGGTTGCTACTAGTTACCAGACACTCAACTTGTTTGTTGGTGGTGGGGCTTAAAGAAAAGGCACTAGCGTCACCCAGTGTATGAGCGTCTTTTTCCCTTGAGGAGGTCCGCTCTCGAAGCCTATGAGAAATGCATACACTGGGGGAAAATAGCCCCGCCTTCCCGCAGGCTGCAGCGGGATGTACTTGGAAAATTGTACCATAAAACCCCATAGCGTTAATCTCACGTTAAAAAATTATCGGCGTTAAAATGGCCTCGCGTTAACGCGATAATAACGCGATAATTTTGACAGCACTAGTAATAACACAATAATATATATAATCCAATATAAGGCTAAGGGCTAGAATGTGTAAATCATTTGTTTAAAGTTATATTGGGAAAAATTCCTCTCAAGACATTCCTTTCAAAAACAGGGATGTTTGACCACATTTACCCAGCGTTTTAATATTGCAATAATTACAAAACAAGCTCTAGATAAAATGTAGGGCACATTTTCCACAATAACTACATGTTTACATGTTGTACACAGTGTAATAAACACAGAAAAAAATATTTAAAGCCTTTTACTTTCTTCAATCAGACAAATCTAGTTGAGTAAATCGAGGGGATGAGGCTCAAGCAAAAATCAGGAGGTTGTGTGACCTAACTACCTTATATATTAATGTAGGCCCAAAAGCATTGTGAGACCAAGCAATAGGACTCAATGAGTAAGTTAATGCAGTTGAATAATAATGCATGTTGTGGCCCAATAATTTTATACTTAAAGTACCTTCAGAAGTTTGTATTCTGAATGTGACTGGACTTTTCCTTTAAAAAAAGAGGGTCAGATTAATCACTGAAGACCAGGAGGGCCAACAAAGCTAGAAGCTGTTGTGAAGCAAAAAAACAGATATGACAGCTACCTGTTTAGAGATATTTTTGGTTCACTGATGTAGGGTTTAATCTAACGGGGTGGATGTGTCATGATTTTGTTGCTGAGGAATGTTGTTCATTCCATTCACCTGCCAAGCTCTGCCCAGTTTCTCATCACCATTTATCTGTGTCACATGCTCCGGTCTCTGTTTAACCTGCCTGCTTCCAGTCAACTAAGCCGCATTATTCGAGCCGCATGCTACGTTCACACCGGACGCAGCAAAAGCAGCAAAATCGCGTCTGCTGCTTCATTTTTGCTGCTTGTACCAGTTAGTTCTGACGCGCGGCTGAAGCAGCTTTGCTGCTCTGGCTGCGCGGTGCAAAAGTGTGTCTGACGCGCGTTGGGCGGAGCTTCACTATCCTTTCTCTGCCTTGCACCTATATTTGCTGTGATCAGTGGGAATAAAGTAGTTTTAATATGTTTTTAAGTGAGAAAATACACATGAAAACGTAATCAGTGCAGTCAGTTCATTCAGATCATCATCCTGCCTTGCAATATTTTTTCCGTCGGAGCCGCTCAGACCCCCACATACCAGCCGTGCGCCGACAGTAGGAATCCCTTCATCAGCAGCCTCTGGCCGGGTCGCCTCCTCGCGGTTCACCGCGGCAGCTGGTAGGTGTTTTTCATCTAAATAATCCAAACTGCAGGCAGCAGGATAATAAAAGCGGACAAATTCTGCCGGCAGATTTCTGCATTTTAAGTAAATTTAGGCATTAATAAACTGTTTCAGAGGAGTGATCATAGTGCTCTGATCATCAGCGCTGTGTCTCTCTCTCTCTGCCAGCTCCCAGATCAGCTTCTCTGATTGGTTGACGCGGTGCGTCGAGCAGCAAAAATTCAATTTTTCCATCTCGAGCAGCAGCGCGTTTGCGGTGCGCCACGCGCGTCAGATGCTTAAACGCGCCCGACGCGCTGCTTCAGCTGCTCGGACGCGCTGCTCCTGCTGCTCAAAACACGCCGCGGGACCTTTTGCTGCGCCTTGACGCGCATCAATCATTGACTTTGCATGTAAACTCGCTGCTTCTGTCACGCCAGCTGCGTCCGGTGTGAACGCACCATTAGGTGAGAGTAATCTAGCGTACCTGATTGCTTTCTGATTGGACTGACCTGTACTGCCTTTGGACCTCTAAGCCTGCCGTTTTTTGTTCTGATGTTTTCCTGAGCTGTCTTCGGACTCCTGCTGGATTCAACTGTTGACTGTACCTTGATCTGCTTCCTGACACTGACCTGGATTTCCCTTCGGTACCTCTTAGGATCTCTGATCTTTTGGCCTGGACTCCTGAACCTCTTCGACATAAGCTTTGACTTCGCCGTCTGTATTGTCCTGCCTTCCTTCATCTGCTTGGATCTGATCTCTTGTCAGTTCTGCTGCCTTCAAGGCCTCAGCATCTGACCCTCTCTGGGCAGTGTTTTTCGCGTCGTGCTGGCAGCCATGCAGGCAGAATCCACTTCTTCTTCTGGGCACAGAGTGAACTTTAAGACCAGGTTAGTGACTCACACGTTCGTAATCATCCTTCGTCAGATTAATGTGGTCACTAACCTATGTTTTCCTCCTGCAGAGGTTCCTGCCTTAGAAGCCCGAGCTGCCCACTCCCAATCCGTCATTTTCAAATAAACACTTTTTGAGACATCTAACTTTCTGTCTGCCTTAAATACTGGGTATTCAGTTCTGAGCCTTGACAGGATGTGGATTTGTCTTTTTTACAAGTAACTCCATGACTTCTCAATCTGCTGGTCTTAAGTGGTCTGCTATCAGATTCAAAAACACAGATGGAGAAAAAAGCAAAGGTCCAATGGCCTAGAAGCTAAAAGTTACACGGTGTTGCTGTAGAGCACATATAAAAATGTTTATTCAATGTTCTATTCTAAATAGATGTTAGCTGAGCTACAATCTATATTATTTACCTTAGATAATAGTCATTAGTGTTGCTTTAAAGTATAATGTTTAAAGAGCTATTCTTTGTCAAAATTCAAAATTGTGATCATGACATTTCTAAAATTAGCAAATTTCCAAAATTATAATTGCTGTTTGAGTCCCACAAGGCTCGATAATAAGACTGATTTTATTCATTCTTTGTTTAAATAATTTACCAAATGTGTGGCCAAATATTAAAATACAGTTATATGCAGATAATTAAGAGAGCTAGGATAGGAGAGATCATATCTCTCCTACCCTAGCCTCTCTTCATTGGCTTCCTGTTAAATCCAGAAAAGAATTTAAAATCCTCCTTCTCACACATGAAACTTTAAATGGCCAAACTCCATCTTCTATCAGAGATATGGTTGTTCCTTATGTTCCTAAACTGCCTTTTTACAGTCAACTTAAGTCAGACATCCCCAACTCACACGGAAAAAGGATCTCCTTCCTCTAGTCAGGTTAAGAAAGAGCTAAATGCAAACAGTTCACACTGCACTTTGTGTGTTTGCGTATGTCCATGTGTTATCTATTTAGGACTTTTTCTGGTATGATCTAATGAGGACTTAGACGACTGATGCTCCAATAAAAGCAGCAAGTTTAACTAAAGTTAAAGCGAATAGCATCCCCCTTTTAATGAACAGGTCAGGCATTCCAATACACCAACTTTCTGGCTTATATTTCTGACTTTCTGAGGCATTTTGTTTGAAAATTATGATGTGGAAGCTAAATATTTTGACTTCTGAAGATACATGGAATGGACCTAATGGTCCTAATGTGGCAAAATCCTGGTTAAAACCAGGGGGTAAGTTTAAAGGTATCATGATGATTAGTTTAAGGTTGAGGTTTGGGCTAAGAATATACTGTTTATAGTTAGTGTAAATGTCGCATTAGGCATAAGACAGGTAGCTAAAATTAATGACAGTTAATGTAAAGTCTTAATATGGTTATGTTTTATTTCTATTCTTTGTTTTACTGATCTTTTCTTTTGAGGGAGGCCAAAAAGTCCATAATGATATCTTTCTGATACATTACATTGTAATGTCAATGATAAGAAAATAAATCCCATTATTTCTTCTGCTGTATTAAGCATGCCCCCTAGTGTTTAAAATAAAGAAATACAACCATTTTATGATGAATCAACTTTTTCTGCAGCTCTGAGAAGTCTTCTGAAACTTAGAAAAAAGTTTCAATCTGCATTAACAGTACAGAAATAATGAAAAAACAACATTTTAAATTAGAAGAGAAATTACTGAATAAAGACTGGTCGGACGGGCCCGTCCCATTTTCCCATTGTTAGGAACTCTTAAGCCAAACCAAAGGTGCGCCTGTGTTTGCTATGATAAGTGCTGTCCAAATACAGCAAAAATTTAAAAGAAGTAGGTTGGAACAGGAGCCTCTATGCTTCCTGTTGTTCTTTAGGCAGTGAGGCTCTTAACTGCATCATTCCTGTTTATTTTCACTGCACAACGATATGAATTAAAGGCTGGTCTTACCATTGACCCCATGAAAGGTAAAGGAGCAAGAGCTAGTTACAATAGCTAGGGGCTTCAATTTATTCAAATGGAGCCGTTTATAGTAAACTGGACATAAAGCACTGTTATTTTTTACTTACATTACACCTAAAAAAGAAAATAAAGAAAATCAATGTCCCATTTTTTAAAATTATATTTATGTTGGATGAAATTCAGTCGACATAAGATTTCTTTGTACACCATTATTGGCTGGGCCTAGTTTGTATGAATAACTGTATCAATACTTTTATATATATATATATATATATATATATATATATATATATATATATATATATATATATATATATATTGTATTGTTTTCCTTAATTTCCCTGTTGTGGGACAATAAGGGTTATTTTTACTATTATTATCATTTTTTATTAATTGTGGTGAAGGATGGAGGTGATCAGCCTGTTGCCTTCGGATCATCTGCATTGTTAGCTCTGGTCTCTCAGCTTCCTCCTGACAATGCTCCAGTCATTCATGGGGTTCAGGTCAGTCTTGTGTTCAACACAGCAAACTGGCACCTGGTCTTGAAATAAGCTTTTTGCTACCTTTGGCAGCAACAAAATCCTGCTGGAAACTAAAATCAGCCGCACTTCTATTTTTTTTTTTTTTCAGCAGACGTTTTTGCTGACTGTAAGAACTTTGCACAGAACTCCAGGAAACATGGATTATGTACCTCCCCACTCTTCCTCCAGATTCATAAACCATGATTTCCACATGAAACTTTGAGTCAATTTTCTCCATCCTCTCCATTTTCATCTGATGTGCCCAAATACAGCATTGTGTGGGAAGCTTCATTCATTATTTCTTTTTGTAGCTCTTCCCTCATGTGGGGACTTTTAGTGTCTTTTGGACAAAGTAGATCATACAATAAAATTTATGGATGAAACATATCTAATTTATTGGTTGTATATAAATGCATTGCAATAATCATATTTTGGGGTATAACCCCCTTATATAAAATATGTAGTGGTTTGTTTTAACAGTGCAATTAGTTATTTACCATATTCTAGTCGTAAAGCATCGTATTATATGTGGCTTTTCTTTAAGTATTTACACTCACTAGCTTTGTGGATTATTGTGAGGGTTTTTTGTTTGTTTTTTAAACCAGTCAGAAAAAGATGATTAAGACTGAGAATAACGGAAATTGTATCTCTTATAGAATAACTTCCACAAAAAAATAGTGCTCGAAGGTTTTAATGTAGCTCCATTAAAGGTGTTCTGTCATTTATAAGACAAGGAGAAGTACTTTTGTTAGATCACATGAAAGAAATGTAAAATTAGCTATTACAAATCAAAATAGATTGTAGATCTATATTGCATCATTGTGGGGGACCAGGGACAACAAGGACCAAAAAAAATGTTCAAAGTAGAAATAATTTAATTAAATTTTTCCAAAAATAGTAAAAAAAAAAAAAAAAAAAGATTTTATGTAAGAATAAATCAAAAAATAAATAACAAATTTGGGCCTAATGTAACTGAGGTCAACTGAACTAACTCAACACAGACAAAACTGACCTGCAAACAAAGAACAAAAGGCTGCTTAAATAGGTATGGAATAACCCAAGTCTACCACGAGGGATGCACGACATAACCAAAGAACCGATAAATACAAAATTAATTAAAGCATTCTATTAAAAAAATAAAACAACACTACCCTTTACTTAGCGAAAACAATAGTAAGAGACTATTTAAGTGACAAAATTAACCAATTAAAAACAACTTGAAACAAGTCTCCAAGTCAGTCTTTCAAAAAACAAATGGTAAGCTCCAGGTTCCTTCTCCAGCTGGTTTGTATCAGCAGCAGCTCAAACAAAAAAAAACAACAAAAAAACAAGTGTAAATAAAGCATTAAGACAGACATTACCTAAAGTGTACACCCATTAGGAAATAACTGTCAAAATGTATATTGTAATTGAATGATGATCGCTTTTAAAGAATCCTGTCGCTTCCGATATGCAGTGATTCCATCTTACCGCTAGGGGGAGACAGTCGCTAATATCGCGACCGGAAGCGGAAGCTTTTGACGTAGCTTCTGAGTTTGTTTACATACAGCAGGTAAACTCCTCTCTTTAACCAGGAGGTCCTACTCTCCTCAGCTAGGCCACAGCATGAATGACGATACCGGTGTGGATCTGAGCTTTGGCTTGGAGGATGTTCCTGTTTTATCTAAATCTCTGACATCGCCGGCGTTTAAGGTAGCAACAATTAACAATCAGAAATTTATTTGAAATTAGCATTAGTAGTTTTATACATTTTATATTATTATTCGACACTATCATGTCGTTGTCCAAAATGCCACAACTAACAGTGTTAAAGCTCCTGTTTTGTTTTTATATGAAGTCCTAAAACATTAGCTTGGGGTTTGAATACAGTAGAATCCAGGGCTGCCAACTTTTCACCAAACCTTGGGGTGAGATTTTGAAATAGTTTGGACAGGAAACCCTGTGAGGATTAGATGAGGATAGGTGCAGCTAAAGGTTGGAGATTTCCAGAGGATTTAACTGAAACAAAGCGGCAAAATGTGGAATATTTATAGCACAATAAATTATACTGAGTAACATTAAGTGGACTGTGGTCATGTGGAACATTTTTCTCGCAATATAGATTATTTTCTACATTCTGGTGATTTTTAGAGAATCGAAGTAAAGCAGAAAGGGCTCCACTAAAACACTTGCATCTTATAAATACTTTAAACTAAGAATTTCACAACTTTGCTCGTTAATTATTCTCTACAGTTCAAGTAAATTAAACTATTGGGTTGCTGGCACTGATACAGGAACCTTTGCAATCAAAACCCATGCAAACTACACTGTGTATGAATATTTGGAATAATAATATTTGGCTAAGATAAAAAAAAAAAAAAGCTCAATTCATTATGTTATTAGTTACAATCAATCTTACAATTGACAAAACGGCTAAACAATTCAGGCCTTCTAGGAGGCTGTAGATTTTATTTTTTTTTAAATCACCATGACAGGAGACAGCACTACTCTGGATGTCTCATTTGGAAGGTGTAATGGAAATAAAGTTTCCAAACATATTCAATCAACCAAAATAAGGATAAATGAATAAGATAAGTAATAAGAAAAGAAGAACATCCCTGTGGTTTCTCCTCTATGAATCCTGGATAACTGAGTTGTTCTGCAGATCCTCTCTAGATGTGGTTGGTCTTTTCTTTGGTGGCTGATCTTTTGAAAAATAATATCCAATGGTTCTTTATCTTTTTTTGTTGTTGTTGTTAACTTTCTTTAAGAATTAAAATATTTGTGTTTGTTTAATTAGTATTAAATTAGACTGATAATTATTTAACCTGTGAGCAAAACATGGTCCTTGTGTGTCAGCACTAAGGTTGTATTAAAAACGCGGACTGGATTTTCATCAATATGGTATTTTTATACATAAATAAGTCAAATGGAGTTAAGTTTTAATATCTGTCATTATTTAGTGTGAGAAATTGAGAATATGGAGTGAGAGTGTGTGAAGACACGAAGATGGGTGAGTCTCACTCCCAATGGGTGAGAGATGACAGCCCTGAATTATCTGAGTTCTGTGTTATTTTATTTTATTTTAAATTAACAATGAAGGTATCTTTAATCTCGTGGGTGTTCAAACCTATTATATCCCAAAGAGATAACTGCTCAGAAGGATCATTTAACTGTAATTCATTGATTTACCGGCAGGTGTCAGTAAATCATCACTGCAAATATATCCACTTTGCAGCTTGTATAGACAAATAATTGGCTGTTTCCTAATTATTCTTAGATGCACAGTTTGTTATACTTAAAAAAAATCAATAACCTCAACAATCTTTCAGCATAGAAAAAAATCCTCCATCTTCCATTTTGTATCTCTGTCCTGATGGTGACTTTTGAAAATAATACCCAACTAACATAGTGGATGTGTAGGGATTTAATGTAATAACCCTAGCTTTTTAAATGATCTAATATTATAAATGTCACTAAGACCATCAGGAGGGATCTTTTTGATGTTACTGCTTTCTTCAAGAATGTCCTGCAAACGATCCTTATTTCTGACTAAAAGTGACATTTGCCAACCGATAAAGGACAACGTAAGAATGGAGGCCATAAAACATGATAAGAAGACTTCTGGCAAAGCAAGACTGGCATTAGTAGTGCAGAGGAAAAAGTGCATTCACTAGTGTGCTTATTTTGTGCGTTAGTGTCTCTGCCTTGTGGACAAAGCTCAATTTATTATCAGTAGGCACTTCCACATATTTCTGATGTGGCTTCAGCTCAACGCTTTGGCTTTTGGTCACTGCTGGAGTGATCGAGGAGTCAATATACATTAATTTTGCCTGATCCACATTTGTATTTAAAAAGGAAGCAAGGCACCATTTGTAAAATGTTGAAATATTAGGTACTATGCCATGGTCCTTATCTTCACAGCTTAAATGTGAAAGAATCATTTGCAAAGCTGATAACATATCAGCCATTTTAATGTCTCAGTTTTTCATTTGTCAAGAAACAAATAAAACTGAGTTGAGCAACCTTGAGGAAAACCAGCTGATGAAGAGAGGGTTCCAAATGAAACACTTTTACTCTGAGCTGTTAAAAAAATCAATCCATCAGGAGATAAACCAACAGTCAATATCATTACAGTTTTCAATTAAAGAACCTAAATATGAGGTTTGAAGCATTAAAGGTAAAGAAAATGAGCAAAACGTCATCTGACCAGACGCAGTACCCTCCAGATGTTTGTGTCTCTGTTGCATCATCTCCCCCTACAACCAAAAAGGAAAGGGAGACGTCTCTCTTGCTCTTTATTAATTTCCTAAATAATTTCATAACTAAAGAGTCACTGGTTTCAATTCCTTTAATGACTCCTTCTACAGACAAGGAACACTATGCTGAAGCAGGGATAGGGTTTTAAAAGGTCTGATGGTAAATTATATACAGCTTTATTTCCCGTCGCCTAAATGCACAAATGCATCCTCAGGAGCTGCCTGGAAAAGTGTGTCAAACATAACAACTATTCTGCTCTGTTTCTGCCTATCTCTTCATCAGCAACATATCTGAGCTTAAAACCTGTCTGACTTGTTTGCAGAAGTTTTTGCTTTCCTTGATATTTTTAACAGGCTATTTTGCAACAACAAACCTTTATACATCTCATGTAAAAGACACCAACATGCACTACTTTTTGTCAGTCTCACTTTAGGGAAAGTGTCTGGATGTAATGTGGGGACAAGTATAAAAAAAAACTCAAACAGTATCAATATTTTTGCAAGGTGCTATAATGTGTCATATACAGTATATATATATATGATTCAATTTTTGATGCAACTTTAATTTTTTTTCTTGTCTTATTTAGTACTCCTCAGATAACATTCAGGGACCAGGATGCTCCATTGACCCGGCTGAAGTAACCCTTCCAGGATGCTACTGTCACTCCCCTTCCTGCCACGCTGAGAGCTGCTGCTGCCTCCAGACATACGGTCAGGCCTATGAGAGCAATGGCAGGCTGCTGCACCTCAACAGAACTGATTCCGGTTACTCTTCCCCGGTCTTTGAATGCAACGCCCTCTGTACCTGCGGCGACTCCTGCTCTAATCGTGTGGTGCAGAGGGGGCTTCAACTCAGGCTGGAGGTCTTCCACACCGAGAGCAAAGGTTGCGGAGTTAGAACATTGGAGGAAATCCCACGCGGGACATTTGTGTGCGAGTACGCGGGGGAGGTGATCGGTTTGGCAGAGGCCAAACGGAGACAGCTCAACCAGAGAGCTGATGAGAACAATTACATCATCGCCGTCAGGGAGCACGCAGGAACAGACTCAATTGCTGAGACATTTGTGGACCCCACTCTGGTGGGAAACGTGGGCCGCTTTCTTAACCACTCCTGTGCACCAAACCTGTTCATGCTGCCGGTGCGTGTTCACTCTGTGATCCCACGGCTGGCGCTGTTCGCAGCACGGGACATTAATGCCCAGGAGGAACTGACGTTCGACTACTCGGGAAGATTCGGCACCCAACATTCTTCAGAGGGACTCTCAACAGACGGACTTCAGAGGAAACTGTGCTACTGTGGTACCATGAACTGCACACGCCTCCTTCCGCTCGATTTATCTATTCTCAGCTGAAATCAGCTTGTCTTTAATGTAACCGTGAAACTCATAATGGACCAAGGGATGTGTTGGTGCTTTATGAGTTTCCCTGAACCCTCGGTCAGTTCAACGGCTCATTAAGATGAGACTGTGGAACACATCGGCAGTTTCATGAGCAGAATGAGTTGGATGAGTCATGACTGTGCACGTCATTGTTTCCTGTTTGGTTCCCTGCGCATCTCCTGATTTTCCCCCCCTGTCTTAATGCTGCCTCCCACTCACTGTCAAAAGATGCAGTAGATTACAAGAATTAAAAGACTTAATTTATCTATGGGAGCAAACTTGTCGTTTCATTGGAAGAACTCTTTTCACCTGTTGTGGGCTTGTTATGCTCCTGTTCAGACTTGTAGCGTCGAAGCTGTCGTTTTCTTTTCTTTTTTTTTTTACACCACAACGACTGATGTTTTGAGGGTTTTCTATATATAGGACTGCAAAAGAAAACTCTAAAAAAAAAAAACAATAATTCCTAATTTTATTAATAGCAAGTTAAAGCATCATTTGTTAGACATAACTTTCCTTTTTTTTTTTCTCCCCTCTGCTTCTTATGGTGCTCATACCTCACGAGAGGTGGGACCGTTTTAAAAGGACCAGGGGGTATAAGTTTATATAGAAACTGCCTTTATTCCCCTGGTGGAGGAGGGGCGAAGATGTCCTACTTCAGTGTTAACGTGAGCATTCTGAAATCAGGACCATCTCATTGCGATCTGCCCCATTTCTAGTCTAGATCTGCTTTCATTTTATTAATATAGACATTTGGGTTAATGAGGATGGAGACCATGTTTCATCCTGAAATGGGACCAGTGCTGCAGTCACATTGGGTGGGTGTTTAGAACAAAGTGAAGACATTGAAAACCTGTCCAACATAGCGAGGTAGCCAGGAGACTGGATTCTGTGTCAGCCAGCAGCGAAACAATAGTCGTTTTGACCTATAGTATCCTCCCTCTTATTTATTTTTATTTTTTTACTTTTTCTAGTAACTTTAAATGTAAAAAAAATTACTAAACAAGACTGAAGTGCTATAAAAATATATATTTGCCTCCTTTTAGATTTCTTCTGTTTTTGCTTCTTAGTCACACTCAAATATTTTAGGCTATCAAAGCTTTTAGTGGCAAAGTCAAACATTCAATCCAAAAAGTTATTTTCTGTACTTTTACTAGCTGCACCCAGATTACTGAGCCCTGACCTTAAAAACCTGTTAAAAATTGTACCTGTCTGACAGCATAAAGTAGGCCCAATATTTCTATCATGCACTGTTGAATATATGATATACATAAAAAATGACAAAAAATAAAAAGTCAAGGACATCCATCAATCTTAAGAGGATTCACAAAAGTAATTTCTTAAGCTTTGCAAACGCAGGTAACAAAAATGAGAACCAATCTCCACAAATTGAGCTGCTAGGGCAAAGTGCTGAACCTCACAGTCCCAATGCACCAAAGATGCTCCAAGAGGGCCTCAGTAACACATCCAGGAGGATGGCAAACTATCCAGAGATAAAGCACTGCATGCTTCACTTGCCTCAGTCAAGCTCAGTTCTCAGGATTTAAACATTAACAAAATATATTGGACAATATCTTCACCTTAGACAGAGTTTCAGAGTGAAAGGGGAAGAAAAATATCAGTACACTTTTGGAAACATATGTCTGGAAGGTGTAATTCCTGTTAAATATGGCATTAAACCAGCTCAGCATTTCAGAAAAGGAGCATCAGGACATGAAATATGGTAGAGGTAATGTGACGGCATAGAGCTGCTGCATTGTTTCAAGACCTAAAAACTTGTGATGAAATTATAAATTCTATGATTAACCAGCAAACCTTTAAGGAAATTGTCCAACAATCAGATAAGTTAAGCTCAACCTACTCTGTGGTTATGTGGGCGGAACAATAATGTAAAACACAGTCCACCTTGGCACTAAAGGGTAAAACTAAACTAAATAAAGGCTATGGGGTCAAATTGATTGACATGCTGTGATATTCCCACCAAGATGCCCTTCATCCTAAAAAAAACATCCAATATGGCTGAATTAAAACAATTCTATAAAGCAGAGAGGAGCAGAATTCTTCCACAGGCCTGTAAAAGAAAGGGTGAAACGCTTCTTGCCAGTTGTTGTAGAACATTGAACAATTCAGTGTGACAAAAAAAAGTAAATACAGAACAAAAACTGTCAAACACCGCAGCCAAATCAGAAGTAAGTGACATGATGTTCGGGGGGGGGGGCGCAACAGAAAGGGAATTTAAATAATTAGAAATATTTAACATTTATGTAGGGAATACTAGTTTCATGCTGTGGTCTTGTAGGAAAATGGGGTAAGAAAACAGGATAAAACTGACACTAAAAGATAGGAATATTTGCAAGAAGAAGATTATCGTCTCCCAACCGTAATGTGAATAAATTATTGGATGATTCTGATTGCAGATTTTTTATTTTATATTTTATATATATGTGACAAAGGACATTTTTAAAAACAACTTTATGAAGCAAAACACAGTGAATAAGGGTCAGTATCTGGCCTTGGGATAAATTTAATTTATGTCAGCTGTCGGTGTTAGATGAACATTTTCATTTTTTTTTTTTTATCCATGATTCACGTCATTTTTTTAGTCAGATGTCCCTGGAATCCCCATGACAACCGGCGGTGTGTACAGGAGGTGATATGGAGAGCAACTGGCTGTTCAGGAGGAGCATGAAGGCCGATCTCAGATCTGTCAAGGAGGATAGCTGCAAACGAGCAGCTCCTCTCCAGCACTGTCACCTAGCAACCAGTGACATGAGGTGAACTTCCCTACAAAACTACCTCCGTATCCCCTAAATCTACACACGGAAAATGGATCACATGCTGGAGCGTGTTAGATCGTGCTCTGATTGGATTTTAAAAGGCAGAACTGGTCTGGCCTGTGCTTAATATCCCAACTTGTGTTTATTATTGAAAACAAGTTGGGATATTAAGGATTCCTTCTTACACAACAGCTCAGGCCTAGACAGATTAGAAAGACTTCCTGTCTTGCCAGACCAGGTCTTGCTAGTGATTCTTAATTGAATTTAGGTCTGTTTTAATTGGACAATTCTGAAATACCCCGGCTCTGCTTCCCTGTTCATAGAGAAAAGCGTCCCCTCAGCTCAGGGGGTATTGCTTCTGCTGAATGAAATTTCTGTCAGTTTTAGCCTCACATAACCGGAATTCCTTCTTTAAGATCTTGGCATGTTTTTCGTACATGCAGAAACCTGCAAACAGCAATTTTAAGTATATTCTGCTTGCCGCTCATCTACCGAGGTTAGATTTATCAAGGAGATCTAGGCTGCTTCTCTGATTGGTGCTCTCCTTGCCCTCCTTATCAGTGTAGCTGGATGGCCATGTCTTGGTAGCTTTGCAGTTGAGTAATTGTTTTTATTTTTATTTTCAAATGATAGTTTGGGGAGAGATCTTTAAAAGCTCTGTTTTGTTGTACAGTTCACCCAGCTTTAACCTTCTGCACAACTTTAGATGGTGAATTCCTTGCTGTAGATTACCTACTGATATTCTCCACCAAATCTGCGAGGGTTGGATTTTAGGTGGCATTACATGACGCAGAGGTGAACTTTATTTATCAATTAATTAGCTTTTTAAGTACGTTTGTATTTAATATCAAGAGGTGAAATGTAGGAATTGCAGCATATAAAAAATATTAATGATGCAGCATATTATATCCTCTGAAAACAAAGGCTTAAAGATCAATCAATATAGGAGAAAAATTAAACTTAACCAATATTTCCTTTCAAATGTAGTTAAAAGGAAAAGATGACAGGATGCAGCCTGATTAGTAGAGCCGTATGCATCAGATTGATTAAAGGCCATGACTATTTTGGGGTGAGTGACCAGCTGAGAAATTACTACTGGCAGTCAATTTGTTCAAAAGTGGAGCACGTCTCTGATGAGGGAGCAGATGTCCTTCCCTTCAATCCTGCAGCCAAATAAAAAAAGAAAGCTTATTTTCTAGGCCTCAGCTAGCAAAAGCATTTTAAAAGTTCTGCAGTAAAAAATATCCTCTTCCTTTGATGATGTTTGTTGGTGTAGGTGGATGGTGTTTTACAGTATTTCTGTGTATATGGTTCTGATATGTACACATAGACATATTTGTCAACAGTAAACAGTCCATAAAACTTGGCTGAGTTTTTCTCCTCAAAGAGGTAAGCAGCATGTTTCAGTTCACTTCCCTGGAAATAATATAGTGTAAAAACGGGTTTCTCACATCGACTCCTCCCATCACAGCTGTTAAGTTAAATTTGGCCCAGGACACCTGCACTGGGCTCAGCAGGAAGTCATGGAGTGCAGGAAGCACCCGCCTCCTCAGGCTGCTCTTCACACTGATCACATCTTCCACATGTGAGCACTGGTGTGAAAAAGTGGGTTCCCCCTTCAGGATTTCTTGTTTCTGCATTTTACACATTTCAGACCTCCCAAAAAAGATTTTTTGATCTGACAAAAATAACCTGAGTGAATTTGGATTTAAAAGGATTTCATATATTAAAGAAAAAAAACTAGCTGGCCCTTTGAGAAATCTATCTCTCCTCAACACTAATAAATGGTGTGCCACCCTTAGGGAAGTCGCTGAGTGGAGAAATTAAGCTTCACAGGGTTACATCAATTCAGACACAAAGTGGTTTCCTATCATTGGCTGAGGGGTGCAAAAGTGCTGCAGATAAATATGCAGTAAATACAAAAACATCAGTACCACAAAAAAAAAAAAAAAAAAAAAAAACATGCAAAGGAATAAAGTTGCAAGTAACAAAACCATCTGCAAGGTAAGGTACAAACAACCTCTGCACAGCAGAAGTGATCCAGAGCACCAGGGGGAGACGACCATTCCCTCATGTGGTATCAGACCAGTTATAAAGACTTAAAGAGAGTATTTTATACCATATATATAGTTTCCTTTGGGCAACCATCATATTTATGATTTTCCTAAGGTAGAAATAAAACAAAAAAAGGCAAAATAAACCAAATTCATTTTCAGCTACCAAATTACTGACCTGAACATCGAACAAAAAAAATGCTGGTTTAGCTGATGGAAAAAGCATGTCGGACATGAGATGTTTCCCTTTTTGGGTCAGTCATGCACTGATTTTACGTTTCACACTTTAAATGGTTTGGCATCAATTTATTAAATGAAAACGATTGGGCCAAGTAGCCCCAACAGACCTGAGATCATCCTGCCAGATGCTCTCAGTGCGGCAAAGCTCAAAACTGAAGCAAAGAGGCATCAGCCCTTAACAGTGACTGCACCTGGGAAAAACTTGCTTCTTAATATTCATATTGCAGGTTCACAATTTAAAACACTGTTGTCACTTTTATAAATATAATATACGTGTAAATGAGCGAAGTATAAAAATGAACTGTTGTACCTGAAGAAACAGACAGGTTCCAGTAGTAATGCACCTTACTGCATCTAGTGAAAGTGAACCTGAGAGTCCTTCCAACCTGCTGATCCTTTTAGATTATCTGCTGTTAAAGAAGCTTATAGAACATGTTGCAGTCCAGGTTAAACAGGTGACTCAAGGCCATCACTTCCTCAGACAATCCCTCCTCCATAAGATCAGCTTCAACAAAGACATCAGCCAAGGAGCAACGGCATTAAAAAAATCTCTTGCACGTCTGTCTGCATGGATCAGACACCATTCCCCCCTATCCAGACATACGGTCAGTCTTGGCATGATCTGTCACACTGATTATGCTGTAACCACGGGGACATGGTGAAGTGATTCTCTCTTCTGTGGTCATGCTCATGGGGAGGAAACAAGCTAAATCTGTCAATTTCTGTAAACATCTGTGCCAGGAAATGATGGGAAGATATATTCACTCACAGTAATCATGTCCAAGGTAGTATCATCCATCTCAAACACTTGCACTACAGTCAGATCAAGCATTATTTTTCAAAGTTTGGTGATAAAAATCTGACGGCCTAATTAGAATATCTCTGCAGCTGCTCTAATCAGACTATTTCCACTGGGAATATGCAGGCCATTAAACCAGCATAATTGTCTTTTATTTTTAGAGAAGTACATCATGCTACCTCATGCTAGATTGTCTGACACATTGAAGGTAAAGTCAGGATGAAAACAATGTTCTGATTCTGAATGTAAACAAAACCAGAGTGACAAAAACAAAACACAACAAAAACAGGAACAAGCCAAATGCTAGCACTATCAGGAGAAAAGACGTGGAGGTGGTGGAGTATTTTAGGAAATCCGTAGAACCTTAGACAATTATTTCACAAAGAATAATTTTTCCATAAAATGAAGAACATTATAGATCATGCTTGAGATCCTGTTCAGATCAGTTGAACTAAAGTATAGTATCTTCAGTCAGAGGCTTTTCCAGAACCACTGTAAGACAGACTGCTATAGGAGATCCTTCCGGCCAACATCCATCAGCATCTACAACAACTTGTTAAAGAAACCCTGTAAGAGTTACGACATATGGTTTCCATTTGGGATTAATAAAGTATTTTGAATTGAACAGAATTTAGTCTTGATGTCAAATTTTCAATAAGTATAGTGGTGACAAAATCTGCTCATCAGGCCCTGGGTAACTTTTATTTGCTCACTGTGTGTTTTTAAGAGTCATGTGCGATTTTTTCCATCGTTGCATGCAGCAACTGCTCACATTGTACGACAAAACCCTGCAGTGTGAGTTCACAGCTCACGATTTATGTTCGGCCCGACGCTATGATGTGATCGACCTGATCACGCTGTACGACTAAAAACCAATGTCGGACTCAGCTCTGCAGTGAGATGGAGCTACTTTGACTCATCAATCCGGAAGCCAAACAAATAGAAGAGAAATATTAAGCTCACTAGAATGAAATGCGCTGCCTTGGTAATTTGTGCAATTCTGTGGTGAAAGCCCTGCAAAGAAAAGGCGACGACGTATGTGGACAAAGACATAGTTGAGCAAACGTGGCTACTATGGTCTGTCAATTTTACAGGCAGAACTGCATTTCAGTCATCACTCCCCCGCCATGCTTTTGGGTTCTGGCTATAGGCTTAGACTTATGGAGGACATAGGGACCCCTATTACATCATTTTGCTTCATTATATCTCTTTTCTTACACTCTGCAGAACATTTTTTTTTTTTAATCTCCAACATTATGGTCTCTCTGCCTTTTCTCATAGTAGCTTTGCATCGTCTCTTCCTGTTTGGCTGTGACTCCACCCTGGAGAGAAATATCAGCTGTGTCACTGCCATCAACACCTTTGTTTATAGATGTTGGAGATTGGCCTGTTTTTCAGTGTAGTCCTGTTTCTCTGACTGTGGCTGGCTGGATGTGCTCTCTTCATCCTCTGACATGGGAGCTGACTCGGAGATCGTCTGCCTGGCTGTGTGTTTCCTGGACGGAGCCGCTTTTTACAGTTGCTGTATCTCTGCTTCTGTCTCCTTGAACCCCAGTCGGCCTCAGCAGAGGGCCGCTCACACTGAGTCTGGTTCTGCTGGAAGTTTCTTCCTGTTAAAAGGGAGTTTTTCCTCTCCACTGTCGCTACAAGCATGCTTGGTGCGAGGGATTGCATTTGAGTCAATGAATCGATGCAATCAACTGGTTTTCCTTAGATAGAAAACTTTGAATCAATTTGACTGTATGATCTGGTGAACAGGTCCACCCCTTAGTAATGAGGAGCCGTTGAGGTAATTGTTGGCTTGCAAAACCCGATACTGGCCCATGCCTCTGAAAAGGGAGTCGTCAAGGTCATTGTTGGCCTGGCTGACTAGGCGAGATGTTTTGGTCCCCTGCATGGCGATGAGGATTGAGATGATAGCGGGAAGTAATCAGCTCTATGGCTGCATTGTAGGTTTTTGAGAGCTGAAACCTGAGTCTACTCCCGGCTGTTTAAGGTCAATTTGACATAAATGTCTTCCATCATACTTTCTTTGCTCACTGGAACATTCAGAAGTTTAAGACTCCTTCTGTAACAAATGCCATCATTAAGATTGCAAAGGTCTTGAGAACGCACTTTACTTTTACCCATGAGACATCTTTTTATAGGCCATCATTTGGGACTGAACCAGCTGTTATTAATTTGCACTGACAAAGGGCACGATTGCTTTCTAATTACTAAGAAATTTCGGCTGGTTTCTTGGCTTTTCATGCCTTTTTGCACCTTTCTTCACATGTTTAATGCCTAAGGTGTGTGGATTGCATTGATTGTTACAGACATCTAATCAAAATATCATGTCAATAGCACCTTACCGACAAAAATGGTGGCAATACGTATTGCACCTGCTGTATATGTATGCCTATCTACCCATCAGCTTTAACCAGCCACCCTGGCATGATGCCGCCAGCACTATGTTTTTCCACAGGAATGTTGTAGAGTATTGTGCAGTGTGAGTGTTCCACTACATGTGGGACATATAACTTGTGCTAAACTTGAAATAAATAATGATTTTTTCCTGATTTGCTTCAAGCAATGTCTTTCTTCTTGCCGATCTTTCAAAAAAGGCCAGATTCGAGGAGTGCCTAGGGTGTTGTTCCAGATGTATGTTTTTTTTTTTCAGAGAACTACCTCCATGTCTCCTCTGGAGCAAGCCCAGGCCTGTTTAGAGATTTTTAACTCATCAAAAGTGAAACGAAGTTGCAAGTGATTTATACTCATGAAAAACTTCTCTACACTGAAAACTATCTATGCCTCGAACAAAAAAAAAAAAGTAAATCTACTATTTTGCCCACACATACAGTAGCAGCAAAGGGAAGGGCATTGGTTTGCTAACTCTAAACCAAGCAGAAGAATGACTCGGTCTGTTCTCCTACACAGATGGTTACAGCATTCTGTCATCCCACTGCCTCTGGAATGTGAGCATACAGATGTGGTGTTGTTTAACAAAAGCAGTTCAGTTTTTACAACCAATAGGACACACCACTGGTACCTCCTACTGTATTTTTGCTCATGCTTATGACCCCTTGCAGTATATAGGAAATCAATCTGTTTTCACACTCATCTCCTCCTTATAAGAGGCACTGCATCACTTGTGCTCACGCTTTATGTGAGAAAACAGCTGAGGATGAGCATTCTGGGTAACTGAGGACTGTTGGAGTAAAACGCTGATCAAAACACCCTGAGAATAAAAACTACCAAGTGTTTCCGAAACTGAAAAAATCAATCCAATTTCACATCTAAACTGTTGCTTTTAATAAAAATAGCAGCATTTATGTCCAGATTTAATTCTCTTATTCTCTGTGGTAGCCCATCGTCTGAGCGGTGTATCCATGACAACTGAGCACTATATGATCTGTGTTCAGCCACACTTAGTGTCAGTTTTTAGTCTAAGTCTGAAAATAAAAAGAAATACATGATATCATAATATAAAATCTCATATTTAGACTGGCAGGTGTTTTTATTCTGAGACAAAGCATCCGTCGTGCAGCTTTCTTTCAGCAAACAAGAGCATGATCATCTGCTCTCACTGTGATTTAGATATCCTTACTGATGCATCCATTAATCCATTTGCTTTTTCTTTTTCTGACCCAGAGGAGGGGTCTGGAGTCTGTCTTAGATGTCTACCGCCCAGAAGCAACATTTACACTGGATAGGCTATCAACCCTATCACAGGGCAAGGTAAGGCACATTCACAATGCAGGTCCATTCCAGGAAATGATCCAGGGATCAGTAAAAATTAGAAATTTAAACCATTTAATTTGACATAGATTTTTTTCACCAAGCCCAATTATGTCATGAAGTTGCAAAATATTGTTTCTGGGCCAGCATTGCTCCATTATCCTTATCAAGAAGAAAAAATAAAAAAGCACACAGAAGAAAGTCCATATTCAAAAGAATTGGTCAGAACTAAACCAAACACAGGCCTTTGACAGTGCTGGGGTTTCTGTTTGTAAAACACTTTTTTTTGTTTTTTCATGACTTATTTTGTTTTCTTTCCTTTCTACTCACTTCGGCTTTTTTACATCCTCTTTTCCTTCCTTTGGTATATCGAACAGGCATGCGTTTATAATGCAAGCGAATGACTCTGGGGTTCAGTCAAACTGAACCAAAACTGGCAACGGTAACCAGGCCAGGGTTAGGTTTTCGGGTTAGTTTAAGGGTTTGTGATGGTGGCACACTGGTGTGATCGGCTCCAGACAACAGACCCTAACAAAGCATAAATCAGCTTAGCACAATCGTCACATAACAATAACCAACAAATCCAACAAGTTTTTTTACAACATGACCCAGAACAAGCGATGATTTTAGCATACATACTGGGATTTGATCCATATGCTGTAGTCTTCTGAGACTTCCGCATTAACTTCTGGACTTCCATGCTGCTCTGACAGATGTTCCTGTCCCTGCTAACATTAAGCATCCCCGCTGCATATTGCTGCCACCAGTATGTTTCACAGTAGGAATTGTGTGTTCAGGATGATATGCAGTGTTTCTCTTTTTAAACTTTTTTCCACACACGGCTTTGAGCGTTTTATTATCTGTCCCATTTTAGTCTCATCTGACAAGAGCACTTTCTTCCGCATGTGTGCTGGGTCTTGTGGAGAAATTTAAAGGATACCTACTTTGTCTCCTTTCCAAGAATGGCTTTTCTCTTTCCATTCTTTTATAAAAGTAAAATTTGTCTAGTGGAAGACCTGTAGTCGTCATGATGGCAGATTTTCCCTCCTGAACGATGGATCTCCGCCGGTCCTCCACTGATACCATGGGCCCATTTTCTGTTTCTCTGCTTGTTGCTACTCTTGCCTGGACTGTCATTAAAGTACTTTGGAGTACTGCAAACCATTAAAGGATAACGTCAAAAGCTGAGGTTTGACCAGAAAGTTTCTGGAGGAGTGTCTGACAAAAACCAAAAGAAATATATATATATTTATTTTGATACTGGCTCACTCTGGTCATTTGTTTTATTGATGCACCAGGATAATCCAGTTTTTTGGTTGTTTTGAATTGGGACACTCTGCAACAACATGATAATCAGTTATTAACATCTCAAACAGTATGCATAGTGAAATAGCACATGTGGAATTCAGAAATAGGACACCTCCTTTTATGATAATGATTGCTTATCATTTCTCAATTACCCAATTCCTACCATCTCTCTGGATCCTGCAGCTAAGAAACCAGATTAAGAGCTAATTAGTGGGTTTGATGAAAGCAACTGGACCCATTTGAGGGAGGAAAGTGCTTCTTTCTTTCCATGTGCGGCTCAGTTTTTTTTGTTCATATTGTAATGATGATTTATAAAGCTTTCATTCTATTATTCAGTTTTTATGTCTACATATTTGTAAATATACAATCTTAATGTGCTTGGTGTGAATAGATCAATGCATAAATTTGTATTTTCCTGTTTCTGAGTTACTGAGTACTGTCTTCTGTGATTTAACAGCAAATAAATGTCTTTATAGCCCTAAAATATATCATTTTATTTATTGATTTATTCTGAGGGCAAGAAAATGTACCTGATTCAGAAATGCATTAATGTGACTGCCTGTGGCTGAGTCAGTGTTTCTGACAGGAATGCTTCTCGTGCAATTGTTGTCTTCACCTTGTGTTCTTTCACGCGCACAGCTTGAGTCGCCATTTGTGAGACAGTGTGCTTCTGGTTCTGACATTACATACATGACACATCCCTCCATCTATACTTAGTAGGTGTTTGTGACAGATTCATACAGTGCCACCAATGTTTGCCACCATAGCTGGTAAAAACTTACAAAAACAAAAATGCATATGCTATTTCAACAGCATGAACCCAACCTCAAAACCTTTAAAAAAAAGCCAAACCTTTCATTTTTAGGACATTTGATGAAACACTGAAACACAGAGGTAAAAAATATTAACCATGCAGGCACTCACTCATACATAAGGGTACATTAGAGCCAGAAGTGAACCATCTATATTTT
Source organism: Cyprinodon tularosa (assembly GCF_016077235.1). Taxonomy (NCBI): domain Eukaryota; kingdom Metazoa; phylum Chordata; class Actinopteri; order Cyprinodontiformes; family Cyprinodontidae; genus Cyprinodon; species Cyprinodon tularosa. Next base: position 26,191 of record NW_024038774.1, on the reverse strand, counting down.
TGCGCATAAAGAACTCACAGGTGTACAAAGCAAAGATGTGAGCTGAATGTGAAAAGAGGCCTGGCTGGGTTTTGAACCCATGACCTTCTTGTTGCAAGGGAAAAATGCAAGAAAAAAATATGCAAAGGCATTCAGGTTTGTTGCTATTTTATTAAGTCAACATAAAAATGTGTTGGCTTCGCATAGTTGTGCCACAATGCGTATAAATAATGGCCATTGTTCTGCCAATGTCAACTGAAACTTTACACTGGAATTTTGTTCTGCAATCAGATGGGAAAGATACTTTTTTGGTAATAAATTACTTCCAGCTTGGATGTGAAACAGAGGATGAGTATGTGAAAAAGCACCCCACTGGGCATGTTAAGTATGGTGAAGGATCTGCAATAATGTGGGCTTGCAAAACCATTGAATTATTGCTATAGTGGGTGGCCTTCAGATCCATTTCAAATATCAGAATGTTCTCTGTTACAATCTGGTGGACTCTGCTAGTAAACTAAAAAAAAAAGGTCATCACTGAGTGTTTCTGGAGAGCAGTATACAAAATATGACCACATCACAACCGAAATCCTTCATCAAACAAAATCTCCCTTCTTGCAGTGACCATGTAAATCTAAAGATCTAAATATCGAAGAAAACCAGTGGAATTACCTGAGAATAAAAGAGAACCTAGGAATCTGGACACCCTTACATTAACTCAGGGGTCCTGATTGCGCACTGAGGATTGTACAATTCAATATGACTGGCTGGATGTGCTCTCTTCATCCTCTGACATGGGAGTTGGCTCAGAGCTCGTCTGCCTGGCTGTGTGTTTCCTGGACGGAGCTGCCTTTTACAGTTGCTTTTTATATCTCTGCTTCTCTCTCCTTGAACCCGAGTCGGCTTCGGCAGATGGCTGCTCACACTGAGTCTGGTTCTGCTGGAGGTTTCTTCCGGTTAAAAGGGAGTTTTTCCTCTCCACTGTCGCTGCAAGCATGCTTAGTGTGAGGGATTGCCTTCAAGTCAATGAGTCGATGCAATCAACTGTTTTTTTCTTAAATAGAAAACTGGTGAACTGTAAAGTGCCTTGAGATGACATGTGTTGTGAATTGGCGCTATATAAATAAACTGAATTGAATTGAATATTGTTGAACCTGTTCATCACAGCTAGTCACCCATTTTTTTTTTTTTTTTTTTTTTCTATTTTTTTTTTTTTTTTGCAGAAATCAAGGCTAATTTAATTTGTTGTAAATTTGTAGTGGGGGATCCATCCAAACCCTGTTTCCCACGAAAATAAATAAATAAACTCTTGCAATACTTTTTAAATGTATTTTCTTTTTTCATTGTTTGTGTAGTAATTTTTTGTTTTTTATTTGGGCAATGAGTCTGTAATCTATTATAGACTAATTATCTATCTATCTATCTATCTATCTATCTATCTATCTATCTATCTATCTATCTATCTATCTATCTATCTATCTATCTATCTATCTATCTATCTATCTATCTATCTATCTATCTATCTATCTATCTATCTATCTATCTATCTATCTATCTATCCATCCATCCATCCATCCATCCATCCATCCATCCATCCATCCATCCATCCATCCATCCATACATACATACATACATACATACATACATACATACATACATACATACATACATACATACATACATACATACATACATACATACATACATATATATATATATATATATATATATATATATATATATATATATATATATATATATATATATATATACATATTGGTTAAAACGTTTAAACAAACAAGCAAACAAACAGGTTTTATATAGAATAGGTGGAATTATAAGAATAATATACACGAGTAAAAAAAAACACAGCATAAATGTCTATTTCCTAAATATAATAAGTTTTGTTTTGGACCAAAGTGACATGTAATGAACTACACTACCCAGAATGCGCTGTGGAATATAAATAGTAACTGGATAGGCGTTCCCGTGGTGACATGTGGAGGAGGTAAGAAGAGGATTGTTGCCGAGGACTCATTGAGCTGTCAGAGATAACGCCGCTCAGCGACTCTTACCTACCTGGACTTTCACTGCCATGGACTAAACCCGCTGTGGAAATGATCCCGTGCTGACCCACTTCCTCTCGCCTTTCTTCCTCCCGCTCTACCGCGTTCTCTCATTCCTGCCAGGTATAAACTCCTTCTCCGTATGTAGTTTTTCCAGCTCGCGCGCTGTTCATGATATTTTGTTTTTTCCCACAGAGATGACAGCATCCCTCTTGAGGAAGTAGCCCACGCGCTCATTTGTTTCTGCCGCTGGCTGCAGCTCGTGCGCTGAAACGATACTTAAATTAGCCGAGAGAAGATTAAACTCTGTGTATTTGCTATTTATCTGCACGCTCCAGTTCTAGTTTAAAGGCGTTTAAATGAACACGTGTTTACATCCCTCTGTAGGTAGAGAAAAACAATCAAACAACTAAGTTTGTATGTGTGTGATGTTCAATGGGTCGTCAGGATCTATGTAAATATAACCTCTAGCTCCACACATGAAGTTTAGATCAACCGTTTGCTGTATTTATTTGTTTTTAACTGTATAATATGCTGTGAAACATATTCAGCACGTAAAGTTTAGTGCATAACCACAGCTGGGTTGACCCTCAGCCTGCACACAGCCTGACCCAAATTAAAGATGAATTGGTTTCACGCAGATAACATTAGCACAGTCAACACAGAAATAAAATATGTAATTTCTCAGCTCCTTTTGGTTCATTTCTAAACATAAAGCTAAAGTGCCAATGTTGAATGAGCAGTTTTCTGGCTCTAAGCTGAAGATTTGACAGAAACATGTGCCACACTTTTTATTTTCTTCTTATTTTCTGTGTAAGAACTGTCCATTGTCTGTTTTATTTCCTGCTAAAATTACTTGCTAAAATGTTAAATATATATATATATATATATATATATATATATATATATATATATATTGTTAAGTTAAAAGATTTGGATGTATAATGTGTTTTTTATGTCCTGTTAATTACGATTTTAAATGAAAACAAGAAAAAAGCCATAGGAAGGTAAATAACATTAATAAACTCAAATTAATTGAGGCTCATGACACTTGCCTCTTTTTGACATATATTTATCTAAATTTTAGAAGACAACAAATCAAACCTTTTGTTACATGATGCTAATATTAGGTTTTGTTCTTGGATTGATCTACCGATGAATATTCTCTCTATAAAACATGCAAACTCAGTTTTTGTCTACTTATTTAAATCTGATTAATATATATCATTCAGGTATTTTAACAGAGGCAATGGTTTTGAATGCAATTCTGCCTCATGTCGTTAACGTTTTGGATCTCGTCTCTTATGTTGTAGGTGAATCAAAGTGGAGAAACCATGTCGGACAAAATGTCTAGTTTCCTCCACATTGGTGACATTTGTTCCCTGTATGCAGAGGGCTCCACCAGTGGATTTATCAGCACTTTGGGGTAAGAGCTTTCATTCTAATGTCACTGCCTTCACTTACCTCGATTTGTGAAGTACCCGTAAAGATTTCTCCACAAATTAAACCTTAGATGGTGTTTTGCAGGAGCCTAGAATAGCACAGAGTGGCCACAGTGACCCATGTTGAGAGTGATAACATGATTGCATGTTGAGCAAAAGATGCTAATGCAGTAAGAAAGAAGCTTTCTCTCCACTCAGTAATGTTCCAATGTGGTTTCAATGTTAATTTTTGCGTGAAGACTGGTGCAGTCGACTACAGAATTAAACTGCAAAGTGTATCCATCCAATATCTAAGTGGGGTTGTGATAAAGTAGTATTTCGTTGAGCTGTAGTTTTCAGTAGTGGTCGTTACTTGATGTAACATCTGGGCTGATAGTAAAATAAATACATATATTTTCTGTTTTTTTAATTTTATTTAAAAGATCTAAAATTGGTTTGTTGTTGTGTTCTTTGTAATCCTTTGTACATTCCTTTTATTTCTGTGTTCATTTAGGTGGGTATTTGCCATCTCGCCTCAACCCTAATTGTAGGAACAGAGTTAAAAGTGCATCTCATTATGTAAAAATGGAACAAACTGTGTCATGTAATTAGCCGTCAGACTTATTTAGAAGCAGGGAGGGGAGCAGAGTGTGATCAGTTCTAGATTTTCTTTCCCTCTTAATTCTTGTCTTTGTTCTACCATCCAAAACCTGGCTTATGATTAAAATGTAGCCAGCATCTATGTTATCACGTCCTCCCATACCTTCTCAAGGAAAGACAGACAGGCACTCTTCCTCCTCTTGCTGGATAACAAATGTGTCACTCACCAGTGGCTGCATCAGGCCCTGTTATTCTCAAGGTTTCAGAAGCCATGCTCCTTCACAGCTTAGTGCTTTACATCAACCAACAAAGCAACACATGTGTTCACAGCTTTGATGACTGCTAACATGACGGGGCTCATTTGTTAAACTTCCCATTTTCTACTTTCATGTCTGTTATCACCATACACTGTTGTTTTGAAAGCGCACGGTTTGTAGGGCCTTCAGTATCTAAAAATAGCAGCACTGTTTTGTATTCAGTTTTGCTTGTGCTGTCAGCAATTTGAAAGTGACCCCAAATGGGCACCTGCATCCACCTGGTTCCCTCCTGGCAACCCAAGCTTTGATGCAGAAGGCCGACACAACCTTCTCATTGACCCTGGATAAGAGGGAGTCTTAAAACACCTGTGTTTATTGGACCTCAGCCCATTACTGCATCAGTCTTATCATATTGCAATGTAGTAGTACTCTGCGGTATAGTGAATGAGTAGCAAAAAGATATTATTGTTTAAAGCACCACAAGTATTCCTAAAAGGCTTTATTTGTATTAAAACTTGTTTGAAATTCATTGGAGATGGATTTCTAACATAATTATATTCAGGCTTTATTTATATGTTAAAAAAATTATTTAAGAAGAGACATCTTGCAATGAATAATTGAAAACAAATATTTGCATATGCTGCATAAAAGGGCAAATTTTCTCTCATTAATTCTAATTAACCAAAAAAATAAATAAAAAATTCAGTTTTACAAAGTGTCTCTATCTACTTTTGCTTATTTGAGATCAGGTTTCTGAAAGCTCATTTTTGGAGAATCCATGGCATTCCCTGAGCTTTAGTCCTCTAGTGAGTTCTAGGTCTTCACCTGGGTCTCCTCCAAGTGGGGCATGTCCAGAATGCCTCACAAGGGAGGCTCCCATGAGGTATCCTGATAGGGTGCCTGAAAACAAACTCCTCATGGTGCAGAAAAGCGGTAGCTCTACTAAACCCTCTCCCTGGACGACAGAGAGAGCCCCTCATCTTATTTAAAGCCTGAGCTGGTAACCCTACAGGAAAAGCTGATTTTGCCACTTGTACCAGGAATCTAAGTCCTTGGATTATGCATTAAAGTTCAATAAATACTTAGATTGTAAGAGAAGTTCAGATTAAATGGATCAACAAAACTATCAAATATGTATCTCAATTTTGGAAGCTGTGCACAGTCAGACTGATTTTTAGAAAGTAACTATACAATTTGCAGGATCAAGGCTCCCATCACAATAGAATTAGCAGTTTGGTCAGGATGAATAAAACATCCCTAGGTATTTTGAGAAAAACTACATCAGGGAACGTGGTATTGTGAAATTTTCACTCTGTTTTCATCAAGTTAACAATCATTTTGAACCCAGAGAAAAGTTTTCAATCTAGATTAGAATTTTCAGAGATGGTTTTAGTTCCTTCAGCTGAGATGTTTCAGACTTTTGTTGCCATGGAAAGTTGGTCTAAAAAAAGACTTTTTATGTATACATTATGTCAATTATCACAAGCACCATTGCAATATCATTCTGTGCAATACAATCATTTTTGGCAGGCTCTCAATAGTTAAATGAAAAATGCAGACCAATCAAATATTAAGACCGGTTCATGCCTTATATGGCAACGTCTGATTTACATGATAGTTGTTAAAGCTAAATCTAAATGTCGTGGTTAGTGACTGCGACGTTCTGATGGCAGAACAGAAACAAGGGTCACAGATGTATTTTTAATGGTAACTAATAAAATAATCATAATAATAATAATATTGGATTTAGGACTATAATTCCTCCAGTTTATGTAAGCTCAGACTGACCCATATTTTTGTTGGTGCTCTGCATTTGGAGAACAGGTCCCTGATAGGTATGCATTTCCTTGTTATGCAGTCACCAGTTTGCACAACCTGTAAAACAAGTACATGTCACATCACAAGCTTTCAGAAAAGCCAAAGAACAGTTTCTCCATAATTCGATATGAACTTTAGAACCCTCCACAACATAAGTGATGAGCTGTTTAAAGTGTTAAACCTTAACTGAGGGGTGCTTAGTAATTTTTCCTGCCCCTTGGAGATTTAGATAGAACAAGAAATGAGTATTTATGTTTTGTTTACAAAATTACAAAAAATATTCTGAAATAATTTTTTTTTTTTTTTTTTTATAGGGATTTTTTCTAGGGGTGTCCTGATACTACTTTTTAGTTTCAGATTAAATGCTGATACTGCAGCTTTGAAAATTGTCCGATACCGATATTGACCTGATAAAAATTTTGGCACATATCACACCAGCGCTTATTACTTATTGTTAGAAAACTCATAAATTAATATCACAAAAGTCAACAACAAAAGGTATGGAAACATGACTCACAGAATGACTTACAGAAACTGAAGCAGAGTCCTTCTTTCAGTTTGAAAATATCTAAGATGTTAGATGCTGGCTGATAAAATTTAATGTCAGTTTTTTGGCTAACATTGGACCGATTACATCAGATCTTTGTCAGTGAGCTCCAAGTCTCCGAAGATGGAAGCCCCCCCTTACCATCACCCTAATCTTAGGATACCACAACAGTTTCAGGTTTTAAGCTCAGGCAGGGCCGCTCCAAAACATTAAGTCATTTAAGTGAAGGGAAACATGTTGATAGAATAAAAACCTTCATTTTCCTTTCGTATGAATAGTTTTGATCTTAATTGAATGTGCCAATTTACTCAACTTATATTTATACATTTTGTTCTGGAAACCAATAAGAATGGGAGAATTCATAGCTTTAGGTTAGTGGGAATTATTCTGACAACATACTTTAGGTGCCCGCTGCCTCCCTAGCGCTTTTACGATAGAAGTAATTTAAACTGTTTACTAGATTGGATTTTGAAAATTTCTTGTTATTTTTGCAATGCCTTCTGGAAATGTGTTTGCTGACGTATTTAAAAAAAAAAAATTTTTTTTGATTTTTATTATTTTATTTCATTTAGAAAACAAAGGATGAAAATCTTGGTGTCGATTCCCAAAGGAATGTTTTAACATAATAAATTACAATGTAAATATGCTTAAAATATGGCTAACCATATGTGCTCTAAGTTAAACAAAATTAGGTTTTAATCAGTTTATCCTTTGTAAATTTGACTGTTTGAGAAGAAACTTTAGCTTTAAGAATTTGGAAGGTAAAGTTTCAATATATATATATATATATATTAAGTGTTTAATATAGTTAACTTGTTGCTGTATTTTTTGTCATTAGACAGTTCCTTTGGAAGACTAAATTGATTAAAAAGCAACCGCTTTGTTAAAGTGATGTTTTTTTTTTACAAGATTTGCTTTGAGTATGAAAACAAAAAGAACAAACTGTACATTTGACTTGGTATTTTCTTAACTGTCAGTCAAGTTAACAATGCCACATACATCATGAAATTTCATTGCAGTGACTCAGGGTGTGAAACAAAGCACAGGGTAATTTTGTAAGTCAAATGAGCAGCATTGCTACCCCTACAGGAGTAGAAAAATATGAGAAAAAATATACTTTTGTAAACATAGGATATTTTGCATATGAAAACAGAGCCTATATTAATTCAGGTTCTACTGTAAGGTAAGAAGCTGTGTTTGAACCTTGTGGTTCTGCTCTGCAGGCTGCATTGTCTCTTCCCAAAGTTCAGAACTTAGAACGGTTTGCAGTGTGGGTGGAAGGTGTACTCACTGACTTGAGCGCTCTTCAGGTACAGTTTTGAATTAAGAATGCAGGATTAAGAAGCCTGGACAGATTGTTTTATCTTGATGGCCTTTTCATTCCACAGTGAGTCTAAATCAGTCTAAACTGTATCATAAAATCAGTTTGAAGTCTTTCTGGATCTGACCTACATGTTCCAAACAATCAAATAAATGATTTAAGTTAAATAAATTAGTTAAATCATAGTAAATATCTCTTATAAATAACTACGTATGCTCTCTCTCTCTCTCTCTCTATATATATATATATATATATATATATATATATATATATATATATATATATATATATATATATATATATATATATATATATATATATAAATTATACAGCAATGTTTCTGCTGTCACATGTTGTTAGATGTACTTGATGTAACCTATACACTTAAAGAATACAAATAAGATTCCCATGAATGTAAGTTATACTCAGAAGAGATCATTTATTTTATATTTTAAAAGTGTATTTTGTATAGTATGAGCAGTGAATGTGTTAGTTTTAGTTGATAGTAGCAACATTTATTATCCTATTATCAAAATAATTACTGTAAGCTGGATGTGGCTTCATTAGAGGTTGAAAGATTATCTGCCTGGTGCTGTTCAGTAATGGGCTTACAGATTTTCTTTCTCAAAATGCAAAGGTAACGCATGGTCTGGATAGTGCATCCTTCTAACTCGGGTAGATGTTTCATTTCATTTCATAAGTTGCACTGTTAGAGATTTTTGTTTTTCTTTTTTTTTCAGTTGAGCGCATATGGAACAAAAAGATGCTAAAGGCACTGCTGCAGTTTATGTCCCTCCAACACAGCACGTTTAAGCAGTGTTGCTTTTAGCCAAGAACAATATTTTTCCATTGCATTTGTACCCAAAGTAATTTGATTTGTTTAAATAAGTGGGCTTTTATTCTGCTGTTCGATTTTTCTACCAGGATATTAAGGAAATGGACTTTCTGGTAGAGAGAGGTGGGGAGAGGCATACAAACATGTGATTGAATGAGAGTAGCATGACTTTAGAATATATTTTATTTAAGCCAAGTAAGACTTAAAGTGTTCAGTAAAAAGGATACTTAAGTACTTGGTACTGCTTTTAATCTGATTTAGTTTGTGATGTAATTGTACAGAAAGAATCCAAATTTGTCCACATGTTCTGTTGCTTTGAATGATGGAATAAGAATTATTTAAAAAATCAAAATCTTTTTTTTTTTTTTTTTTTTTTTACATAAATCTTTATCTATTCTGTAGGTAATCTATTGACCTGAATATTAAAACAGGTTCACCTGACCTTGGAATGACACAATATGCTCAGCAGATTGATAATAATATGGAAGCAATTAGGGATGTGTACAAACCAGTGGTCTCACTTGACAGACCAGTGAATATGTATCTGGTGCATTTTTGGTGAAAATTTGTACTTATTCTTAATAACTCAAGGTGGGTAGAAAGGCTAGAGGATTTGCTTTTACTTAAAGGATAGTTGCTTCACATGAATGCTCAATTAGACGTAAAAGAATTAATATGATAAAGTAAAACTACTCCCTAAAGGACTTCTTTTCAAAAAGTTACTCAGATCCATGTTGTGTTGAGGGCTTCAGGGCTAGACATCCGAGCAGTGCCTTAGAAGTTTGGCCAGGAGATCCCCTCGTACTCTTATTATTACTAATATTTTTTGTATCAGATCTTGCATTTCATATGTTTGATATTAAGTAGAATATTTTAAGTCAGCCAAGGATGCAGCTCACTGAAGTGTTTGCAAACTGTTTTAAGTTTAACATGCTTGATGGTTGATTTTAGATTTTTAAGCATATGTTCTCACTCATGATAACTTTGTCTTTAGGCTTGTGGATGACCGTTGTGTTGTTCAGCCAGATGCAGGGGACCTCAATAATCCACCCAAGAAGTTCAGAGGTAAGGACAAGCTCTCATTCACACTCAGATTATTCATAGTTAGATTCCGTAAAGAATGACTATCAGCTGTGTCTGTTCTAGGTAATTTCTTACTTTCTTTTTAAATAAAGGCATTTCATTTCTTTTTCTGTTTCGCTGGAGTTGGCCTTTTATTCAGCTTAAAATATGCTTAAAAATAACTTGGAAACTCCACAGTATTGCATAAGGGCTGCCTTGGTTTAAGGACAGCGTGAGTTTTTCAGATGCATTGTCCGCAGCTCTTTAAACGCTTAATCGATTTATCCATGCTGGTTCAAAAGTGGTTCCAGACATCAGACTTCACATTTACACTGTAAGGGTCCAGTCTAACCTTTTGGTTCTTGTAATATTAGGTTGGCAGTCAGCCTCACTCTGTTAAGTCTTTTTTTCTCTCTTTTCAAACCTTACTCTTCCCTCTAAAAGATGTAATGTCAATGATCTGGTTCTGGTGCTCCTGCTTTAAAAAAACATTGTTTTAATTTGCTTTGCACCATTTTATAGTTTATTAGAGATCTGTCTAAGTGCTGTTTGGGCCATTCACAATTAATTATAGTGTTTGTGTTAAACAGAATAATTGTATTAAACTTTCACTGGCATCTCATCTTTTTTTACATGGTTCATAACCTTATTGCCTGTCACTGTCTTTTAAGAGTTTTTTAGGGAGTTATTAGGTAGGTCAGTGAAAAAATTAGTAAACATAGATCTTTATTTTTTTTATTTTTAGCAGCAGCACTTATTTAGTTTCTTTGATGTGTTAAATTTAATGCGAATCCTCATCTGCTTCTGTTTAAGTGATGTTCTGATAAGCTGATGGACGATACACAGAATAAAGTGAAATTAGTCAGTTAGAAGCTGAAAATCTCACATAAAAATGTTTATCAAACTTGAAGTAACCGGTATTAAAAACCGATCAAAGGGTCTTAAGTAAGTAAAAAATTGGTGCATTTTACAATGAAGCATATTGCATTAATAGTTTTTTAAAAGTTGTAATTGCTTATGAAATTCAAATTGTTGTATTTAAAAGTCACCCCTGTCTAATCCAAGCATAGGACATAGCAGCAATGTCACAAATCAGACAGAATGAGAGACACTTTGAAAAGGTGAAACATTTGCTTTTAAAGTCGTAGGGAAGTCATATTTAAATGTCAAATCATTCTGGCTTAAACATTTATTTAAATGTGCTCTTTATCACATGATATTGTCCCAAAAGTTACAAAATTTCTATTTAAAAAAAAACCTGGCTTAAAATCTGTGTTTATGGGTTTTTTTTTTTTTTTTTTTGTCATGTTATGCAGGCCAGTTAGTTATACGTCAGCTTGTACACCTTAATTTGCCCAAATATATTAACGGTCATCTGTCAATCAAATTTTTTTCAGTCATCGCATCTTGATTCATTTGTTGCAGCTAATGTACGCAACGAATGAAATAAGAATAATTTACTTTGCCAATAAGTTATGTCACAGTGATGGACGTCTGTGTCTTCGGCAGGCGTAGAGCTAACATAACTGGCAGCGTTACAAAGCAAGGTCTCAAACATGTAAGCCTTCTACACCAGACCAAGCTTCTGCCGCCCTGGCTTCCTCTTCCACAACAACTTCGTCCCCATTTTCCTCCTCTAAATAAAAAATGTATGATGGAGGAGACTCATCTACGAACTCCTACACAAAACTATCCTCCTTTTGCATGTTTCCGCTGTCCATAGCGTTCCTTGACAGTGTCATTGCTAAGTTCTACTTGGTCCCAATGTAATTTCCCACTGGGAACCTACAAGCACTAAGTTGGTAACTGGTTTGCAAGGTGCTTCTGAGACAGCGGCCACAACCAAACTTGCTTGAAAACCTGCAGCCACAAAAATCCCGCCCCATTGATAAATGACAAATCACATTAACTTTATGCGCTCGTGTAAAGTCGGGCCCCACTCGGGAGAATTCGGAAATACAACCATTGGAACAGCCGCTTCCCTCGACTTTACACATCCGAGGAATTAAAAATGAGGCTTGATTCATTTCTTTATGCACATGATCATAAAGTTTTTCTTTTTGCGGGTTCTAGGTTTATTTATGAGACACATTTTGCTGTTGAACTTCTAAAGCAATAAACAGTAACACCTTTTTTTAATGTAAGACTATTTGATGATAGATTCTTTTTTGCATAGCTCTTTTTTTCTCTGAAAAAAGTGACAGGTAATAATAAAAAAAAGTTTGGAAAAACACAACTTTCTTTCTTTCTGCCTTAGACTTTAACTGTCATTAAATAAGTTTTTTAGCTGCACTCTTCTTCCCTCTCTTCTACACCTTTTTTGTTTTTCATGGACAACAGAGATCTGCAGGAGTTGGCAGATCAAAGAGATAATAGCTGCCACAACAGCTAATAAAGTCCATCTTTCTCTGGAAACATTATTGTTTGGGTAATCAATCACTTAAATTCAATTTGGAAACCCCAGATTAAATTAACAAACATTAACAAAGGATGATTAAAAATATTTGTCCTACACCAACAAGTGTTGTGAGTCGTTTTATTAAGGACTTTGAATATCTACTTTAGGTGTTTGGATCAAGATGCAGCAGTTTATTGATTATAGAGAAATCCTGCTCCTTTGTAGCAGCTGATATGGGTGAACGAAAAAGAGATTAAAGACGACTGTAAGGAATATTTGCTTTAGCGTGATATTCTTATAGAACGTAGTTGTTTGGTTATTTTAAAATAAAGCAGTAACTGATCAAAAATAAAGCGCAAATCAACTTGCTAGAAAAACAATATTTAGTACATACTTTATCTTATTAAAACAAATAAAGATGTAACAGTACTCAATAGGAACTCTTAGAAGTATGGTTTTGTTCATTTTCCTCAGTGCTGTAAACGTCTGGGATTTTTTTCATCTACACAAATTGAAATTTGAGGATCAAATAATGGGACTTGATGGGACTCTGTTGTGGTTTATAACAGTGTTATTCTCTAAAATTCTGTGGTTGACAAGTGCCCAGAGCTGTTCAGCGGAAGAAAGGCTTTTAGCTTGCATGGATTTTTTCCAGGAATTCAAACGGCTGCATTCCGTGTGTTCGACAGAAACACCAATGCTTCATATGCTTTAGGGTTTGCTTTCATATCAGCCAATGCTGCACCAAAAATATTTATCAGAATAAACGTGTACATTTTCATTAATTCTGCAAGGATGAATTTTCTACCCCATGCAGTTTATTAATCTCTGACGGCCATGTGTGGAATACGGTAATCTGACGGTAATCTATTTTTACTGTGAACTAATCTAAATGCAGACAAGAGAAGATGCACTGTTGAGTAGTTTGAGGTCAATGATAGTTTTAAAAGTTTATTTTTAAGTGAGTTACTACAGCAACCTTCTTCAAGATTTTGTGAGTTTTAACAGTCCTGTTAAACTTTAGAAAGTAAATTTAACTGCATGACAGCATTCCTACACAATGTCTGCAAAGAGCTTGAAGAACATCAAAGGAGAGTGTTAAAAAGAACAACAAAAGCCTTTCAGTAAGAAAGTACTGAAAAGTTTTCCCTCACAGTCAATGCATAAAACCAACCATCACCCAAATGGATATTTGTGCTTTAAATCACAATTTGAATTTCCTTTAAATAATTTTGGAGCACTTACTGAAAACTGCATGTTTCAAACATGTTGTAGTGATTTATTATTACTTTAGGTTGTAAAAGAAGAGCAACTTACCTTAACTGCATTTAAGTGAAATATTTGCTGAACTGACGACACAAAATGGAACTTTAATAAAACGTGTTTGTCCTTCTACATCTAGTGTAACACTAGCACCGTTTCTGAACCTAATAAGAACCTAATATTACCTAATAGTGACACTCAGCTTTGGTGGTGCTTTGCTGTAGTTACCCTAACCTCAAACACGTTGGTTTTGCTGTAGAATAATGACCCAAAGTGCACAAACAACCTTACAGTAAACAATAAGGTATGAATTAAAATATTTTTTTTAGTGAGGGGGGGGGGACTAATTCACAGTCATCATTTTTATTGAAGGCTGTTGCCAACAATGGTGTTGCATTAAGTTTCTAGATGTATTGAGTGATTAGTATTTCACTGGAGGGTATATTTGCATAGCTTTTTATTTTGTCATTATTTGACAACTTGATTTAGCAATTACTCAAGTTTGAGCTTATATCTGACCAAAAAAAAAAATGAAACAAAATAACATACAGGGCAAATTATTTTTAATAACCACTCCATTCAAATCAAACTTCAGTAAATAAGGATACTTTTTAAGTTATTTTCTTAGTAACACTTCATAGTAATAAATAAAAGAAATATGCAGATTAACTGCATCGTGACTGTTTTCAAGTTTTTATTTCTACTGGTGTTTGTGTAGCGTAGTGGTCATCACGTTGTCCTCAGATGCAAAAGGTCCCAGTTTTGAATCCTGGCAAAAGCAGTCTTCTGGGGTAAATATCCATTGGACATGAGTTCTAAGCATATACTCAATTTGTCAGGGAATCACACAAGGTCTGTATTGTTGTCCAATTTTACGTGGGGAGTGGCGGCCTAGTGGTTAGGACATGGAGCTTGGAATCCTGAGGTTGTGAGTTTGAAATCCACTCCCACAGACTGCCACTCTGGCTCTTTGAGCAAGATCCATAACCCCTGATTGCTCTCCGGGGCGCCGCACAATGGCAGCCCACTGCTCCCCAAGGGGATGGGTTAAATGCAGAATAAATGTCTCCAATGTGAGATCAATAAAGTTCAATTAGTTTTTTATTATTGTTATTTTGCTAAATATAAGTTATATAAGTTTGGAGCAAATGAGATCCATGACAACAAATTGATGTGGAAAGATGGGCTTCATGAAGACTGTTAAATATCTGCTTCAAGGGAATTTTTTCCCTCCTAAAGTAGTTTTCTTTTTTTAGTTTTTACGGCACTAGTGGCACGTTTTTTTTTTTTTTATCATATCATATCATAGCCTGACAGGAAAGGGGGTATGAGAGACGGAGGGAGACATGTGGCAAAGGACCACAGGTCGGATTCAATCCCGGACGCGTCGATGCCTAAGGCCTCCGTACATGGGTCGTGTGCACAAACTACTGCGCCACCTGCACGCCCACCCTAAAGTATTTTTAACCTGACAGAGGAGCCCTATCAAAGTACAGCTTCTTTGTGTGACTCAAAATGGATTTTTTATGAATAGAAAATCTTATGTAGTCTTTTTCTAAAGCAACAAAATGTTTTAGGTCTCATTTACACCTTTGGAGTTCCATATTTAATAAAAATGTTTGTGGAGGTATATCTCTGTTTAGTTATTTCTATCCTTTTGCATTCGCAACCCTTATTTATTTGCAGAGAGCTCACTGTTGTGCATTGTTGAACAAGGCCATACCTTCCTAGTTAAAGATGCAAAGAAATGACTTGCTCGCTTCTAACTGAACTATTCAAATGATATTCAAAGATGTGGTTTTATGGCTACATTACTGTAACTGCAGAGGCTCACTAAATTTGATACTGTGTTGACCTACTGCACGTTTAGGTAGTCCGTGATCTTACAAATTGTTCATATTTCTAAAATGTTGATCATGTTGCCAAATGCTTTTTAAGGAAAGAGCATTTTATCTCAGCGTTGTAGTTTAATGTGAAATCCACCTACAGAGAGTTATTATGAAGCCAGCAGAAACCAGTAGGAATGTAAATAGTCTAGATCCCAACTTCTATTTTGAGTAGTAAGAGCACTGTACAGTTATTTAAATTTACTCCTTTCTATATGGAGGACATAGTTATTCTCAAAATTACAATATATACTAAATTACAAGTATACATAATATGTATACAATATACTTGCCATTAGGTTAACGCATTTTGGGTGCCGTTTCTATGCAGCAAAACTCTGCTTACTTGATATGATTGCAATAGACAAATCCATTGAAGAGTCTACTTACTGAACATGCAGATATGTTAAATAGAAAAGGATTTGTTCTTCTGTGGAGCTTTTCAAGTTGGGGAACTCCAAAGAACTTTACACCGTAGTCTGTCATTCATCCATTAACAAACACATTCACACACTGATGGTGTTAAGCTACATTTTATATTGTTAAGACTACGAGTATACCGCACGGTATCTGATGAAATGGATACTCGATAATGGCATGTCTCCTTCACACTTCCTAAAACACTGACATCAGGCATTTAACACATTTTTAATTTATCACCATTATTGGTGGGGCTTTACACTTTTTTTTTTTTTTGGTTTTAAAATATGAGTCAGCCTTGCCAGTCCTCAGCTTAAAAGGTGATGTATCCCTACTGCTGGGATGTTCTCATCCTAAGAGATATTTGTATTATCATATCCAACACATTTTTTTTTACTCTCAGATGATGGAACTCTCAAATGGTGATAAAATATTGAAATTACAATATTTAATTTATTATTTCATCTTTTTCCGGGTGAATTTACCCTGCTTTAGTAACTTGTGTCGATTCTGACACTTCTATTGTAATCTGCCATGTTTGTATTAGAGACTAAGATTGCACATTTAGCTAGTATAATTGTGAAGATCTTAAATCAATTTGACAAAAATTAGGCCTTATAATAAATATATATTTTTTTCTATTCTAGATTTTCAGTGTGGTTTCTTTAACATCCTTAAGCCACAATGTCCAAAATTAACATATATTGTTTTATGCAGAGGCAAACCTTCTGATACAAACTACTTTATTCGTGTCAGTCTGATGTTCTCCCAGTGCCCCGTTTACTTTTTCGGTCTTTGCCCTGCTATCTTCTGTCCTCCTTCCTCCGCTCCTCACTGCATGATGGGTTCTCCCTCGACACTCTTGCTTTGACCGCATTTCTTTTTTTTTTTTTTTTTTTTTTTTTTTTTTTCTTTTTTTTTTACAGTGTCCTGTCTGGCAAGGTGGCAATAAGAATAATTGTCTTGATGCCAAAAGGAGCCCAACAGATTTTACTTTCACAAGTGTAGCGGTATCGCAATTGCCATACCGCTCCACTTGTTTCATGTATATAAATTGCTTTATTATAATTATGCAGGGAGTTTTACAGTTCATATGGACACTGCAATGTAAGTAGAGCAGAAAAACAGAAGAAGAAGAAGGAAAAAGAAAAAGAAAAAAACAGGACAAAAGATGAAAGAAAGAGGAGATAGGAAGGAGACAATGACAAAACATTTTCAGTCTGCTTCAACACCTGTAATGAGATGGAGAAAAAAAAAAAAAAAAAAGAAAAAAGAACAGCACAACCAAAAAACATGGTACGAGATATACAATAAAGCACACACCTTGAAACTATCACTAAAGTAATATTATTAAGTCTGACATGTACTCTGTGTTACCTGAAGATATGAATGTGGGGTTTCTGTTTGGAAGTGAATCTCTAAGTACCTGAAGCCTAGCACCTGTAGTTGTTTGTGAGGGTGAACTTGTGCATGTAAAGTTTTAACCATAGAAAAAAATGCTCAATAGTGGTTGTGGAGAGCCGGAGAGGCACACCCCCCAGAGCACTGAGTCCAGCGCCGGGAGACCCAAAGCCCCAGGCGCCCAAGGGGACCCCAGAAGCGAAGGCACCAAGGCGGGGCCAGCCCCGGAAATCAGACCCCACCAAGGCAGGAGGAGAGACAGCCACGAGGAAGCCCCCCAGCCACCGCCATGCCGGCGCCCCGGGGAGCCGCGGGGACGAGTCCGCGGGCCCCGCCGGCAGCCGGCCACCCCGAAGTAGGGCCGGGCGCCGAACACCAGCCCCCCCACGGCGCCGACCGAAACGCCCCAGCCCCACAGAGCACCGAAACACGCCCCGCCCCCCCGCACCAAGCCCCGGCGACCGGCCGCAACACCCACCGCGACCGCACCACCCAGGAAAACACTAAGACGGCCCCGCCCCCGGCCGGGGCCCATGCGCATCCGCCGCGAACCGGCCACGAGCGCCGCGGGACCCCCCCCAAAACGCCCCCCCGGCCAAAAGTGCAGCCCCACCCCACCAAGACCGATGCCAACAGCGCGCAACGAAACACACCGCGCACAGAATCAGCCCGAGAGCAGAAAAGCCGCCCGGCGCAAAACCGCAAGAGGAGCAGACCGCAGCCGGCGCAACCACCCCCCCCCAGCAGCCCGAGGGGCAGCACAAAGCCAGAGCGGAGCGAACCGCGCCGCCCCCCCACCGGACGATGCCAAAGCAGCCCAGCCACGTCCGCCACCCCCCCCACAGCCCGCACCAGGCCCCGACACGCGGCCAGAGCAGCTCCGCCGCCCCGGCCCCCCACCACGCGCCGGTCATAGCCACCCCAGGCCCACACCCGCCCCGCAGCCCCACCCGCCGCGATCAGTGGGAACAGAGCAGCCCCGCCATGCCTCCAGGAGGGAAAACCCACCCGAATACCCAGCCAGCCCGCCCAGACCGGCCCCCCCAACACTACCCCCGCCGGAGCCGCCCGGACCCCCACACACCAGCGGCGCGCCGCCAGCAGGACCCCCACCCAGCAGGCCCGCCTGCCCCCCGAGAAAACAGACATGCCAAACCCCCCAAAGAAAAAAAGAGAAGGAAAAAAAAAAAAAAAAAAAAAAAAAAAAGGGGCCCCCACAATGCGACAGCGGACACCAGACACCGACCCGCCCGCAACCGCTCCCCCCCACCGAGGAAGAGAAAAAAAAAAAAAATAACAAATAAATAGGTAAATAAATAAATTAATTAATAATTACAATTAAAATAAATAGGCAAGAGGATAAGTGCGAGCGGAAAAACCGGAGCCCAAAACAGGACCCAAGACCCGCACCCCACCATGCCGCGCAGCTCCCCCCCTCCCCGAACCGATACCACAGAACCGGCATAGGAAAGAAACACCGCCCAGGAACCGGCATCGTAGCGAAGGCACCGGCACCGACCCCGAAAATCCCCGAACAACACCCAGCCCCACCCCGAAGCGGATCCAGTCCCAGGCCCCAGGGATCCGAGGCCCCAAGGGCACCCCACCCCCAGACAGGAGCCCCAGCAAAGCCCCGGCCGGCCGGGGCCAGTGGAGAGGCCGCCAGGAATGAGCCAGCAGTCCCCCGGGCATCCACCCCCAGCTCCAACAGTGCACCGGTGAGCCCCGACGCCAGCCAGCGGAGGGAGAGCAGGACGGGGGGAATGGGCTCCGCACTTAGCGGAGACTTGAGATGTATTTGGGAGAGGGTGCGGTTGAGACGCCAACCTGGGAAAGAAAAAAAAAAAAAAAAAAAAAACACACCATCTCAATCATGCCTTCCCTCCCTAGTGCCCCCACTCGTACCACAGGAAAAAAAAAAAAAAAAAAAAAAAAAAAAAAAAAAAAATTGAATAAAATAATAATAATAATAAATAAAGAAAATAACAACGCAGACACACATTCACACATAACACTCACATCCAATAATACCAGGACCAAAAACCCGGTGACACCGGTGGTCGGTCCCGGGACTATCGGATGACCCCATAAGTGAACCTAAAATCCGGATGTGAGGGGAGGGGAGCGGCGACACCGCCACACCAACCCATCTCTTTCCTGCTTCAAGCCCGGCCCCCCACCCCGCACACGGACCGGACCACCCCCCGCAAGAGCCCCCCCCGGGACCGGGGCCCACCCATCCCGCGCCGGCCACCCAACCAGAACCGCCCCCCCCCCCCCGAAAAGAACAAAAAAAAAAAAAAAAAAAAAAACTTCAACCAGGCACTTCATGCCCCTCCATCCAACCTTCTTTGGGGAGAGCAGAGGTGACAGCCCCGCCACCAGCAGGCCACCTAGGCCCCGCAGCCAGCCCCAGCCAAAACCACGGACCAGGTGGCCCGCTCTTCCTCCAGGCCCCAGACTCCAGGCGGCAGCCGGAGAACAGGGGTGTGAGAAGACCCCGATCCTCACTGCGCCCGCTCGAATGTGGTGTTGTTGCGTGTTGATCTCAGATGCAATTAAAACTGGGAGTACCAAGAGGGGGTGTCCGGCACACTCCACCCCCCCCTCCAGGAGATAGACGGTGCCAGCACACCCTCCCCCTTCGACAACCCTCAACCCTCAATGTCTAGATGCGAGAGGGGATGGAGGAGGCCGACCGTGGTGAGGCCCATAAAATAAGCCCCCCCCGGTGGCCCTGACCCCCACCCCCCGAAAATGCCCTACATAGATGTGTGTTGTGAAAATGATGTAGATGGAAGTGTCTAAAATGCAAAATAAAATTGGGGTGGGGGACGTCATCAGAAGGTGTGGCCCTCCAGTAACGACCCCCCTCCCCAAAAACCTACATGTGTGGCCGAGTGATGGAGCAGGCAGAGGGAGGATTTCGGGGATGGGGAGCAAAGGACTGGGGTGCCTGCTGCACTCCCAGGGAGCCAGCTCCCCCGCTGACTCCAATAGGCACCCCCGTTCCCCGAGAGCCCCCCCAGAGAAGGGGGCCCCACCAGTTTCACCACCATAGCCCGGGGGCACGGGACCGGCAGCAGGACCCACCAGCCAGCCGGGCACGGAGCCGACTCCCCCCCCCCCCCCCCCCCGTCCTGTCCATCCAAAAAAATAATAATAATAAAAAAATAAATAAATAAATAAGTAGATAAATAAATAACATTTAAAAAAATAAATAAATAAATAAATTAAATAAAAAAAAAAAATAAAAAAAAAAAAAATAAATAAATAAATAAATAAAAAAAAAAATATAAAAGGAAGATAAGAAAAAAAATAATAATAATAAATAAATAAATGAATAAGGGAAGGGACAATCCCAGCCGGCCAGCCAACGCGCAACACGCAGAGCCCCCACCCCGGACGAAGCCCCACCAGGGGGCAGCACGGACCAGGACCAAGACAGGGAGCCAGACCCAAAGCCCTTCAAAGATCTTCTTCCCTCTATCACCACCCCCCACCCCCCCTCCGGAGATGTAATCCCTCCCCTACAATAACAATCAAGCTACTCACCACACAAGCGACAGAAGACATCCAGGCCGAGATCATACCTACTCCCCCTCCCTCCCCTTCCCCCACTTACAGAGTGCAAACCCGTGAGGGGGTAAGCACTTGCCATAGGTGTTAATGTCCATGCCCCCCCCCCAGCCCAGCAGGCCCCGAGGCACCCCGGCACACCAGAGGCCGTGGCAGCAGGGACAGACAGCCAGGCGTACACCGGCCCAGAACCCAAGCAGCACTCCCCACAGAACCCGAACCCCCACCGGGGACCCCGCCCAAGGGCAATGCGCCCCAGGGATCCCAGGCCCAAGGAGCCACCCCAGACCCACCCCGCAGTAGGGCCGGGCAATGCCCAAAAAACCCCCGGCACCGGCGCCAGCACCCCCACCCCGACCCCGGCCCCCGAACGACTCCCCCCAACACCGGTCCCACAGCACCAATCCGAAGAAGAAGAAAGCCACACAACACAGCTAAGCGCAAATCCCGAGCCCCACTCCAAGCCCCGATCCCCCCGCCCACACACCCCCTCCCACACAAAAAACAAACAAAAACAAAAACAAAAAAATTATAATATTCTCCCCCTCACCGGAGAAGAACGGCCACAAACAAGCCAGTGCCCAACACCCACCGCCACACCACGAGGACCCCTCCACCCAGATGCTCCTCCCCAGAAAAGTCAACATGCCTGCCCTCCCAGGAGACAGGCAAGCCCGCCGAACAGGGATCCCCCCGGCAGCGCACCGCCGGCATGCGGGGGCCCGAGCAGCCCCAACAGAAACAACACCGGAAGGCCGACAAGGACGAACCGACGGCACCAACCAAGCCCCCAGGCGGACTCCCCCACCCAAAAACACAACGAAACCACCCCGCCCCCACCGACCACAGCAAACACAGCCGCAAGGCAAAGCAAAGGACAGAGCAGCCCCACCCGGCGCACGCCAGAGAGCCAGAGCAGCAAGGCCGCCCCAGCCGCCAGAAGCCGGCACAAGCAGCAAAAAGAAAGCAGCAGACGCGACCCCACCACCGCATTTGACCGCATTTCTGAGTGCGGTAGCCCAAATTGCTATTTTCATCACTGTTGTTACTCACTGGGTCTCTCCTTCTGGAGAACATTTGGTGTACAGTGGTCTACAGGTGCTGGTCATAAAATTAGAATATCATGAAAAAGTAGATTGATTTCAGTAATTCCATTTAAAAAGTGAAACTTGTATATTATATTCATACATTACATACAAACTCATATATTTCAGATGTTTATTTTGTTTAATTTTGATGATTACAAATGACAACAAATGAAAATCTCAAATTCATCATATCAGAAAATTAGAATATTGTGAAAAGGTTCAAAATTGATGGCCCCTGGTGCCACACTCTAATCAGCTAATTAACTCAAACCACCTGCAAAAGCCTTTAAATGGTCTTTCAGTCTAGTTCTATAGGCTACACAATCATGGGGAAGACTGCTGACTTGACAGTTGTCCAAAAGACGACCATCGACACCTTGCACAAGGAGGGCAAGACACAAAAGGTCATCGCTAAAGAGGCTGGCTGTTCACAGAGCTCAGTGTCCAAGCACATTAATAGAGAGGCGAAGGGAAGGAAAAGATGTGGTCGAAAAAAGTGTACAAGCAAGAGAGATAACCGCACCCTGGAGAGGATTGTGAAACAAAACCCATTCAAAAATGTGGGGGAGATTCACAAAGAGTGGACTGCAGCTGGAGTGAGTGCTTCAAGAACCACCACACACAGACGTATGAAAGACATGGGTTTCTGCTGTCGCATTCCTTGTGTCAAGCCACTCTTGAACCACAGACAGCGTCAGAAGCGTCTTGCCTGGGCTAAAGAGAAACAGGACTGGACTGCTGGTGAGTGGTCCAAAGTCATGTTCTCTGATGAAAGAAAATTTTTGCTTTCCTTTGGAAATCAAGGTCCCAGGTCTGGGGGAAAAGAAGAGGGGCACTTCATCCACGTTGTTTGAAGTCCGTGTAAATTTCCCAAGCCCCAGTGGGGTTTTTGGGGGCCATGTCACTGTGGTTTGGTCCATTGTTTTTTGAGGCCAGGGTCAACGCAGCCCCATACCAAAAAGTTTTAGAGCATTTTCAGTTTCCCTCGCTGACCAAATTTTTTTGGAGATGCAGATTTTTTTTCCAACGGGGACTTGGCACCTGCACAAGTGCCAAAGCTCCCAGTATGGTTAAAGGACCAGGACCCCTGTTTTTAATTGGCCACAAACTCTCCGCCCTTAAACCCCATAGAAAATCAGGGGGTATTGTGAAGAAGAAATGCAATACACCAACCCAAAAATTTCGAAGAGCTAAAAGCCACTTTTAGAGCAACCGGGGTATCATAACCCGAGATGCCAAGATGACGACTCCATGCCACGCCGCTTTCCCTGCAGTAATACAGGCCAAGGGGGGCCCCAACAAAATACTGAGTGCTGTAAATGCTCATACTTTTATGTTCAAAACTTTTCATTTGGCCAACATTTCTATAAACCCTTTTGTTTTTATTGTCTTTTCAAATATTCTAATTTTCTGATATGTTTAAAATTTGAGATTTTTTTTTTGTTGTCATTTGAAATCAAAAATTAAACAAAATAAACTCTGAAATTTGATTTGTATGTAATGTATGAATAAATATACAAGTTTCACTTTTTAAATGGAATTTGAAATCAAACTACTTTTTTCATGAATTCTAATTTTATGACCAGCACCTGTAATATTTAAAAATGAAAACATGAGTTTTTTTGCCATTTACAAATAAGGTTTTTTTTTTTTCTATTTTATCTCATACACTCGTTATTGATCGCTTTCGTAGATTTTGGGCAAATTGTGATCCAAATCAACAGACCATCTGAGCAAAGTCACCACTCTCTGGTCCTTTGGGGGGGACGCGTTTTCAAAAATTTTGAAAACCCCTTCCAAAGAAAAGAGGGGGTTTTTTAAAAACTCCCCCAAACCCGTAAGTTTGCTTTTTATTGCAGAGTGGTTGGGTTTTTCCTGAGCTTCTTTACTGCAGTCAACTCCTGGACTCACTCTACCCAACAAGAAGGCAAATTTTTTTTTCATCTGCTGCACACAGTGTACACAGAGGATAAAAGTTGGGTCAGCACTAAAAATGGTTCTTTAATGGAACATATCCGCTCCTGCTAAATTTGCTCTTCATTCATCAACCTTTTTTTTTTTACTTTGTACTTAAAGCAACATCTTCACTGTTAAAATATAAAAATTTCTATAAAACAATAACACTCTATAAATGAGTTTTTTTAAAAATTTAAAAATTAAGCTTTTTTTTCTGTGTACAGTATTCACATGCCTACAGTTTTCCTTCAAAACTGCTGCTGGGGAAAAAAGAAGTGCTACCCTTTTTCCTGTAATTTTCTTTGAGACCATAAAAAAACAAATGGTTCCTAAAAGGGAAGATTTAAGGGGGGGGGCTTTCATTTTTTCCCAAAAAAATACTTTTCCGTCCAATTTAAGAAGATCCAAGTTGTTCATCCAGGAATCCCTCGTCAAAAACCCCCGATATCCTTAAAATTTGTTTGAGTTAAATCAAGTAAGGCCATGCTGTTTCTAAAAAGACTATTTTTAGTCTGTCAATGAACCAATTTCCCCAAACTTGGCTCTGTTTGTTGAGGTTAGGTTGCCGGGCATGTGTGCAGCCTCTTGCTTATGATAAATGATGAAATGTGTGTCTTTTCTGTTCTGCTCGTTTTCTGTCTTTAGACTGCCTTTTCAAGCTGTGTCCCATGAACAGATATTCAGCACAGAAGCAGTTCGGGAAAGCAGCAAAACCAGGAGGCAACAGTACTACGGACACAGTGCTGCTCAATAAACTTCATGTAAGACCTATTTTTATTTCCAGAAACCATAATTGCAGTGTTATGTGGGCAATTCAAAGAAATAAGTGGACTAAATTTCTGGACTCTCTTTGTGCATGTTAGCATGCTGCAGACCTTGAGAAGAAGCAGAATGAGTCTGAAAACCGCAAGCTGCTGGGAACTGTCATCCAGTATGGAAATGTGATTCAGGTGTGTTGCTACTGATGAGATAAAGGCCTTTGCTTAAAAGAACTGCAGCACTGTGCAGGAGCATTATCACAGTGTGCTTGATGATACAAACCAAAATTTTTTAATCAGAGGAGTTTTAAATGGTTGCCTCTGCTCAATTTGGTCTATCAGATCAGTGGTGAGAGGTGTTCTTTTTCCTTTGCTCATGACAGTTTTGCATTCATTTGTGAGTTTATCAAAGACCGGATTAAATTGCTTTAAATATATATATATTATATATATATATATATATATATATAATATAATATATATAATTATATATATATATACACACTCACCAGCCACTTTATTAGGTACCCCATGCTAGTAACGGGTTGGACCCCCTTTTGCCTTCAGAACTGCCTCAATTCTTGGTGGCATAGATTCAACAAGGTGCTGGAAGCATTCCTCAGGGAGTTTGGTCCATATTGACATGATTGTCGGCTGCACATCCATGATGCGAATCTCCCGTTCCACCACATCCCAAAGATGCTCAATTGGATTGAGATCTGGTGGGCTGTGGAGGCCATTTGAGTACAGTGAACTCATTGTCATGTTCAAGAAACCCCGTCTGAGATGATTCCAGCTTTATGACATGGCGCATTATCCTGCTGAAAGTAGCCATCAGAAGTTGGGTACATTGTGGTCATAAAGGGATGGACATGGTCAGCAACAATACTCAGGTAGGCTGTGGCGTTGCAACGATGCTCAATTGGTACCAAGGGGCCCAAAGAGTGCCAAGAAAATATTCCCCACACCATGACACCACCACCACCAGCCTGAACCGTTGATACAAGGCAGGATGGATCCATGCTTTCATGTTGTAGACGCCAAATTCTGACCCTACCATCCGAATGTCGCAGCAGAAATCGAGACTCATCAGACCAGGCAACGTTTTTCCAGTCTTCTATTGTCCAATTTCCATGAGCTTGTGCAAATTGTAGCCTCAGTTTCCTGTTCTTAGCTGAAATGAGTGGCACCCGTGTGGTCTTCTGCTGCTGTAGCCCATCTGCCTCAAAGTTCCACGTACTGTGCGTTCAGAGATGCTCTTCTGCCCACCTTGGTTGTAACGGGTGGTTATTTGAGTCACTGTTGCCCTTCTATCAGCTCGAACCAGTCTGGCCATTCTCCTCTGACCTCTGGCATCAACAAGGCATTTTCCGCCCACAGAACTGCCGCTATCTGGATGTTTTTTCTTTTTCGGACCATTCTCTGTAAACCCTAGAGATGGTTGTGCGTTGAAAATCCCAGTAGATCAGCAGTTTCTGAAATACTCAGACCAGCCCTTTTGGCAAACCCAAAAAACCCCCCAAAAAAATTTTTCCCCCT